>NC_064620.1:224466545-225091545 GCF_023898315.1 Schistocerca nitens | reverse complement strand
ATAAACCTGCATAATATCGTGCAGGGCCCCCGCGACCACGCAGAAGTGCCGCAACACGACGTGGCATGCACTCGACTAATCTAGAGGTAATTGACACCAAGAATCCTGCAGGGCTGACCATAAATCAGTAGGAGTAAGAGGAAGTGGAGATCTCTTTGAGCAGTACGCTGAAAGACATCCCAGATGTGCTCAATAATGTTCATGTCTGGGGAGTTTGGCGGCCAGCGGAAGTGTTTAAATTCAGAAGAGTGTTCCTGGAGCCACTCTGTAGCAATTCTGGACGTATGGTGCGTCGCACTGTCCTGCTGGAATTGCCTAAGTCCATCGGAAAGCACAGTGGACATGAATTGATGCAGGTGATGACATAGGATGTTTACTTGCGTGTCACCTGTCAGAGTCGTGTCTAGACGTATCAGGAGTCCCATATAACTCCGACTGCTCACGCCCCATGCCATTACAGAGCCTCCACCAGCTTGAAAACAGTCCCCTGCTGACATGCAGGGTCCATGGATTCATGAGGTTGTATCCATGCCCATACACGTCCATCCACTCGATATAATTTGAAACGAGACTCGTCCGACCAGGCAACATGTTTTCAGTCATCAACAGACCAAAGTTGGTGTTGATAGGCGTGTTTAAACTCAGACGAATGTTCCTGGAGCCACTCTGTAGCAATTGTGGGCGTGTGGAGTGTCGCATTGTCCTGCTGGAATTGCCCAAACCTGTCGGAATGCACAATGGACATGAATGCATGCAGGTGATCAGACAGGATACTTAGGAACGTGTCACTTGCCAGAATCGTATCTAGACGTATCAGGGGTCCTATATCACTGTAACTGCACACGCTCCACACAATTACAGAGCCTTCAGAAGCTTGAATAGTCCCCTGCTGAAATGCAGGGCCCATGGATTCATCAGGCTGTCTCCATACCCTTACACGCTCATCCGCTCGACACAATATGCAACGAGACTCGTCCGACCGGGCAACATGTTTCCAGTCATCAACAGTCCAATGTCGATGTTGACGGGACCATGCGCGGCGTAAAGCTTTGTGTCGTGCAGTCATCAAGGGTACACGAGTGTGCCTTCGGCTCCGAAAGCCCATATCAATGATATTTCAAAAAAATAGTTCAAATGACACTGAGCACTATGGGACTTAACATCTGAGGTCATCAGTCCCCGAAAACTTAGAACTACTTAAATCTAACTAACCTAAGGACACCACACACATCCATGCCCGGGGCAGGATTCGAACCTGCGACCGTAGCAGTCGCGCGGTTCCAGACTGAAGCGCCTAGAACCGCTCGGCCACACCAGCCGGCAATGATGTCTCGTTGAATGGTTCGAACGCTGACACTTGGTGGTAGCCCAGCATGAAGTCTGCAGCAATTTCTATCACGTTGAACGATTCTCTTCAGTCGTCGTTGGTCCCGTTCTTGCAGGATCTTTTTCCGGCCACAGCGATATTGGAGATTTGATGTTTTCGCGGATTCCTGATATTCGCGGCACACCCGTGAAATGGTCGTACGGGAAAATCCCCCCCAACTCATCGCTACCTCGCTGTGTCACACCGCTCTTGCTCCAACTATAACACCACGTTCAGACTGACTTAAATCTTGATAACTTGCCATTGTAGCAGCTGTAACCGATCCAACAACTGCGCCAGACACTTGTTGTCTTATATATTCTGCTTGTTTACATATCTGTATTTGGATACGCATGCCTGTACCGGCGCTTCAGTGTATAAAATGCCTTAGATTTTATAGCATCTGTCACGTAATTACATTCTCGGGATTGGTTCTCCGCACCTAGAGAGAGAACATGGGGAAGGATGGAGAAGGAAATCAGCCGCATGCTTTTCAAGGGGACAACTCTGCATTTGTCCTAAGCGATGTACGGAACCACGGAAAAATTGGAATTGAGAAGGCCAGACGGGGATCTGAACTGGCGTCCTCCGGAATGCGAGTCCCGTGCCTTTACCACTGCGCCGCCTCGCTCCGTTTCGAGACGAAGCCTTCCGGTCGGTCGTAACTTTTTCACATACCTGGCCGGCTCTGCGAGTGAAGCTGAACGCCAGACGTAGCGTACTAGTCTCCGAGAAGGCAGGCCAGGCAAAAACGGCCGCCGTGGTTTCGTGAAACGCGGCAAGAGCAGTAATCAATTCCGGCACTTACCGCGGCTCCGGCCGCTGCCAACGACGGAGCGCGCGTCTCGGCCGGCAACGTGACCGCGCCGCCATCTGCGTCTGCGGTCGCTTACTCAGCGCGCGAGAATTCCGCACTTCTGCACAGCTGGCTGTGCCGCGGTGGAATTATTACCGGGTTTTAAAATGTCGTGCAGACACAGTGTACTTCCTGTAACGAGAAACTTGGCATTTGTGAAACATAAATGATCTACGGAATAGCGTTCTCGGAGCCTCACCTCGGTCCCGAGAGTTCCGGAACCTGAACAGAAAATTGGCATAGAGCTCAACATAAATATCATTTCCGCCCTCTTTATTGCTCATGAAAACGACACATTGCATGTTGTGCCACCATACAGCGAGACCTTCAGAGGTGGTGGTTCAGATTGCTGTACACACCGGTACCTCTAATACCCAGTAGCACGTCCTCTTGCATTGATGCATGTCTGTATTACTCGTGGCATACTATCCGCATGTTCGTCAAGAAGGCACCGTTGGTCCAGATTCAATCTATTCCAGGCATGTCCGATGGGGCTCATGACTGGAGAACATGCTGGCCAGTATAGTCGAGCGGTATCATTATCCTAAAGGAAGTCATTCACAAGATGTGCACGATGGGGGTGCAAATTGTTGTCCATGAAGACGAATGCCTCGCCAATATGCTGCCGATATGGTTGCACTATCGGTCGGAGGATGGCATTCACGTATCGTACAGCCGTTACGACGCCTTCCATGACCACCAGCGGCGTACCTCGGCCCTACATAATGCCACCCTAAAACAGCTGGGAACCTCCACATTGATGCATTCGCTGGACAGTGTGTCTAAGGCGTTCAGTGTGACCGGGTTCCCTCCAAACACGTCTCTGCCGATTGTCTGGTTGAAGGCATATGCGACACTCATCGGTGAAGAGAACATGATGCCAATCTTGAGCGGTCCATTCGGCATGTTCTTGGACCCATCTGTACCGCGCAGCATGGTGTCATGGTTGCAAAGATGGACCTCGCCATGGACGTCGGGAGTGAAGTTGCGCATCGTGCAGCCTATTGCGCACAGTTTGAGTCGTAACACGACGTCCTGTGGCTGCACGAAAAGCATTATTCAACATGGTGGCGTTGCTGTTGGGGGTCCTCCGAGCCATAATCCGTAGGTAGCGGTCATCCACTGCAGTAGTAGACCTTGAGCGGCCTGAGCGAGGCATGTCATCGAATCGACAGTTCCCGTCTGTCTGTATCTCCTCCATGTCCGAACAACATCGCTAGGATTCACTCCGAGACGCCTGGACACTTCCCTTTGAAAAGGAACTAAAAAATGTTGTAAT
Organism: Schistocerca nitens; assembly: GCF_023898315.1. NCBI lineage: Eukaryota > Metazoa > Arthropoda > Insecta > Orthoptera > Acrididae > Schistocerca > Schistocerca nitens. The sequence continues at coordinate 225,088,044 of NC_064620.1, read as the reverse complement.
TTAATCTCAAAGATACAAGAAGAAAATCTGTTCGACTGTCATAGCAGAGGAATACTCAAAAAAACTTTTTTTATCATTGAGAGACAAAGGACTAATTTCGAGATTCTTTTATTACTTCTAGTATTAACTACCTTTTTGTTCTGATGTGCTGGTGTAAAGGCGTACTGTATAGTTTCATGTCTATGTGTGTGTTAAATGAAGGTGTTAAATGATAAAAAATGTGTTTTATAATTTCTGTCAAGATCAAGCCCAAATCCCATACCAATGGAGTACAAATTATTCTGTTAATTCGAGAAGGCGAATTTTAGATGCAGGCGACGATCTTTACTACGGCGCTGCTCAACAATAGAGGTACGTGATTGTGCTCACTACTTTCCTTTGGTGGCCGCGAAGGTTAATTTCGATGTGTTTTTGCCGAGACATTCAGAACCTGCAATCTTCCTTTTCGTATAAAAATAGGAGTCCGATTGAAAAAGAAATATTCTTTAATTTAAATAATTGCAATTCTTTTACCCAGGCCACGGGGAATGATAGAAAGTACGTGCCTCTACCCTGATTGTACGTTCGCAATCTCCGAGTGTGTTGCGACGTAATTATTTTACACACACACAAAAGAAAAGATAGATCTTTCTCATCAGATCGCAACCACTCGTACGCGAATGTACGTACCCACTGAATGTGTCTAGTCAGTCGTGCGCATTGTCCTAAAGCTTTTCTGTTAATATTCTGTGGATTGCATCTCCGCAATTAATTTTTGTTTATGCCGCAAATCGCACTTCACCCGAAGTATTTATTACGCAAGTTTCAGGCTCCATTTAATGTCAAAAAAAATTCCGAAGTACGGCTAACTAAGCAAACCGCTACAATAATTTCATATCTCTACAACTACAATAAAAAAAAAAACAAAAACAATAACTGAGAGAGGGTACATTACACCTTGTTGAGAGCCCTTCCTGGCACAAAGTAACAATGCGGACGCGATCGAACTGCGGTACTGACCGTCTAGGCATGGTTGAACTACAGACAACACGAGCCGTGTACCTCCTTCCTGGTGGAATGACTGGAACTGATCGGCTGTCGTACCCCGTCCGTCTAATAAGCGCTGCTCATGCACGGTTGTTTACATCTTTGGGCGGTTTTAGTGACATCTCTGAACAGTCAAAGGGACTGTGTTCGTGATACAATATCACCAGTCAACGTCTATCTTCAGGAGTTCTGGGAATCGGGGTGATGCAAAACTTTTTTAATGTTTAAGCAGTTCGCCTACTTGGTTTATTTTGTTGGTTGTCCTCGGTGTCGACGTACTACCTGAAAAAATAAGGGTTGGAAGTGCTACTACTGTCTACTGTAAATAATGTAGCCGACAGATGCACAGTTGCGTTTCACAGTCTTTTGCTATCACTTTACACAACCCCCAGTAATACACAGTTATTTGGCCAGTGCACTACTGTTTAACTTTCAAAAAGCCTCATTAATAGTTAGCAGGCGAACATCCAACTACTGCTACAATAGTTTCCTGTTGAACATCAACGAACAGTAAAAACATTACCACATACTTCACAGTTCTTTCGGAATAATCAAGTACGTATGGAACACACACTGTCATTGCTTTCACACACGGTTTATTGGTGTAATACTTATTTCACTGTTAAGTTGATGCTTTGTTGTTGTTCTAACCAACACAGGTTCCTCGTCTGAAACACGGCCGTGCACTGACTGTCTCGTGACCAAAAACCAGCCTTTATATATCATCACAATAATAGGTACTGAAACTACACATTGTTCGAAGTTAAATTTACAAAAATTACAATTGAAACTTACTTTATTCAATTAACTGAATACATCGAAAAATTGCGTCTGTTTAACAGTTTCTTCTACTGCAGAAGTTAGGCCGAATTATTTGTTTAAATCATGAAATTAACATATATAGTTATGCAAACAATACTTTTGACAAAACTGTTAATTACTTTGGAACTAATATTCGAATAGAGCCAAATAAATACTTTAAGATTATTAGTATTTCGTCTTCCAAATGTTTACAATTATTGCACACTTTATAATTGTTTACAGGTCAACAATAGAACTTAAGTTACGAAACAATTACTGATTTCACCATACAATGAAAGATACTAACTAGGAATAGTCAAAATAAATTAGAAAATTAATTACATACATAAAACTAAGCACAAATTTAGATCTGGTGTAAAATTCTTTTAAAACTGAGAGACAACCTTTCTTTTATATGAAAATGCAGATTATACTCACGTATGTTAATGGTAATCAGTTAAAATTGAAAAAACGAATTTTAAGGAGGCAGGTGGCAAAACAAGAGAGGAAGAAAAAATAGCCCAGCTTGTTTGGCCAAATCGTGTGTAGTAAAAAAATAATATGCTAAAGTAACTTTCTCAATTATTCGTTAATTCTCACTTTCTTCCTGTGCCTGACCTATCGAACTATGGATTAAACGTGGATATTTTCTTGTGCATAATTAATAATTGGAGGGAGTAAAAGTTTAAAGACATGTTATTTTTAAAGATTTTGTGATGCTTTCAGCTGCCATTCTTTTTATTTTATGTACGATTGTACAATTTCGGCCTTAGGCCATTTTCAGGAATCTAAAACAGAATCATTATACATTGGATACATTAGTGACACGTGTGATTTTGATATAGGAACAAGTCATATCTGTAGATATACTTGTGCCGGCATAAGCTGTCACCAGCACACTGGTCGCCAAAGAGGTTGCGAGAAGGTCGATGACAGGCGCTGGATCAAGCGCGCCTATCAGGAGAGAGGCCAAAGACAGACTCACAAGCAACGCGCCGCCAACGCCCTCCCGACCGCAAGGATTCTGATCGCCGCCGCGTACCGGATGGCCCAGTCAGCTCCAGACTGTCACCCAGTCAGTCGCAGTCGCAGTCACTATTTTTGTTGGCGTCTGTCAATTCACATCACCAGCTGCAAGAATGTAGTGTTTATAGCGGGACTTGTACTTTACCAGCAATGAGGCTAATGTGACTGTTACCGAAGAGCTTATACCACATCAACTTGCTTAAAGATAAGTAGCTTCTTGTTCTTATTAATAAAGAACTTTGTTAATATATGTGTGTAGAAACAGGATTCCGGCCACCAGACAACATCCTGTCCTTGCTTCCCAACGTACAAGAATCTACAGTGGCAACAACGTCACAAAATACTAGGCTCATGCGTAGTTTTCGCGTCTCGTATTTCAGTGAGTGTTTCTTGATTATCAGAGTAGCTCATCAGAAGATTATCTTGGGAATTTGTCACCGTATAGAGTAGGGTAAACATAGTCATGTGTAGGGACTGTGGTTGTTGTGAGCGGACGCAAGGAGAATTGGCCACTCTTCGGGGGCAGGTGGAGGCTTTGTCTGTTAGGCTCATCGAGCTCGAGGCGCAGGCGTCGGCTCGTAGTGGCGTTGGGGCAACTGTGGTGAGACCTATGCCTACTTCGGTGGCCTTGGAATCACATGGAACCCCTGATGTCGCTGCGTCTTCCGGCAGTGAGCATCTTACCGGTCAGCCATCACTCCAGGGTGAATGGCGGCCAGTGGTGGGCTCGCGCGTGCCTGGCCGAAAGGCGAAGGTGGGATCTGGCCGCGTGGCAGCTGCCTTACCCCTTTCCAACAGGTACGGGGTGCTTCCTAGTGGTGATGACATCGTTTCCGAGCCACCACAGGATGCCTCGCCTGTTGGGCCAGTGGCCGATTCTCCGGCAAGGTCCCGACAGTCACAGAGGGCGGGCCTATTAGTTATAGGGAGCTCCAACGTTAGGCGGGTTATGGAGCCCCTCAGGAAAATAGCGGGTAGGTCGGGGAAGAATGCCAGTGTGCACTCGGTGTGCTTGCCGGGGGGTCTCGTCCGTAATGTGGAGGAGGCCCTTCCGGCAGCTATTGAACGCACTGGGTGTGACCGGCTGCAGATAGTAGCACATGTCGGAACGAAGCCTGCCGCTTGGGTTCTGAGGCCATCCTTGGTTCCTTCCGGCGGCTGGCTGATTTGGTGAAGACAACCAGCATCGCACGCGGAGTGCAAGCTGAGCTTAATATCTGCAGCATAGTGCCCAGAGTCGATCGCGGTCCTCTGGTTTGGAGCCGTGTGGAGGGTCTAAACCAGAGGCTCAGACGACTCTGCGACTATAATGGTTGCAAATTCATCGACCTCCGTTATTGGGTGGAGAACTGTAGGGCCCCCCTAGACAGGTCAGGCGTGCACTACACACCGGAAGCAGCTACTAGGGTAGCAGAGTACGTGTGGCGTGCACACGGGGGTTTTTTAGGTTAGAGGGACCCCCCCCCCCCCCTTGGGCGAAACGATAAAATACCTGACGGCTTACCAGAGAGAACATCAGCATCGTTGATAAAGAACGTCCGTCCTCAGAGGCCAAAAACGGGAAAAGTTAACGTAATATTCGTAAACTGCAGGAGTATCCAGGGCAAGGTTCCTGAATTAGTATCGCTTATTGAAGGAAATTGTGCGCATATAGTATTAGGAACGGAAAGTTGGTTACAACCGGAAGTGAACAGTAACGAAATCCTAGACACAGAATGGAATATATACCGCAAGGATAGGATAAACGCCAATGGTGGAGGAGTATTTATAGCAGTAAAGAATTCAATAATATCCAGTGAAGTTATTAGCGAATGCGAATGTGAAATAATCTGGGTTAAGTTAAGTATCAAAGGTGGGTCAGATATGATAGTCGGATGCTTCTATAGACCACCTGCATCAGCAACCGTAGTAGTTGAGCGCCTCAGAGAGAACCTGCAGAACGTCGTGAAGAAGTTTCGTGATCATACTATTGTAATAGGGGGAGACTTCAATCTACCAGGTATAGAATGGGATAGTCACACAATCAGAACTGGAGCCAGGGACAGAGACTCTTGTGACATTATCCTGACTGCCTTGTCCGAGAATTACTTCGAGCAGATAGTTAGAGAACCAACTCGTGAAGCTAACGTTTCAGACCTCATAGCAACAAATAGATCGGAACTTTTCGACTCCGTGAATGTAGAAGAGGGTATCAGTGATCATAAGTCAGTGGTTGCATCAATGACTACAAGTGTAATAAGAAATGCCAAGAAAGGAAGGAAAATATATTTGCTTAACAAGAGTGATAGGGCACAAATCGCAGAATATCTGAGTGACCACCATCAAACGTTCATTTCTGAGGAAGAGGATGTGGAACAAAAATGGAAAAAATTCAGAAACATCGTCCAGTACGCCTTAGATAAGTTCGTACCGACTAAGGTCCAAAGCGAGGGGAAAGATCCACCGTGGTATAACAATCATGTACGAAAGGTACTACGGAAACAAAGAAAGCTTCATCATAGGTTTAAGAGTAGTCGAATCATAGCTGATAAGGAAAAGCTGAACGAAGCGAAAAAGAGCGTAAAGAGAGCAATGAGAGAAGCATTCAACGAATTCGAACATAAAACATTGGCAAACAATCTAAACAAGAACCCTAAAAAGTTTTGGTCATATGTAAAATCGGTAAGCGGATCTAAATCCCCTATTCAGTCACTCGTTGACCACGATGGCACCGAAACAGAGGACGACCGAAGAAAGGCAGAAATACTGAATTCAGTGTTCCGAAACTGTTTCACTGCGGAAAATCGTAACACGGTCCCTGACTTCAGCCGTCGCACGGACGCCAAAATGGAAAATATTGAAATAAACGATATCGGAATTGAAAAACAACTGCTATCACTTAGTAGCGGAAAAGCATCCGGACCAGACGAGATACCCGTAAGATTCTACAGTGATTATGCTAAAGAACTTGCCCCCTTTCTATCAGCAATTTATCGTAGATCTCTGGAAGAACGTAAAGTACCTAGCGACTGGAAGAAAGCGCAGGTCGTTCCCATTTTCAAGAAGGGTCATAAATCAGATGCGAATAATTATAGGCCTATTTCGCTTACGTCAATCTGTTGTAGAATAATGGAACATGTTTTATGTTCTCGTATTATGACGTTCTTAGATAATACAAATCTCCTTCATCATAACCAACATGGATTCCGCAAACAGAGATCATGTGAAACTCAGCTCGCCCTATTTGTCCAAGAAATTCACAGTGCCGTAGACACTGGCGAGCAGATTGATGCCGTATTCCTGGACTTCAGGAAGGCATTTGATACGGTTCCGCACTTACGTTTAGTGAAAAAAATACGAGCTTACGGAATATCGGACCAGGTTTGTGATTGGATTCAGGATTTCCTAGAAGAAAGAACACAACATGTCATTCTTAACGGTTCAAAATCTGCAGATGTAGAGGTAATTTCGGGAGTACCGCAAGGAAGCGTGATAGGACCTTTATTGTTTACAATATACATAAATGACTTAGTTGACAACATCGGTAGCTCCGTGAGGCTATTTGCAGATGACACGGTTGTCTACAAGAAAGTAGCAACATCAGAAGACTCGTACGTACTCCAGGAAGACCTGCAGAGGATTAATGAATGGTGCGACAGCTGGCAGCTTTCCCTAAACGTAGATAAATGTAATATAATGCGCATACATAGGGGCAGAAATCCATTCCAGTACGATTATGCCATAGGTGGTAAATCATTGGAAGCGGTAACGACCGTAAAATACTTAGGAGTTACTATCCGGAGCGATCTGAAGTGGAATGATCACATAAAACAAATAGTGGGAAAAGCAGGCGCCAGGTTGAGATTCATAGGAAGAATTCTAAGAAAATGTGACTCATCGACGAAAGAAGTAGGTTACAAAACGCTTGTTCGTCCGATTCTTGAGTATTGCTCATCAGTATGGGACCCTTACCAGGTTGGATTAATAGAAGAGATAGACATGATCCAGCGAAAAGCAGCGCGATTCGTCATGGGGACATTTAGTCAGCGCGAGAGCGTTACGGAGATGCTGAACAAGCTCCAGTGGCGGACACTTCAAGAAAGGCTTTACGCAATACGGAGAGGTTTATTATCGAAATTACGAGAGAGCACATTCCGGGAAGAGATGGGCAACATATTACTACCGCCCACATATATCTCGCGTAATGATCACAACGAAAAGATCCGAGAAATTAGAGCAAATACGGAGACTTACAAGCAGTCGTTCTTCCCACGCACAATTCGTGAATGGAACAGGGAAGGGGGGATCAGATAGTGGTACAATAAGTACCCTCCGCCACACACCGTAAGGTGGCTCGCGGAGTATAGATGTAGATGTAGATGTAAGGATGATTTTTAGTAGTAAATTATGGCATGTGTGTCGTTGCTCTTATGACTCCATGTTATGCTCATAAAATAAATCCAAGATGGTTTACGCTATTTTAGGATCACGTTACTTTCGAGCAATAGTTGCAAAGCTCTTATATATAAGGCCCATGTTTTAACGTTCTTAACACTAAGAAAATTATAATTATTTTACAGAAATTTGTTAATTAACCTGCTTATGCTTTTTTCTCCATTATATTTAATTATCGTTCAGCATTGGTGTAAATATGACAGTATGTAATTTCTTTTAAGTAACTTGTAAATGTTTGTTCTTTTACTGTGGGAGCACGTCATTTCTGAATAGTTGGTACAAAGATTTTATATATAAAATCTTTCACAGTACTCTAATGAAACAATACTATGAAAGTCGAGTGAAAACTGCCTTATGGTTGCGTGATGTTTCGCATTATAGTCATATTTATTAATGAGTGTAGCGATAATTTTACATTAAGTGTTTCTGTAATGGTTCGTCGTAGAACTGGTAAAAAGTTGTCTAGGAATTGCCTATTTCGCAGGTCTTTTTGCTCATTTGAAACTCTATCTAAATGATCTTTTAGATGGATGAAAATTTCAATTTCTTCCATTACATCCATGATTTTTCCTTTCTGTAACTTACGCAATATTTGAAATGATCCATCTATAGTAGGTATTTTTTGGTTGGTGTCTTTTAAGTGTGCACCAAATGTGAATGGGTTATTGTCGCTTATTGCCGTGTGTTCTTTGAACCGTCTACTAACTTTTCTTCCTGTTTGTCCAATATAAAATTTTGGGCGTTCTTCACAGTTAATTTTGTAGATTCCTGATTGCGAAAACAGTTCCGATTTACGTGATATGTGTCTCAATAATCGTTGTAGATTGTTAGTGGTTCTGTAACTGATGTATAATTTGGCATGTATTTGAAGATATGAATGGTTCATCTCCTCTGACTGGTTTCGAGAAGAACAGGTAACTCCAGTGGGATCACCGAGCGCAGTGGAAAACACGTTATACTCTCATTTAGGTGTATGGTGGTTCGAATCCACATACGATCATCCAGATTTAGATTGCCCCTAAACAGGTTAACCTGATGCCCAGACGGTTCGTTTGAAAGAGCGCTGTCCATTTGCTTCAATTTTATCATCCAATCCAAGCTTGCTATCGGTCCGTAATAATCTCATCGTCGACGAAATGCTAAACGTCACTCTTCCTTGTTTTTCTTTTTATTTTGATACGAATAGTTGTAAATCACTTCCTCCTTCATACAGATGCATACTGTATGATGGGATGAGTATTACAGTTATAAAAACAGTTGTAGTATTGTGTTCGGTGTACTCTTTGTCCTTAACTGCACCAATATTCACTGTCTCTGATATTCTGTATCATTAACGACATGAGTCCACTCTTATATTAAATGGATCGTAGTTAATGCCGCCAAGCGAGTTCTCCACGTTGCACTTCAGCTCATACGGCCGTTAAAAGAAGACGGAGTATTATCTATTCCGAGAAGTTTCTCGGTACCCGTAACCCATAAAGTACGGAACGGCAGCCGTCGACAGTAAAGTCACGTTAGATCATTCTGAAAATAACAGGAGAAGACGTAGGACGTGATCTTGAAAAGGAACAGTCCTGAGATTTGACTGAAGAGAAAAACGAAGACGACAAGAAATTTAAATCAGAATATCCGCACGACAGTTTCAATATCGCCATCCTCCCTTCCCCATTCTCATACCGGATACAAGTTTAATTCCTTAATAGCTATGTCACTTCACTCGACATTGATTTGGAAAGAAGATATATGATCCTGTTCTTTGCAGTGATATCACTGCCTTCTCCAAATTACATATTTAAATATTTAATTTGTTATTGTCCTTATTTATTAAGGCTGTGTTAGAATATCAAGCTCGAGTGACTGAAGCAATAGGCCACAGGTAGATAGTGTAACTTGGGTGCAAACTGGCCAAGAGACGTGCAAAAGAAATGCCAGCGCGCCAGGTGGCTATGTTACTCACCAGGCATGCTATCCAGGTGCGTCATAGGCTCTAGAAGACCGATCACTTGGGTGCTTTTCATATAAGAGGGAATTTACACTACGTAAATGTTTGCGTTCGGGTTAACAACAATATTAAACGGAATTATCGACGAAATTTGTGGATAGCAGCCACATGTGGTTAACGTCTTCATTTACGTTGAGATTCCATGCCTAACAGGCCTCTTCAGGAAGAGTCGAAGATTGTCGCTGTCTTATTCGGAAGATGGCTACAACATACGCAGACGAAAATCAGCAGACATGGAAATTCCTGTAGTACTCACTAGATAAGAAGAAACAACAAATTCATAAAAAAGTAACTGTAGTTGTTTTTGGTAATCATCACATAGACGGCCTGCTATAGGGGTAAGAGGGAGCATTTCACGTGCGAACGCGATTGCATAGCTCAGCACTGAAAAACTCGTATCTCCCTGTAATCAACGGATGGGGAAAGTGACTAACCACCGTGAACAGTAGTCACCGACTTGGTTGCCATGTAGCTTTTCTCTCTTTACATTCAACTTAAGTGTTTTGGCTTTGATCGTCTCGTTAACAATCGCAACAGGAGAGAATGAGTACTGATGAAGTTTCGACCAAAGGTGGCAATGGAGGGCAGAATTTTTGGAGAACGGTATAGTTTGTTTACAGTACTAAGTCGAGAAGTTAGGGAAGAATTCACACTTCTCAAATTAAGAAAATCGACAAGTTGTCTACTTAAATGACTAACTGTTTGAAAATGATTGCATGTGAACATTACTGAATGTGATGTCGTCAGGCCATTCACCGCGTGACTCGTTAGCATCTAATGACGAAGCAAAAGCTTCACTCTTTTCTGTGTAGTCCTGTCGATCCTACAGCACGTACCCGACAAACATCAACATTCATTGGTAGCCGTTTCGATACGTCTACACGAAACACGTTATAGGTGTCTAGTTTCACTTATGAAGAAACTCTGATACCAGAGAAATCTTCTTCACACCAAGGGCCAGATACCAAATAATAAGTTCGAAATTTCAGAAGTAGTTTTCCGATCACGTCAAGGAGCACCAATCGGATAATATATAGTTCTACCTAAAAGCGACAGCACATATGTAACTGCATGCTTAACAAGCATGCTTGAGGGTGTGTAGGATAAATCTGCGCATCAGGACTGTAGAAGCAGCTTGATGCTTGATCGGATTTTGATTATGCCGATTATGCATGCTTGTGAAAGAGTTCACGCGTGTGTAACTTGAGCGTTTGTATCAAGTATAGGAAGGCTTGTGCATGCATTTATCAGTGACTTGATTTGATTTAATTTTTATTTGGCCCTGTTAAATTACGTTTTAAACAAAGGTTGTACTCTAATGCAGGTTAAGTCACAGAAGACAATATTACGTGGAGAAAGAGAGAAGAAAAACAAATACTGTGAGACAGCTTTCTAGCGTTTCTACCGCAAAAAATTAATATGGGAATAATATTTTCTTTTCTTTAACCACTCTTTGTTCTACATATCACGTTTTAACTTTTGTATTCTTCGTAACAGGCTGCCAAAGCCAGCGCATCGTCATCCGAACTCGACATATTCTGCGAGAATGCTTGAACCGTGTGGAGGTGCGAGGAATTTTTGCATGCTTGCTGAAGCACGCTTACGGAAGCGTGCTGGTCAAACATGCCTTTAGGTATGGAGCCGCTTTAAGGCCCGTTTTACACGAACGACTTTCTCAATCAAAATCGATTATTCGGAGTGCGTGCGCCTTTCGTGCCTGCGCGTAAGTCAGCAAGAACGATGCGACTGTGAGTATGATATTAATGGTCTATAGGTTGTTCCGAGTGCGGCGTTCTAAATTTCCGAATATGCTGCACACTGCGCATGCGTAAGGACGAGGGAATATGGCGGCGTCTGCTAACCTCGGAAGATATAACCTACTCTGGTACAGTACACTCTTATTACAGAAATAGATTTGTGCTTTATTGTGTAGTTTGCTTTTCTTTCCTGGTACAGTGAAAAGTCATACAAGAGCCTCGTATTTATACCATTTAGCGGCCTCCTGCAAGAGAGACGAAACGTCTGAAAGCAAAAAATTTTTCGTTTTTCGGAAAAAACTGACACTATGCATAAATAAGAACATAAACAGATAAATGTGTTTTAATGAAAATTGTTTCATTAGTTGGTTGGTTGGTTTGGGGAAGGAGACCAGACAGCGAGGTCATCGGTCTCATCGGATTAGGTAAGGACGGGGAAGGAAGTCGGCCGTGCCCTTTGAAAGGAACCATCCCGGCATTTGCCTGGAGCGATTTAGGGAAATCACGGAAAACCTAAATCAGGATGGCCGGACACGGGATTGAACCGTCGTCCTCCCGAATGCGAGTCCAGTGTCTAACCACTGCGCCACATCGCTCGGTTTTTTCATTAGTGAGAAAGTCATAATTATCGGATGAAAAGAATTAATATTCGTTGCGATTTGACACTTCGCAAAAAAAGAAAAAAAAGCAAGATACAAAGGATAAAGCAGAAAGGTGCTACTTACAGCGTTCTACATGTTGTGTTATGTGTTTTAAAGTATCTACTTTCTCGAGCAAATAAATCTATATGTTCTGAAATGACTGGATGACACTTCCCCTATACCTTTAGTTGGCCGGCCCTGGTGGCCGAGCGGTTCTAGGCGCTTCAGTCTGGAACCGCGCAACCGCTACAGTCGCAGGTTCGAATCCCGCCTCGGGCATGGATGTGTGTGATGTCCTTAGGTTAGTTAGGTTTAAGTAGTTCTAAGTTCTAGGGGACTGATGACCTGAGATGTTAAGTCCCATAGTGCTCAGAGCCCTTTGAACCTTTAGTTGTCAGGAGTGTGAACAATTACCACAACCTTTAACAAGAACTTGCACTACGAATTCTGATTTGGTCATTAATAAACTATTGTTATTGCTCGTCCCTGCATTTTCTTACTATATTTCGATTTTGCCGTAAAAAAAAAAAAAATATTCCCTCATAACCTCAATTCGATGGTTCAAATGCCAAACTGCACAGCAGACAGCTGTTACGACACCGACAGTTTTGGCGCTGACGTGTAAACGAAAATGACCACTCAAAACAGACGAAAATCAATACGGGACTAAAACGTCAGAGGCGCTGCAGTAGACGTACTTGCTTCGAGTAGTCAACTGAGACAAGAAAATCGATCGTGTAAAAGGGGCTTAATGCCTCCCTTACATGGTAGAGGTTCCAGAGTGAATATTAGAAAAATATTTTGGCGCATCATCAAGTCCCAAAATGCGGCATGACTATTTTAAATACCAGCGTTAGTCTTCTGAATCCCTAAGCCACTGCGGTGAGCGCTGACCGCGGAGGACGCAATTGTACGTGAGCGCCGCCAAGGCTGGGGCGCAGAGGCGCGCCGGCGGCCGCGGCGGGCCCCAGTTGGGCGCAGAAGCGGCTGTACCGTGCAGCAGCGCAGCACAGTAGCAGCAGAAATATATGTTGTTGTGCCCCCCTCCCCCCACCGCGCTCCGGACAGCCCCCTCCCCAAGTCCCTGCCCCGTCCACACCATTTTTTTCTCCCCCACGGCTGGCTCGCTCTCGCATTCCTAACGCAGGACCATCATCTTTTCTTATCTGGTTTTGAAAATAAAACAACGAACACAGGTAGCGAGCGAGCCAGCCAGCCAGGCAGGCAGAAGGCCAACGGGGCCCGGACCGCGGCACCCGAGAAACCCCGAACGAAGGCGAAGGGAGCCGAAGCGACTCGCGCGAGTCTTAGTACCGGAAGGCCGATGTTCGTTGCCAAGAAGGCCACAGGCTGTAGATTGCCTAATATCGCTAAGACAAATACGTAAATGCAAAAAGTATATTTTTAAATTCTTATGGTCAACAGACCTACACTTCTCCCTCTCCTCTGCGCTAAAATATGCACCATGAACGTGCCACTTGAACGCTGTGAAGTGTTAGCAGGAGTAGGTTTTTCATCGAATCGTCCTTCGTTCCAGCATCGTTGTATTTTTTTCATGATGCCAACGCAGAAACTACTATATTCAGCCACACATTGCCCGCATTCGTCGTACGAACGCCACTTGCAACAACGCACGCCAAATTACGGAGCGTCAAAACAGTTCGCACTTTATTTCACGAGCTATCATTTCACAGATTTCAATACGCTTTTTCTTTGTTCACTGACGATGAAATTATTTATCTCATACAACCCCTAACAACAACTCAGCAGGCGCAAGTGTGCGACTGCGTACGGCGGAAATACGATGGGTGCAGCGAAGGGTAAGGCAACTGTCCATACCACGCATTGAAGTCTCCGCCCGAACTACAGCGTCACTACGCCAATGTGTACCGGGTGATTCAAAAAACAGATTTCAGTTATTACAGACAAACTATAAAGAATAGAAATACATTGCGGCATGTCACTGGATAGAGGGAAGTTCAAACTTTTGAGGCACAGCTGCTGGGCTTGTTTGTTTTTAACATGGCGACTACATCACAAGAGAAATCATTTTGCGTTTTGGAATTTGCGCGAACTCAATCCACTGTTCAAGTGCAACGAGCATTTCGCCGTCGATTCAGAAGAAACCACATCTGTACAAGCAGATTAACGACTGCCATAAAAAGTTCTTGGAAGTTGGTTGTATGTGCAAAAGGAAGAGCACAGGTCCGACACGCCCGTGTGATGAATATATCGAGAGCATCCGAGATGCGTTCACACTGATTCTTCAGAAGTCGACAACACGAGCAAGCCAGGAACTTCAACTTCGTCAAACAACGGTGTCCTCAAACAAAGGTGTAGCGTGTTCTGAAACGACGCCTTACAAGTTGCAGTTACTGCGGCAGTTGCCTCCCGGCGACCATAACAGAAGGTATGAACTTTGCATTTCAAATTTTGGATATTTATGGTAAGGTCTTATGAGGCCAAACTGCTGAGGTCATCGATGCCTAAACCTACACACTAGTTAATCTGACTTAATCTAACTCATGCTAGGGACAACACACACACCTATGCCCGAGGGAGGACTCGCACCTCGGACGTGGGGATCCGCACGAACCGTACACGGCGCCTCAGACCGCTCGGCTATCCCTTTGCATTTCAGTTCTCCAGGATGTGGGAGAGGACACTTTTTCCGAACGGTTCTTCTTTTCGGCCGAATCGACGTTTCATTTACCGGGTAGAGTAAACCGCCATAATAAAAGAATTTGGTGTCCACAAAATCCTGGCTTCGTCGTCGAAAATGAAAGAGACTCACACAAACTGGACGTGTTTTGTGTCGTTTCTGTTCACATATTTTATGTACCTTTCTTTTGTATTCGGACAAAACTATGACAGGAATGTCATACCTCGACGTGCTGCAAAACCTGTTATTTCTTCAACTTCACGAAAATTCCAACGACGTGATTTTTATACATGTCGGCGCCCCGCCTCAGTTTCAACTTGGGGTGCGGCGTTATCTTAACAACACCGTCTCACAACGTTGGGCTGGAAGAGGTGGACAACAAGATCTAGTTGATTTCATTTGGTCTCCCAGGTCACCAGACCTCACAGCTTGCGATTTTGTTTTGTTTGCTACACAAAAGACTCAGTCTTTGTCCCTCTATAGAAGCCCCTCTGCAACAGCTGTCGATTCAATAAACAGGGACCTGTTGATTTATGTGTGGAATAAATTGGACTACTTCTTCGATGTTTCTCGAGCAACGTACAATGCTCATGTCGAGTGTATGATATAGTGTGCGTGTGCGAAAACAAAACTTTGAACTTCTCTCTATGCAGTGACACACGCAATGTGTTTCTGTCTTTCATAGTTTGTCTGTAATTAATAACGAGGGAACTCTGTCCTTTCTTCCTGTATCACACTGTATTATTTTCGAGTGAAAAACACAAACTAACATTAGGGAAGGAAATTCATTCAAAATGATGAGTTTGTGTGTCTTGGAATAGTTTCGTTAGTGGTCCTGTATATGTAGCGCAATAACCCAAAAGAATGGTATGATTTAATTTTATTGCGCAGCGCAAATACCGAAGAGAACTATGTCAAAGGCAACGGCATGTGCACATAAACTCACTTCACAGCAGCGATCGATACTGCTCACATTAGTACTACTATCTTAAATATTTTTTTCCAACCGGTCGGTGAGGACTACAGCAAAAGGAATCAGCCAAATGTTAAACTTTAAACAACAGTACCACTGTAGACGACGGTCATAATAACAGCGAACCGTTTTTCAAACAATATTCTTCACAGACATGTGAAATATATCACCTCGAAGCCCCTTTTATCTCAATACTTTCAGGTTTTATTAAGGTTTCAGTCTATTTTAAATTAGAACACTATGACATTTTTGCTCTTTCTATTATGTAATTGACAGTAAGCAAGGTATATTGAGCCTCCGCAAAGTATTTTTAGCTCCCGCAAAGTATATTTAGCATCTGGATGAAATGTTTTTACATATTGCCACATCGAAGTGAGCGGTATGTCCATGAGATGTTTCAATAATGTGAGATACAGGTTCTACACGTCCATATATCCGCTCCGTATCTCCTATGACTTTTGGGTTTTGAAGGGATTCCTCATTCTCTTTTCCCTTACAAATCTGTACTTCCTCTTAGTTATAATTTTCCTTCCTCCTTATTCACACACATGGGTAATAACATCTTCTGCCTGTGTGCAAATGCGGCTTATGTCAGTTTGCAATTGATACTTGTACTGGAGCGTCATCTCGAGGAAGACAGAAATTAAAAAGGCGTTTAGTATAAGGCACAACGTTACTTCTCATTCAGGTCTGCGTAAGTCTTTTTCTGATTAAAGAAAACGATCTTTATGCGCACAATTTTTACTGTTTCTGAAAACCTTCTCACCCTGCATTTCAGCCCGACCCGTAACCCACTTACTATACACAGTGAAGGATTAGTCTGTGGTAAGAATGAGAGAATTGAAGCTGTGAGGACGGGTCGTGAGTCGTGCTTGAGTAACTCAGTTGGTAGAGCACTTGCCCACGAAAGGCAAAGGTCCCGAGTTCGAGTCTCGGTCCGGCACACAGTTTTAATCTGTCAGGAAGTTTCAGTCTGTGGTAAGTTTCTATCTCTCAAACCTACTATAGTTTCTCAGAATTGTTCCTACAAACCAACAGTCTGCCTTTTTCCTACGCGTCAGTCGTCATATCTGTATGTGGCCTCAGACGCTTCGAACGGTCACACCCATAGAGCTGCTGGGTTTCGACATACTGATCAATATCAACAATTTCACATCATATTACTCCCTGAGACGTCAAGGATTGTTTTGAATATAACATATAACACAGTTCGGTTATTACGAACTCTGCGATAAAAACCTATACTGCCCCCACCACCGAAATAATAATTTGAAAGGCAATTCGCCGCTCCAATATTCGAGCCAGTTACTCCCATGAAGGATGGTACCTTCTCCTATGAATTTTGGGTTTTGAATGGATTCCTCATTCTATTTTCCCTTACAAATCTGCACTTCCTCGTAGTTATAAACAACGAACCTGTCGCTCTGAAAGCTATGTTTTAGCTTACAGCTGATTTTCACGTGTGGGTGTCCGTGACGTTTTCTACTGAACCTTATCGTACCCCTTAGATTACTCAGTGTTAGCGGCTATTCACTACACCATACGACGTTTATCTGCGAGTCTTCCATTGTAGCGGCAATACCTCTGTCTGGACTAAGAAGACGCTGTATGAAATGAAGGTGTCATCCCAGGAAACGATTGAACAGGACCATAATAGAGCGCCAGTAAGGAACATAAACAACATGGTCAAACAGAAACCTGCAGCACTCAACACTTTATACGATACCAGTTTCATTAAAATTTGTTGCTTATTTGTTTAGCATCGAGAACAGTTACGTTTCATCTTCGCTACATATCAAAGGAAATACAGACGACCTTCACCGTTAATTTCGCATTAAACCATAGTATAAAACACATATTGTCGTATAGTGCCTTGATGAACAGCTGTATGCTGCAATCAGTACTTTTAGTTTATATACCATTTATTTCCATGATGCGACTTACAGTCGCAAAACACAAATAATGTCCACAGCTATAACTTAGGAAAAATGACCTTCGTAACTCTTTGCTGTCAATGTCCCAGGAGGGAAATCAGTGCCCAAGCACAAAAATCCTTGATAATTTGCTGAATAACTTAACCATCTGGGAGGCAATAAAACAATTGTTAAATCTAAACTGAAACTCTATGTTCTGACAACTCCAACCCTACCGAAGAATATTTAAACACTGCTTGCATGAGTAGTACAGAAGAAGTATATGCTTGCTTTGCTATTAAACCTGTGTTTCATTTGTAACATGAGTTACTTGTATAAAGGTAATGTATTTGGCAGAAGCTCGTGACCGGACTATTGGCCTGACTCCAGGTAGAGTTCAGTCCTACTCCGCCGCGGCACTAGAAAGGGGGGAGGGGGGGGGGGGGGGGAGGCGAGCCCATTGCCCAGCCCGCCTTTTAGCTCCGTGAAAATTCCTCGGTATTCACTTGATAACAAGGTGGTCTCTTGGAGGGGCTGGAAGGAGGGAAAATCCCCATGCCTGTCCGGGGCTAAACCCACGACCTCCAATGCTGAAGTCTAGTGATCTACCCGTTAGACTACAACGGCCACCGAGTTATTAATATGGTAATTTTTATTAAACCCACTGGGTAATTCGGTCTATTATAGACAAAATTTCACGCTTGCAGTCATATGTGGTTAACTTTTCCCATTTTCTCTGTGGTTTCTTGCGTATCAGTCCTCTTTCGAGCGAATAGCCGTCGCTGTCTCACTCCGAAAATGGTTCAAATGGCTCTGAGCACTATGGGACTTAACTTCTGAGGTCATCAGCCCCTAGAAAAATGGCTCTGAGCACTATGGGACTTAACTGCTGAGGTCATCAGTCCCCTAGAACTTATAACTACTTAAACCTAACTAACCTAAGGACAGCACACACAACCTGAAACGTCCCCTTAGAAAAATTTATGAATTACTGTGCTGATAAACCTCTTACATTATTTGATTTTCAAACAGCTGAGCAGAACTGAATGTACTCAGACATTTCGCTCTTTACCTATTCTGATCAACACTAAACTGACACAATATTTTTTAGCGCAACGCAATCTGACTTTCAACAATCCCCACAAAAGAATGGCCCTGACTAACAATAACCTATACCTTTCATGAATCACTTACCTCACACAATATTCGTTACTCGAACTACTGCAAAACAGCGAGCGCCAATACTGCCAGCTAAATAATGATAGGCATACTAAGCAAATGAAAAATTTTGATAGGGAACAAACAATGTATTTACCTTAATAGTGTTCAAAAGTCATTATATATATATATATATATATATATATATATATATATATATATATATATATATATATATATATATATATAAGTTCATGACATCCAGTCTTACAAATTTACTCTCTCTGGTGGACACACGTCCAGATTATCCGTTCTCAAAACTCCGCACATCTCACTCCCCACATCCACCACTGCTGGCGGCTCACCTCCAACTGCGCCACGCTACGCGCTGTTTTGACAGCCAACTGCCCAACACTACAATATTCCAACAATACAAACCAGCAGTGTTGCCAACTCTAAAAAACCGGAGTCGCTAGATTCAATATCAAAAGTCGCTAGAAAGTCGCTAAAACTGATTTTACTAGGGGTGTACTGAAAATTTCGTGCTGTGAAATGGTGCAATAAGCCAGTGGAGGGGGGGGAGGGGGTAATAAAATATTAATAAAAATTGTCTCATACGTAATTGCTATATTGTCTTAATTAAATGACGCATCGCTTGCAACAACATACATATAAAATACGCTAACGTTTAATTAAACATGTTATCATAATTGACGCAAACACATAAATTGTTTCAATCACAGTAGTCAAATATACTAGAAATTTACAACTATATTTGTAACAAAAGAAAGCAAGAACTCAAATTAGGTTACAAAATATATACATACCGGTATGTGAGCTATTCATCGTCGTCACTCAGAAGATCGAATAACTCTTCTGTTTCATGATCTGACAGAACTGTAGTTGATGTAGAGGGTTGAACGTCGCCCAAAAGATGATGTTGCAGTTCGACTGGTTTTATCGCAAAAGAGTAACTTTTGTTCGTTCCAGTAGGCTCCAACACGTCTGACGGTATGTCAAAAGATGCGCAATCTTTATTTTGTTTCTTCAGCTGGTCTCTCAACATGATTAAAGCATTGTCTTTAGCGATATCTGTTACGTTGTTTAGTTTTTATCATGTTCATAGAACTGAATATTCTTTCCACTTCTGCATTTGAATGCGGTAGGCGTAGAACAGTCATTGCTAGCTGTGAAATCAAAGAAAAAGGATTCTCCCCTGCGGCATTTTTATACTGCAGAACCTCACTCCAAAATCGAACAGTGTTAGTAGTGTTATCCCACCTAATGATGTTGATATTATGCCATTCTTGCAGCATACCGTCTATGAAATCGCCACTAAAACCCAATTCTTTGGCTACATCAGCTACGGCATTATTTTTATTCACTTTTAGTGTTTCTTCAACATTCAGCATTGACATTTTTTTCAGGTTCGTAACGTTACTTGGCAGTCTTTGTTCAATTTCTTTTATGAGTTTCAGACTAAACTGAATGCATCTCTTCTTCAAATAAACTTTATTTTCTTCAGGCAAACTTGACTCAGACAATTTCTGTTCAAACATAAAGCCAAGGTTCGGATTTGCGTACATACATTAGCTTGGAACTGGTGTTGTCAACAAATCAACAGTTGGAAAAATTATGTTTTGTCCGAGTGACTGCTCCTCATTCTATTTTCCCTTACAAATCTGCACTTCCTCGTAGTTATAAACAACGAACCTGTCGCTCTGAAAGCTATGTTTTAGCTTACAGCTGATTTTCACGTGTGGGTGTCCGTGACGTTTTCTACTGAACCTTATCGTACCCCTTAGATTACTCAGTGTTAGCGGCTATTCACTACACCATACGACGTTTATCTGCGAGTCTTCCATTGTAGCGGCAATACCTCTGTCTGGACTAAGAAGACGCTGTATGAAATGAAGGTGTCATCCCAGGAAACGATTGAACAGGACCATAATAGAGCGCCAGTAAGGAACATAAACAACATGGTCAAACAGAAACCTGCAGCACTCAACACTTTATACGATACCAGTTTCATTAAAATTTGTTGCTTATTTGTTTAGCATCGAGAACAGTTACGTTTCATCTTCGCTACATATCAAAGGAAATACAGACGACCTTCACCGTTAATTTCGCATTAAACCATAGTATAAAACACATATTGTCGTATAGTGCCTTGATGAACAGCTGTATGCTGCAATCAGTACTTTTAGTTTATATACCATTTATTTCCATGATGCGACTTACAGTCGCAAAACACAAATAATGTCCACAGCTATAACTTAGGAAAAATGACCTTCGTAACTCTTTGCTGTCAATGTCCCAGGAGGGAAATCAGTGCCCAAGCACAAAAATCCTTGATAATTTGCTGAATAACTTAACCATCTGGGAGGCAATAAAACAATTGTTAAATCTAAACTGAAACTCTATGTTCTGACAACTCCAACCCTACCGAAGAATATTTAAACACTGCTTGCATGAGTAGTACAGAAGAAGTATATGCTTGCTTTGCTATTAAACCTGTGTTTCATTTGTAACATGAGTTACTTGTATAAAGGTAATGTATTTGGCAGAAGCTCGTGACCGGACTATTGGCCTGACTCCAGGTAGAGTTCAGTCCTACTCCGCCGCGGCACTAGAAAGGGGGGAGGGGGGGGGGGGGGGGGAGGCGAGCCCATTGCCCAGCCCGCCTTTTAGCTCCGTGAAAATTCCTCGGTATTCACTTGATAACAAGGTGGTCTCTTGGAGGGGCTGGAAGGAGGGAAAATCCCCATGCCTGTCCGGGGCTAAACCCACGACCTCCAATGCTGAAGTCTAGTGATCTACCCGTTAGACTACAACGGCCACCGAGTTATTAATATGGTAATTTTTATTAAACCCACTGGGTAATTCGGTCTATTATAGACAAAATTTCACGCTTGCAGTCATATGTGGTTAACTTTTCCCATTTTCTCTGTGGTTTCTTGCGTATCAGTCCTCTTTCGAGCGAATAGCCGTCGCTGTCTCACTCCGAAAATGGTTCAAATGGCTCTGAGCACTATGGGACTTAACTTCTGAGGTCATCAGCCCCTAGAAAAATGGCTCTGAGCACTATGGGACTTAACTGCTGAGGTCATCAGTCCCCTAGAACTTATAACTACTTAAACCTAACTAACCTAAGGACAGCACACACAACCTGAAACGTCCCCTTAGAAAAATTTATGAATTACTGTGCTGATAAACCTCTTACATTATTTGATTTTCAAACAGCTGAGCAGAACTGAATGTACTCAGACATTTCGCTCTTTACCTATTCTGATCAACACTAAACTGACACAATATTTTTTAGCGCAACGCAATCTGACTTTCAACAATCCCCACAAAAGAATGGCCCTGACTAACAATAACCTATACCTTTCATGAATCACTTACCTCACACAATATTCGTTACTCGAACTACTGCAAAACAGCGAGCGCCAATACTGCCAGCTAAATAATGATAGGCATACTAAGCAAATGAAAAATTTTGATAGGGAACAAACAATGTATTTACCTTAATAGTGTTCAAAAGTCATTATATATATATATATATATATATATATATATATATATATATATATATATATATATATATATATATAAGTTCATGACATCCAGTCTTACAAATTTACTCTCTCTGGTGGACACACGTCCAGATTATCCGTTCTCAAAACTCCGCACATCTCACTCCCCACATCCACCACTGCTGGCGGCTCACCTCCAACTGCGCCACGCTACGCGCTGTTTTGACAGCCAACTGCCCAACACTACAATATTCCAACAATACAAACCAGCAGTGTTGCCAACTCTAAAAAACCGGAGTCGCTAGATTCAATATCAAAAGTCGCTAGAAAGTCGCTAAAACTGATTTTACTAGGGGTGTACTGAAAATTTCGTGCTGTGAAATGGTGCAATAAGCCAGTGGAGGGGGGGGAGGGGGTAATAAAATATTAATAAAAATTGTCTCATACGTAATTGCTATATTGTCTTAATTAAATGACGCATCGCTTGCAACAACATACATATAAAATACGCTAACGTTTAATTAAACATGTTATCATAATTGACGCAAACACATAAATTGTTTCAATCACAGTAGTCAAATATACTAGAAATTTACAACTATATTTGTAACAAAAGAAAGCAAGAACTCAAATTAGGTTACAAAATATATACATACCGGTATGTGAGCTATTCATCGTCGTCACTCAGAAGATCGAATAACTCTTCTGTTTCATGATCTGACAGAACTGTAGTTGATGTAGAGGGTTGAACGTCGCCCAAAAGATGATGTTGCAGTTCGACTGGTTTTATCGCAAAAGAGTAACTTTTGTTCGTTCCAGTAGGCTCCAACACGTCTGACGGTATGTCAAAAGATGCGCAATCTTTATTTTGTTTCTTCAGCTGGTCTCTCAACATGATTAAAGCATTGTCTTTAGCGATATCTGTTACGTTGTTTAGTTTTTATCATGTTCATAGAACTGAATATTCTTTCCACTTCTGCATTTGAATGCGGTAGGCGTAGAACAGTCATTGCTAGCTGTGAAATCAAAGAAAAAGGATTCTCCCCTGCGGCATTTTTATACTGCAGAACCTCACTCCAAAATCGAACAGTGTTAGTAGTGTTATCCCACCTAATGATGTTGATATTATGCCATTCTTGCAGCATACCGTCTATGAAATCGCCACTAAAACCCAATTCTTTGGCTACATCAGCTACGGCATTATTTTTATTCACTTTTAGTGTTTCTTCAACATTCAGCATTGACATTTTTTTCAGGTTCGTAACGTTACTTGGCAGTCTTTGTTCAATTTCTTTTATGAGTTTCAGACTAAACTGAATGCATCTCTTCTTCAAATAAACTTTATTTTCTTCAGGCAAACTTGACTCAGACAATTTCTGTTCAAACATAAAGCCAAGGTTCGGATTTGCGTACATACATTAGCTTGGAACTGGTGTTGTCAACAAATCAACAGTTGGAAAAATTATGTTTTGTCCGAGTGACTGCATGAGAAATATAAGTGTATCTAGTAATTTAGTGGGGTCATTGTCTTCTCCTTCAAAAGCTTTTATTGCTATTTGTACGTCTTTTAAAGAATGTTTAAGGTAAAACATGTAAAGATGATTTGAATCGTCACAATACATCTTGTACAAAAGATCGGCAGTGTAACAATTGTCTTGAACCTGACCAAGTGAAAAATGTAGCATTAGTTCTTCCCACTGCTCCAGAATTCTTCATATTGCTGGTTCAATTGAAAGCCAACGTGTTGCACAGACCTTCAAAATTTTTAGTGGCTGTTTTCCACAATTTGTCTCATAAATCTTTTTATATTTCTCTTGTCTTTTGTATGAAATGGAGAACGAATTGTAGGTTTCCCGTACAAGAAACTCTGTTTCTAGGTATGGTATTCACTGAGGCGTGCGAAACTGCAAGCTGAAGAGAGTGACAAATGCAACGGATCAATACCAAATGCTTCAAACCATATTCTCTTGAGTTGTTCGAAAAGCCCATTGCTTATTCCAACAATTGCAGAAGCATTATCTGTGCCAATTCCTACCATATTAGCGATTGGAAGTTTGAGATTTTTCAAAGAATTCACAAGAACAGCAGCCAGATTTCTTGCATCTGCAGTTTCTACTACAGCGAGTTTGAGAAATGCTGATCTAATTGTTTGGTTGTTTACACTATAGTACCGTATAACGATACCTAGCATTTTAGATATTGACACGTCCGTGGATTCATCTATTAGTACACTGTATTTTTGGTTACCTATATCTTCAACCAACGATTGTGTAAAATATGGAGCCAAAACTTCAGTTCCAATGTTACTGCACTTTGTACGATGTAATTGCATGTTTTCAGCGCCCTCATCACCGGAAGACACCTTCTTGCACAGTATTCCTAAATGATCTACAGCTAAAATAGAACAATGTTCAGCAATAAATAAAGAAAGGGCGCCTTCCGCTCTGCTTGCTATTCTAACTGTAGTTTTCGGAACAATTTTCACAGGTAAGGTGGTTTGTGTTTTTTTTTAAATCAATTTTTGTTTACGCGTAATAGTTTTCCAGTGCTTTCTAATATCACACAATTTAGCATAAAACTCTGTTGCACATACTTGACATCTTGCCTTGGATAAGTCTCCAATGACTGGTTTCAGCCACCCATTGAATTCAGGTTCTGCTTCCCACGCATCCCGATATTTTTGAGCGTAATGCTTCTTCCTCTGCGGTAAATCCAATTTATAACTACATTAAAACTCAGGCGAACTAGAGGTCATGAAACAATCTACTCACTCGGTAACTCGATATCAGTCCTATTGTTCATTGTTTAAAGCGTAATAATGTCTGAGATAACCCCACCGAATTGTTCTTGCGTTACCTCTGTGCATGTGGTAATAATTTGACTGCGAGTTAACATTTCAAAAAATTAGAGGTTGCTGGACAGAAATGTATTTTATCATACTTAATATTACGTGTTGTTCGTCAATTCGAAAAATAAAGGGAGTTCAAAAGTTGAAGAATTATACATAGATTCGCTAACGACGATAACAGGCTAGTGGGTAATGAATAATGAATTGTTCTATAGTCAAGGTTTTCTTACTCTGTAGGCAATTCCCACATTCAGGTTTACTAAATGCTGAACAATGCTACATGATCTGCTAAGAACTTAATTTAACTTAGTAAATCTAGAACTAAGTGTAGTACCCATTCTATAGTTAAAATCTTAGTTTTGTTAATGAAAATACTCGCCCAAAATAGTTTTGATTTGTACTTCAAAAGTCGTCAGTACTCCAAAAGTCGCCAGATAAGTCGCTAAATAATATTTGTCGCTAAAAAGTTTTTTTTGTCGCTAAGACGAAGGCAAAAGTCGCCATTTCTAGCGACAAAGTCGCTAAATTGGCAACACTGTAAACCAGCCACAGACTTCACACAGCGCAGTCAGTGATTTTCATATAGAGCGCTACGTGGCGTTACCAACATAAAATCCTAAACAGCCAACTTACAAACCACGCCTGAGGCATGATTCGAACCTGCGACCGTAGCGGTCGCGCGGTTCCAGACTGTAGCGCCTAGAACCGCTCGGCCACCCCGGCCAGCTGTCTCATTCCGAAGATGGCTTCAAGGTACACATCCGAAACTCAGTATTTGAGGAATAAGTAAGCTACGAACGCAATCAGTTCTAACTGGGCCAGAAAAAAATCATAAAAGGAAGCCTGCAAACCACAGAAGACCGACTTCGTTGCTATGTAACTAATCTCGCTTCATACTTGGTTTTAGCTTTTTTTTACTTCTAGTCTTTCCAATAATGATACTAAAGAAAATAAATAGCCTGTAAACTGACTCATTCCACATCGTTATGATGAAAATTGTGCAGGTGACGTATGGGACAAATGATTAACTGACTGCCCCATCAGGTTGCTGTGGCACGTCATTACATTACATTCATTACTCATACTCCATACACTGAACGGAGAGCAAAGATGTACAAGGAATATAATTTAAGTGCAATATAATGAACCGTCTTAACATAACGAAATACATTATCGACATGGGGCCCACGTTCCGCCCTCCGTCATGATGCTAAATTAAAATTTCCTTTAATTTAGTTTTAAATTACAGTACATTATCTAAACTACTATTAATGTGATCTTTCACGTTGTTGAATACAAAATGTGTATCAACGTATCTGACTCATGTGTGCATTAACGTTAACCTCTTGAAGCGGTTGTTTTTTTGTCCTTGTATTACATTCATGATGGTCATTACTTTTCTTTTAGAAACGACTTTTCTTTTACAAACTGGTGGCGACAATAGATTAAGTCTCTATTCTGAAAGGACAAGGCCTGGTCCACAGATGCACTGCAATTATTGGTGAAACATAAATGGTGCAAAATCTGGTCAGCCAACAAGGTTACATAATCCTTGCCAGTAATGTGAAACTGCAGCGTAACCATAGGGTCAATGGAATGCCACGACATGGCTGCCTAAAAAAAAAAAAACCGGCACACGCCATGTTTCACTCTTTGGACGTAAACTCGAGAGAATTTGGAGACAGTGTGCAACAAGGCTCAGCCGATCAAATGACTTTCTTCCATTGTTTCGTAGTCCAGGTTTTATGGCCTCGACACCACGTTTCCATGTTACGGACATTTGCATCACTGATCAGTAGCTGTGGAATTTTAGGTCACCCTACAATTCCCTGCTTCTGGAGTTCGCTTCGCGTTGTTTCGGTACTGACAGGGTTCACCAGTGCGACATTCGATTCCGCAGTGACTTTTGCAACTGTCATCCTCTTAATTTTCGACACAGTCCTCTTCAATGACAGTCCGTCACGATCACACAACATACACTTTCACCCGCTTTGTGAGTTAGCGGATGTCATTTTTCCGCTTTCCCCTATAAATCTTCCATACGGTGCCTCTTGAAACACAGAAGACTTGGGCTATCTCGCATGCGGATGCACCCACTATACCAGGACCAACAACTTGCCCAAGTTCGAATTCACTTAGCTCCGACATAATGCACTCAAAACTGCACAGAACATTGTTCAGACCACGACTGACATTTGCAACCTATTGAGAACATCGCAGACGTGCCGTTTGTGGGCAAATACAACAGGGCAACCTGCAGGCTTGGCTAGTAGCTGAATTTATGTTCAAGCACGAATTTCTTGCGGTGTCTGTAGGGGACAGTATTTTCAAAATACAGAAGTGCGTTATAAACATTGTGTCAGTTCTAGAGCATCCTGATGTTGATAATCTAAGAACTGCTCACTGGACCACGAGACGTACAACATGAGCAATTCCTAACTTCCCTTTGTGCCCCTATAACTTCCATTCTCTCATCCTTAGCTCTTTTCCACTAATCAGATCCACTTGTTCAGTTCTTCTTGGGTTTTTGTGACAGCCTAACTGCCAGGACATGAATTTTCTGCCCAGCTGTTTTCCTGTCCTGTATAAAAAGTTGTGCTTTTCGTGCTTTTTTTCAAGTCTTCTTTTGCTGCATCGATTTTTGTTTCAATTTTCCTTTACTACGAGTGTCTAAAATTCTTCAGTCTATCTAGTTAATGTGGTTGGTCCTAGTCTATCAAAATGCCTACACCTCGGTTCCGAGAGTTCCGGAACCTGTACAGAAAATAGACACAGATATCAACATTAACATCATATCCGCCCTTTTTATTGCGCATGAAAACCACACATTGCATGTCGTACCACCATACAGCGAGACCTTCAGAGGTGGTGGTCCAGATTTCTGTACACACCAGTACCTCTAATACCCAATAGCACATCCTCTTGCATTGATGCATGTCTGTATTACTCGTGGCATACTATCCGCAAGTTCGTCAAGAAGACACCGTTGGTCGAGATTCAATCTATTCCAGGCACGTCCGATGGGGTTCATGACTGGAGAACATGCTGGCCACTCTAGTCGAGCGGTATCATTATCCTGAAGGAAGTCATTCACAAGATGTGCATGATGGGGGTGCAAATTGTTGTCCATGAAGACGAATGCCTCGCCAATACGCTGCCAATATAGTTGCACTATCGGTCGGAGGATGGCAGTCACCTATCGTACAGCCGTAACGACGCCTTCCACGACCACCAGCGGCGTACCTCGGCCCCACATAATGCCACCGCAGAACATCAGGGAACCTCCAGCTTGCTGCACTCGCTGGACAGTGTGTCTAAGGCGTTCAGTGTGACCGGGTTCCCTCCAAACACGTCTCCGACGATTGTCTGGTTGAAGGCATATGCGACACTCATCGGTGAAGAGGACGTGAACGTGATTTTTTTTTATTTATTGCCAAATTATAGACCTGTTACCTGATGTTTAAAACAGGTCGTACATCTTACAATTTTCGTTTTTCATCTTTCTACAGTTTTCTTTTCTTTTGTTTTATCTACAACATTTACAAAGAATGATACTTTTCAAAATAACAATAATTTAAGGCTGAAATATAAATAAAATTTTGTTGTTTTTTTTAAGAAGAATATAAAAAGAAGATAGGATAGAGGAGAGATTTGTTGTTAGTACCACCACCGAATGTGACTGACGGTGAATACCTCGGAATGGTTTCTTCGAGCCGTTGACCGCCAGTCACACATACACACAAATGTTTATTAGTAGAGAAATGATGTTTCTTATCCTATTTGTCCCCCCCCATGAACCATGGACCTTGCCGTTGGTGGGGAGGCTTGCGTGCCTCAGCGTTACAGATAGCCGTACCGTAGGTACAACCACAACGGAGGGGTATCTGTTGAGAGGCCAGACAAACGTGTGGTTCCTGAAGAGGGGCAGCAGCCTTTTCAGTAGTTGCAAGGGCAACAGTCTGGATGATTGACCGATCTGGCCTTGTAACAATAACCAAAACGGCCTTGCTGTGCTGGTACTGCGAACGGCTGAAAGCAAGGGGAAACTACGGCCGTAATTTTTCCCGAGGGCATGCAGCTTTACTGTATGATTAAATGATGATGGCGTCCTCTTGGGTAAAATATTCCGGAGATAAAATAGTCCCCCATTCGGATCTCCGGGCGGGGACTACTCAAGAGGATGTCGTTATCAGGAGAAATAAAACTGGTGTTCTACGGATCGGAGCGTGGAATGTCAGATCCCTTAATCGGGCGGGTAGGTTAGAAAATTTAAAAAGGGAAATGGATAGGTTAAAGTTAGATATAGTGGGAATTAGTGAAGTTCGGTGGCAGGAGGAACAAGACTTCTGGTCAGGTGACTACAGGGTTATCAACACAAAGTCAAATAGGGGTAATGCAGGAGTAGGTTTAATAATGAATAAAAAAATAGGAATGCGGGTAAGCTACTACAAACAGCATAGTGAACGCATTATTGTGGCCAAGATAGATACGAAGCCCACACCTACTACAATAGTACAAGTTTATATGCCAACTAGCTCTGCAGATGACGAAGAAATTGAAGAAATGTATGATGAAATAAAAGAAATTATTCAGATAGTGAAGGGAGACGAAAAATTAATAGTCATGGGTGAATGGAATTCGAGTGTAGGAAAAGGGAGAGAAGGTAACGTAGTAGGTGAATATGGATTGGGGCTAAGAAATGAAAGAGGAAGCCGCCTGGTAGAATTTTGCACAGAGCACAACTTAATCATAGCTAACACTTGGTTTAAGAATCATGATAGAAGGTTGTATACATGGAAGAACCCTGGAGATACTAAAAGGCATCAGATAGATTATATAATGGTAAGACAGAGATTTAGGAACCAGGTTTTAAATTGTAAGACATTTCCATGGGCAGATGTGGATTCTGACCACAATCTATTGGTTATGAACTGTAGACTAAAACTGAAGAAACTGCAAAAGGGTGGTAATTTAAGGAGATGGGACCTGGATAAACTGAAAGAACCAGAGGTTGTAGAGAGTTTCATGGAGAGAATAAGGGAATAATTGACAGGAATGGGGGAAAGAAATACAGTAGAAGAAGAATGGGTAGCTTTGAGGGATGAAGTAGTGAAGGCAGCAGAGGATCACATAGGTAAAAAGACGAGGGCTAGTAGAAATCCTTGGGTAACAGAAGAAATATTGAATTTAATTGATGAAAGGAGAAAATATAAAAATGCAGTAAATGAAGCAGGCAAAAAGGAATACAAACGTCTCAAAAATGAGATCGACAGGAAGTGCAAAATGGCTAAGCAGGGATGGCTAGAGGACAAATGTAAGGATGTAGAGGCTTATCTCACTAGGGGTAAGATAGATACTGCCTACAGGAAAATTAAAGAGACCTTTGGAGAGAAGAGAACCACTTGTATGAATATCAAGAGCTCAGATGGAAACCCAGTTCTAAGCAAAGAAGGGAAAGCAGAAAGGTGGAAGGAGTATATAGAGGGTCTATACAAGGGCGATGTACTTGAGGACAATATTATGGAAATGGAAGAGGATGTAGATGAAGATGAAATGGGAGATACGATACTGCGTGAAGAGTTTGACAGAGCACTGAAAGACCTGAGTCGAAACAAGGCCCCCGGAGTGGACAACATTCCATTGGAACTACTGACAGCCTTGGGAGAGCCAGTCCTGACAAAACTCTACCATCTCGTGAGCAAGATGTATGAAACAGGTGAAATACCCTCAGACTTCAAGAAGAATATAATAATTCCAATCCCAAAGAAAGCAGGTGTTGACAGATGTGAAAATTACCGGACAATCAGTTTAATAAGCCACAGCTGCAAAATACTAACACGAATTATTTACAGACGAATGGAAAAACTAGTAGAAGCCGGCCTCGGGGAAGATCAGTTTGGATTTCGTAGAAATACTGGAACACGTGAGGCAATACTGACCTTACGACTTATCTTAGAAGAAAGATTAAGGAAAGGCAAACCTACGTTTCTAGCATTTGTAGACTTAGAGAAAGCTTTTGACAATGTTGACTGGAATACTCTCTTTCAAATTCTAAAGGTGGCAGGGGTAAAATACAGGGAGCGAAAGGCTATTTACAATTTGTACAGAAACCAGATGGCAGTTATAAGAGTCGAGGGACATGAAAGGGAAGCAGCGGTTGGGAAGGGAGTAAGACAGGGTTGTAGCCTCTCCCCGATGTTATTCAATCTGTATATTGAGCAAGCAGTAAAGGAAACAAAAGAAAAATTTGGAGTAGGTATTAAAATCCATGGAGAAGAAATAAAAACTTTGAGGTTCGCCGATGACATTGTAATTCTGTCAGAGACAGCAAAGGACTTGGAAGAGCAGTTGAACGGAATGGATGGTGTCTTGAAGGGAGGATATAATATGAACATCAACAAAAGCAAAACGAGGATAATGGAATGTAATCGAATTAAGTCGGGTGATGTTGAGGGTATTAGATTAGGAAATGAGACAGTTAAAGTAGCAAAGGAGTTTTGCTATTTGGGGAGCAAAATAACTGATGATGGTCGAAGTAGAGAGGATATAAAATGTAGACTGGCAATGGCAAGGAAAGCGTTTCTGAAGAAGAGAAATTTGTTAACATCGAGTATAGATTTAAGTGTCAGGAAGTCATTTCTGAAAGTATTTATATGGAGTGTAGCTATGTATGGAAGTGAAACATGGACGGTAAATAGTTTGGACAAGAAGAGAATAGAAGCTTTCGAAATGTGGTGCTACAGAAGAATGCTGAAGATTAGATGGGTAGATCACATAACTAATGAGGAAGTATTGAATAGGATTGGGGAGAAGAGAAGTTTGTGGCACAACTTGACCAGAAGAAGGGATCGGTTGGTAGGACATGTTCTGAGGCATCAAGGGATCACCAATTTAGTATTGGAGGGCATCGTGGAGGGTAAAAATCGTAGGGGGAGACCAAGAGATGAATACACTAAGCAGATTCAGAAGGATGTAGGTTGCAGTAGGTACTGGGAGATGAAGAAGCTTGCACAGGATAGAATAGCATGGAGAGCTGCATCAAACCAGTCTCAGGACTGAAGACCACAACAACAACATCCTATTTGTTACTAATCCTATGTATTAACTACATTAGTTGCGCATCCTTGTACAGTATTTGGTTTTTTCTTGGCTAGATTGCCAGCAATTTGCTTATTTACTGTCACATCTCAGCTTCCTCCTCCTGTTCCTCCTCATTGTCACTATTTTCGCTGTCACTGTGGGTATCGCTGTCCACCCTCTGGAGATTGTTGTTACGCTGCACATAGGCATGTGAACGTGATGCCAATCCTGAGCGTTCCATTCGGCATGTTGTTGAGCTCATCTGCACCACGCTGCATGATGTCGTGGTTGCAAAGATGGACCTCGCCATGGACGTCGGGAGTGAAGTTGCGCATCATGCAGCCTACTGCGCACAGTTTGAGTCGTAACGCGACGTCTTGTGGCTGCACGAAAAGCATTATTCAACATGGTGGCGTTGCTGTCAGGGGTCCTCCGAGCCATAATCAGTAGGTAGCGGTCATCCACTGCAGCAATAGACCTTGGGCTGCCTGAGCGAGGCATGTCTTCGACAGTTCCTGTCTCTCTGTATCTCCTCCATGTCCGAACAACATCTTTTTGGTTCACTCGGAGACACCTGGACACTTCCCTTGTTGAGAACGCCTCCTGGCACAAAGTAACAATGTGGACGCGATCAAACCGCAGCACTGACCGCCTAGGCATGGTTGGACTACAGACAACACGAGCCGCGTATCTCCTTCCTGGTGGAATGACTGGAACTGATCGGCTGTCGGACCCCCTCGGTCTAATAGGTGCTGCTCATGCATGGCTGTTTACATCTTTGTGCGGGTTAAGTGACATCTCTGGACAGTCAAAGCGACTGTGTTTGTGATACAACATCCACAGTCAACGTCTATCTTAAGGATATCTGGGAACCGGGGTGATGCAAAACTTTTTTTGATGTGTGTATAATGAGCTTGTACCATGTGAGATCCTACGAGCATGATTGTTCAATTATTCGTAGTTTCGAAAATAAATTAGTCATACGCAAAAGCCATGCAATATGTTAAGCCTCTATGATGTCTTACCGCTCTAGCAGTCAATGTAACATGTCCTGTTCTGGCGTAAGAAATTATCCTAACTAGTTCTCAAAATTATGTAAAGTGAAGGTGGATGGGGAAGAAAGGAATGGGAGGGGACAATTGATGTCAGCTGCATCGGGACTTTATGTGGTATCAGCGGAGGCGAGTGCCAGTGTATGCCGGACAGGGATTCGAACCCGGGATCTCCAACTTACTAGGCAGTTGCGTTAACCTCTGCGCTACCCGGACACAGCGTTTACCGCAACTGCGCAGACTACATCGGCATGGCTCCCGGCCGACCCATGGTCTCACCCAGCATCACCTATCCGCAGTCTCTATACACAAAATGTATCGCAGCTGCGGATTCCGCGTGGTGTCACTTTTTTTCGGGCATATCCGAAAGAACATACGCCACCATATTCATAAATGTAGTGAATTATTGTGGTCTGTTTGAAGTCGTTCCGCTCTGGTAGTCGATGTATCATGAACTTGTCTGTCTTACGACCCTATGAGTAGGATTGTTCAAGTAATGTAATTTCGAAGAGAAATTAGTCATTCGCAAAACGTCATGATTATGTCATGCCTGTATGATGTTTTCCCGCTCTAGCAGTGTACCATGTGCTTGTCTGGCGTAAGGGCCCACGAGTAAGTTGTTCAGGTAAACGTAGTTTGAAGGAGAAATTAGCCATTCGCAAAAACCGTGAATTCTGCCTAACACAATGTGGTTCCGCTGGCAAGTCGTGGCGCCTAAAGAAACAAAAGATAGCTGGCAGGCGGCACGGAGCGGACGAGCCCCGCCGGCTGGCGTGATGAATCGAAGACGCGGCCCGGCTTATACCTGGCTACCTGGTTACACCACGAGGAATGTTCAGCTGCCCGGGCCCCAACATCTCTTCCAGGCACGTACAACAGCACAGCGGGACGGGACGGCATGGGATGAGGAGCAGGAGGAGGAGGAGAGGGAGGCGGAGGAGGGGCGAGTAAAACAGTAAAAAAGGACGGAAACGGGGCTGCCCCGGGGGCACGCCGGGCCCCGCGCGGAGCGGCGCCGGAGAATGCCCGCTTCATTATTCCTAACGTACGATCATTTATCAATTCGGGAGATCGGAATTATTTAGATTTAATACATTGTTTGGTGGGCGGGACGGCAGGCGCGCGCGGGGAGGGGGCCCCCGGCTCGGACTAATTCGTGTCGGGTAATGGAGTAACTCCGGTAGCGAGGTAGTCGGCTGCGCGGCCACCGCCGGGCGACGGTGGCGCCGCGCGCGGCCGCCGCCGCAAGTGTCCCGCGCGCTGCTGCGGCCGCGTCCGGCGACAGCTGACTTCTGGGAAGCCGCCGTCCGTACGAAAGGCGAAAGTGGAAAGGAAGGGTCGTATTATACGTGTCACGTCGTGTCGTGTCGCCTTTACTGAGGACAGCCTCGGAAGCTGACCGTTAGGCAACGCTGCTGAGGACACCGAGGTCCCCCGCTCGAACACCGGCGGCATTAACTGCGCTCACCTCTGACACAGTTGGTTACTGTGCCGTGAAGTGTGTCAGGGGCACATTGCGAGTCCAGCTGTACTCTAACTCATTACGTAGCATGCTGTTTAGCTCACTTTTACAGGCTGTAATCAAAGTGGTGGACTGAGGTAAATTCCGTATTCCTTGACCAAAGGTGGTCAGCCTGTTTTACCTAACGCCGACTTTTGTACCTCTATTAGTTGCAAAATTTTCTAACTGCCCACCGGCTCAACAGTACTTGTAATTTGTAAAATAGGGAAGTAGCTTTATTCTATAAAAATTATAAAACAGAAAGTTAAGGCATACAACAATATTATTTAGCAAATACTCCATGTCAATTTCTTATAAAAACGTAATAAAATGTTTTTAAAAACCCCTACCACCTACTACTCGCCATGGAAGCTGGAACACCCACCAGTAGATGGTAGGGACCAGGTTGACTACCACAGCTTATTACAATCATTCGGTGCAGTATATAAACAAAGTTCAGGGAGATGAAATAAAAACTTTGAGGTTGCCGTCGACAATGTAATTCTGCCACAGACGACAAATGGCTGCGAAGAACAGTCGAAAGAGAATGGATAGTGTCTTGAAAAGAACTTGTAATATCGACATCAATGACACGAAATACTATGCCCAGACAACCAACCACTTACAATTGGTAACCAAGCTATAGAAACTGTCGATGAATACATGCTTCTTGGCCTCAAAATTGAACCAAGGAAAAACAATAAAAATGCAGAAATTCCTCTCAGTGTAGGAATGAGATGAGTTGCCCATCGTACGATGGCTTGGAGAGTATTTATGTAGTAAGAAATTGGCTGAAATCTGAGTAAAAAATCCATCAAGGACATTCCAGTCTCTCTAAAGCTACCATAAATTTCTTTAAGTGGGACGTCCACAGCTGTTATGTAAATTGTTCATAACTGAAACTTCCGCCACAATTGTACAAAATTTTTTATTACTCTGGGCTTACACCATCTAGTTTCGGGATCTCAACCCCATCTTCAGGTGCAACTGTTGACTAGAAATGAAACCATATGTAAGACCCACGAAAACGCTATCAGTTTTACCAAAGGAAATAATGTTAAAATATATAGACAACAGCAAACACACCTAAAATTAGTAAAAAGTGTACATGTCGAAGTTAAGTTAAAAGACAGCACATCTGACGTGCACGGTTCATCAAATGGATTATGGAAAAGTGACCTCGCAAAAACCACCTTTCAAATGTGCCTGAGCTATATCAACCATATCTTGCAAGCGTAGGGGAGGCCCTAGAGTACAAATAAACCCAAACAGAGCCGGATTTGAGACTAAACGAAGACCAGGAACTACAAAGTACAGCTAAGCTAAAGAAGCTACTCTTACGAAGACTACTCAGTGGCAAGTTTGTATAGCAATATTATTGAAACCCAACACGCAAATTGACGTAACCGTAACAAATGAAGTTCAAGTATCCTTAACCAAGCAACTAAACGTCTGAAAAACGAGGCGACCGCAACGTCTACCACATACCAATTACTCCGTCTATCAAAGAAACGGAGACGGAGTAACGTAGATCCTGGCCTTCGCATAGCCTCTAATCCGGCTCTGTTTCGGTTTATTTAGACTCTAGGCCCTCGGCGGCGCTCGCAACATACGGTTGACTTACGCCGGGCGCATTTGAAAGGAGGTTTTAGCATGGTCACTTTTCTATATTCACTCTGATGAGCATTCCACGGCAAATGTGCTGCCTTTTAACTTCACTTGGGCATGTGCACTTTGTACTGGTTTTAAGTATGTTCATTTCTGTTGATACACTGAAGTGCCAAAGAAACTGATACACCTACCTAATATCGTGTAGGGCCCCGCGAGCACGCAGAAATGCCGCGACACGACGTGGCACGGACTCGACCAATGCCTGAAGTATTGCTGGAGGGAATTGACACCACGAATTCTGCAGGACTGTCTATAAATCCGTAAGAGTACGTGGGGGTGAAGGTCTCTTCTGAACGGCTACTCCTTTTCGTGGGGCTATATTAAAGACAATAACCCCAAAACCATTCTTGAGCTGAAAACAGCCATTCAGGAGGTTACCGACAGCATCGATGCTCCGATACTTCAGCGGGTCATGCACAATTTCGCTATTCGTCTGCGCCACGCCATCGCCAAGGATGGCAGGCATGTCGAACATGTCATAACCTAAATCTGAATATCTGTAGTGACGTTTACATGCTGAATAAAGTGTACGCACGCCGTAGTTTGTAATTAATTTACGTTTTTTGATAGTTCAATAATTGTTACTCTGTATGTATCTGTGCATGTTGAACATCTCTTCGTGAGCCACTCGACTGAATTCAACGAAACTTACTGTCTGGAAAGAATCGCTGTGGGGGTTAAGAACTACCTGCTTACAAAGGGGCGGGGGTGAAAAAGAGGTGTAGCCCACGACGCACGAAACCCCGATTTTATTCATCCAATAGTTGAGAATAAGAGTACTTAGTGACTTGCAACAAACCTTATATCGCTGACAAGCCCCACAGAATGATGAAAGGAAAAGAGTGCGTCGGTTATATTTTTGCTGTCGATGCAGTAAAACTGCCGCACCAGACACGACGTTTTAAGTTAATACTTCTTTACTACTGACTGTATTCGTCTACAGACAGTATCCACATATAACACTGAATGTATCTGCAACATAATGTCATTGGATGACACATAGTTCTGGAGATATGACGCCATAAACACTGTGATGCGTGAAAAATGGTCGCATCACGCATGACGTTTTAATTTATTCCTCCTTTGCTGCTAATTCTATTCGCAATGCATTTCCCAGACAATATCCTTCATATACCGTTGAATGTACCTACCAGATTATATCATTGTACAGAACATAGTTCAGGAAATCTTTCTTTCTTTCGCTTACGCCATAGTCCCGCAGCGTTCGCAAGGTCGGCGTGGTTACAACGGATTTGGCAACGCTAGTTTTAGGGATGGCCGGATGCAATTCCTGCCGCCACCCCTTACCCCCAGGACGGAATCAGTGTACCCCAACTGTCTGCGTCTAGTGGAAATCGTGAAATAGTGCGGACGTGTTGCAAACGTCTGCGACGCGTGTAACTGAGGCGGAACGTGGGGACCAGTCCGGTATTCACCTAGCGGGATGTGGAAAACCTCCTAAAAACCACATCCAGGCTGGCCGGCGCGCCTACCCGAGTCCAGGAAGCAGCGTGTTAGCGCTCTCGGCTACCCTGGCGGGTGGAACATAGTTCGAGAAATATGATGTCAAAAACAATGAGCTGCGTGAAAACGAAACTGCAACACGAAATTCGCTACAGACGCAGCTGAAATATGTGTACAACTATGTCTGATTTATGATAAATATACTGACAGAGAAAAACTGAAACATGGTAAAGGAGTTGTGTTACAAAACGAAATTTGGTAGGCGTATTTCTACGTCTGAACAAAGATGTCGCCCGCATCTCGTGGTCGTGTGGTAGCGTTCTCGCTTCCCACGCCCGGGTTCCCGGGTTCGATTCCCGGCGGGGTCAGGGATTTTCTCTGCCTCGTGATGGCTGGGTGTTGTGTGATGTCCTTAGGTTAGTTAGGTTTAAGTAGTTCTAAGTTCTAGGGGACTGATGACCATAGATGTTAAGTCCCATAGTGCTCAGAGCCATTTGAACCATTTGAACAAAGATGTCTATTCAAATTTTGCGCCATTCGCGTGAGGATGCAAATCAGGATTATAGCAGTCATGGAAGTTGGATACCTTTGAGTATGAACGTGGTGAGCTCATGTTAGCCAAGAATGCTCCTTCTGGCCATACCGATTTAGGTTTTTCGTAATTTCCCTAAATCGCTCCAGGCAAATGCCGGGGTGGTTCCTTTGTAAGGGCACGGCCGACTTCCTTCCCTGTCCTTCCCTAATCCGATGAGACCGATGACCTCGCTGTCTGGTCTCCTCCCCCGAAACAATCCAACCCAACCGAAGAATGCCTTCAAGGCGACAAAAGACGTCATTATCAACACCGAACTGAGCTTGAATGAGTTCGTGTAATAAGGCTGCGAGACGCTGGATGTTTCTTCTACGATATTGGAGAAATACACGATTGCTCGCAGCGGTGGTCACGAGAATGCACAGTTGCAAGAATACCGGGCTCTGCACGGCCACGTGACACTACCGAGAGGGAACACCATCGTATTCGGCGCATGGCTCTGGCGCATCGCATTGCATCTGCAGCAGCAATTTGGGTAGCAGAATCCACAACACTGACACAAAGAATTCTTACAAAACGGTTACTTCTAGGACAGGTCAGAGCCAGACGCAATGAAGCGTGCATTCCACTGACCATTGAGTTTGATTTCATTGATTATCATACGATAATAGTTGGCGGTGACTTTAATTTACCCTCGATATGATGGCGCAAATACATGTCTAATTCCGGAGGTACGCATAAAATATCATCCGAAATTGTGCTAAACGCATTCTCTGAAAATTACTTCGAGCAGTTAGTTCACGAGCCCACGCGAATAGTAAAGGATTGTGAAAACACATTTGACCTCTTAACAACAAATACTCCTAAGTTAATAAAGAGCATCCAAAACCGATTCAAGGATTAGTGAACACAGAGTTGTCGTAGCGAGACTGAATATTGTAATCCCCAAATTCTCGAAAAATAAGCGAAAAATATACCTATTCAAAAAAAGCAGATAAAAATTCACTTGACGCCTTCCTGAGAGGCAATCTCCACTCATTCCAAATTAATAATGTAAGTGTAGACCAGATGTGGCTTATTCATTCTTTCCGCACGCTATACGAAATTGCAATAATGGCGAATTGTGAAAGTGGTTCGATAACCCTCTGCCAGGCACTTTAATGTGATTTGCAGAGTATCCATGTAGATGTAGATGTAGATCACAAACCACCGCTGTGGCGATAGGCGAGAGCTCATAGGAGGGCAGGGCGGAGTGCTCCTTAACGACATAACCCACATTCACGCCAGTGTCGCGCGTGAGTTGAACAACATTCTAAAGAAGGGCTCTTCTGACAGCTTCACAAATGTGTATGAACGTTCTGTACGATGTACTCAAGTGGGAGTTGACACTATGTAGAGCACCTAAGGCAATAAAACCACAATTTCCAGTTTTCTGTGTTTATTTATTTATTTATTATTAAATCAGTCCAGAAACCTTTCGGGCTGGTTGACTGACCGTGTATGACTGTAAACAGCTTACGTCCCATAAACACAATTAACACTGCTAGGACATGTAAAATGTTTTTAGATTCGTGACCAGAATTTCTAAAGAAATGAGTGCAAGCAGGGTTTTAGATTCGTGACCAGAATTTCTAAAGAAATGAGTACAAGCAGGGGCAACTAGACACTATCGAGATACAGGGTCCTTTCCAGTGCTAATTTTGCAAAAGTCCTCTGCATGCTAAGACCAGAAGCTCATAAACAGCTACCGAAAGAGGATGTCGCATTGAGTTCATTCTGTTTTCCCGATCATTTATTGCAGAAAATCGATCAGACAAGCAAAATACATTTGCCAATATGTGACTAATTTTATAAATTATTTATTGCAATGAAACAAAATGATAAATACAGAAAGAAAATGCTATGTTACAGATTTGACAGTTTCCGAAAATTCATGTCTGCAAACTGTTAGCGCAACTATACTTGTTAGATGATCCATAGAAAAGAAAAAAAGTCTTTGTTTGTAGCTCGTTTGACTTAGTATCTATAATGGGATACAAAGCAACCATGGTTGTGCAGTTTACTTGTCCAGTGACGTCTACAGTAGCTCGTTTGACTTAGTATCTATAATGGGATACAAAGCGACCATGGTTGTGCAGTTTACTTGTCCAGTGACGTCTACAGAGGTATAGAGAGAAGTGTTCCCACCAAAAAATAATTAATAATGCTCAAACTTGATGGCTACGTTAAAATTATTTATTGCCTGAACGGCGGGCTAATCATGCACAAATAAGTTCTCTTGTCAATGCTTTCCTCATTCTGCGTCGGTATGTTGCCTCGTCGTTCAGTTGCGTAAATATTTAAAGTGAAAGCTTAATCTTTCTTGTACAGAAATAACATTTTTAAGAAGTTTGATTTGGGTAGATCTTTAGTGATAATGCAAAAATTTACATTTGTGGAGAGAGCAGAATAGCTGCAAAACTGATCTTGCAATGGAGGATTACCAGGTACGAGTCACTATTAATAGTGAACTGCAAACTAATCCCAGTTAGCGTCACGTGGTTTCAGTAAATAGTAAATGTATTTCAAAAGAATGTGATGGTTGGCACTGACGTATTATGGCGGCTGTGACGACAGATGCCATGGCTCGGCTTCATGGAGTGGTCTCTCCAGTTTAGTATTGACATCACGGGTGCGTTGTCAAATTCGAAATTTAAAAAGTAAGTTATCCCAGTCTTTGCTCTTCATGTTAGTATACAATAATTTAAAAGGGACAGTAAGCAAATAAGGAATGAATTTTGAGAAAATACTCACCAACAACGATAGCCAATCCGAAAAGTTCTGTGTCCAGCATTCCCTGAGAGGACAGGTGAGCGCATGTCTGCTTGTACAGTTCCTTTGCTCTCGACTTCACCTGCAAAGAGATCGTTGGTGTCATTCGTCTAACATCTAGGACCAATTCATAACAACTGACGGTAGGCTTACTTATTGTGTAAAGAGATTTTCGGATGCGTAAAATAAATAATAGG
The DNA here is from genome assembly GCF_023898315.1 of Schistocerca nitens. Taxonomy (NCBI): domain Eukaryota; kingdom Metazoa; phylum Arthropoda; class Insecta; order Orthoptera; family Acrididae; genus Schistocerca; species Schistocerca nitens. Next base: position 225,046,959 of record NC_064620.1, on the reverse strand, counting down.
GCCTGCCAAAAATAATTCTTAACTGAAAAACTACACGGTGGAGTTAGTGAGTAACAATAAAGAATAAATACTTTACTAAAAGTATCCATGAATAAAGGATTAAAAGAGAAAATTATGGTGAGATATTTAATGCTGTAGACAAAGGATATGTATGCCTGTGTGAAGACATCTTAAAGTATTTAATTTTGATTACTTATTCATAAACCTGTATAATAATGGACTGTTTCCAGTAAAGCTCTAGAACGTCTGGGGTAGTTTCAGATAATCATGGTAACTTGAGACCTCTAGCAACCTTCGGGAGAGAAGCTGGGGGAGGGGAAATGGGGACGAGGGAAGGGGAAGACCTCTGGAAAGCCTAATTACGAACAAACTACGTATGCGTGTAACTTAAATTCTGCGAAAAATAAATAATGAAAGACTGTTTGATACACACCTAATTCGCGGGTAGGGGTGAGAAACTGCTAAGGAAAAATATAACTCTCGTATGTCTGCAGAAATTTCTATCAAACTTGGTAAACATTTGTCTTAAATGACTAGAGAAAATATCTTGGTGACAGGACTCCAAAGGGTGGGGCATGGATGGCAGGGAGAGGCGGTGTGGCTGGAGGGTGGTATGGGAAAGTCTGCATTACTCTGGAACGCTTGTAGCAATTTCAGTCTAATATAATACATAAAAGACGTATTCTAAAATTTGTTACATCTGTGTGCCCACACTGTACACTCCATCTAACACTTGCGACACCTGAGAAATTACAATTTCTAACTTATCAGTGAGACCAACATGAAAAAAAAAACAAAGAAAACACCAAAACACAAAGAAAATTTTATACATTTTTGAATTACTGTATTAGACAAAGCCTCCAAAAAAACTGTGGTGAATGTCGGCAACTAGGCCGGTGGACAAGCTGTTTAACGACAACAAACCGACCGGGTCCTTCGACCCTTTCAGACCCGAATTTTTTCTGGAGAAAGGAAAATTTTTGTTTCTGCAGTAATGCTCTTAGGTGACTTTTTAATGATTTTAGATGCAAGATTTATACAAAAATACATAACCGTTTTCTAAACATACTTTGTACAGTTGGCTGTTTTCTATGGACTAAAATGATTAATTTTGAAATATTCACTTTTATATTTAATAAAGTGATCATTCAATAATTACAATGCATAATAATAACAATAATAACGTGCATTTATGAAGGGGAATATAACTAACCAAGCAGTTCAGTATATTCTGGCGATCACAAGCTGCTGCGCGCTGCTACATTGACTTGACATTTTTATAGTGAAGTGCAACAGTTGGCAGCTCTTGACGTGATAAAAAGATAGAACGTTCACAAATGTGTACACGAGATTCACTGTGGAAAAATAAATCTGTTGCAACTAAGAGATAGTGAAAAGTGATGTGCACAATTGCAGCCATAGGGTCTGAAAGGGTTAAACCTCAACCCGTAGCAATACCCGGACGAAAGAGGCATCCCTCTACACGGAGTCGGCCTCCCAATAATACGAACCATCAACGATCTGTGATGATGATGATGAGGTCCCATACTCTTTGACAGGGGACGATGCGGGAAACCCGTACAGCCGTACAAGGCAAGGTCCTAGCGGAGGTGGTTTGCCATTGCCCTCCTCCGACCGTAATGGGGATGAATGATGATGATGAGGACGACACAACAACACCCAGTCATCTCGAGGCAGGTGAAAATCCCTGACCCCGCCGGGAATCGAAGCCAGGACAACGTGCTCGGAATGCGAGAATGCTACCGTGAGACCACGAGCTGCGGACACGACGATCTGTATCGGGTGTCAAATGATTTCCAATTTACAATATTCAATTAACTATGTAATTTCATAAGACATTAGTAAACCTTTACAAAAACCAAAAGCCGGAGGAGGGAGGAGATTAGTGTTTAACGTCTCGTCGACATCGAAGTCATTAGAGACGGAGGAGAAGCTCGGATTAGGGAAGGACGGGAAAGAAAATCAGCCACGCCCTTTCAAAGAAACCATCCCGGTATTTGCCAGAAGCGATTTAGGGAAATCATAGAAACCTAAATCAGGATGGGTTTCAGCCGCCATCCTCCAAAAGACAATTAAAAACATGAGTAATAACCATTACCCATTACTACGTCGGGAAAGAGACTTTTATCTCTCGTTGTTAACGTTCAGTGCGCAGTGAATTATGGAGGACAGTCGTTATGTAGATCCCTACCTTGAATAATGGTGATACCAGTCAATAGGGCTGCTGATAGAATATCGATATTTTTCAAAGAGATCTCGATGTATATCTACGATATATCTATTCCCGACATAGAGATATCAAAAGGGCAATATCGAGTGCCGATATTTTTATTTTATATTATATTTTCGGTAAATATTTGAAGTTCTTGTTTTGAAATTGCAGTAGTACATAATTATGCTTTCGCTGTGTGAAGGAGTCTTACTACTTTTTTCTATCTTCATCACGTCCAGTCTTTCTCTTTCACTGTGTTGAAGCAAGTATATGTGGAACAAAAGAAGTAGTCACACTGCACTGTGGGTGGGGTGGTGGTGCGGGTGGGGGGGGGGGGGGTGCGATGTGAATGGAATAACAAGATTTCCGCCGGCCGTGGTGGCCAAGCGGTTAAAGGCGCTACAATCTGGAACCGTGCGACCGCTACGGTCGCAGGTTCGAATCCTGCCGTGGGCATGGATGTGTGTGATGTCCTTAGGTTAGTTAGGTTTAAGTAGTTCTAAGTTCTAGGGGACTGATGACCTTAGAAGTTAAGTCCCATAGTGCTCAGAGCCATTTGAACCATTTGAACAAGATTTCCTGAGTGAATAAATAGCACACTAGTTGCCTTAAAAAACAATTTCTAACGCAAATGGTGTGCTATTTCCTCACATCGCCATTCTTCGAAAATAGTTGTTGCAAATGATGAACAAAGATCTAAATTACGAGACTGATCTTTGAACGGGGCGGAGACGTGCGAGGGGGAAATGCCGAGGTAATCAGCGCTCGGCGCTACCAACGGAAACTGCAACGTTCAGGTTCACCACACAGTTTTGGCACTACAACTGCCAGGTCTCTGGCGTTAGAGGGAAAAAAAACACAGGTAAGTCGACATGAAGTGTTCCGGACAGTCCAGTATGTACGTCCATCATTCTGATCGCAGGTCTGAGGGACTTCGGCCGCTCTCTTATGTGATAAAATGGAACACCCACAGCCGTCCCTACGATGTTATTTATTATATGGGTACAAGTTTCGGTACTTCAGTAGACCATCTTCAGGCTTTAAATGACGCTGAGAGGCTTAGCACCAATCGTATACACGATTCACCAGTGACCAAAATCTATGAACTGGTTTTCGCAGACTACCTGTAACAAAGATGTTGTCTCCAACCACCAACTAGTGATGACGAAACCGAACGACGGACCCATCAGACATCTTTTATTATGCCATTTACATGCACCTACCATTGTTAACAAAGTAGTTATCGCCAAACTATTTCCTTCCACTTCTCGCTCTAAAGGGGATAGGCAGCCTGCTAGCTTGTTGATGTACATAATATCTAATAATAAATCAATACTTACATATACTGCTCTAAAACCGGCAGTATATTTACAACGTGCAACCGATATTTTTATAGGCGATATATCGAAATATCGATACTTTTCTCGATATATTGAGAGCCTACAATGATTTTTTTTTTAATATCGGCATATTGGATTCATCTTATTTTTAGAAGTATCAACAGTCCTACTTCTAACTTCTGACTACAAATGAATAAATGTACTAAATATTTGACGTCAAACATGTACGCGAGGAAAAGTTAAGAAAAGGTTTGAATTACGTTTAAAGTTTGTTGGAAGTCGTTAAGTGCTCTGATTATCAAACACTGGATTAGTATGGTCTGGGTAATTTGGTCTCCGTTTTAAGCAAAAGCTAGTTTCTCACACATATCAATGTTTATGACGTCATACCTCCTGAACATGCGTCGTAAAATGATATAATTTTGTAGACATCTTCAGTGCTACATGTGATTACCGTTTGCAAAATGCGTTGTGAATAGAATTATTAGTAAAGAAGAAACGAAATTAAAATGTCATGCCCGATGCTCAGGTTTTTCATAATTTTTATGTGTATGAGAGGGGGAGGGGGGGGGGCGGTGTCAGTGAGAAATAGTTTCTTAAATGTTTCAAATTAAGTGCAAAGTTCGTTGCAAGCCTAATAAGAGTCCTCATTCTCAAATACTGAATGTATATAATCTGGTTACTCGCGCGCATCAAGACACATACACAGTTTCTGACTGTAAAACTTGTCTTACTGTGCTCAATTTTTCACACAAGATTATACCTTTTAATATGTAGATTATGACAGAATTTTAAAGCTTTAAATGCGGCCAAAAATTATGCGAAATACTGAACATTAAATTTTTATTGCCACTGGAAGCCGTTAGATAGGCAACCTGCAAATCGTGAACCGTGAACCATAAACCGGCGTAAGCCGTTAGAGTAGATTTCTTAGCCTACAGCCGTCGCATCGTGGCTCGAAGGAAACAGGTCGGCGCACGGAAAAACCGCCAGAGCCGGAAAACGACAGTGCCGGGAAAGATAGGAATTTTTAAATCCGGCCTCCCCATTCCTACCCTACCGCCGACGGACACAAAAAGAGCGTGGAACAGAAAATAAAACAGCGGGAGCAGAGATCATTCGTGGCGTCCCGGGACGAGTTTCCAGGTAGCCAAACTGATTTTTACGGGCCGCGTCGGCCACAGAGGCTGCGTGGAGCTGGAATGCGCGCCGACCGCAAGACGTGAACCTCGCGTGGCGTGGCCCGTCCGCGGGACGGCCATCAGCTTTCGTCAGCGGGAGGACGGGAGGCCCGAGCAGCGGGGAAACCGCATTCCTCTGTCGCCAGAGGTGGCGTTTACTGACCATTAGGCGACGCCGGCCGCGATCTCACAGATAGCAGCTCGATCGCCCCACCGGTATAAATATTATCGCAGCTCGTCGGGGTTTGAGCTCTTTATGGCCCACAAACCAGTGTGTGGCGTGCGGAGGGAAAGGCAAAGAAATCAGCCGGTGGCGTATCCTTATACTTGAGGTCAATAATCAGTTAAAACTCTGAGCCGCCGTACTACTAGCGTAAAAATCTATTTTCTGTGGATACCATCCACAAACAGTAATGAATTACACCTGCTGCAGTCCATTCGAGCAGTCTGGTCCAGCCGGAAGCTGTGGCCGAGCGGTTCTAGGCGCTTCAGTCCGGAACAGCGCTGCTGCTACGGTCGCAGGTTCGAATCCTGCCTCGGGCATGGATGTGTGTGATGTTCTTAGGTCAGTTAGGTCTAAGTACACTACTGGCCATTAAAATCGATACACCAAGAAGAAACGCAGATGATAAGCGGGTATTCATTGGACAAATATATTATACTAGAACTAACATGTGAGTACGTTTTCAAGCAATTTGGGTGCATAGATCCTGAGAAATCAGTACCCAGGACAACCACCTCTGGCCGTTATAACGGCCTTGATACGCCTGGGCATTGAGTCAAAAAGAGCTTGGATGGCGTGTACAAGTACAGCTGCATATGCAGCTTCAACACGATACCACAGTTCATCAAGAGTAGAGTAGTGACTGGCGTATTGTAACGAGCCAGTTGCTCGGCCACCATTGACCGTGCTGGCCAGGGCAGCAGTCGAACATTTTCTGTACCCAGAAAGGCCCATACAGGACCTGCAACATGCGGTCGTGCATTGACATGCTGAAATGTAGGGTTTCGCAAGGATCGAATGAAGGGTAGAGCCACGGGTCGTAACACATCTGAAATGTAACATCCACTGTTCAAAGTTCCGTCAATGCGAACAAGAGGTGACCGAGACGTGTAACCAATGGCCCCCCACACCATCACACCGAGTGATACGCCAGTATGGCGATGACGAATACACGCTTCCAATGTACGTTCACCGCGATATCGCCAAACACGGATGCGGCCATCATTATGCTGTAAACAGAACCTGGATTCATCCGAAAAAATGACGTTTTGCCATTCGTGGACTCAGGTTCGTCGTTGAGTACACCATCGCAGGCGCTCCTGTGTGTGATGCAGCGTCAAGGTTAACCGCAGCCATGGTCTCCGAGCTGATAGTGCATGCTGCTGCTAACGTTGTCGAACTGTTGGTGCATATAGTTGTTGTCTTGCAAACGTCCCCATCTGTTGACTCAGGGATCGAGACGTGGCTGCACGATCCGTTACAGCCATGCGGATAAGATGCCTGTCATCTCGACTGCTAGTGATACGAGGCCGTTGGGATCTAGCACGGCGTTCCACATTACCCTCCTGAAGCCACCGATTCCATATTCTGCTAACAGTCATTGGAACTCCACCAACGGGAGCAACAATGTCGCGATACGATAAACCGCAATTGCGATAGGCTACAATCCGACCTTTATCAAAGTCGGAAACGTAATGGTACGCATTTCTCCTCCTTACACGAGGCATCACAACAACGTTTCACCAGGCAACGCCAGTCAACTGCTGTTTGTGTATGAGAAATCGGTTGGAAACGTTCCTCATGTCAGCACGTTGTAGGTGTCGCCACCGGCGCCAACTTGTGTGAATGCTCTGAAAAGCTAATCATTTGCATATCACAGCATCTTCTTCCTGTCGGTTAAATTTCGCGTCTGTAGCACGTCATCTTCATGGTGTAGCAATTTTAATGGCCAGTAGTGTAGTTCTAAGTCTAGGGGACTGATGACCTCAGATGTTAAGTCCCATAGTGCTTGGAGCCATTTGAATTTTTGAGTCTGGTCCAGGGTTCACTTGTGCCAGCACCATGTTCCCGAACCAAGCAGTAAGCCAAAACGTGTCCTCATATAACTGAGCAGCTGAGAATCATAAGAGCCGAAAGCACACAGTCGACAATTTTCAGGTTACTGCAAGTACGCATTCTCCTGACGTCTGTCGATGTTACGGTGAACCAGCTTTATAAGTGCTCTACCCCTACACCATATACAATGATGAGCCAAAACATTATGACCACCTGCTTAATAGGTTGTTCGTCCGTCTTTGGAACGAAATACAACACTGATTCTGCGTATTAGGGACCCGACAATTTCTTGGTAGGTTTATGGAGGTATGTGGCTTTAGACATCTTGTAAGTAGGCTGTTTAGGTTTTTATATTGGTAACGCCACGTGGCGCTCTGTTTGAAACTCACTGGCTCCGCTGTGAGCAGTCTGTGGCTGGTTGGCATTGTTGGAATATTCGCTATTGTAGTGTTGGGCAGTTGGCTGTGAACAGCGCGTAGCGTTGCGCAGTTGGAGGTGAGCCGCCAGCAGTGGTGGATGTGGAGACGGAGCTGCCAGAGTTTTGAGAGCGGACGATCTGGACGTGTGTCCGTCGGAAAAAGGAAATTTGTACGACTGGATGACATGAACTTTGAACACTATTAAGGTAAATACATTGTTTGTTCTTTATCCAAATCTTTCATTTGCTATCTATGCCTATCAGTAGTTAGTGCCTTCAGTAATTAGAATCTTTTATTTAGCTGGGCGCTCGCTGTATTGCAGTAGTTCGAGTAACGAAGATTTTTGTGAGGTAAGTGATTCATGAAACGTAAAGGTTATTGTTAGTCAGGCCCATTTTTTTGTAGGGATTATTGAAAGTCAGATTGCGTTGCGCTAATATATAAGAGAAAACTGTCTGAGTACGTTGAGTTTTGCTCAGCTGTTTGAAAAGCAAAAAACGTAGAGGTTTTCCAGCACTGTCATTTAATAGTTTTCCAAAGTGGATGTTACAATCTACGCACAAGTTATGTAATTCGCGGAAATAACAGGTCGATGATATGCGTACGCGGTGATGGCGCCCGATCGCGACACAGCGCTCCTCAAAACATTGTAGCACGGTTCTGGCTCCGAGAAGCGGACAATTGTACTGCTGAAAATTGACATCGCCGTCGGGGAAGACATCAAGGTGTTACGCAGCTGTCAGCGTGTCTCCGATTACTAACTAAAGTCCCAAGCAAGTGCTGGAGAAAGTCACCCATAGCACAATATTGCTCTCACCAGCCTGCGTTCGTGGCGCGCTGCACGTTTCATCTCGATGACAGCGTTTGTGGAGACGACCAGCAATCTAGTGTAGCAAAAATGTGATTCACCCGAAGAGCCAACAGGTTTCCATTGTTCTACGGTCAAATCATTATGGTGCCGTGCCCACTGCAATCGTAATTGGCGATGTCATTGGGTCAATATGCGAACACGTAGGGATGATCTGCAGCGGAGGTCCACGTTCAATAATGAACAATGATCAATGTGCTCCGGAACATTTGTGCGTGCACCAGCATTGTACTCTATCGGTAGAGATGTCAAATATAACCATCTATCCTACTTTACAGAGCAGACAAACCTCCGAACCCGACGTTCTCTGAAGACTCGTCGACGACCAACCATTTAGCCCCTAGTGGTAGTTTCACTGCCCTGCTACCTATTTCCGTAGATGCTCACGACAGTAGCACGTGAACATTCGACCAACTCTACCGTTTTAGAGATACTCTTTCACAGGCTCTGCGTAATAATAATCTGCCCTTTGCCAAAGTCGCTTATCTCAATGGCTTTTCAGGTCATATCTTCGCTAGAGTGATTCCCCGTCTGTATTTGCTCCGCTTACATACTTTTGTTAACGCGTCACGTAACCGCAACGCCATCACACGGCATACAACGTCGCGGTAGGGAGTGGTCATATTTTTTGGCTTATAGCGTATACGACCAATTATGAAAATCTGTCTTACCGATTTCTCTGATATTCACTTCCATAAGGACCCAAAGAGCAAGTTTTCATTACCGTAGGAACGCTGAGGAGTTACACTGACGACCATTTCCTCAGGAAACCTGGAAGCTGTCGACAGAATACCCGGCCGTAACCTTATGGTCCATGAATTCAACATTCCAGTATGTAAAATGGACGCTAAGGACATCAGAAACTTTAAGAGTCTTACCAACCTCAACCAAATCAAAATTTAATTTTCGTGGTAACAATTTATATTTAAGATGTTTTACAATGATGAGGTTTTTAACACTGTGCCATGAACTGTTGTCTGAAGTAACATATTCTTCATTGAAGTCGTGGAAGACCACCATTTTCTTCAAGTCTCATCGAGAGACACCACAGTTTGCAGGTCCTTTTCATAATCTAATACCGAGATACGTCGATGGGAAGCAAGACTTGACAAAACTACTTGATCAAGCTTGAAACACATAGACGTAACAAAACTACTAGATTTCATGCCTGAAGTGAGCAGTCAGTTTTATCTGAACCTCAAGCCGGAGAATGTGGTTAATGACATGATAATGAGGACCATGAAGTGTTGGGATAAGTCATAATTGTGTGTGTGTGTGTGTGTCGTGAATTTAGTATCTGTTCTATATGTTGTAATTCTAGTTTCACATTAATTACGAACTATACAAAAGACCAAGACAGTATTGCCACTAGTTTATATATGAAAATTTTGTGGATTAACATTAAAGATAATAGTTCTAAATATTAACTGAAATTTCGTAACATAAAATGGATACATGATTTTTTATAGTAAATATAGGATGTAGAGGCTTGGTTAAAAAACAAGTTAATCCTATGAGACTGGCGGTTTGCGTAAAAATTCGACTTTTACAAATATATGTTTTTCTCAAAACTTTATACTTGTGCTTTGGGCCCTTATGTTTCTCAGTGCTTCAGTTTTATTTATTACGTAAACACAGTTGGCGAATAGAGTTATAACCATGGGGGTATAATAAGGGGAGCTGCCATGAATTCACTAACTTGAAGCCGACGTCTGCCCTCTTAGTTGCCCCAACATTAGCTTCCGTGGAAGGTTGTTGATGACTCGTTCAAGCGATATTTCTCTCTTATATACATGTATTTCGGTGTATCGTTTACAATAGTAGTTTTATACCTGTCGTTCGACTTTAGATTTTCTATCAGTTCAGCTCGGAAAGCTCTCTGCGTGAAAGCTTTGAGAAGGAAAGATTAGAAACCGAACAATTATAGCAAAATACGTTCACAGCATTTTCGGGAAGAGAACATAGGCTGAACATCTGTTTCGCAGTCCGCTTTAAAGAAAATTCTGGATTACGGAAGTAGCCTTTTCTTATCACATATTCCTCTTCTTGGTTGTTCGGAACGTATAACAAAAACAAAGTCACATTAACGAGGCAAAATGCGTCGTGTTACGAGATCAAATACGCATTAAAGATCGCAAAACGTCTGGAAATGCAGTCCTGACGCTGCATTATTCACGAAATCACTGACTGTTAAAATTTAAAACAGCCGTTGCGTGCACACGACAGAAATTAAAAACAAGAACCAGTCGTAAACAACGGTCTGCTAATGTTTTGGGGTTTCTAACATGGCGGCGCCGGCTTCAAATGAACGTACAGTCTAAGTTTGTAGCGCCGTCTCCCCTTATTATACGTACATGGTGATAACGTCAACAGCTATCGACCAGGTTATTCCAGCGATGCCAACCTAACTTTGGTAGGCAATCACGAAAATACGCTTATTGTCCTGTCACCCTAAACTGCCTTTAGGCGTCCCTCAAATATCTATTTATAGACATGCCTCCCCCCACCAGTTTAAGGGATATGAAGTCACAGAAACGAAATATAAATATGTGCTTTATAGTAGATATACGCTGTCTGATGGCTAGCATTATTTCAGTTTATATTAGTTTTTTACGTAAAATAGTTCGTCCTTTGCAGATTAAATTAATCGTGGTAAATAATCTTACGGGATGACGTTGTGCAAATTCCACAATATTCCTCGGACCAACTTTCCGACGTCTTCAGGTAATTGAACCTTGCTGGTGGCTACGTACGACTGACGACTTTCGCACCTAGCCAGCAGCAAGGTTCAATCACCTGAAGATATCGGACAGCTGCTCCGAGGAAATATTGTGGAATTCGCACGTCATCTGGCGGCAAACCCGTGAAGACTATTTACAACATGTCCGCCAGGAAAGTAAATAGATCGTAATCCAAACTAATGTGGTATCAAAATCTGAGTCATCTGTTCTTTCCACAAATGGTTTCGACTTCGTAGCAAAATAAAATCAATGTAATTTTTACGAAATTTAAAGAAACTGTAAAACGATGTACAAAATGTCTCATCTTAAAGGAAGCTTTGTGCTGATTCCAAAACTGGTCTTAGATTTCGCTGGTGTGTAATATTTTCCAGATTATGGAAACTGCAAAATTATAATTGATATTTTATTAATATTTATTCGCGTGATGCTCTAGGATTGCAGTTGTGTGCGTAAAACATGATTGTGTTCTCTAGCATTGGGCGAAGGAACATTTTTTTTAAAAATGGCCGTTTAACTGCATTTCGCTATTGCATTAATGATCTCGTTGATACTTAACACAATTTTGAATTCGCGTAATGAATAGGTCCCCCATGAAACGTATAATCCTGTGATGATCTTTAGTTGTTCTAGATGTTCAATTCGTGGTAGCAAAATGTAAGGTGACAGATTTAATTGGTTTCGGCATTGGAGATATGGACTTCTTTTAAGAATCCTACACTGAAGAGCCAAAGAAACTCATACACCTGCCTAATATCGTGTAGGTCTCCCACGAGCACGCAGAAGTGCGCAACACGACGTGGCATGGACTCGACTAATGTCTGAAGTAGAGCTTGAGGGAATTGACGCCTTGAATCCTGGAGGGCTGTCCATAAATCTGTAAGAGTGTCAGGGGGTGGAGAACTTGTCTGAACGGCACGTAGCAGAGCATCCCAGATACGCTCAATAATGTTCATGCCTGGGGAGTTTGGTGACCAGAGGAAGTATTTAACCTCAGAAGAGTGTTCCTGGAGCATCTCTGTAGCAATTCTGGACGTGTGGGGTGTCGCATTGTCCTGCTGGAATTGCCCAAGTCGGTCGAAATGCACTATGGACACGAATGGATGTAGGTGATGAGACAGGATGCTGACGTACATGTCACCTACCAGATTCACAGAGCCTCCACCAGCTTGAACACTCCCCTGCTGACACGCAGGGTCCATGGATTCGTGAGGTTGTCTCCATACCCGTACACGCCCATCGGCACGGTACGATTTGAAACGACACACGTCCGACCAGGCAACATGTTTCCAGTCATCAACAGTCCAACGTCGGTGTAGACAGGCCCAGGCGAGCCGTAAAGCTTTGCGTCGTGCAGTCATTAAGGGTACACGAGTGGGCCTTCAACTCCGAAAGCCCATATCGATGTTTCCTTGTATGTTTCGACGGCTGACGCTTGTTGATGGCCCAGTATTGAAACCTGCAGCAATTTGCGGAAGGGTTGCACTTCTTGAACGATAATCTTCAGTCGTCGTTGGTTCCGTTCTTGCAGGATCTTTTTCCGGCCGAAGCGATGTCGGTGATACGATGTTTTACCGGATTCCTGACATTCACGGTACGGTCGTGAAATGGTCGTACGGGAAAATCCCCACATCATCGCTACCTCGGAGATGCCGTGTCCCATCGCTCGTGCGCCGACTATAGCACCACGTTCAAACTCACTTAAATCTTGATAACCTGCCATTGTAGCAGCAGTGACCGATCTAAGAACTGTGCGAGACACGTATTGTCTTATATTGGCGTTGCCGACCGCGACGCCGTAATGACTGTTTACGTATCTCTATATTTGAATACGCATGCCTGTGCTAGTTTCTTTTGCGCTTCAGTGTAAAATAAAACCTCAGAAGGATTGTATGGTCTTTACGAAATCAGCAAGCAATTAGCAAATGGTGTGCTGCTGCTATAAATATGTTTTATGAATATAAAAACAGAATTTACTTAATATTAATTTAGATTGGATCAAAGACTTTGTTACTACTGGTTGTGATCGATTTTGCTTTAATAATCGATAGTCGACTACGTAATTATAAACTCAACAAGTAAGGTGAGCAATCACGGGGGGCGACAACCCTATTAAAGTGCTCCTTTCTCAGTTCATTCAAAGACCAAAACCAATCTTTGCTATCTAGATTTGTGGCGCACTCGGAAGTCAGGGCGAGTATGTCGTCGTCAAGGTTCTGGACGGCCGCGCCTACTCACTACAAGGGAGGATCGCTGTATAGTGCACCAAGCGTATCACATCTCTCCCACGTGTACGCCCGCCGACCGAGTACAGGTACTGGATTCCCAGAAGTATTCTGTGTCACCTCGCACCATTAGTCGGAGACTGAAATTACCGATCCATGCGTAGGCTGCCGTTAATACTATAACACAAATGGCTGGTTTGCACGGGTACCGTGACCAGGAAGCATGGACTGATAATGAATGGTGTCACATTGTGTTCACTTATGAAACACGATTCTGCGCCGCGCGGGGTAGCCGCACGGTCTAGAACGTCGGAGGTTCGAGGCCTCCCTCGGGCATGGGTGTGTGTGGTTCTTAGCGTAAGTTAGTTTAGATTAAGTAGTGCGTAAGCCTTGGGACCAATGACCTCAGCAGTTTGGTCCCATAAGACCTTACCACAAATTTCCAAATCCCACGATTCTGCACTACCCCGAAGGACCTTCACCGGCAAGCGTGGCGGGGACCTGGGAAGAGCACAATGTTTTGCATTTGGCACAGCAGTCATAGTGTGGGGACCCATCCTGTATGACTTCACGGTACGGCAGGTAGTGATTGAAAGATTGACGACACAGTTGTACATTACTGACATCCTGCGTCCTAATTTGCTGGCCGCGCGGCTTCCCCCTTCGGAGACTCGAGTCTACCTTCGGGTATGGGTGAGTGTGTTGTCCTTAGCGTAAGTTAGTTTAGGTTACATTATGTAGTGTGTAAGCCTAGGGACCGATGACCTCAGTAGTTTAGTCTCATAGGAACGTACCAGAAAATTCAAAATTTCCTAATGTCTTACCTTTCACGCGACGATATTATGATGCAATTTTTCAACAGGACAGTGCTCGTGCACACACGAAGTTTCCAAGTACGCTGGTTACCGACTCTACTGATCGCATGTGCGGTCTCAACCAGCGCGAACACAGATAACACTTCTCACCACTGCATGAGAAACACCAGAGTGACAAAAGTCGTGGCATAGCTCCTAATATCGTGTCGCACATTTTTGCAGCAACTCGACGTCGCATCGACCCAACAAGTCGTTGGAAGTCCTCCGCAGAAATACTGAGCCATGATGACTCTATAGACGCCCACGCGAAAGTGTTGCCGGTGCAGGATTCTGAGTACGAAATGACCTCTCAATTATGTCCCATAAATATTCAGTGGGATTCATATCGGGCTATCGGAGTGGCCAAATGATTCGCTCGAAATGTCCAGAATTTTCTTCAAACCAAAGTAGAACAACTGTGGACAGGTGACACGGGGCATTGTAATCCATAAAAATTCCATTGTTGTTTGGGAATATTGTTCCGGCATAACAGCAAGCGCCGGCACGGAGGTCAAGAACGACACAGCACAGAGGGCTGTGAGACGACGTCAGCCAATAGCACGCTGACTGGGACGTCACCACGACTAGGGCGGCATCTACACGAAGAGAATAAAGGCGTCTCGAAGCGGACAGAAGAAGAGAGACACTAGAAATCGGGCTCTAAAAGAGCAGTGATATTAACAATAGCAGTGACTTATGAACTTGTGTGATTAGCTTGCCTGGAAATTGTATATTACAAAGGACATTGATTATTTGCATGTCGCCAATTGCTTGCGATTGCATGTCGCTAATTCCTTGCGACCTATCATGTATAAACGAAAGTTAAGTATTGTCATTTCAATTACTGTAATAAAAACCATTAATGTGATTTGCTTGTATGTTGTCTAGTTATCCGAGAAAACAGCTTCCTAGTCATCCTGTAAGAGACGAGTGGGCAGTATCCCACAAACATGAAGTCCATGAATGCCTGCAGGCCGGCCAGAGTGGCCGAGCGGTTCTAGGCGCTACAGTCTGGAACCGCGCGACCGCTACGTTCGCAGGTTCGAATCCTGCCTCGGGCATGGATGTGTGTAATGTCCTTAGGTTAGTTAGGTTTAAGTAGCTCTAAGTTCTAGGGGTTGGTTGGTTGGTTGTTTGGGGAAGGAGGCCAGACAGCGTGGTCATCGGTCTCATCGGATTAGGGAAGGATGGGGAAGGAAGTCGGCCGTGCCCTTGCAGAGGAACCATCCCGGCATTTGCCTGGTTTGATTTAGGGAAATCACGGAAAACCTAAATCAGGATGGCTGGACGCGGGATTGAACCGTCGTCCTCCCGAATGCGAGTCCAGTGCCTAACCACTGCGCCACCTCGCTCGGTTGAGTTCTAGGGGACTGATGACTACAGAAGTTAAGTCCCATAGTGCTCAGAGCCATTTGAACCAGTGAATGCCTGCAAATGGTCCCCAAGTAGCTGAACATAACCGTTCCCGGTTAATGATGAATTCAGTTAGACCAGAAGACCCAATCTGTTCCACGTAAACACAGCCCATACCATTATGCAGCCACCACTAGCAGGCACAGTGCCTCGTTGACAACTTGGCCCCATGGCTTCGTAGGATCTGCGGCACATTCGAACCTTACCATCAGCTCTTACCAAATAAAATCCGCACTCATCTCACCAGGCAACGGTTTTCCAGTCATCTAGGCTCCAACCAATATGGTCAGGAGCCGAGGAGAGGCGCTGAAGGTGATGTCGTCTTGTTAACAAAAACAGTCGCATCTGTCGTCTGCTGCCATAGCCCATTAAGGCCGAATTGCGCCGCACTGTCCTAACGGATACGTCCGTCGTACGTCCCACACTGCTTTTTGCGGTTATTTCATGAAGTTACAATGAAACGAACACCCTTAGCAGCTTACAGGCGTTGACGTACGTCATCGGGTACAGATGAAAATGTGTGCCCCGACCGGGACTCGAACCCGGGATCTCCTGCTTACATGGCAGACGCTCTATCCACCTGAGCCACAGAGGGCACAGAGGATAGCGCGACTGCAGGGATTTATCTCTGGCACGCCTCCCGCGAAACCCACATTCTCAACGTATTGTCACGCACTACATTCGTAGTGCCCCCGCCCATTATACTCATTACTCGCGGCGCGTTGCCGATTCCCGTAAGAAGAGATACCATCTTAGTATGTATATTTCAGGAAGTGTTGCTTGTCCGTTAGCACTGACGACTCTACTCAAACGCCGCTGCTCTCAGTTGTTAAGTGAAGGCCGTCGGCCACTGAGTTGTCCGTGGTGAGAGGTAATGGCTAACGTTTAGTATTCTCGGCACTCTCTTGACACTGTGAATCTCGGAATATTGAATTCCCTAACGATTTCCGAAATGGAATGTCCCAATGCGTCTAGTTCCAATTGCCATTCCACGTTCCAAGTCTGCTAATGCCGGCCGGAGTGGCCGTGCGGTTATAGGCGCTACAGTCTGGAACCGAGCGTCCGCTACGGTCGCAGGTTCGAATCCTGCCTCGGGCATGGATGTGTGTGATGTCCTTAGGTTAGTTAGGTTTAAGTAGTTCTAAGTTCTAGGCGACTGATGACCTCAGAAGTTAAGTCGCATTGTGCTCAGAGCCATTTTTGAAGTCTGCAAATGCCCGTCGTGCGCTCACAATCACATGAATCAGCTGAGTACAACTAAGCGTCTCCCCCAATGCACTGCCCTTTTATGTTTTGTGTACGTGACACTACTGCCATCAGTATTCGTGCATATCACTATCCCATGACTTTTGCCACTTCAGTGTACAAGAAGTGTAGGAGCATCGCCTCGAGCCACGTATCAAAGATTTCGAGCCGAGACGAATTCCAAATGTTTTACGTGCCGAAGGTAAATTACGACGCCGTTAGGTGTTGGTCATAATTTTGTGGCTCATTAGTGTACACTGTGCTGACCTCGTAGCGGATACCGTAATTTAGAGATGACTCTGGAGTTCCTTGTTTTTCTGTAGGGGAACAATCCGAAATGGTGACTCCTCAGACTCATTAGGCCAAAGGAAGAAGAGTTCCCTTAAAAGAAGAAAGAAAAACCACAGGTACGGCGACGGGTGGCAATCTCATTTGTGGCCTTTCCTTGTAAGGGTTTCGTCTGCCACCATATCCCTAACGTGTTTCGTTCTTTTAGTTTTATGTCATATAACAACAATAACGAAGTATCAGACTACTGGTTGACCTCCGGACATAAACTGAGGGTTTCATGCTGGCTATATATGTCCAAGCAATTAGTTAGATTACGAAAGACAACTGACGTTAAGGCTGTACTATTCTGGAGGTAATACGGCTCATAACTACTGACGGCAAGGATATAATAGTTATAGAATAGAATAGAAGCTTAAGCAAAACTCAGTTGCGGAAACAGTGGAGCAGGAACTCGTACCAAAGCATCACTTCAAGTCTATCAAGTACCCATACTAAAATTACTAGAAAAGGACTATTTGCGATTGTATTGAGACCTAGAAATACTTACAATAGCGAGCAATATCACGGAACTGTTCTGACGTCGTGTTTCTGTGTAGGTGAAGCAGCAGCACATAACTAATTGACAACGAAATTGCAGACAACAACCACTTGCTTTAAACAAAGACAGGACACACTCCGGCTTCAGGCCACGAGTGGCCTACCGGGACCATCCGACCGCCGTGTCATCCTCAGTGGAGGATGCGGATAGGAGGGGCCTGGGGTCAGCACACCGCTCTCCCGGTCGTTATGATGGTAACTTGACCGTAGCCGCTACTAGGCTGAGTGCACCCAGAAAAATGGCAACAGCGCATGGCGGCCTGGATTGTCACCCATCCAAGTGCCGACCACGCCCGACAGCGCTTAACTGCGGTGATCTCACGGGAACCGGAGTATCCACTGCGGCAAGGCCGTTGCCTAAACAAAGACAGTAAATAAGTAAATTTGCTGAACTGAGGAATCCATCACAAATCTCGTGTCATGTCACATAATTTCTGCAGTACTTACAATGAGTACACGAGTCATTCCCCACACACCACCGAGATAACGGAAATGGGGGTGGCACCAAGAAGACATAATTGCTTGATACTTCATACAGGGGACAGTTTTTTAAAATACAGGTGTTAAAATTATTAAAATGAAACTGAACGAAATGTCCAATGGTCCGCTGTAGCTGTATTTGTTCGGGTCACTCATAAACCTAAACAACCGGTTTCAAAACTTTTTAGTTACATCTTCCGGTGTAAATGTAATGCTGTCACAGGTTACAGAATGCCGCAGTGTAACAATTGGAGTGGCTAGGTAAAGATTTCAGCATTCTTCAGTCAATAAAAAACCATTGTCAAATGATAAAAAGAGCATCATCAATGATGAAAGTCTTGTCTGTGCTAAATCGCGAACTGTACACTTTCTGATTGAAATATGCTCTTGTCGGCCTATGTCAGCAACTAAATTCCCCCCCCCCCTCCCCCCCGAGCCCTGCATGTTATTCAGGGAAGTACTGGGCCCTTTAGTGACAAAAGCCGACACGCACATTTGTATTTGCCACCAACATAGCAGCTGACGGTATAAGCTACGAGCTCTCCGCGTGTTGTCGAAGAGTGTGCGCCTTATGTTGTCCGCTGCTATGTCGGTGGCAAATACACGTTAGCGTGTAGGCTTGTATCACTAAAGCGCCAAGTACTTCCCTGAATAACGTCTAGGGGGGCATTTAGTTGCTGACATAGGCCGACAAGAGCATATTTCAATCAGAATGTGTACAGTTCGCGTTTTAACACAGACAACACTTTCATCATTGGCGATGCTCTTTTTATCATTTGACAATGGTTTCTTTATCAATTGAGGAATTATGAAATCTTTACCTAGTCACGCCAACTGTTACACTGTGGCGTTCTGTAACTTGTGACACAGCATGATATTTACACTAGAAGATACAACTCAAAAGTTGCGAAACCGATTGTGTGCGTTTATAAGTGACCTAAACAAATACAGCTACACCGGACCAGCGGATATTTCATTCATTTTCATTTTAATAGTTTTGACGCCTAAACTGTTCACTGTATGAAGCGTCAAGCGATCATGTATAACTATTTCAGTTGTGGTTACCCCAGTTTTAAAATTATCTTGAGGTTGAAGCAAAGAGTTGTGATGCTTACCAAGAAAAATCTGAAAATTCGTCGTAAGCGAAGATCAAAAGTGAAAATATTATGCCTACGTTTTCAGTAACTCTTGCACTACCTTACATTGTAAAGCGTACTACTGTATTAAAATGAATATATTGGTATATAAAAAATACAATAAAGTAAAATCTTCTTATAACTTTAAAAACCACAAAAATGATAATTCCGAAAGTGATTGTCGAACATGATGAATTTAGCCAAAGTCAAGAACACATGGCGTGTTTTAAATAAAATATATAAATATAGTTGGAGACAAGGAACTGGGGTTCCATTTTAGAGTGTGTTTGGCAAGCACAACTAGATGTGACTGGTGTGGCCAAAGCAGGGGACAAAAGAGGACAAGCTGTTAATGACGATGTCCATAAGTTCCGTGGGAAATAAACGTCATTCATCTTTCAGGGCTGTTTGCAGTACGGTAAGCGTCAAAGGACGAATGCAGAGAGTAGAAGATTCCACCCGAAATCATCCCAACATTTTCTACTGGATTAGGGACGAGATGATGACGTGGTGTCTCGATCCGCAGAACTACTGCACAATGTTCCCTGGCATCGTGTGAAGTGCCAACAGTGAAGTACGGGGTAGGAGAGAGTTAGTTTTTGGGGGTGTTTTTCGTGATTAAGGTGTGCTCCTCTTATCCCGCTTAAGAAAATGCTAAATTCGAAATGAGATGATCACATTTTACTGCATTTTGTACTGCGTAGAGTACAGGAATATATGGGAGATGCCTGTTGTTTCAGCATGACAATGCACCCTAACATAAAGCAGCATCAAGGAGGCAATAGCTTGTGGAGAATAGCTTTCCCGTAATGGAATGACCTGCCTCGAGTCCAGATCTAGACCAACTGAACATCTTTGTAATGTTAGAATGTCAACTTCGCTACAGACCCCAATGCCCAAAATCACTACCTCCTCTGGTTTCGACTCTTGAGGAAGAACAGGCTGCCATTCCTCTGTAGATATCCAGACACCTCACCGAAAGTGTCATCATCAGAGTTCACGCCATCATAAAGGCTAAGGTTGGACACAGCCCATATTAATGTCCACTAATAAGAGTCCGGATACTTTTGATAAGATAGTATATCTGTCGCTAAACACGACTGAAGATACAAACCATGAAGATGACACACGTGGTACTGTGAGAAGTGTCCCAAAACTGAGGATTCTTCCGTGGGCTACGGAAAGGTGCAGTTTGGAAATAACTACAAACACAGAGAAACCAAAGAGAGAAAAGAAGTTCAGGAAAGTGGAAGACGTAAATGTGACTCTAATGACAATGAAGTGGAGCAGAGAGTAACATTTAGCGATGCGAATGGCTGTTAGCTGCACCAAGAAAGTTCTGTGTTCGGTTTCAATATACAGGGTGTTACAAAAAGGTGCGGCCAAACTTTCAGGAAACATTCCTCACACACAAATAAAGAAAAGATGTTATGTGGACATGTGTCCGGAAACGCTTAATTTCCATGTTAGAGCTCATTTTAGTTTCGTCAGTATGTACTGTACTTCCTCGATTCACCGCCAGTTGGCCCAATTGAAGGAAGGTAATGTTGACTTCGGTGCTTGTGTTGACATGCGACTCATTGCTCTACAGTACTAGCATCAAGCACATTAGTGCGTAGCATCAACAGGCTAGTGTTCATCACGAACGTGGTTTTGCAGTCAGTGCAATGTTTACAAATGCGGAGTTGGCAGATGCCCATTTGATGTATGGATTAGCACGGGGCAGTAGCCGTGGCGCGGTACGTTTGTAACGAGACAGATTTCCAGAACGAAGGTGTCCCGACAGGAAGACGTTCGAAGCAATTGATCGGCGTCTTAGGGAGCACGGAACATTCCAGCCTATGACTCACGACTGGGGAAGACCTAGAACGACGAGGACACCTGCAATGGACGAGGCAATTCTTCGTGCAGTTGACGATAACCCTAATGTCAGCGTCAGAGAAGTTGCTGCTGTACAAGGTAACGTCACTGTATGGAGAGTGCTACGGAAGAACCAGTTGTTTCCGTACCATGTACAGCGTGTGCAGGCACTATCAGCAGCTGATTGGCCTCCACGGGTTCATCCAACAATGTATCAATCCTCATTTCAGTGCAAATGTTCTCTTTACGGATGAGGCTTCATTCCAACGTGATCAAATTGTAAATTTTCAAAACCAACATGTGTGGGCTGACGAGAATCCGCACGCAATTGTGCAATCGTGTCATCAACACAGATTTTCTGTGAACGTTTGGGCAGGCATTGTTCGTGATGTCTTGATTCGGCCCTATGTTCTTCCACCTACGCTCAATGGAGCACGTTATCATGATTTCATACGGGATACTCTACCTGTGCTGCCAGAACATGTGCCTTTACAAGTACGACACAACATATGGTTCATGCACGATGGAGCTCCTGTACATTTTAAGTCGAAGTGTTCGTACGCTTCTCAACAACAGATTCGGTGACCGATGGATTGGTAGAGGTGGACCAATTCCATGGCCTCCACGCTCTCCTGACCTCAACCCTCTTGACTTTAATTTATCGGGGCATTTGAAAGCTCTTGTCTACGCAACCCCGGTACCAAATGTAGAGACTCTTCGAGCTCGTATTGTGGACGGTTGTGATACAATACGCCATTCTCCAGGGCTGCAACAGCGCATCAGGGATTCCATGCGACGGAGGGTAGATGCATGTATCCTCGCTAACGGAGGACATTTTGAACATTTCCTGTAACAAAGTGTTTGAAGTCACGCTGGTACGTTCTGTTGCTGTGTGTTTCCAGTCCATGAGTAATGTGATTTGAAGAGAAGTAATAAACTGAGCTCTAACATGGCAAGTAAGCGTTTCCGGACACATGTCCACGTAAGATATTTTCTTTGTTTGAGGAATGTTTCCTGAAAGTTTGGCCGTACCTTTTTGTAGCACCCTGTACAACAACAGGCCGAAGCGACGAGGCAATGCAAGGCGGGTAGATGCCTTCTGGGTGCATGGATGTATACAGCTGAAGAATGTAATGCGTGGTAAAGAGTAAACGACACCTTTTTCCAGCAATAGATTTCAAATGGCTGGTATGATGATGAGCCAAAACGTTATGACGACCTGCTTAATAGCTTGTTTATCCGTCTTCGGAACGAAATACATCACTGTTTTTCTGCGTATCAGGGAGCCGATAGCTTGTTATCATGTTTGTGGAGGTATGTGGCATTAGATGTCTACGCACAGGTCATTTAACTGGCGTACATAACGGGTCGCTGATTTGCGTACGCCGTGATGGCTCCCGATAGCAACACAGATGAATTCCATAGAATATACATAAGGCGAATGGGGGAGACATGAAGCGTGAAGGGGTGCAAGTGGTTCGCAGCTGTCAGCGAGTCTTCGATTACTGTCACAGCTCTGATGCAAGCGCAGGAGAATCTCTCTCACAGCACAATACTGTTTCCACCAGTCTGCGTCCGTGGTGCGCTGCACGTTTCGAGCCACCATTCACCTCGATGACGGCGTTTGTGGAGACGGCCATCGATCTACAGCAGCAACAATGTGATTCATCCGAAGAACCGACATGTTTCCATTGATCGACGGTTGAATTCCGATGGTCCCGAGCTCACTGCAATCGTAATGAACGATGTCGGTTGGTCAACATGTGAACACCCAGGCGTGGTCTGCTACGGAGCTCCATGTTCAATAATGTACGATGAACGGTGTGCTCCGA
This sequence comes from Schistocerca nitens, assembly GCF_023898315.1. Classification (NCBI taxonomy): domain Eukaryota; kingdom Metazoa; phylum Arthropoda; class Insecta; order Orthoptera; family Acrididae; genus Schistocerca; species Schistocerca nitens. The sequence continues at coordinate 225,024,188 of NC_064620.1, read as the reverse complement.
AACACTTGTGCGTGCACCAGCAGTGTGCTCTTTCGACAGAGATGCCACAGATCACCATCTACCCTGCTTTACAGATCTGACAAGTCTCCGAACCCCACGTTCTGTGAAGAGTAGTGGACGTCCAACTATTCGGCGCCCAGTGGCAGTTTCACTGTCCTTCTACTTCTTTCCATAGATGCTCACGACAGTAGCAAGTGAACATTCGACCAGGTTCGTCATTTGCGAAATACTCGTTCAAAGGGCCTGCTTAATAATAACCTGCCCTTTGTCAGAGTCACTTATCTCAATGTATTTCCCCATGTGCAGCCCCTATCTTCGCTAGGGTGATCCCCCGTCCGTGTCTGCTCCGCTTACATACCGAGTCACGTGCCCGCAACGCCGCCAGGCGGCATCCAACGTCGCGGTGGGTAGTGGTCATAATTACTTTTGAATACATTATGGGAGTGACAGTGATCAATGTGTTACAAATATTTACTATTAAAAACGGTCTTGATCACGATTTATTTATTAAGGTGACCGGTTTCGACCACTACTGTGGTCATCTTCAGACCTATAAATCGTATACAAAGCTTTAATTAGAGGGCTACATACATCAAAGAAAATGCATAAAGCTATAAAACGATGAATTACCATTGAGTAGGAACATCTTTCTGCTGGAGAATCACTACTGGAGAAACCAGTGCACGTCTTACTATATATAATGGAGGGTCCGCCCACTTCTGACGGCATGATGTCATTACTAACCAATGAGGTATAACTCGAATAACAATGTAAAATTTCTTAGTTAAAAGAACATTGTCAAGAAAAAAAATAAACACACAATAAACTTAGCTTATTAAACTTCTATTGTCAATTAAGAAGCGTTAAAAAGAAGCCTGCTGCCTCATCTTTGGAACGGTGTCCAACTTCACCATGGCAACCAGTGGTTCCAAATGGTTCACTAAGAGGCCTTGAGAGGGCAACCCATTTACTATCAAACCGAAGTTCATGTATCCTACATATTTAAATATTTTTAACGCTTCTTAATTGACAATAGCTGTTTAATAGGCTAAGTTTAGTGTGTGTTTATTTTTTTCTTGACAATGTTCTTTTAACTAAGAAATTTTACATTGTTATTCGACTTATACCTCATTGGTTAGAAATGACATCATGCCGTCAGAAGTGGGCGGAGCCTCCATTATATATAGTAAGACATGCACTTGTTTCTCCAGTAGTGATTTTCCAGCAGAAAGAGGTTCCTACTCAATGGTAATTCATCGTTTTATAGCTTTATAACTTTATGCATTTTCTTTAATGTATGTAGCCCTCTAATTAAAGCTTTGTATACGATTTATAGGTCTGAAGATGACCACAGTAGTGGTCGAAACCGGTCACCTTAATAAATAAGTAGTGATCAAGACTGTTTTTAATAGTAAATAAAAAAAGTGGTCATAATGTTTTCGCTTATCAGTGTATTAATCTGTAAACTGTTCTGCGGGTTTAACTTTCAGATTTTTGAATCTGAGTTGAAAGGTTTCCGTCTGGCACACACAATTTAGTCTTGCTCTTCGCTATAGTTTCTTATGCACGAGTACTATAACAAAATTTTAAACTCTGCGTCGAAATCATACGAATTATGTGATTAATCGTATCAAGCCTGAATAGTTTTGGTTTAAATGGCTCCAAGGAATAAAGAACGAATTTCAATAAGAGCAGAGGTGAGTGGAGAAATCGGCTGTAGCATAACATAACCGTTTGTCTTCCGTAACTGGACATTAGGTACATCGAAAATGTGGCTACAAACTTTCAGTCTACCACTGGCCCTCTGCTACTAGCGTACAGCAGATGATTCCTAGACATCATCCGAGGACGCTAGCTATCCGAGCAGGGCTTACGCATTCCCAAAGCATGACCTGACGTTCAATTCTCGACGTGGTGTCGTTTTATATGTTGAGATGAAGTAAGAAAATTGCTGCGACGTTGGTTTGCAGAAGGCAGTTTTTCGTACCATACTGTCAGTTTCGGATTTAGAAAGCGTGGCTCCTGCGAAATTCAGCTTTTCCTTTTCTCATTAGATAGATTAGTGCACGTACGGAGGTATACACACAGTTGTTTTTCCCTCGTTCTGTTTTGCGAGTGGAACAGGATAGGGAATGACTAGTAATGGAGTGCTGGTGCAAGGTACCCTCCACCATATGCTTGCAGAGTATGTACTCTGAAGCGCGAAAGAAACTGGTATAGGCGTGCGTATTCAAATACAGAGATATGTAAACAGGAAGACTGCAGTGCTGCGGTCGGCAACGCCTACATAAGACAAGAAGTGTCTGGCGCAGTTCTTAGATCGGTTATTGCTGCTACAATGGCAGGTTATCGAAATTTAAGTGAGTTTCAACGTGGTGTTACAGTCGGTGCAGGTGCGGTGGGACACAGTGTCTTCGAGGTAGCGATGAAGTGCGGATTTTCCCGTACGGCCATTTCACGGGTTTACCGTGAATACTCGTATCATGAATCCGGTAAAACATCAAATCTCCGACATCGCTGTGGCCGGAAAAAGATCCTGCGAGAGCTGGACCAATGACGACTGAAGAGAATCGTTCAACGTGACAGAAGTGCAAAAAAATGGCTCTGAGCACTATGGGACTCAACTTCTGAGGTCATTAGTCCCCTAGAACTTAGAACTAATTAAACCTAACTAACCTAAGGACATCACAAACATCCATGCCCGAGGCAGGATTCGAACCTGCGACCGTAGCGGTCTTGCGGTTCCAGACTGCAGCGCCTTTAACCGCACGGCCACTTCGGCCGGCGACAGAAGTGCAACCCTTCCGCAAACTGCTGCAGATTTCAATGCTGGGCCATCAACAAGTGTCAGCGTGCGAACCTTTCAACAAAACGTCATCGATATGGACTTTCGGAGCCGAAGGCCCACTCGTGTACCCTTGATAACTGCGCGACGCAAACCTTAACGGCTCGCCTGGGCACGTCAACACCGACATTGGTCTGTTGGTGACTGGAAACATGTTGCCTGGTCGGACGAGTATCATTTCAAATTATATCGAGCGAATGGACATGTACGGGTATGAATACAACCTCATGAATCCATGGACCCCGCACGTCAGTAGGGGACTGTTCAAGCTGGTGGAGGCTCTGTAATGGTGTGGGGCGTGAGCAGATGGAGTGGTATGAGACCCGTGATACGTCTAGACACGATTCTGACAAGTGACACGTAAGTCAGCATCTTGTCTGATCACCTGCATCCATTCTTGTCCATTGTGCATCCCGACGGATTTGGGCAATTCCGGAAGGACAACGCGACACCCCACAAGTCGAGAATTGTTATAGAATGGTTCCAGGAATATTCTTCTGAGTTTAAACATTTCCAAATGCCACCAAACTCACCAGACTTGAACATTATTGAGCATATCTTGGATGCCTTCGAACGTGCTGTTCAGAAGAGATTTCCTCCTCTCTAGTACTCTTACGGATTTATCAAGTGCCCTGCAGGATTCATGGTGTCAGTTCGCTCCAGCACTACTTCGGACATTAGTCTACATCTACATCCATACTCCGCAAGCCCATTGACGGTGTGTGGCGGAGGGTACTTTGAGTACCTCTGTCGGTTCTCCCTTCTATTCCAGTCTAGTATTGTTCGTGGGAAGAAAGATTGTCGGTATGCCTCTGTGTGGGCTCTAATCTCTTTGATTCTATCCTAATGGTCTCTTCGCGAGATATACGTAGGAGGCAGCAATATATTGCTTGACTCTTTAGTGAAGGTAAGTTCTCAAAACTTCAACAAAAGCCCGTACCGAGCTACTGAGCGTCTCTCTTGCAGAGTCTTCCACTGGAGTTTATCTATCATCTCCGTCACGCTTTCGCGATTACTAAATGATCCTGTAACGAAGCGCGCTGCTCTCAGTTGGATCTTCTCTATCTTTTCTATCAACCCTATCTGGTACGGATTCCACACCGGTGAGCAGTATTCAAGCAGTGGGCGGACAAGTGTACTGTAACCTACTTGCTTTGTTCAAAATGGCTCTGAGCACTATGCGACTTAACTTCTGAGGTCATCAGTCGCCTAGAACTTAGAACTAATTAAACCTAACTAACCTAAGGACATCACACACATCCATGCCCGAGGCAGGATTCGAACCTGCGACCGTAGCGGTCACGCGGTTCCAGACTGAAGTGCCTAGAACCGCACGGCCACACCGGCCGGCCTTCCTTTGTTTTCGGATTGCATTTCCTTAGGATTCTTGCAATGAATCTCAGTCTGGCATCTGCTTTACCGACGATTAATTTTATATGGTCATTCCATTTTAAATCACTCCTAATGCCTACTCCCAGATAATTTACGGAATTAACTGCTTCCAGTCCGTGCGACGTCGTGTTGCGGTACTTTTGCATGCTCGTGGAGGTCCTACGCGATAATAGGCAAGTGTAGCCGTTTCTTTCGCTCTTCAGTGTACGTAGATGCAGAATTGCTTATTTAGTGATGTTCGTGATATGGCATTGGTGGCCGGGAGACCCTTCACGGGGCGGTTCGGCCGCCGTTCCACAGGTTCTTTAACGCCACTACGGCGACTTGCGAGTGAATGAGGATGAAATGATGATGAAAGACACACAACACCCAGTCATCTCGAGGCAGAGAAAATTCGTGATCCCGCCGAGAATCGAACCCGGGACCCCGTGCGCGGGAAGCGAGAACGCTACCGCAAGACCACGAGCCGCGGACATGTTCGTGATGGCTGTTGACTATTGCGTGGAATGCGTCTGGTGTGTGTTTCTGTGCCGGTGGGGAGCAGCGGAGTGGAACGGCGCGCTGGGCACGGCACGGGCGGCGTGCGGCGGGTTGCGCGGGCGGCTGCGAGGCGCGGGGCGCGTGGCAGGCACGGCGCGTGTCCGAAACGGCGCGCCGGGCTGGGTGCAGCATTAGGATGCGAGGGGAGGCGGGCGCCGCGCAGAGCCACTGACCTCGACGACGAAGTATAGTCGCTGCTTGTTGAGGAGCTCGACGGCGGCGTACTTGGCGCTGGCGGCGAGGCTGGCAGGGCTGCAGGAGTGCACGGGCGCGCTGACGGTGCAATGCTGCATGCTACATCCCGGCAGCCGCGGCGCTCGGCGCGGGCGCGCACGCTGCCCGCTCGCAGGCGCGCCGCCTACCTGCAACACACGCGCAGCTGCAGTACTGCCGAGCTTCCAGAACCGCTCCCTTCTTCGTAGACTCGGCGCTCGGCGCGGACTTGGACGCAGCCCACCGATGTCCATCTGCAAACTCACACAGCCACATACGCCGTAATACGACTAACAAGGGGAACCTTCATACTGATTCCGATGCGCTAAAATACACTACTGGCCATTAAAATTGCTACACCAAGACGAAATGCAGATGATAAACTGGTATTCATTGGACAAATATACTAGAACTGACATGTGATTACATTTTCACGCAATTTGGGTGCATAGATCCTGAGAAAGCAGTACCCAGAACAACCACCTCTGGCCATTATAACGGCCTTGATACGCCTGGGCATTGAGTCAAACAGAGCTTGGACGGCGTGTACAGGTACAGCTGCCTATGCAGCTTCAACACGATACCACAGTTCATCAAGAGTAGTGACTGGCGTATTGTGACGAGCCAGTTGCTCGGCCACCATTGACCAGACGTTTTCAATTGGTGAGAGACCTGGAGAATGTGCTGGCCAGGGCAGCAGTCGAACACTTTCTGTATCCAGAAAGGCCCGTACAGGACCTGCAACATGCGGTCGTGCATTACCTTGCTGAAATGTAGGGTTTCACAGGGATCGAATGAAGGGTAGAGCCACGGGTTGTAACACATCTGAAATGTAACGTCTTGTTAATGCGAACAAGAGGAGACCGAAACGTGTAACCAATGGCACCCCATACCATCACGCCGGGTGATACGCCAGTATGGCGATGACGAATACACGCTTCCAATGTGCGTCCACCACGATGTCGCCAAACACGGATGCTGTAAACAGAACCTGGATTCATCCGAAAAAAATGACGTTTTGCCATTCGTGCACCAAGGTTCGTCGTTGAGTACACCATCGCAAGCGCTCCTGTCTGTGTTGCAGCGTCAGGGGTAACCGCAGCCATGGTCTCCGAGCTGACAGTCTATGCTGCTGCAAACGTCGTCGAACTGTTCGTACAGATGGTTCTTGTCTTGCAAACGTCCCCATCTGTTGACTCAGGGTCGAGACGTGGCTGCATGATCCGTTACAGCCATGCGGATAAAATGCCTGTCATCTCGACTGCTAGTGATACGAGGCACTTGGGATCCAGCACGGCGTTCCGTATTACCGTCTTGAACCCACCAATTCCATATTCTGCTAAGAGTCATTGGATCTCGACCAAAGCGAGCAGCAATATCGCGATACGATAAACCGCAATCGCGATAGGCTACAATCCGATCTTTATCAAAGTCGGAAACGTGATGGTACGCATTTCTCCTCCTTACACGAGGCATCACAACAACGTCTCACCATGCAACGCCGGTCAACTGCTGTTTTTGTATGAGAAATCGGTAGGAAACTTTCCTCATGTCAGTACGTTGTAGGAGCCGCCACCGGCGCCACCCTTGTGTGGATGCTCTGAAAAGCTAATCATTTGCATATCACAGCATCTTCTTCCTGTCGGTTAAATTTCGCGTCTGTAGCACGTCATCTTCGTGGTGTAGCAATTTTAATGGCCAGTAGTGTATGTTGTAGAGGCACCTACCCTGAGTACCTGGGTATGCGGTTTTTTAGCGACGGTCCTTGGTTTTTGAGAAAATTGATTTTGAAGTTCATTGCGCGCTGTGTATCCCCGTAACATTATATGTGTTCCGAGTAAGTCAACGTAGCGTAGCGGTAAACGTTCATAGGTACCGTGTTCGAATCCTGCTCCCATTTTTTTTCTTTGTATGCAAGAACCGCCCGGAAAATTTGGTCCTAACGTTCAAAAACGAATAGGCAAATTAAGTGGGAAATATAGAAATGTAGTCGTGTCCTGAACGAAATCCTGGAAGTTCACGAAACTGGTGTGGGAAGAATTTTTGCGTTCTGTAATTCTTCCGTACGTGGGACAGAAAATTTTTTTGTACCTTATCGACTCGTGGGGAGGGCGAACAGATTCAACTTTATACTGTCATCTATTCGCTGATAAAAGGAAAGCGAGTAACTGCGCCCTAAAAGTGGTCCCACCAAAGTGTACTCCTTATTGCCAGCCCTGCGATGTTTATTTTTACCGACAGGTGAAACTCTTCACGAAAATTATTCAGAATGCTCCCGACTTGATGAAAGACAATAGAGAGATCTCTTCTAGGGAAGATTCGATAAATTACATTCCCTTATCCTACATCAGTTCAGTGCACCTAACTTTGAAAGCATGATTAGATACGCATGGTTCGCATCGAAATTAGCGGATGAAAGAGAAATCTTTTCGAATGCATAAGAATTGTGTTTCCCGGTATCGCTCACGAAGAAACCGCGAGCCTGCAAAACGGTTGCTTTCACAAAATGCGCGTTGTGCTGCGAAAATTTGTGCTTCGGTTGTTTCTATGATAAGTATCACCAACAATATTGTTCTGGCACATCAAGTAATGTGGACGATGAAATATAAGATTTTGTAATATTGTATGACAGAAAAAATTAATAACTGAATATATCTTTATAATTTTGGACACCTTTCACTGTTTGTTGATATTCTTTGAAATAAAACTGAAAAATTCTTTCGATTTTGAACAAAAAAAGAAAAGTACACGAGAAGCATTCGAACAGATTACCACCAGCGCGGTAGCTGTGAACCTTTACCGGTGCGCTACGCTGACTTGCTCGGAATATATGTAATGTTACGGGTATACACAACGCGCAATGAACTTCAAAATCGAATTTCTCAAAAACCAAGGCCCGTCGTTAAAAAACCGGATAGCCAGGTACTCAGGGTAAGTGCCTCTACAAAATATTTGAAGCGCATCAAAATCCGTATTTTACAGTATGGAGGGTCCCCTTGTAAGCTTTGGAAACTACCCGCACCTTAATCATGGTAGAGACAAAAGTGGAGGGGAGAGAACCTCTCCTGCATATGAATCCAGCATCCCACTCCTGGCAGCCACAGCACATGGCACAGACACTTGCCCACTCACAGGTGAGCTCCCTACCTGCAACACATGCGTGAGCACATGCACTGTGATACCACTGAGCTCTTCTTCTTCAACAACAACAGGGAGGGGTGGGGGGGGGGGGTGTGGAGGGAGATCAGCTGGGAGGAGGGACAACTACCTGCAAACTCTCTCTCTCTCTCTCTCTCTCTCTCTCTCTCTGTCACACACACACACACACATACACACTGGACTCACATTCGGGTGGACGATGGTTCAAAACCGCGTCCAATTATTCTGATTTAGATTTTCCGCGATTTCCTCGAATCGCTTGAGGCAAATGCCGGGATGGTTCCTTCAAAATGGCACACCTCTTTTCCTTCTCCATCCTTCCGTGATCGGAGCTTGTGTTCCGTCTCTAATGACCTCGTTCTCGACGGGACGCTAGACACCACTCTCCTCCTCCTCCTCACATACGTATACACACTAATACTACAATACTGTCGCGCTTCTGGAGCTATTCTGTAGGCAACCTCCAACATTTTTTCAGGAAGGCACTGGCCATCTTATCTCACAGTGGGATAAATTAATTAACAGTTATGGGGATTACTTCTGAAATAAACTGTTTGCTTACCTTTTTTACCATCTCTCTCGTTTTCATTTGAGTGCTCCTTATACCTAATTTCATTCAGTAGTATAGGAATATTTATCGTTTTGTAACATTCCATGATGCCGCCTCATTTTAACAAGTTTTTGGCCAGCATTCTGACATTGTGATCTCAAACTACTGGATAAAAACGGATTCACATAAAGATAGCTATTTTCCTTACGACATAAAAGTGTCTAAATCCTCGTATCTATCATTTTATTTCTTTAAATTTCTGTAACGATTTTTTGTAGATTTATTACCCTTCTATATCTCAGCTCTTCGTTTAGTGCAACTGTGTTCATAGTTGACTTCTACAATTTACACGTGCAACTTTTCGTTAACTGCATAAGCACTTCACGGAATACGTGGCATTTCAAGTGAGACAGTAATCCTTTGCTTGAACTTGACATAATAACGTCTCGGATGCTTAAAGAGAAGTAGCGACGCTAGAAAATTGTAGCGAAATGCTGGAAGTCCGGCGAAGGATCGACGTTTGGTGCAGGGAGTGGCAATTGATTATGAACAAATGTCACGCATTGCGAATACATAACAGAACGACCCTTTATTTTATGGTTACACAATTGTTGGACACTCACTGGAAGCAGCTACTTCCATAAAATACCTGGGAGTACACGTACAGAGCGGTCTGAAGTGGAACGACCACATAAAATGAATCGCAAGGCTGATGCCCGCCCGAGATTCACTCAGGAAATGTAGTCCATCAACGAAGGACGTAGCTTACAAAACATCTGTTCGACAAATACTTGAACACTTCCGTCAGTGTGGGATCCGTAGCAAGCAATAGCCAAGATCAGAAGAACAGCAGTACGTTTCTACCTACAAGTGACGGCATAAGTAAGTTCATGTTTATGAGGAAGGCAAGGGCATACCACCACTTTAGGAAAGAAGGAAGGTTAGGTTTTAACGACCCGTCGACGACAGACTCAATAAAGACGGAGCACAAGCTCAGACGGAGGAAGGATGGGGAAGTAAATCGACAATGCCCTCTTCGAGGAAACCATCTCGGCGTTAGCCGTAAGTGATTTCGAGAACCTCGGAAAACCTAAATCTGTCTGTCCGGACGGGGATTTGAATCGTCGTCCTCCTGAATGCGAGTCTTATTGCTAGCCACTGCTCCACCTCGGTCGATCCCATTTGACGGTACAGAAAATATGAACAATAATACCGTCAGTCACAATTTTTTTCAATAAATCACACGGTGCATAGCGGTCCCTGGTGATCCATCATCAGATGCAAGTGGTTTTAATGCATTATTTACCTCTGCTCTCAAGCGATGTGATGCGTAAGCCAGGTTTCTGTTCTGAGAAGTTACTTGTTCAGTTTCGAAACTCGCGAACGGAAAATATAACGAGAAACAGTGAAAAACTTATGGAAAAATCTAGGAAGAACGTTTTTAATACTTTAGTGTCAGCAAAGTTATTTATCCATTCTGCAACTGCACATCATGTCACTCACTTTTCAAAGCACTTCACAGATGCAGTTTATTGTTTAATGTTAGATGACGAAGGATGAAATATATTATGCAGCGTCAGACATCAGCGTTTCAAATCAACTGAACTAAATATAAAATAAGTCTGTAAAATTACTAAACTAACCATGAGTAGCGAAATCTGTCTGTTCACTTAAATGGATTCAGGCTTTGTGATTTAATGGAGGTACAGTTCCAGTTCTTTTAAATACAGGGTCTTACCATTGGCTTCACTGTGTAGGACTACCAAATTGTTTCCTGTTCTATTGATAATGTGTTTCGCTTCCAGCATAAGCTGCACAATGACTGATTTTTTTCAAAATGGCTACGTCTGAAGTCAATCGTGTTCTTGGAAACAAGTTATGAAACTCATGCCTGTTTTTCAAATGGTTCAAATGGCTCTGAGCACTATGGGACTTAACATCTTAGGTCATCAGTCCCCTAGAACTTAGAACTACTTAAACCTAACTAACCTAAGGACATCACACACATCCATGCCCGAGGCAGGATTCGAACCTGCGACCGTAGCAGTCCCGCGGTTCCGGACTGCAGCGCCTAGAACCCCACGGCCACCGCGGCCGGCTGCCTGTTTTTCCTTACGTATTAGGCATAATATGTTATACACCCAACTTCTGATGAATTTTTGAGAATCTGTTTTTATGGTATAGAGTAATAAGTAACCTAACTTATTGTTTGTGGAGAATGAAATTGTCAGATTGTTTTGTAATAGCATTTTTTTTTTTTTTTTTGAAATGGGGCCTGGATATGGGATGCTAGCAAATATTTTCTTTTTCTTGCTCACTTGGAAATTTATTGCTTATTTTTGTATATTTTTGTGTCTAAGTTATCTATTGTGTTATCTGTGTAGCCATTGTTTATGTCAATACTTTTTACTATGTCCAATTCTGTCACAAGGTTCAGTGAGTGTGCTCTTTGTAAATAGTCCTAAATGCTACAGGTTTGTATGTGATGGGATAGCATAATGAGCTGTCTATTGTTACGTCTGTGTATGCGTGTTTCCTGCGTATGCTGAGCTCTTTGCTGGAGGTTGTTGATTTTAAGATACAGGAAACTTATGCTTTTGTTGTTCTCACACTCTACAATGAATTTTACGTTTTTGTGGAAAGAATTTCTCCCATTAGTAAACCTTTGGACTGAGGACAGTTAATTCATAAAGACGAGAGTAACTGGCGTACTGAGCTATTTTGGGAACAAATGTCAAAGGGGCCGGCCGAAGTGGCCGTGCGGTTAAAGGCGCTACAGTCTGGAACCGCAAGACCGCTACGGTCGCAGGTTCGAATCCTGCCTCAGGCATGGTTGTTTGTGATGTCCTTAGGTTAGTTAGGTTTAACTAGTTCTAAGTTCTAGGGGACTAATGACCTCAGAAGTTGAGTCCCATAGTGCTCAGAGCCATTTGAACCAATGTCAAAGGGGTGGAATATAATCCATTGGAACTAATGAACGTAACATTTGCACACACTCACAGTTGTTTATTTATTTATTTAAATTGCTACACCGGCTGTTCAAAGCACTACTTCGCCTTACACGATTATATTATTTGTCTTTCGTAAGCTTGTGCGGCACATGCGATTGATGTTTGCATCGAATACTGCAGCTGGACAATGCGTCCGAATTCCTCTGCTTAGCAACCGCTTCACGATCACGTCCTAGTGGACAATGTTTTCCGTGGAGAGCTTTCCCACGCGGAACAGAAGCCAGGGTTTTCACGTGGGACCGGGTCTATAGCGCGGCTTGGAAGCCTTCCCACGTAAGAGCAGTAAAATACTTGTCAAGCCGAAGAAAGAACAACAGTGTTTTATTTTCAGTGCTCAGAAGTGTGTGTGAGTTCTGTGTTCACTCGGAGGAGATTCCCATTACTGCGGTATCGGTGTAGGGTTACCCCAGTAATTCTGAAATTACTGTGATTATTTGTCAGTTCTATTGAATGATGTGATGTTTATATTCAGTATTTATATTTACGAATATACAGGGTATAAGTAAAGAAAGTGATGACTGAGGACAATGTATTGATCAACATTACATCAGTATTTACTTAATTTTCAGATTAATAATTACAGCTGTTCCGAGTAGTATGTTTTTAGGTTGGGTAGTACCTCCAAGTACATTTGGCATAAGCAGATCTGTAAAGTTTATTTTCCTGGGTAGCATGTCAGGTATTGAAGTATGGATGCGTGGAGGCAAATGGAATGTCTATGAGTATACTGACAGCCGTAATTAACTATCCGGCGCAGTTACGACTGTGCAGAAAACATCAAGTACCAAATTAAGTGATGTGTATGAGGGAAGAAAGTTAGACGCAGAGAAAAACACACATTAAGTAACCAATGCTCACAATATTTGTACCTATACCCGTACACCCTATATAGATACAACGTGTCATCTACTAGAGAAGTTTTCCATAGTACTATACGTAAAACCGAGCGAGGTGGCGCAGTGGTTAGACACTGGACTCGCATTCGGGAGGACGACGGTTCAATCCCGCGTCCGGCCATCCTGATTTAGGTTTTCCGTGATTTCCCTAAATCGCTCCAGGCAAATGCCGGGATGGTTCCTTTCAAAGGGCACGGCCGACTTCATTCCCCGTCCTTCCCTAATCCGATGAGACCGATGACCTCGCTGTCTGGTCTCCTTCCCCAAACCAACCAACCAACCAATCAACTATACGTAATCTAGGGAACAGCCCAGCCAACTTGCGGCTGTTCCATAGCGTCTATTTTGTTGTATTACCTCTTACCTCTGCAGAGAGGAGAAAGTTGTAGGAGACGTCAAAAACTTGTATTTTGTATTTCGATTTTCATGACTCCTATAGAGGTAATACATGTATGACGGGAGTCAAATGAAAATGAGACAGATGCAATAATGTAAGTAAACTGTTTACTATTTCAAAATTAATCACCATAACTGTTAAAAAAATGTATCCCACTGAGAAATAAGACGGTCAATGGTTCAAATGGTTCAAATGGCTCTGAGCACTATGGGACTTAACTTCTGAGGTCATCAGTCCCCTAGAACTTAGAACTACTTAAACCTACCTAACCTAAGGACATCACACACATCCATACCCGAGGCAGGATTCGAACCTGCGACCGCAGCGGTCGCGTGGTTCCAGACTGTAGCACCTAGAACCGCTCGGTCACACCGGCCGGCTGACGGTCAATGCCTTCATGGAAAAATGTTTGCGGTTTCCTACGGAACAATGATTCTACCCAGGCCACGAGTGACTTTCTTCAGGTTTCAAAAAAATATGGAAATCGCAGGGGAGAGATCATGACGATACAGAAGATGTGAAAGGGCCTCCCAGCAAAACTTCTGCAGCGAAACGAGCTTGGCAACACGTGGGCGGGCACTGTCCTGCAATAGAATGGTGCCATCCGTCAACCCGCTGCTCATTGACTTTCTGGAACATAGAGCCACGATTAACGCACTGCGTTACGTGGAACTTTGCAGAAAGTGAAGCACTCCATCGAGTCCAAACGCTCATGCATGTTGACGGAGGGCATCATTTTCCGTTGCACGATAATGTCCATCCACATGTTGACAAGGTTGTTTCGACATTACACATTCTCCACACAGACCCGATCCTTCCCCATGTAATTCCCAGATTTCTGGAGTTTTGAAGAAAGACATCCGCGGTCGTCGATTTGCTTCGGACGAAGAGCTGCACGCCTGGGGACAATCAGGGTTCTTAGACAACCACACAAATTTTTCCATGACGGCATTTACTGTTCTGTTTCACAGTTGGATAAATGTACGGGATGTTCACAAAGTTTCTCCGCAGTGCTATTTCATTGTTAGCCGCGCGTGCCGTATGCCGCAGTTAAATACAAATTATTAATTTGTTGGATATTCAGTTTTATTTACGAATTTTCACATTAATGTTGGAAGTGTCCTCAATTCATCGATGGATTTTGGACTGTTGCTTTCGCTGCACCCGAGAAGAAAAAGTCAGGTGGTGTTATGTCAGGCGATCGTGGAGGCCAAAGTTCCTGTGAAATTATGCGATCACCAAAAACAGCAGCAAGCAGTGACACTGAAACGCGAGCTGTATGTGCGGTTGCACGATCTTGTTGAAATTAACCGTTCAGTGTTTCACTTAACACAAATTGTCCTATGAATAGGTACAGAGTATCACTGCAGTATCGTTGTGCGTTTATTGTTTCGTTGAAAAATATGGGACCCACAATCCGACGATTAGAAATTGCAATCCAAACTCCTATTTTCACAGAATGAAATGGTACCTCATGAATACACAGTGGATTTGCAGTACTCCACATACGAGAATTTTGTGATTTCATGTACCCGGATAAATGAAACCACGCCTCATCAGTGGAAAACGTTTCATTAAGAATATCCCTTCCATTTTATTAAACGAAATTTTTGAACCATTGACAATAATGCAGTCTCTTGCCATGATCAGTATTTTTCAGTTCTTGCACGATTGTAACTTTGATTGGGAAAAGTTCTAATGTTTTGCTTATAACTGTGTGGGTTGTGCCGACACCAACATCGATTTCGTGTGCGAGTTTTCTCACTGACTTTTTCGGACTCGTGGACATTTTATCGGAAATATCGAGTAGTTTATCCTCAGACAAAACGCTAGGACGACCACTGCTCGGTGCATCTGTCACTGAACCCGTACTTCGAAATTTGTTAGTCAAATCTCGCACAGTATCGCGATGTGGGAGAATTGTCTCCGGGAAAACTGAATTAAATGTTTGACGAACTGAAACCGTGTATTTACCGCCAGCTTTGAACACTTGTTCGACTAAAAACACACGTTCTTCAATGGTTAGCATTTTAACAGTGACAAAAACGAAACAAACGAACTAAACTTAAACGTTCACGTCAGCACGTAACGACACACACCAACGGCACAACTGACGCTGGCTGAGATAAACGAAACAGAAGAATGTTGGGAGAGTCCACTTGAACGGAAGTAACCCAGGCATGCGAACAATGATACGGCACGCGCGGCAAACAATCATATGGCACTGAGGAGAGACTTTTTGAACACCCCGTATTAACAGTTACGACGAATACTTTTGAAATAATAAACACTTTACTTGCATATTTCAATCTGCCTCCTTTTCATTTGACTGCATCTTGTACATTTATACCTCGAAAAACGACACTTTGGTGTGCGGCAAATGGTGCTTCTAATAACACTTCCTTTTTCCACTTTCTCTTCCACCCGCGAAGGGCGCGCAGGAAGAGCTTACGCGTTTGAACTAAACCATGTTCATTTCGTGAGATATGCACTGCCTGACAAAAAAAGTGAAGTTTCTGGCAGGGGAGAAGGTAAGGAAATAAAACTTGACGGGTTGAGAGGGTCTGTGTTGTTATTGCAGCGATTACAATGTAGAGTCAGATTTAAAAAGGACTTTGCAGCACGAGCCCGCTTATCAGTATAAAGTTGTACACTCGCTGGCCTGGATCCATGCACTGCAACTTCATACTGTATACTCCATCGGCGGGTACGTACATGATTAGAGTTTCAGTTTCAGTGACAGTCTGTAGCTCGTGGTCTCGCTTCCCGAGCACGGGGTCCCGGGTTCGATTCCCGGCGGGGTCAGGGATTTTCACCAGGCCTCGAGATGACTGGGATCATCATCATTCATCGGCGGAGGGCGATGGCAAGCCACCTCCGCTAGGACCTTTCCTATCAGGGCGGTGTGGCTCTCCCGCATCGTCCCCTACGCTCTGTTACGGAGTATGGGACTTCACCATCATCTCAGTGACAGGTAGGACCGTCAACAGAGTGCATGTCTGTTGTTCGCTTTAAGCGGTGTTTCAAGGCCTGCTAAAGTAATCAGAGGGGTCCAGAAAAAAGGCAGACACACTTTGATAGTTAATATCTTTGGAACAAAATGACATATCGTGCACGATTTCGAAGTAATGGTGCTATTTAGGCAAATCTCGAAAACTTAAATCTGGATGACCGAACGCTGATTTGATTACTCGACCTCCAGAATGCCAGTCCAGTGTGCTTTGCCGGCCGCGGTGGCCGTGCGATTCTAGGCGCTCCAGTCCGGAGCCGCGCTGCTGCTACGGTCGCAGGTTCGAATCCTGCCTCGGGCATGGGTGTGTGTGATGTCCTTAGGTTAGTTAGGTTTAAGTAGTTATAAGTTCTAGGGGACTGATGACCACAGCAGTTGAGTCCCATAGTGCTAAGAGCCATTTGAACCATTTGAACCAGTGTGCTAACTGCACCACCTTGCTCGGTTTGCTGCGTCTTGTTAAAGTCTTCTGGCTTTGCGCCCTTCTTATAAGCTGCAGCGGCGTCTGCGAACAGCCTCATGGAACTTCTGAATAAAAATACGCGATCTAGACTGTGTTTTATGTAGAAATGTGCGATTAGCGCACTCGAGATGTAACTGGTGTTGCAGGTGAGTAGCGGTAGCAGACGGCTCGCCGGTTGGCCGTGAAGGCTGCACCCACCAGCGCGGGCCTTGCGGGGAAAGCCAGGCCTCTCCGCGCCGGTGGAAGTACCTGGCGATACAGCTCGTCATGCGCCTGCCTGCGGTTTTATGGCGAGGTTATTACTGCGAGCCGGGTCAACAGGGGCCGACCTCACGACGAGCGAGCAAAGTGGAGGTGATATATCTGGAGAGAGTTCGAACGTTGCTGTCTAGAGGAATAGAAAAGATGTGAGGCCATTCTTTTAATTCTGTTTTTGCCCAGCGTGGGAGCTAGATCAGCGACATAGCAATCTGCGGCACGTACATTACATTCACGGATTCGATCTGCCCTTCCAGTACTCGGCTAAACGATCACAGTAGCCCACGTTACTAACGCACACCGATACGGTCGTTTCCGTCTCGGAGGTAGCTGGCTCGCATGCGGGAGACGAAAGGAACGCCGTGGCTGGAGAGAACGGGAGAGTCGGTGGCGTACAGTTGCTGATCACCACACTGTGGACCAGGAGTGGAAGCATGTGACTCTGCTAATAGTGATCCGCCCATCGGAAGCAGAGAATAGTTCCTGTTCTCCACGACAAGATAATTAGGGAAGAACTCCGTGTTGAAGGGACAAACGACACAGCAGAGCAATACAAAAACAGGTGGCGAGCAGAATGCCAAATGAATCACGAAATAACTGTTGAGATACAGACTGAGAGGAAGAAGTCCTGGTAGTGCCACAATGAGATGAACTCAACAATACTGTTTTAAGAAATTCATGTTTTTACCTCCGAAGTGCCTTTTCTAAATAAATATTTTTTTATCATCAGCGATTGTGAAAATACATCTGCACTCTTCCCCAGCACCAGCCATTAAATAAACAATCCTCCACCTGAAGATGATGGTGTGCACGAGCGAAACGCGCAGTGGAAAAATAAACAAGTGACTGACGCAGCAACTCTATTATTTGTTCACAGTCGTCCACATAAGTTAAAAATTACATCATCCTCCCTTTTTCGTGAAACCCTAAGATCATTCGTAGTAGACATCTGAATCTATTCAGTATCACAATTTTCAGAACATGTGTAATACGTGCGTTGGAACTTTAATAGTGGCAACTATTTATTTACAGCTCGTACAAAATAGATAAGTGTTTCAAAGTTTTACTGACCTTCAAAGCAGTCACCAGCATTGTGTATATAACCCGTTGCCAGCGATGTGGATGTCGTAGGATACTCTTAGCAGTGCCAGTTGTGTTGACAGTTCGAGCGGGGCGGTCTATTGCCCGACGAATTTGTAGCAGTTCTGAAGCGAAAGCCTTCAGTTTAGAAATCCAGTTGAACTTACGAGGGCTTAAGTCAGGGGGGTGTAGTAGGTGGTATAGCACTTAGCTGCCCCATCAGTCAAACAAATCAGTAGCAGCCTGCACTGTACGTGCTTGAGCAATGTCCTGCAAAATGATGGTCAGGTCCTGCAGAAAGTGTCATTACTTCTGTCTCTATGCTGTTCATTTTTGGAACACAACCTACGACCAGCTTAGAGACAGACGTGATGACACTTCCTGCAGGACCTGACCATCATTTTGCAGGACAATGCTCAAGCACGTACAGTGCAAGCTGCTACTGATTTGTTTGACTGGTGGGGCTGCTAAGTGCTATACCACCTACTGCACTCCCCTGACTTAGCATTCGTGTCAGAACTGCTACAAATTCGTCGGACAACAGACAGCTCTGCTCGAACTGTCAATACAACTGGCACTGTTAAGAGTATCCTACGACTTCAATATCGCTGGCAACGGGTTATGCACAATGCTGGTGACTACTTCGAAGATCAAAATGGTTCAAATGGCTCTGAGCCCTACGGGACTTAACTTCTAAGGTCATCAGTCCCCTAGAACTTAGAACTACTTAAACATAACTAACCTAAGGACATCACATACATCCATGCCCGAGGCAGGATTCGAACCTGCGCCGTAGCGGTCGCGCGGTTCCAGACTGTAGCGCCTAGAACCGCTCGGCCACACATGCCGGCTCTTCGAAGGTCAGTAAAACTATGAAACACATATCTATTTTGTACGAGTCACTATTAAAGTTCCAACCCTCGTACAAGACTTTAAACAAGAAAGTGCAAAATCCTACTAAAAGTAGTGCAAAAAAGTCCGTTATTTACTGCAATATTACTATTAAATTTTCTGAACTTGATGTGTGTGTGTGTGTGTGTGAGAGAGTGTTTGTGTGCGTGCGTGCGTGAGTGCGTATGCCTATCCAATAAATTCTGAAAGCTTCAGAAAAGACACCTTAAAAACTGTCATAAGTTTTTACATTCACTTTTTTTTACTTTCAACTTGTTACGACCTTAAATCGTCATCAAGTCGACACTTGGGAGGATGTTTAGATGACGTCAAGCGTACAGGCAGGCGTACTGAATCAAGAATCATAGCTTTACAGTACAGACCAGTTTGTTGGCATCAGATCAATAACTTATAAGTCCCGATTCTATAGCGCAAAATGACTGCGGTAAATGTCGGTCTGTACTGTAGTGTGGCGCTATGTTACTTGCCTCACCTGTCCAAAGCCTGTAATGAATACTCGTAAACAGGCTTCGACTCTGCTTAGCTATGCAAACGTGTTTATGGCTTTACCGTTTTATGGGTTTCCAATTTCCTGTACTTTTGATGTCAACGAACCGTGCTCTCGGTTGAAAATAGTTGTCCACCTGATGATAGTTTAGGATCGAAACGAGTTAAAAATTTAAAAAAAAGTCTTAAACCGTTTGACTGTTTTTAGGACGTCTTTATTTGAACCATTTGACCAGAGAACACCTGAACACTGAATTTTACTGCTGCACATTTTATTCAGATGAAGTCATGGCTCTGAGCACTATGGGACTCAACTGCTGAGGTCATTAGTCCCCTAGAACTTAGAACTAGTTAAACCTAACTAACCTAAGGACATCACAAACATCCATGCCCGAGGCAGGATTCGAACCTGCGACCGTAGCGGTCTCGCGGTTCCAGACTGCAGCGCCTTTAACCGCACGGCCACTTCGGCCGGCGATGAAGTCATACTTTATAGTTTATGCACTAGTTGATTACAATTATACGGTCTCCAGTGATATGCCACACGTAAAATAAATACAAATAGCCCTGTTTTACACCCTATAATAAGAATACCAGATTGGTGAGAACTTCGAATTCATACGAACTGCAATCAAAAATTTTGCGAGGGTTTAGTAATCCTGAGGTTAAGGACTGTGGAGTATTGTGTGCAGAAAACAAATTCTGGAGCGGTCCGTCCGCATGTGTTTCGGGACGAATAGAGATAAATTCTCCATGATTTTCTTACTGGAAGAACTGCGATGAAACTATTGTTGTGTTACGGTGGGAAGTTGCAGGAGGCAATTCATAGCTAATGGCCCATTTCTTTTCTGAGCATCCGACTACACTGATGTAAACTGTTTCAGCCCTCAGCTTCGCCCCATCACCCCATTTTCTGGGTAGTACGCGCTGCTAAAACGATCCAGACGATCATCAGGTGGTCGCAACATGGCTATATTAGACTCACGCACTCTTGTTAAAACTCGGTACCCAGCACTGGTGCACCAACGGCCCAAATTTTTCTACAAACATGGCTACTTGGTTAAAAAGCAAGGATGGTCAATCACTTACAACACTATGGCCAATCACTTACAAACCTATACGATAAAAATTATATACTTGGTAAAAGATCCTAAGGGGCGTGTTTTGAGAATAGGAACCAATCATCGGAAATGAATACACTATCTGACCGGAAGTATCCGGACATCGATTACTAAATAAACTAAACTCGGAAGACCCTAACAGTAGCGACTGACCGCCGTGTCACTCTCAGCTTATAGGCGCCACCGGATGCGGATATGAGGTTAGCACACCACTGTCCCGGATGTTGCCAGTTTTCGTCACCGGAACCGCTACTTCTCAATCAAGCAGCTCCTCATTTTGCCTCACAAGGGCTGAGTGCGCCCCGCTTGCAGCTCGGTAGATCGGGTGGTCATCCACCCAAGTGCTAGCCCAGCCCGACAGCGCTTAACTTCGGTGACTTGACGGGAACTGGTGTTACCACTGGGGGCCAGACCGTTGACCTGGACATCGATTAAAGGACATTCATGTCGGATGTGTCGACACTTCACCTTTATCACGGCTTGAACTCTGCTGGGGACACTTTCAGTGAGTTGTCTGGATGTCTCTGGAGGATTGGAAGCCCATTCTTCCTCTAGAGCGGAAATCAGAAAAGATGGTGACGTTGGACAGTGGGGTCTGGAGCGAAGTCGACATTCTAACTCATCCCAGCGGTGTTCCACTGGGTTCAGGTCGGAACTTTGGGCAGACCAGTCCATTTGAGAAGTATTATTGTCCATAAACCATTGCCTCACTGATGCTGCTTTATGATAGGGTGCTTTGTTATCCTGATACAAATACTCGTATACTCCGAACTGTTCCTCTACCGTGTGTCGTATACAATTCTGTCATATCATTTCATGTCCTGTCCCATTTAGCGTCTTCTCAAGCGCAATGAGGGGATGCCACCGCGAAAACACACTCCCATGCCGTAACACCACCTAATCCGTAGTTCAGTGTTGCCACTACACATCACGGCAGGTAACCTTTTCCACGAATTCGCCAGCCGAAACATGTCCTTAGGATTGCGACGCAGTATAGCGTCGTTCATCAGTTTAAAACTTCCATTTGAAATCATCCACTGTCCAGTGGCGACGCTCTATACTACACCTCAGGTGTCGCCAAGCACTGACAGAGAAATGTGTGGCTTACGAGGAGGTGTTTGACCTAATTATTTTTAACTCCCTAGGCACAGTCCTTGTGTAGCTGGACTATTGATAGCACTTTGGAAATATCGAATAAGTCCTTCCGATGACCTCACCCCCTTTTTTACGATCACCTTTCTCAGTGCTCGACGGTCCCTGTCCGCCAATACATGAGACCCGCCTGGTCCTGGTATATCTGTTTCCACTTCACAGTCACATCACTAACAGCCGACTTGGGCAGCTTTAGAATCTGTCAGTCAGGTGACATCAAATGACTAGTCCAATGTCGAGGTCACTGAGCTGTCCTGATAGACCCATTCTGCTGTAACTGAATCTCTACTGGCAACACAACACTCCCCGCCTTCCTTTATACGGGCAGGCCCGTGTCTCATGATATCTAGTTCAAATGGTTCAAATGGCTCTGAGCGCGATGGGACTTAACATCTGAGGTCATCAGTCCCCTAGAACTTAGAACTACTTAAACCTAACTAACCTAAGGACACCACACACACCCATGCCCGAGGCAGGATTCGAACCTGCGACCGTAGCGGTCGCGCGGTTCCAGAATGAAACTCCTAGAACCGCTCGGCCACAGCAGCCAGCCGGCCGGGATGACCGAGCGGTTCTAGGCGCTACAGTCTGGAACCGCGCGACGGTACGGTCGCAGGTTCGAATCCTGCCTCGGGCATGGGCGTGTGTGGTGTCCTTAGGTTAGTTAGGTTTAAGTAGTTCTAAGTTCTAGGGGACTGATGACCTCAGAAGTTAAGTCCCATAGTGCTCAGAGCCATTTTTGAACCACAGCAACCAGCTGACATCTAGTGGTCAATTTCGTATTAATAGGGGTGTCAGGATACTTTTGATCAGATGTAAGTCACGTGCTTGCGAAATGCTTATGTTCCACAACAACTGCCATCAACGTCGGTGGCACGACCTTAAACAATGTGGAGTTGTCTATGTTGTGTTACTCTGGATTTTAATACTGTTGCATTCCACGAATAGTTGTCAAAGATGAAACATTACTCGTTTCATGAACAGAGATGCATTTAATGTATGATGCCGCATGATGTAGTGGCCCTCCGCCCCCGGTAACTGAGTGGTCAGCGCGACAGATTGTCAGTCCTAAGGGCCCGGGTTCGATACCCAGCTGGGTCGGAGAATTTTTCCGTTCAGGTACTGGGTGTTGTGGTGTCTTAATCGTCATCATTTCATCCCCATCGACGCGCAAGTCGCCGAAGTGGCGTCAAATCGAAAGAATTGCACCCGGCGAACGGTCTACCCGACGGCAAGCCCTAGTCACACGACATTTTATGTAGTGGCCAGAAATGCGAATGAATACCCAACTGGCGATTACGTATCTGACGTCCACACTGTGGCTCAATGGTCCCAGTGGAAGCAGTCTGGATCGCCAAGACCGATAAAAGCTCGACAAATGTGGTCAGGTGTCAAGGTTATGTTCATCGATCTCTTCGCCTTTAATGTCGTAGTCCAAAATGTGTTCCTTCAAAAGGTTGATCGACTAGCATGGAGTGCTACTTACTAGTTCGTTTGCTTGAAACATTCCGAAATAAATGTCGGGATTTGTGGCGAAACAATTCGTGACTTTTTCGTCATGGTAATAAGGGTCGACCGATCAATAAGACGTGGTACTTTGAAGTTCAGTGTCGTCTGCATGAAACAATCTCTTACAAATGTTCAGTTTTCCGGCGAAACAATTCATGGCTTTTGCAACACTATAATGCACCTACTCAAACTTCGTTGCTCGTTCGTGGATTTTTGGCCAATGTAACGATGACCCAGTCTCCATATTCGCCAGACGTTAGCCCATGTAATTTTTTTTCTGTTCCCAGAAATAAAGACCTTTTGGCCGTAATTTTACAAGCATAGATAGATATAGTGGGAATTAGTGAAGTTCGGTGGCAGGAGGAACAAGACTTTTGGTCAGGTGATTACAGGGTTATAAATACAAAATCAAATAGGGGTAAGCCGGCCGCGGTGGTCTCGCGGTTCTAGGCGCGCAGTCCGGAACCGCGCGACTGCTACGGTCGCAGGTTCGAATCCTGCCTCGGGCATGGATGTGTGTGGTGTCCTTAGGTTAGTTAGGTTTAAGTAGTTCTAAGTTCTAGGGGACTGATGACCACAGCTGTTAAGTCCCATAGTGCTCAGAGCCATTTGAACCATTTTGAAATAGGGGTAATGCAGGAGTAGGTTTAATAATGAATAAAAAAATAGGAGTGCGGGTTAGCTACTACAAACAGCATAGTGAACGCATTATTGTGGCCAAGATAGACACAAAGCCCATGCCTACTACAGTAGTACAAGTTTATATGCCAACTAGCTCTGCAGTTGATGAAGAAATTGATGAAATGTATGACGAGATAAAAGAAATTATTCAGGTAGTGAAGGGAGACGAAAATTTAATAGTCATGGGTGACTGGAATTCGCCAGTAGGAAAAGGGAGAGAAGGAAACATAGTAGGTGAATATGGATTGGGGGGAAGAAATGAAAGAGGAAGCCGCCTTGTAGAATTTTGCACATAGCATAACTTAATCATAGCTAACACTTGCTTCAAGTATCATAAAAGAAGATTGTATACCTGGAAGAATCCTGGAGATACGAAAAGGTATCAGATAGATTATATAATGGTAAGACAGAGATTTAGGAACCAGGTTTTAAATTGTAGGACATTTCCAGGGGCAGATGTGGATTCTGACCACAATCTATTGGTTATGAACAGCAGGTTGAAACTGAAGAAACTGCAAAAGGGTGGTAATTTAAGGAGATGGACCTGGATAAACTGAAAGAACCAGAGGTTGTAGAGAGTTTCAGGGAGAGAATAAGGGAACAATTGACAGGAATGGGGGAAAGAAATACAGTAGAAGAAGAATGGGTAGCTCTGAGGGATGAAGTAGTGAAGGCAGCAGAGGATCAAGTAGGTAAAACGACGAGGGCTAATAGAAATCCTTGGGTAACATAAGAAATATTGAATTTAATTGATGAAAAGAGAAAATATAAAAATGCAGTAAATGAAGCAGGCAAAAAGGAATACAAACGTCTCAAAAATGAGATCGACAGGAAATGCAAAATGGCTAAGCAGGGATGGCTAGAGGACAAATGTAAGGATGTAGAGGCTTATCTCACTAGGGGTAAGATAGATACTGCCTACAGGAAAATTAAAGAGACCTTTGGAGAGAAGAGAACCACTTGTATGAATATCAAGAGCTCAGATGGCAACCAAGTTCTAAGCAAAGAAGGGAAGGCAGAAAGGTGGAAGGAGTATATAGAGGGTTTATACAAGGGCGATGTACTTGAGGATAATATTATGGAAATGGAAGAGGATGTAGATGAAGATGAAATGGGAGATAAGATACTGGGTGAAGAGTTTGACAGAGCACTGAAAGACCTGAGTCGAAACAAGGCCCCGGGAGTAGACAATATTGCATTAGAACTATTGATGGCCTTGGGAGAGCCAGTCATGACAAAACACTACCATCTGGTGAGCAAGATGTATGAAACAGGCGAAATACCCACAGACTTCAAGAAGAATATAATAATTCCAATCCCAAAGAAAGCAGGTGTTGACAGATGTGAAAATTACCGAACTATAAGTTTAATAAGTCACAGCTGCAAAATACTAACGCGAATTCTTTACAGACGAATGGAAAAATTGGTAGAAGCGAACCTCGGGGAAGATCAGTTTGGATTCCGTAGAAATGTTGGAACACGTGAGGCAATACTAACCTTACGACTTATCTTAGAAGAAAGATTAAGAAAAGGCAAACCTACGTTTCTAGCATTTGTAGACTTAGAGAAAGCTTTTGACAACGTTAACTGGAATACTCTCTTTCAAATTCTGAAGGTGGCAGGGGTAAAATACAGGGAGCGAAAGGCTATTTACAATTTGTACAGAAACCAGATGGCAGTTATAAGAGTCGATGGGCATGAAAGGGAAGCAGTGGTTGGGAAAGGAGTGAGACAGGGTTGTAGCCTCTCCCCGATGTTATTCAATCTGTATATTGAGCAAGCAGTAAAGGAAACAAATGAAAAATTCGGAGTAGGTATTAAAATTCATGGAGAAGTAGTAAAAACTTTGAGGTTCGCCGATGACATTGTAATTCTGTCAGAGACAGCAAAGGACTTGGAAGAGCAGTTGAACGGAATGGACAGTGTCTTGAAAGGAGGATATAAGATGAACATCAACAAAAGCAAAACGAAGATCATGGAATGTAGTCAAATTAAATCGGGTGATGCTGAGGGAATTAGATTAGGAAATGAGACACTTAAAGTAGTAAAGGAGTTTTGCTATTTAGGGAGTAAAATAACTGATGATGGTCGAAGTAGAGAGGATATAAAATGTAGACTGGCAATGGCAAGGAAATCGTTTCTGAAGAAGAGAAATTTGTTAACATCGAGTATAGATTTAAGTGTCAGGAAGTCGTTTCTGAAAGTATTTGTATGGAGTGTAGCCATGAATGGAAGTGAAACATAGACGATAACCAGTTTGGACAAGAAGAGAATAGAAGCTTTCGAAATGTGGTGCTACAGAAGAATGCTGAAGTTAAGGTGGGTAGATCACGTAACTAATGAGGAGGTATTGAATAGGATTGGGGAGAAGAGAAGTTTGTGGCACAACTTGACTAGAAGAAGGGATCGGTTGGTAGGACATGTTTTGAGGCATCAAGGGATCACAAATTTAGCATTGGAGGGAAGCGTGGAGGGTAAAAATCGTAGAGGGAGACCAAGAGATCAATACACTAAGCAGATTCAGAAGGATGTAGGTTGCAGTAGGTACTGGGAGATGAAGAAGCTTGCACAGGATAGAGTAGCATGGAGAGCTGCATCAAACCAGTCTCAGGACTGAAGACCACAACAACATCAACAGATTGGATGAAAAGACATCGTTCAGAAAAACAGGAGATATTCCAGAAGACCGAGTTTCAAAAGTGTTTCGAGGATAAGTGTGTGTATCTAATGAGAACTATTTTGAGGGGGATAACAATTTGAGAAACTAACGTATCAGTATCAGGTTCTGCAGCAACGGATGATTCTCTCTGGGCAGATATATTTTGTGAAAGCCCAACAAAGATACGTGATCATATTTTTCTTCTAATTGGATGTCAGACTGCTACACTACGCATTAAATCTGAAGATCGCCGGCCGCGGTGGCCATGCGGTTCTAGGCGCTTCAGTCCGGAACCGCGCGACTGCTACGTTTGCAGGTTCGAATCCCGCCTCGGGCATGGATGTGTGTGATGTCCTTAGGTTAGTTAGGTTTAAGTAGTTCTAAGTTCTAGGGGACTGATGACTTCAGATGTTAAGTCCCATAGTGCTCAGAATCATTAGCGACCATTTGTAGTAATTGCAATCCATATGAAGATTTCTAACTTCTACCGACTTGTAGTGATCAGAATTATGGTGAAAAACGTTCTTTATCACAATTGTACAGAAATAACACAGAACTTCCTTGCATCCGCGCCGCGCGGGATTAGCCGAGCGGTCTAGGGTGCTGCAGTTTTGAACTGTGCGGCTGATCCCTGCAGAGGTTCGAGTCCTCCCTCGGGCATGAGTGTGTGTTTGTCCTTAGGATAATTTAGGTTAAGTAGTGTGTAAGATTAAGGGACTGATGACCTTAGCAGTTAAATCCAATAAGATTTCACACTCATTTGAACATATCAGATGGCGCTGTAACAAAACAGACCAGCAGGTCTGACAGATTAGTCCGTTGTAAGACTGTCGGGGCTCAAGTAATGACTCGGGTGGCAATGTTAAAAACGGGTTGGACCAATGACAGAATTTTGTCGTGTGGCGGGAGTTTCAAACTGAAAATAGTAACTTTAAATAAACGAAATTTTATGATTTTTTTCTTTTTCAACGTGTGATAAGATGCTCACTTCTTCGGCCGCATTGATATTTGCATGTCCGACAGAACAGACACCCTGCGGAACCCGCATCTGTGATACGGAGTATTTAAGCTGAAGGTGGAGGGGGAGAAAGGAAAGGTTCAAACGGTTCAAATGGCTCTAAGCACTATGGGACTTAACATTTGAGGTCATCAGTCCCCTAGACTTAGAACTACTTAAACCTAAGTAACCTAAGGACTTCACACACATCCATGCCCGAGGCAGTATTGGAACCTGCGACCGTAGCAGCAGCGCGGTTCCGGACTGCAGCGCCTAGAACCGCTCGGCCGCAGCAAAGGAAAGGAAAGGAATTACTGATGTCAGCTGCATCGAGACTTTATGCGGAATCAGCGGCGACGATTGAAAATGTTTGCCGGACCGGGATTCGAGCCCGGGATCTCCTGCTTACTATGCAGATGTGTTAACCAGTGTGCCAATCGGACACACCATTTATCGCAATTGCGCGGTCTATGTAGGTACGGCCCTCGGCCGACCCATATTCCCAACTAGCGCCACTTATCCGTGCTCCCCGTCCATGTGCTCCATGCTCGCTCCTTTGAGATTCCCTGTTTTAAATGCACAAATACAATTCGTTGGAACAGAAATTCCCATGTCTGGGCACACCATCTACATCCTTGTGTTCTGAATTTTCCGGCAATGTCAGACATACCATTCCCGGTGAAGCGCCTTATCTGCTTCGTTACGGTTGTTCAAAAAAACTGATCTCTGCTCTGCGGAATAGATTACGAGGAGCCTTTGTAAAGCTGGAAGGTTTACCATTTACAGAAAACTTCCGCCGTGTGCAATTTACCAACACCGTGTTTTTGCCGGTACGCCGCGGACTCACACGGCCGACTACGAGAACACCGCACAATGATTTGTAAGCAGGCACGGCCTTTCGCGTCGCGAAGCCTTGTACGAAGGGACCGGTCTAGGGGACGCTGCGGCGCGTCTACGCCGCTTAAAGAGCGACACGAGACTCACTGGCCGGGAATGTTGTCCGCATAGCTCGGCCGCAACAGATCTTTCTAAAAGATCTTTTCTCTCACGCTCTATTTTCCGTACTCGGTAGCGGCTGAAAAAGCGGACACGGGAGCGTTTTGCTCGCCGTACGTGACGAGCGTAGGCGAGCGGAAGTCGGCGACGCACGAGGCGCTCGCATCACGCAGGCTTCTGCGAGCAGCTGCTCTGGAAACGAGGCCACAGCTAAAAAACCAGACTCTCCAGCACGCTGAAGCGTCGATACGCAAGCGTCCAAAAGCTATGCTAGAGTGCATTCGGCAACTTGGATACAGTTTTCAGAACTCAATTTCCGAGGTATCTGAAAATACACTGAAGAGCCAAAGAAACTGGTACGCCGGCCAAATATCGTGTAAGGTCCCCGAGAGCTCGCAGAAGTGCCGCAACAGGACGTGGCATGGACTCGACTAATGTCTGAAGTAGTGCTAGACGGAACTCATACCATGAATCCAGCAGGGCTGTCCATAAGTCCGTAGAGTACTAGATCTCTTCTGAACAGCACGTTGCAAGGCATCCCAGATATACTCAGTAATGCTCATGTTTGGGGACTTTAGTGACCAGCGGAAGTGTTTAAATTGAGTAGAATTTTCCTGGAGCCACTCTTTAGCAATGCTGTAAGTGTAGGGTGTGGCATTGTCCTGCTGGAATTGCCCCAAGTTCATCGGAATGCACAATGGACATGAACGTATGCAGGTGATCAGACAGGATGCTTACGTACGTGACACCTATCAGAGTCGTATGTAGACGTATCAGGGGTCCCATATCACTCCAACTGCACACGCGCCACGCAATTACAGAGCCTCCAGCAGCTTCAACAGCCCCCGCTGACATGCAGGGTCCGTGGATTCGTCGGTTTGTCTCCATGCCCGTACACGTCCATCCGCTCGATACAATTTGAAACAAGGCTCGTCCGACCAGGCAACATGTTTACAGTCATCAACAGTCCAATGTCGGTGTTGACGGGCCCAGATGAGGCGTAAAGTTTTGTGCCGGGCAGTCATCAAGGGTACATGAGCGGGTCTTCGAAAGCCCATATCGATGATGTTTCGTTGAATGGTTTGCACGCTGACACTTGTTGATGGCCCAGCATTCTAATCTGCAGCAATTTGCAGATGGATCGCACGTCTTTCACGTTGAACGATTCTCTTCAGTCATCGTTGGTCCCGTTCTCGCAGGATCTGGGAAAATCCCTACTTCATCGCTACCTCGGAGATGATGTGTCCCATCGCTCGTGCGACGACCATAGTACCACGTTCAAATTCACTCAAATCTTTAGTACCACGTTCAAACTCACTCAAATCTTGATAATCTGCCATTGTAGCAGCAGTAACCGATCTAATAACTGCGCCAGACAGTTTTTGTCTTATATAGGCGTTTCCAAACGCAGCGCTGTATTCTGCCTGTTTACATATGTCTGTATTTGAATACGCATGCCTATACCAGTTTCCTTGGCGCTTCAGTGTAAAAGTATACGATCAGTGTGTACTATTACACGGGGTGAATGAAAATATGGAAACACCAAAAACAAACACCAAAAACAAACACACCGTTGTCCTCCAGACCAGCTTCCAGTTGTCTCGGAAAGGATAAATACAGGTCCTGTATTGTTTTCAACGGAATCTTATTCTTCGTGCAAAGTAGCGGTTAGTTCAGGTATCGACGATGGACATGGATAGCGATCAATCAAGTACCGTTCGGTACAAAGTAGACCACTGACTCTCAATAATATAGAGATCTTGTGATTGTGATGGCCAAGGGAGGTGTGACAACTCGTCCTCGTGCTCAAAAAACCAGTCCTGGACGATGGGAGCTGCCGGCCGTTGTGGCCGAGCGGTTCTGGGCGCTTTACTCCGGAACCGCACTGCTACTATGGTCGCAGGTTCGAATCCTGCCTCGGGCATGGATGTGTGTGATGTCCTTAGGTTAGTTACGTTTAAGTAGTTCTAAGTCTAGGGGACTGATGACCTCAGATGTCAAGTCCCATAGTGCTCAGAACCATTTGAACCATTTTTTCGATGCGAGCTGTCTGAAGTGCAGCCCTGTCGTCTTAGCATCAGCAATGGTGAACAAACATTGTGCCATGCGATGGACCTGATCAGCCAGATTGGTCACGTAATCCTTGGCAGTAATGTGCGCCCATGGAATGCCACGATATTGCTGCCCAAATCATCAACGAACACTCGCCATGTTTCAGTCTTGGAATATAAACTCAGCCAGAGGTTGCCAAACAGTGTCAAGCAAGACTCATCTGACCAAATGCCTTTCTTCGATTCCTCATAGTTCACGTTTCATGGCTTTAGCATCACGTTTCCGTGTTACGAGCCATTGGCACATGGATGTGTGCTTTTGTAATTCCAGCTCGCCCTTCGATTCCCAGTTTATGGAGCTCCCGTCGTGTTGTTTTGGCGCTGATACGTTTGTGAGTGGGACAGTCAGTTCTGCCATGACTTTGGCAGTTACTGTCTTCTTATTTTCCGTAATAATAATCTTCAACGACTGTCCGTCACCATCAGTCAACACACACTTTTTGTCTGCATTGCGACTTAAAGGATGATGTTTTTCCGCTTTCCTTGTATGCAGCATAAATCTTCGATATGGTACCTCGTGAAACCATAATAACTTTCGCTGCGAGGTTTGTTCAAACAATTCTGGAACATTCGTAATTTCGCGCCAATTGCGTCTTGGAGCGAAATGTGGTTCGCATCCCGGCACACGCCTGTGTTTAATGTGTAACTGCCGGAAGTTTCATTGTTGCGTGTTATACGAGGGCTATCCACAAAGTACATTACTTTTTGGAATTAAAAATAAATAAAGTATTGGAAATTTTTTATGATATACAGATGAAAGCCACACTTAAATACTACTTTTCTAAATAGTTGCCATTTAAATTAAGGCACTTATCGTAGCGATGGACGAGCTTGGAAATTCCTTCGTCGTAAAATTCGGCCGCCTGCGCCTTCAACCACGTGGTTACCTCTTTTGGAACAGAAAAGGTGTGATTTTTGTGGATTTCTTGGATAGAGGCACTAAAATAAACTCTTAAAGGGATTGCCAAACTCTGCACAACCTCAGAAGAGCAATACAAAACAAGCGCAGGGGAAAGTTGGGCTCAAAGATCTTGCTGATTCACGACAACGCCCGGGCCCACACGGCAAATGCCACTCGTGAAGTTCTCGAATCTTTTAAGTGGGAGTTGTTTCCTCATCCGGCGTACAGTCCCGACCTGGCACCGAGCGACTTCCACTTATTCCCAGCAATGAAGAAGTGGTTGGCTATGCAGCGTTTTGATGACAACGCACAGCTTCAAGAAGAGGTAACCACGTGGTTGAAGGCGCAGGCGGCCGAATTTTACGACGAAGGAATTTCCAAGCTCGTCCATTGCTACGATAAGTGCCTTAATTTAAATGGCAACTATATAGAAAAGAAGTATTTAAGTGTGGCTTTCATCTGTATATAATAAAAAAATTTCCAATACTTTATTTATTTTTAATTCCAAAACGTAATGTACTTTGTGGATAGCCCTCGCATGTGTGTTAGTTATTGTTCACTCCTGTCCTGAGTAGAACGTTGTGCAGCACGGTTTGCATATTTCGAGATTGCACAATTAAATTGGGCGACGCGTCTGCATTAAATTTTGGGTGAAACTCGAGAAAACCGTTACAGAGACACGCCAAATGATGCCGGAGGGCTACGGTGACGAGTGCTTCAGCCGTACTCGGTGTTATGAATGTTTCACACGGTTTAGAAACGGCCGACGGAACTTAAAGGTGCCCCTCGTTCAGGACGCCCTTCGACGTCTACCGACGACGCTCGTGTCTGGAACCTGAACGAAATTGTGCGAGCCAGTAGAAGACTGACTGTTCGAGAGCTTACAGAAGAATGTAGCTTTTGAGTTGAATCATGTCACGAAGTCCTGACACAGCATCTTGGAATGTATCGTGTTGCCGCCAAGTTTGTCGCACGGCTCGTGAGTCAAGACCAGAAAGACCTTCGCCTCGCAGTCTATGAAAAGCTTCTGGATTGCGCAGATGAGAACGAGATGTTCCTTAAGAGAATCATAACTGGTAGTGAGACATGGGTTTACGGTTATGATATTGAGACCAAGGTTCAGTCTTCACAGGAGATCGGGAAATGTTCTCCAAGACCAAAAAAAAGCTCGTCAGGTCAGTTGAAATGTCAGTCATGCTGATAGTTTCCCTTGACTTTAAAGGATTAGTTCATCTTGAATTCGTGCCACAGAGACAAAGTGTTATTCGTTCGTACTATTCGGAAGAGGTGCGACGCCTGCGAGAAAATGCGAGAAGGAAATGCCTGAAATGTGGCGAGAGAATTCGTGGCTCTTGCATCACGATAACACACCCGCGCACTCTTTCCTGTTGGTGCGCGTCTATTACACAAAAATCGAAATCACTGTGCTGTCTCATCCTTTTTACTACGCACACCTTGACCCTTTGGCCATTTTTTAATTTCCAAAGGTGACGACCCCGTTGCAAGGACGAAGATTCGCAACGATAGACGAGATAAAAGAAATTTCGTAGACGGCGCTTCGCGCGATCGAGCAAGAGGCGTACCAAGACTGCTTCCTGTAGCGGAAACGGCGTTGGGAGCGGTATACCACTTGTGGAGGAGAGTATTTCGAAGGATAACATGCATAATAAGTGAAAGTTAATCACAGAAAAATTTTGTGGACAAAGTTACGGAATTTTTTGAGCAGACTTGGCTTGGTTAGGAAAGCACCGACCATACGAGCATCAACAATTTTCTCATGTTCGAAATCACTCAGTTCCGATACAATGCATTCACAATTCTACAGAATTCTGTTCTGAGCACGACTGACATTCGCAGTCTATTGAGGACATTGCGCAGGGGCCGTTCGCAGCCAAATACAACAGCGCCACTTGCAGGCTTTGCTATTATCTGCAGATACGTTCAAGGTAACATTTCTCCCGGTGTTTCCATATTTTTGTCCGTGCTCTGTAGTTTTCATCTGTGGAAGTTGAGAGGTGGCATGAGCCCCCTCTCATATTTCTATCTTACGATTCTCCTCTCTAGTTGCATGCGGTGGAGGGTTGCTTTTCCTTAACACGCGTACTTCCCACGCAGCGTCTCTCGTCACCCGGGTGGGCCGGTGACAGGCGGGCTCTGTGGAACTGGAGAGAGTTAAGCCGACGTGTGTGAGGCAGTCGAGTGAATGCTTTTCAGACGCCGACATTGTCAAGAGACACGCCCGCTGGGGTGTGAAGTAGCGGCTGGGCTAGAGGTTCCGTTACTTCAGAGAAACTTTGCGAAAACACGTTCTGGCGGGCTACCAGCGAGGCGTGGGAATGACTTGTGTACCCACGCAGTTGTGGCGGGAAAATTCCCGCACTTTCTGCAAAATCAGCACAGAAATTGGCGCCAAGAATCTCCATTGGTGGAATGGTAGTGCTCCGGCAATGGAGTGGAATTTCCGCCGGTTTTCGAGTTGCTGATTGGAACGTAACCACGGCCACTGTCGTGGGGGCGGGAATGTTCGGTGTTCGGCCTGTACGGGTGCTCTGAGTAGTCGGCAGTCGCCTTTCGGTCGAGGACGTCGGAGCAACCAGCCCTCGCCTGCGGTACGCCAGATCGTGTTCTGGGAGATAAGAAGACTGTTGGTAATGTACGTCCGCAGCACCGGCAGATAGGGATTTTCCTAGGTGATAATCAGAGCTCAGCAGAGCGCGCCTGTTCATCCTTTTCTAACTTTGTTCAGTTTCGAGTAGCAGCAATTACTATTGGGTTAGCTGTGTGTCTCTCTTGAGATTTGAGTGGAAAGGAATTGGCTCCACATACCACTTCGTCTTAAACCTCACGATCTAAGTTAGGGACAACTTCACCTTTACTGTGTTTGTATGAATCTCCAATTTTAGCCAATTTGATGTTTTATATTTCCTGTGTCTCTTTTACTATTCTGCGTTTAATCTTAATAAATCATATTGTTATTTTGGACAGAACTTTCTTTCTGTTAATCAATAGAGCAACCCTATCATTCCTCACTATGCTAATGTAACCTTTGTTTATTTAACTTATTTATCAAATTAAATTATTGCAGGTGCCAAACTCTCTTCTACTCCACTAGCAGGGTTGATTAGAGTCAGTTCGCGTATTTGTTTTATCCTTGTGCAACAGCAAAAGTCGGAGTTAGAATAGGGGGGGCTTAGAGCATGATTTACACATGTGGATTCTAGTAGAATTTAGTGATAAATACACTACTAGCCCCGGCACCTCGCATAATATGGCGACCCTTGGCCTCGGATCTTTCCTGTGAATCTCTGATAAACAAACAGGATTCTTAGTAGGAACATTCAATTTTTTTTCTCTCTATTTTTTTTAATGATTAATACCCAAGTTTTTTTTGGTAGTTCCGCGTTTAGTTTTAAGTAGCGGCGCATGACTACAGTTTTTGTTTTCAGTGTATATATTTTTTGTTCATTGTTTTTTTTGTGTTTCGCTGATGTGGTGTCTGTACCGCATCGCACTTTGTCGGATTTGTGTGCGGTTTCTGTACCACATCAAATTGTGTTTGTGATTACAGCGTTGGAACAGCGTTGTTGAAATTTTATGTTTATGTGTAAAAAAAAAATATATGGAGTAGATTAATTTTATTGTGCATTTTAGATGAATTTGTTTTTATGAATGATAACGAGAAGTAAGGCACGACTATTATCGGGCGAAGCTAAAACAAAAGAGGATAGCATAATGGATAAGGGGCAGTTTACTGACGGGAATAGGTTCGGAGATGAGATGGGCACATTTTTAGCAGGACAGGACGCCAGGGGCATTGATGAGGAAGGTGATTTGGACGCGATCTCAGAGCAGCGTTGCGGCCGTGATTATGATAGTGAAGTAGAGGATGAAACAGAGACAGGCACACAGGTCGAGACGGTAGCAGAAGTTTATAGTCAAACGAACGAGTGCAGACAGAGGCCAGCTCGGTCACGTCAGAGCTCTAGCGCCCAGGTGTCCAGAGTTACATCGCCCATGTTTGAAGAGGATCAAGAAGATGACGTAAACCCAATACTGAGCTTCCTACGATCAATGAAAGAAGAAGCTGACGAACAGCGTAAGAAGCAGGAAGAAGCTGACGAACAGCGTAAGAGGGAGAAGGAAGAAGAGGAGAAACAACGTAAGAAGGAGAAGGAAGAAGCTGACGAACAGCGTAAGAAGGACACGGAGGCAATAATTTCGCATATAGGGGAAATTCGTGGGGAATTATTAACAATAAAGAAAGAATGTGGAGAAGCAAAACAAATGTCAACGGTAGCACAAAAAGTAGCAGGCCTTGCCAAAACTGCAGCAACAGGGGCAATGAAAGTCGCGGAAGCAACTTCTAAACTCGCAGGGCGCTTGCGACGTACAACACAATCCCACTCAAAATCCCTAGCATTCTTAAAAACTCAAGGTAATATCGCGGTTGCGAACTCCACGAAACGAATGGAAGAAGTAGAGAGTCGGATAGCAAAACTAGAGCAAAACGGGCACACGAGCACTGCGCGTTCGGATACCCATGATGGAGTACACAGAATTGTGTCTCCGAGGAAAAGCCCGCCGTGCTCTAGCCCAGTGACAGAGTGCGGAACTAACAATGCACACGCAGAAACAGCAAGTAATAGCTCCAATAATTATAGCCCACTTAGGAGAGTGAATTCTGAGTGCCACTTCCACTGTGATACAGAGGTTGCACATCACAGTTATCAGCAAGATAGAACAGGACACTCAGCAGACGTGCAAGTATCGGAAACGAGTGACAACACCAGTGCGAGGATCAGACAGGATTTTGATCACAATCACTTCCTGTCGATACTGAAATTCCAGAAGTTCAAAGAAAATGGAGGGTCGATGCATCCGAAGAGCTGGGTGATGCAGTTTACAAATTCATTACCGGCATCATGGCCAACCCAGGCAAAATTAGAATTCATGTGTGGACACATCGAAGGCCAAGCCGCGGAAAAGATGCGGGGTGTGGCAGTGACGTGTCGGACTTATCAGGAATTTGTTGGTGCATTCCTGCGGACCTACTGGTCAAAGGAAACGCAAGATAGGATTAAAGAGGAAATAATATTTTGTCCTGAACTGGAAGTGTCCGGGCATAGGAGCGCAACCAAATTTCTTGATGATTTACTCAAGAAGAATCAATTTTTAGATAGTCCATATAGTAACGGAGAAATCATTAAATTTTGCTTTTCCAAATTGCCAGTTAGGTACCAACAGACACTTGTCGGCAAGTGTGGAGCTGACATAGAAGCATTCAAGATTCTATTGCGCGAACTCGAAGTAGTCTTTGATAAACAAGACGCAAAGGACAGGAAGAAGGGGCAAAGTAACAAATACCACCGGCCAGGAACAGAAGACGACAGCAGATTGCATAATCGCACTGGTCAGTTAGGAAACCAGGGTTACGGAAGTCAAGGTTACGCTATTCAAGGTTATGGAAACCAAAGACACGGAAACCAGAACGTCAGGGAGCAGGGTCAATCTAGACAAGGAATCTGGGATAGAAGGAATAACGAACGGCAAAGCGACCGTAATTGGAGAGAGCGAAACCAAGGACAACGGTGGAACCAGGAGATTGAAACCAGACCCGCAAATCCTAATGCACGTCAGAGGAGGGGGAGCCTAACTAGGGATTGACGCCAGACTAGTGCGAACACAGGCCGCCGGAATTTCGCACGTAATCTCGGACCTGGCCAACTACGGATGATACATTACGAAGATTTATCAGAAATCCTGCTCGAGGAACATAAAACAACTCCTCGACATGATCGGCAGCCTCTTATCACAGTAGCAATAGCTGAAAAGAGTCTGAATGCGATAATAGATAGTGGAAGCTACATAACAGCAATATCTGAGGCAGCATACAAGAGGTGCTCTCAGGAGATGGACTGGCCTGTCCTATCGGTTAAGAAAACCAAAATAAAAGGGGCATTAGCGGGTAAATGTACGGAGGTCACCCAACAAACAAGACTGGAATTCTCCTGCCAAGGACACAAAATAGAGTCTAACTTCTGGATCGTGCCAAATCTGGCGATCGACATGATAATAGGAACGGACTTCCTAAATGAACATGAAGCGATAGTTGATCTAGGACGAGGTGAAGTGATTTTGAGGAAAGGGAATCCCGTCCACATTAAGTTCGACGATCAGCTGATCCCAGCTCAACTACCGTCTAACTGTGTTCGGATAAACTATGCGTGTCTGAAAGACAGAAAGGAAGAACAGGACGACGTTGCGGATAGGGGAGAGGACACGGATGAGAATGAAGTCGGAATAATGGGAGAAATAAAGGAGAAAATAGGAGAAAAAGTGGAAGCAATAAAGAATATAAGGGGCGAACACCGCAAAGAACTTCATAAATTACTAGTAGAACATGCGGAGGTCTTCCTTCCCAAGACAGGATCAATAAAGAACTTCCAATATGAATTTCGTGTACGTCCGCACAACCAGTTTCGTGTGCCACCCTATCCAATCCCCTTGGCATATCGACAGAAAGTAGCAGCTGAAATTACGCGAATGCTGAGTGAAGGAATAATAGAACCTACGGCTTCAGCCTATAATAACCCGTTAAGAGTAGTCGAGAAGGCAGATGGTAGTATTCGTTTAGTCTTGGACTCGCGACAAATTAATACCATAATAGAACCCGAAACAGACAGACCGGAACGATTAGAGGAACTCTTACAAAACTTCCATGGAATATCAATCTTCTCATCAGTTGATCTAAAATCGAGTTTCTGGCAGATCGAGCTCCATCCAAATTGCAGACAGTACACAGCCTTTTTAGCATTTGGAAGATGTTACCGGTTTCGTCGTCTACCATTTGGTTTGAACGTTTCATCTGCCGCATTCATTCGGGGGCTGGACGGCATACTAAGGGATAATTTGAAACGTCATGTCACCAGCTATGTGGACGATTTGCTGATCGCGGAGAAATCTTGGGGAGAGCACAATGCGGTCCTCGGTGAACTCCTAGCGACATTCAAGGAATACGGTGTGACTATCAATATCGAAAAATCGAATTTTGGGACGTCCTCTGTGAAATTTCTAGGACATATCATCACGGGTGAGGGCATTGCGCCAAATCCCGAAAAGATCGAAGCGATTGAAAAGTTTCCCATTCCTACGACAAAGAAGCAGTTAAGGGGGTTCTTGGGGATCATAAATTTTTACAACCGCTTTATACATGTCAAAACTCAGAGCAGTCCTCGGTTGCATCAACTTACAGGAAAGAAGATTCCTTGGGAATGGGATGAGGCGGCCGAATCCGAATGGAAAACATTAAAATTCGCATTATTACAAGCACCCATCCTATCACACCCTAATTTAGCTGAAGAGCTTTGCATAGTAACGGACAGTTCATACTCCGGTCTGGGTGTCATGGTGTTCCAAGACTATGTACATGAAGGAAACAGGGTGTGGAAGACAATTGCGTTTGCTAGCAGAGTACTAGCCAAGAGTGAGAGGAATTACTCAGTAACCGAGTTAGAGGCGCTGGCTATTGTATGGGCGTTTGAAAAATTCAGATACCTTCTGTTTGGTCGCCAGACGAAAGTCTACACAGACCACAAGGCACTCGAGTTCTTGATGACTGCAAAGCTTAATCACAGGCGGCTCATTAGGTGGGCATCATATCTACAGCAGTACAACTTTTCGATAGAATATATCCCCGGCAGTCAGAACATTATTGCAGACGCCTTATCACGGTCACCGATCGGATTTGAGCACAACATGGAAGAAGATCTAGAGGAAAATCACTACTGCCTTTACTATATGCAGAAAGTAGCCTTTGAGAATTTTATTACCTGTAGTATGCAGGACATCAAGAAGGAGCAAGACAAGGACCCTGCCCTAGTGTTATTGAAGCAGAAATGGATAGACAGAAGACACGCCACCATCAGGCAGTTCTACCTCTTGCGTAAAGGCATAATTTTCCACCGAAATTATACCAATGACACTGAATGGGGGGTATGCATCCCTGAACACCTAATAAACAAGGTTATATGGCATACTCACCTTAGCTATGGACACTTCGGACCACGCAAGTGCAATCTCAAGCTAAGGACCATGTGTTACTTTCGAAACATGGAGCGTCGAATTCGGAGGGTACTGTCGGTGTGTAAAGACTGCCAAAAGGCTAAGCACACCACTGTGAGCATGCAGGCACCATTATACCCAATCGTACCGACCAGATTAAGACAATTAGCAGCAACAGATTTGATGGGACCTTTGCCAAGAACAAGAAGAGGATATACTTACGTATTAGTGTTTGTTGAACTAACGTCCAAATACGTTACCTTTACGCCACTGAAGAGGGCGACAGGACGAACTGTATCACGAGCCCTCATCCGGGATTTCCTACCACAGGTTGGTCATGTGAGTAGAATCATTTCTGATAACGGGCCACAGTTTAAGTCAAAAACATGGAAGGAGACGTTGCGTCGATGTAAAATTGATCCCATTTTTATATCTTCACACCATCCGAGCTCGAATGCTGCAGAACGGGTTATTAAAGAACTCGGAAACTTGTGCCGGTTGTACTGTAACAAACAGCACACGACATGGGACGTTTTCCTTAAAGACTTCCAGGAGGTGATCAATGAGGCACCCCATGGGATAACAAAATTGGCACCCATTACAGTACTAAAAAACTGGATTCCTAAGGACTTGATAACCAAGGTCGTAAACTTCCCACCAAGGGCGCGAACGCAGCACCAAGCCATAGTGGATTTGGCTCTCAAGAGGATACGGGCTGCAGCAGAGGTCAGGAAGAGACGTGCCGACAGGGGAGCTCGTCTACGACACTTCCAAGTTGGACAAAAGGTGCTCGTTAAGTCTTTCCGACTTTCGAACAAACAAAAAATGAAATGCCAAAAATTCTATTCTGTTTACAACGGCCCGTACCGTATAAGGAGAGCAGCTCACCACAATGCTTATGAATTGGAGACGCTGAAAGGAAAGAAGTCCATAGGACTCCACCACATATCTCACATAAAGGAGTTCGTAGAATAGTAGTAGTGTAAGAAATGTACATAGTAGAATAGGCAAATATATGAACCTTTGTTCGGGGAACAATAATCGTTACATTAATAGATTAAGATTGCTAAAGTATTAACACGCTGCGTTGTCTTGCATAAGAATTTACTGCTGCTATCCTCTTTTTGTTTATGTTTGCGATCTCCAATGTCGATGGAGTAGGAGACACTACCTTTTCATGAGCAATGTTTTTGTCCTTTCCTATCTGGTGTCCATGTTAAGGGATAAGGATGAGTGATGAGACGTCGCACAAACGGGCACATACAAGAACGTGCTCTTAGAAGCGTTCTGAGAGGTCGTGATACGCTCCATAGCGGCCACAACCAGTTCGTGAGACGTTCATACCAATGCTTGCAGGCACGCATCAGTGCACTGCACGATTGTGGTATATTGCGCGATTTCGAGGGTGAATATGGGCAGTATAGTTTTTGCAGAGCTGCGCCGGTATCGTTGTCTTGCAAGTCGGGGTGAACCTGTGAGCATTTGACTCTAATGGTGCCCTAGACGAGAGAAATGAGGGCATAAAAGCCTACCATGCTAATGTGCTGGTTGGGGATTTAGCGTGCTGCTCGTTTTTGTCACAGATGAATCACCAAGGAATTGTACTTGGATATTC
The DNA here is from genome assembly GCF_023898315.1 of Schistocerca nitens. NCBI lineage: Eukaryota > Metazoa > Arthropoda > Insecta > Orthoptera > Acrididae > Schistocerca > Schistocerca nitens. The sequence goes on along the minus strand of NC_064620.1, from coordinate 224,983,173 downwards.
GTGACATACTGTGTAGCTGGCGTGTGTTGGGTGTCTGAATCCTCAACAGGAACCAGTCCTGGCTTGGTCATATTACATTGCTTCTGGAAAGGTGTGCTTTGATCGCGAAAACCGCATCACATAGAGAAGGAAGTTGCAACTATAAATTTATTGTCGTGTATAGCCATGGCTAACCCAGTCTCTGGAGTTTCAGTGAGGCGTAATGAAAACTCGGAGGTCATGTCGTACGGCGCGCACATCACTGTCGTCAATAGCGGCGAGCAGCAAGACACCTCAGCGTAACAGGAACTATGTAAGGGTATTGTATAAGGTAAATAAAAAAAAAAATAAAAATAAATAAATAAATAAATAAATAAAATAAAATAAATAAATAAATAAATAAAAGGGAAAGTACGATACTAGGATAAGTTAAACTGTAGGATTTAACAATAACTAGATTAATATTGTGGGGGTTTTCTACCACAAGTGTGGCGCGCGCCTGTTGAGTTGCTATTTTTCAGGTCACCAAACCACAGACCCGAGATGGAGGGACGACGGGCGAGCGAAAGTAGCGTAGTTGCATGTTCTTTATAGCACAGTAAAACTTAGACCTGCATAACAACATAATTTAATTAAAAGACGTAGAATGTAGATCGTTGGGATATGGTAGTTAATTCTTGAAGCATGTCTACTGTCGATCTATATAATTAATAGTAATATTAGTGCGGGCCCGCACATTTAGTTGTCCATCCATTACAAAGCATCAGTTATCACACACCATGTACATACTGAGATCGGTCTCTACACATATATCAAAATAAATTATTTCCATGTCTAGATTAGATGTTATAATGATTGCCATAGATTAATAACTATAAAAGTAAAATAAGAGTGTCTGAAATGACAGACCATCAATGTTTCATTATGTAAATTTATTATAACATAGAAGGTCATGGGAAAAAGTTAGGCATAAGACTTTTGTAAGAATTGTACAGATGACGAGGAACGTGGCAATGCAGAGGCCAGCCAGCGCAAAAACAAGAGGTCTTCGGCTACCTGCTAGAGGGCGAGCGTCCCGTCCTACACGCTGACAGTCACCCGGCTGCCTACCTGAGGGATTACACGGGACCCTCGCCCCGCCACAAGCGAAAGTGGGGCTGGCCGTTGACCCTGACATGCGACAGCCTGCTAGCTCTCCGGACGCGGCAGCCGCTTGGAGGGATTCCCTGCGGCAGACCACGTTGTCGTGAGTACACGAAGAACATCACATATCGTGTCAGAACCTGCGCCTCATGTGCCTCAGGACAGAAAGGGACGCTCTATACTCACCTGTTTGGGTTTTTACAACTCACTAGCATTGGCCGATCTGCATACACAAAGCAGTATCGTGCCACACTAACAAATGTATGGTCTCATGTCTTACTTCTCCTCTCTATTAGAGAGCAGTTTTTAACAATAGTCGCTCCTAGTTCGATCCTGTATGGATGACCTCACACACTTGTGGAGTCACTCCACGTGCCATCATCCCTCGTCGAACTGCAATATTGGGAAACATAAAGTTCTGTCCAGCGAGAGAAGAGACCTAGACTAGTGATGTATCCCAACGAGTAGACCTCAGAGACAATTAATCGACGTGAGGAGAGCCTATCACTGTGTCTTCCTACCATACGGCCGTGATCATATGCGTGGGTCTGACTACAATCTCAACAGCGTACTGCAGACACTCCAGAACTCCCTATTGCTGTTGCCACAACGTAGCAACTACAACCGACGTTTAGCCTTATGTGATGTCAGTACAGTGGAATCAGTGAAGTGCCACGGATATTTCTAACAATGTGATTTAGTGCCTCATTCTCAGCACAGTCGTGAACTTTGTGCAATGTGCACGCACAATTTGATGCCCCATGAACCTTGTTTTTTTTCTTAAATTTCTTTCTCTTATGTTGTTTTGGTAATGTATGTCATACCTTGTATGCGTTTGTGTTTTACACTGTAATTCTTATTACAGATTACTGTATTGTTCTCCACACCATGTTTTTTTTGTATTTTGTGTTTATTGTTGTGTGTATGCAAACAGTGTGCCTGAAGTCCCCATAAACTGAAGCAGATACCACCACTGTCATTGTGAATGGACCATCAGTTCAGGGAACATTTTGTAAAGGTTATTCTTGCTGCAGGGAGACAGAATGAATCGGAGGTTGTAATTAGATTCTGAAAGCTCACAAAGAGATTGTTAACTTATATAGTATCATGTGTGAGTGAGTTCAGGTTAGTTTAATGATTAAAATTGTTGTAACATCTTGGGCATTTAATTGCGGAGCACTCCAACTCTGATTGTAAAGAATAAACTGCTCCATATTTGGCTCAGATGCCCGGGCCATATTTAGAGAGTGAATGTCTGCGTGAATCGGTGTTTGGGAAGGGGCTCCCTGGGTATGGATGTGTGATGTGAGTGTTAGTGTTCCATATTAAGAAGGTGAAGTTGGCTACATCATAAATAATCCTCCCTCTATGAGTTGCATTTTTCAGTTGCAATGATCTTTTTTATAGAGTGCGGTATGTGGAGTCACTTTGTAAGATTGTTCTTGGGCGATTGACTCACTACCTTGCTCCTAAGTGAGCCAACCGCTCACCAATTACAATCTAAAATGGCGTAGGGGCAATGAGAGGTGGCATGAGCCCCCTCTCATATTTCTATCTTACGATTCTCCTCTCTAGTTGCATGCGGTGGAGGGTTGCTTTTCCTTAACACGCGTACTTCCCACGCAGCGTCTCTCGTCACCCGGGTGGGCCGGTGACAGGCGGGCTCTGTGGAACTGGAGAGAGTTAAGCCGACGTGTGTGAGGCAGTCGAGTGAATGCTTTTCAGACGCCGACATTGTCAAGAGACACGCCCGCTGGGGTGTGAAGTAGCGGCTGGGCTAGAGGTTCCGTTACTTCAGAGAAACTTTGCGAAAACACGTTCTGGCGGGCTACCAGCGAGGCGTGGGAATGACTTGTGTACCCACGCAGTTGTGGCGGGAAAATTCCCGCACTTTCTGCAAAATCAGCACAGAAATTGGCGCCAAGAATCTCCATTGGTGGAATGGTAGTGCTCCGGCAATGGAGTGGAATTTCCGCCGGTTTTCGAGTTGCTGATTGGAACGTAACCACGGCCACTGTCGTGGGGGCGGGAATGTTCGGTGTTCGGCCTGTACGGGTGCTCTGAGTAGTCGGCAGTCGCCTTTCGGTCGAGGACGTCGGAGCAACCAGCCCTCGCCTGCGGTACGCCAGATCGTGTTCTGGGAGATAAGAAGACTGTTGGTAATGTACGTCCGCAGCACCGGCAGATAGGGATTTTCCTAGGTGATAATCAGAGCTCAGCAGAGCGCGCCTGTTCATCCTTTTCTAACTTTGTTCAGTTTCGAGTAGCAGCAATTACTATTGGGTTAGCTGTGTGTCTCTCTTGAGATTTGAGTGGAAAGGAATTGGCTCCACATACCACTTCGTCTTAAACCTCACGATCTAAGTTAGGGACAACTTCACCTTTACTGTGTTTGTATGAATCTCCAATTTTAGCCAATTTGATGTTTTATATTTCCTGTGTCTCTTTTACTATTCTGCGTTTAATCTTAATAAATCATATTGTTATTTTGGACAGAACTTTCTTTCTGTTAATCAATAGAGCAACCCTATCATTCCTCACTATGCTAATGTAACCTTTGTTTATTTAACTTATTTATCAAATTAAATTATTGCGGGTGCCAAACTCTCTTCTACTCCACTAGCAGGGTTGATTAGAGTCAGTTCGCGTATTTGTTTTATCCTTGTGCAACAGCAAAAGTCGGAGTTAGAATAGGGGGGGGCTTAGAGCATGATTTACACATGTGGATTCTAGTAGAATTTAGTGATAAATACACTACTAGCCCCGGCACCTCGCAAAGTGAGCTACGGACTTTTATATAATCTGACAACTAATCAAAAACAGAGTATTGTCCAACGAGCAACTGATACGCATGTGGCGACTTACTAGGCTACAAAATAAATGGCTGTGACACAGGCTGCGGAGGTCGAGGTGATTATGACCGAAATGGAAATGAAATGGACGTACGCGGGACATATTGCCAAACGAATGGATAGTATGCATTTTAAATGGGCACGCTCCTTGCACAGAAGATGCTTCATTCTGTCGCTCTGGATAACACAATAACTGCGGGGCGTATCGATAACAATTTGCAACGTTCGGCAGTGATGTAGGGAAAGTCGAGACGAACAGTTTGATGCGGGACATTTGCAGTACATGAAGCCGGGAAAGAGCCTCAAACTGGCGTACAAAACCCAACTACGCTAAGGCCGGCCGGAGTGACCGAGCGGTTCTAGGCGCTGCAGTCTGGAACCGCGCGATTGCTACGGTCGCAGGTTCGAATCCTGCCTCGGGCATGGATGTGTGTGATATCCTTAGGTTAGTTAGGTTTAAGTAGTTCTAAGTTCTAGGGGACTGATGACCACAGCAGTTAAGTACCATAGTGTTCAGAGCCAACTACGCTAAATCGCGCGACACGAGTGATTTTCGGTATCCTCTCCCTCTCTTACGTCACCGGCTAGATCCACCATTTCGTTAACATTATCAACTGAATTTTCCCTGTGAGGGTAGGGAAAGAAAAAAGATTTTTGTAAACTTAATGCAAAAATCAGTTACCTTTACAGTTAAATCTAAACTTATCCCTGACAATTACTGTAGTGTCGTAGTAAGAAGGTCAGAATATAAAATAAAATAAAATTACCTGTTAATTTTATGCGGTTAAAGTTCACAATATTTTGCGTTACCATTTACACATGTGTCCATTTTACATTTTGTAAGAGAAAGAACGAGATGTTTCTAATATTGAAGGATGATTTTAGCGAAAATCTCGCGCGACGGGCATCCGCTGTGGCTTAGGTGGCTCTGTAGAGGCTGTTTCCCAGCTTGACAGACGAGAAACCTCCTATGGAACCAGCATTTCAGAGACGGCGACACTGGTCGGCTGTTACTGTCGTGAGCATTTATGGAAAGTGGTTGAAGGACGTTGAAACCACGAGGAAGCTTCAAGATGTTGGAAGTCCACACCTATCACAGAACCTGCGGGGTGGGAGGCCAGGCGGTGATATGCGAAGATCTGACAACAGTATGTAATGCTGATGCAGGCGTAAGTGTTTCGGAGCACACCTTTCAGCTCACATTGCTGAACATGTGGCTTCGCAGCAGACGACGACTACTTGCAGCCAAATGACCCAGCGCCATCGCCAGTTACGACTGCATTGGGCGTGGGATGATCGAGATTGGACCGTGAATCAGTGGAACCGTGTCGTCTGGCAGGATGAATCACGTTTGTTGTTACTCCAGGTCGTTGTCGAGTCGGGGTACGCTGCTCGAAAGACACACTGCGCAACGGACTCAGTCCGGTAGGTCTAATATTAGGCTTTGGGGGACATTCAACTGAGCTTCCATGGGACATATGCTGGTAATCGAAGGCACTGTAACACCAGTGAACATAATTGCAGGAACGTGGATCAGTTCGTGGCGATATCAACTTCCAACAGGCTAACTGCTCGTCTCGGGAGTCCAGAAACGGGCTGCAGTAATTTGAGGAGCACGAAGTGAACTCACTCTGCTGTCTCGGTCTTCAAATTCGCCGGATCTGGACCCGATGAAACATGTGGGATCGTATCGGACGTCAGCTCCGTGCCCACAAACCACAAGCACGTTATTCACAGGAGTTACACGACTTGTGCGTAGATCTGCTGCCCGTAAACCTACGGAGAACTTGTCCAGACCAAGGCAAGCAGAATCGCCGCTGCACTGCGTTAAAAAGGCGGAACAGACTCTACTAACCAGGTGGTGATAACGTTTCGTCTCCTCAGTGTACTTCTGTTGTCTAGACGAGAGGAGTGTTTGCGCCGGGGTTTTGAAACATGATCCACGAGGCACTGTGTAACGCGTAAGTGCACTGTGGCTCACTTTTGGCTTGTTGCTGTTCCACTGTCGTAGTCCTTCATTCGTGAAACGCTTGTCGATTTAAGCTTTCAAAAACAGCCACAAATCGTGCTTAGTTTTTGTTTGTTGATCAGTTTTTCTCTTCAAATGAACAAGGGCATCATCAGAATATACACTCTGAAAGATACAAATTGAGACAATACGGAAAACTTGACTTTACGTGAAGTACGTCAGTTGCCCAGAAAGTAAAACACCGCATTTTTTTTTCAGCCGAAAACGTATTTGACGTCTCCTGAGTGAGCGCGCCAAGCTTCCGTCACTTCCGATAGATAGCGTAGCTGCAGGAGAGTCTCAAAATGGCAACTGTAGGTGATGTACGTTACAAACAACGTGCTGTCACTGAATTTCTCACTGCAGAGAAAGAAACTATGGGAAATATTCACAAACGCTTGTATAAAGTCTGTGGAGCATCTCCTGTCGACAGAAGTAGAGTCAATCGCTGGGCATGGAGAGTGTGGTCATAAGAAGGAGGTTCGGCAGAGCTCTACGATTTGCAGCGGTCTGGGAGACCATCCACGGCTTGCACATCTGACATGTCGCAGCGAGCTGATGTTGTCATTCGTGAGGACAGGCGCAGTACGACTCGGCAGTTGGCGCTGCATCTGTCAATCAGCAAAGGATGTGTGGATGCAATTATCCACACTCTTGGATATTCAAAGGTGTGTGCGAGATGGGTCCCGCGATGTCTAACGGTGGATCACACATCGCACAGAAAAAACATTTGTTGTAACGTTTTGAAGCTGAGGGGGAGGCCCTCTTGTCCCGGACTGTGGTGATGAAACCTGGGTTCACCATTTTGCGCCCGAAACAGAACGACAGTCGATGGAATGGAGCCATTCCCACTCCCACAGAAGAAAAATTCAAAGCAACTGCTACCGATGGTAAGGTCACGATCACCGTATTCTGGGACTGTGAAGTTGTGATTCTCATTGATGTGATGCCAAGAGGCGGTACCGTTAATTCAGAAGCATATGTCAACACATTAACAAAACTCAAGACGCGCTTCCAGCGACTTCAGCGTCACAGCAACCCAGGAGACATTTCACTGCAACACGATAACGTTCGGCACCACACAAGTCTGAGGACTGGTGAATACATGGCAAAACAGGGTCGGACAGTGTTACCCCATCCCCCCTACAACCCTGAATAGCCCCTCGGACTTCCACTTGTTTCGGCCATTAAAGGATGCTATTCGTGGAAGACATTTTGAGGACGACGAGGAGGTGATTCACACAGTGAAGCACTGGCTCCGCCACCAGGTCAAGGATTGGTACCGACGGGGCAAACACGCCCTTGTTTCGAGCTGGAGGAAGGCCATAGAACGGGGTGGAGATTACGTGGAAAAATAGGGCGTGTAATTCTCATTACGTTCAATAAATAATTGTTGACGAAAAAAGTGTGGTGCATTACTTTCTGGGCAATCCTCGTACATTTTCTAGTTCCAGTATGGTGACTTAGAGCTCGTTTAGAGTTGACCAACAGCATTAAAAACTGCCTTTAAAGTTGGATGACAGCTCTAAAGATTAATTTGACCGTAATAAAGTGCTTAAACTTACGTTTAAAGTACACTAGCAAATGATGACATCAATGTTGACAGCGCCAAATTTTCGTATAGAAGAAGAGAAACCCGGAAAATTTATTAAACGAACAAAACGAATTTAATCTACATGGGTTCTTCCAGTTATATGATGAAGTGCTGTAGATAAGCAAGCAAAATATAATACCTGCTATACCAGCCTAACAGAAATATTTAAAAAACGGTAGGTTTGAATGCACTTTTGTGTAGACATTTTTAAATATGTATTTTTTGTAACGTATTTAGAAAGATATTTTAATTTTTACAGATATATTCGTATTTTTTTTAAAGAAAAGGAGATTTGTACACACGCCCATAAAAGAGACGGTTAATGTAACTTTCGTTTCCTCTAGTTCTAAATTATCTTTGGATAGACTATAACCGGCCGCTGTGGCCGAGCGGTTCTAAGCGCTTCAATCCGGAACCGCGCTGCTGCTACGGTCGCAGGTTCCAATCCTGCCTCGGACATGGATGTGTGTGATGTCCTTAGGTTAGTTAGGTTTAAGTAGTTCTAAGTCTAGGGGACTGATCACCTCAGATGTTCAGTCCGATAGTGCTTAGAGCCATTTGAGCAATAGACTATACCACAGACGTTACAAGTACTGTTGTACAGTCAGTTTCATCTTTTGCGCTGTCAGTGTCTATGTCGTCATTTACTACTGTACTCTAAACGTAAGTTTAAGTTCTACAGCACAGTCAGATTAATCTTTAGAGCTGTCAGCCGACTTTAAACGTAAGTCACCATACTGGAAGTAGAATCTGTAGTTCAGGTAATGTCAATGTAAGTTTTCCATAGTGTCTCAATGTGTATCTTTTACAGTGTATATTCTGTTTTTGCTCTTGTTCATTTTAAGAGCTAAACCGGCCAATAAAAAATACATCGTGCGACTTGTGGCTCGTTTCGAAAACTTAGTTTTAAAAGTCGCTCCACCTAGTGGCTCTTGGTAAGCTTGTCGATCTGGTCAGAAAGTTGGAACTACCGACAAGTTTTTATTTTTACTTGTCCGCCAAAATATTTGTTTTGCGTCACGAACAGCACTTCCGAAAACTGACGCCCGGATCTTGCATAATGTGACAGGAGCAGGTGACACCCGACTCCTGCCGCCGCTCACTGGACGGTGGCGCGAGAGTGTAGATTCGAATTTCGTGAGGCTAGCCGTGTATCGAGCTGGGGGCGTGGCTGCAGCACCTCGCTGTGCTCTGCTGGGCTGGGCTGGCTGTGCCGCAAAGCACCAGCAAGTCATACTGCTGCACTGGGCGGCCGGCGTAGTGCGGGGAGTTTACCAGCGGCAGTAGAGGCAACTACACTGAAGCGCCGAACAAACTGGTATAGGCATGCGTATTCAGATACAGATATGTTGCGGTCGGCAACGCCCATATAAGACGACAAGATCGGTTACCGCTTCTACAATGGGAGGTTATCAGGATTTAAGTGAGTTTGAACGTGGTGCTATAGTCGGCGCACGAGCGATAGGGCACAGCATCTCTGAGGTAGCGATGAAGTGGGGATTTTCCAGTACGACCATTTCACGAGCGATAGGGCATAGGATCTCCGAGATAGCGATGAAGTGGGGATTTTCCAGTATGATCATTTCACGAGTGTCCGGGGGATATCAGGAATCCGGTAAAACATGAAATCTCCGACATCGCTGCGGCCGGAAAAAGATCCTGCTAGGACGGGACCAACGACGACTTAAGAGAAGCGTTCAACGCGACAGAAGTGCAACCCTTCCTAAAATTGCTACAGATTTCAATGCTGGGCCAGCAACAAGTGTCAGCGTGCGAACCATTCAACAAAACATCATCGAAATGCGCTTTCGGAGCCAAAAGCCCACTCGTGTACCATTGATGACTGCACGACACAAAGCTTTACGCCTCGCCTGGGCCTGTCAGCACCGACATTGGTCTGTTAATGATTGGAAACATGTTGCCTGTTCGGACGAGTCTCGTTTCAAATTGTATCGACCAGACTGACGTGTACAGGTATGGACACAACCTCATGAATCCACGGACCCTGCATGTCAGCAGGGGACTGTTCAAGCTGGTGGAGGCTCTGTATTGGTGTGGGGCGTGGGCAGTCGAAGTGATACGGGACTCCTGATAGTCTAGACACGACTCTGAAGAAAATGGCCCTGAGCACTATGGGACTTAACATCTGAGGTCATCAGTCCCCAAGACGTAGAACTACTTAAACCTAACTAACCTAAAGACATCACACACATCCATGCCCGAGGCAGGATTCGAACCTGCGATCGTAGCAGCAGCGCGGTTCCGGACTGACAGCATTTGTCGGGAAGTGTCCTTTAGAAAATAAAAATAGCAATAATAATAATAATAAGAAGAAGAAGAAGAAGAAGAAAGAGGAGGCAGTGACAATGACAAAGGTAGATAATGATGAAGGAGACAAAGAAGTAGAAGGAGGAGGATGAGGAGGAGGAGAACAAGAAAGAGCAGATGACGATAACAAGAAATGAAAAAACAAGAGAAAAAGGAGGATGACGAGGAGATGGTGAGAAAAACAAGATAACATAGAAGATGGAGATGAAGAAAAGAAGAGGAAAGGAACAGGCGATGATGAGGAAAACGAAATACTGAAGAAGATGAACAAAGAAGTTGGAGGAGGAGTTGATGAAAAAGGTAAGGTTATGAAGATGAAGCAGAGAAAGATGATGCAGAATATGAGGAAGATGAAGAAAAGGATGGTAGTGAAGAGGAAGATAATGAATGAGGACATAATGAAGAATAGGATGATGATGATAAAGAAAGAGGAGGAGATCATGATGAAAAAGGCAAGATTATGAAGATGAAGAGCAGAAAGATTATGAAGAATACGAAAATATTAAGAAAAGCACAGAAATAACGAGGAAGACAATGAACGATGAGATAATAAAGAGGAGGATGATGATGTAGAAGTAGTAGAAGAAGAAGAAGACGATGATGACTAAGAGGAGAAATACGTTGAATAAGCAAAAGAAAACTTGCATTAAAACGAGCAGAGTTAAGAAACCATACGTAGATACTTATCTGAATCGTGACAGAGTGTCCTGTTGCCACTTCAAATTGATGAGGGATTTGAAGTATGCTGTAGACGACATGACGGCATTCCTTACTAGAATCAAATGGCTGCAGCCTGTAAATGTAGCCTGCGACGCGGGGAAAGAGTAGTTAACACGCCGGGGAAGCGGCCGCACGCCCGCTGCATCATTCAGTGGCCAGCTTATTGGAAAGTAAATGAGGCGCAATGTGTGCGCGCTGAGGCGAGGCTCCGCTGTCGTAACAGTTTATTTTACGGACGGCAGAGGCATATGGCGAGCGTCCTCCGCTGCAGCTTGAATGAGAATAGTGTCCGTCTGGCCTACAGCGTCGTCCAAGGTTACTGAGGACGCCGATGTTACAATTATTGGCTGCGGTGGGCATAGCTCGCACTCGAAAGTTACGTGCGAATCTTTTTTGGTGAACACGAGTCTTTTTATCATGCTGCCTAGTAACAGAAGCCGACAGAATTTTATGAATTTGTCAGGTCAGCTGAACTAAATTAACCGTAATGAAATGAATGGATTTATGGAAATGAAATCAACTAACACGCCTTAACAAAACAAAACTCATAGAGGTTAATTGTTCGACGGATAGTGTTCTGATGGTTTTGCGTATAGAATCTCCTTCACTACGTCCCTGGTGAACATCCCAGGCATCACGACACGTCTTGCACTAGAAATAGGTTATGTATACTAACGGAGCATTACATCTGTTACTGTTATCTGTCCTCCTCGGAGGAGGAGATGGAGTGTTTTAATCGTAGAATTGACTGGAATCACCATCAAAGTTGTCTGTTCTATCAGTGTTCCAATTGTTGCTGATCTACGTAGGTCATTCTGCAACATGCTGAGGCTCTGGTAAGGACCCAATTGCGTGCATCCTTTTGGCCGGAATGGTTAGATGGCTAACACGCCACCGGAAGAAAAGAAAAAGAGGAAGGAAGCAAAATTCGGTTTAACGTCCCATCGACATCGAGATCATTAGAGACGGAGCACACGCTCGGATAGTGTCAAGGAAATGGCAGGAAATCGTCCGTGCCCTTTGAAAAGAACCATCTCGGCTTCATCCTGGAACGATTTTAGGGAAATCACGAAAAACCCCAATCTGGATGGCCGGACGCAGGTTTGAACCGTCGTCCTCCCGAATGAGACTACAATGAACTAACCACTGCGCCACCTCGCTCGATGGCGGAAAAGAAATCAGAACAGCTTCTGAGAGTTATTTACTTCTAGTTTCTGCTACCAGTCACTTTTTTATTTTATGTTTCATCTAACGTAATACAACGCAAAGTACTTCTTAGACTATTTACTTTCATAGTAAGTATGACGGAAAGAAGGTGTACAGAGAAGGGCAGGAGGAATGTTTGCAGATTTTGTTGATCCGCGACAGCATGCCACATAAATGCTGAATAATCTCACCCGGCAGATGCCCCAAGAAAGTTGCCTGTTATCCCGCGAAATCGACATTACATCATTTCAAGCAACATTTAGTGAGGGACACGTGAATATCTACGGCCTAACTTCAATCTGCTTCCTTATGGATCTCATGGTCATATAAGCAAACTCTCATCCACCGCTCCATAAATGAGTGGAATGGAAGACTCATTAGTATCTACCAGATTAAAAACTTCCCTCAGCATAGCATCTTGCTCTGACATACCGAGTATCGTTGTAGAACATTCTAGCAACCTACAAATAAAATGGGTTTTGAAGAAAAATGCACGTATTCTTCATTTTATCAACGTACCAGAGACACCTGTCAGTTACCAAATTTCCCCGTGGCTGTGGAAGCCAGTTGTCTGGGAAGCGCAGTCGGAGAAATTATCAGAGAGCGAGGGATACACCTGTTTGAACATCTGGCACCAAGGGACCGTCAGGATGACAGATTTCCCCTAATTGGGCTTTAGTCAGTAAAACATGACCCTTATCTCTCCAAAAAAAGTTTTGAAGGCTTGAGGACACGTGAAATTCATTTACGGGGGTTGCTCCGATGATAACCTCGTGAAACCGGTTGTTTTTGTTGTTGTCGTCTTCAGTCCGAAAACAGGGCTGATGTAGCTCTCTACACTACTCTCTCCTGTTTCAAAACGACGATATTTTCTGAATTCATGCTTCTGTGTAACAACAGATTGTTTTCTTCGATGTAATTCTGTGAGGAGTGAGCAGTTTTATTGAGAAAAATATTTTCAGACTTCGTGCTACTGTGTATCAACAGATCGTTTTCTTCGATGTGGTTCTGTGCGTGGTGGGCAGTTCTATTGAGAGGAAAAATGGTTTTTCAAATTTTTTTCGAATTTGATTGTCTTTCGTAAGACATGCGGTACTGCCAATTTGGTAAGAAAGTGGCACATTCTGGGTCGGCATAGTATCGGATGTTTTGCGTAACAATCACGCTCAATCCACGTGAATATCGTCCCACGATAGTACCGCTGACCAGCGATGCTGTGTTTGAGTACCGCTGACGGAGGTACGCCCACTGCAAACAATGGGAGGACTGGGGGCCGGTCAAGTGGGGCGCTAGGGACGGGTTAGTGAGAGTGCTTCGGAATTCGGAACGGTCTCTTGCCTGCCAGCTCTGTCTGCGACAACATGTGTCCGCTAGTTCCTCTTGGGGGGCACAATGCGTCACATTTAACTGCGGCAGCCTCCTCTTGGCGTAGCAAATTTGAGTTTAGTGTAGCCCTTAAGCTCAGGCTACTGATTGGAGTCAGTCTTTTCTTTGGAGGCTTAGCTCCCAACAGCACCAGAGGGCTCGCTTTCCGCTTATTTCCCATCCTCACAAGCTTAGTACGCACAACTCATAATGTTGGAACTCAGTATTTGTTCCGAAATCCTAATGCAAATTTTCTTTCTTTAATACTATCGTGACCTGTACAACTGTTTAGTCTTTTGGGACAGATCTGTTGTCCAGCGAGCGGCTGAACATGATGCGAAGTATGGAACTATTACATCAGCATACTGTAAAAGGAACCTAATTGGTATGCAGTCTGTACCGTAAGATTTACCGTTAGTCAGTGACTTAAATTACTTCCCCAGATCCAGGGTATCTGTTTTTAAATTAATGATGTTGTTCATTCGAATTGCTGCAGCCGCCTTAACTGTTAGGCTTTCGGGGCACGTTTCTAGGCGTAAGTTTCCACCTACGATTCTCTATGAATAATATGAAAGATTCTGCCAAGGGATATGTGGCAGGGCCGGCCGGAGTGGCCGTGCGGTTCTGGGCGCTACAGTCTGGAACCGAGCGGCCGCTACGGTCGCAGGTTCGAATCCTGCCTCGGGCATGGATGTGTGTGATGTCCTTAGGTTAGTCAGGTTTAATTAGTTCTAAGTTCTAGGCGACTGATGACCTAAGAAGTTAAGTCGCATAGTGCTCAGAGCCATTTGACATGTGGCATAGCAGCACTGGGGAAGATGAAATCGGTAGTTTACTTGGAGGCGCGCTTAGGCACCATGATGTTTGATGTGAGAAGCAGCAAATCCAAGCTCGAGTCTCGTTCTGTCACAAATTTTGAATTGCCTCACTACATGTTTATTACACTGAGTATTCAGCGTCACTAAACAGTTTTTGCTGAAATAAGTTCTCGCCATTGCATCTTGACTGGTTTGTTCCCCGCAGATCCACTCATTTCATTTGAGGAAGATTAGTGTTTAATGTCCCGTCTACGACCACGTCGTTTGAGACAGAGACCAAACTCGGAATGGAGAAGGAATTTGGCGGTGTACCTTGAATGTAAGAATCCTAACTTTCATATTAAAGCTTTCACTATCCGTGAGACATGTGTTTCTCGTAATAGATTATCAGAGAATAAGCAGGTTTTTTCCGCATGTTATTGCTACGTGTGCCAGTGTCCCCACTGGTAAAGGGAAACCTGCTAATGGCTTTCAGAGTTCTTAGAATTACAGTTTACTGGCGTATATTGTTCTGTCTTTCAAGTTCCGTTGTTAGCCCATTCGTTCGCTCCGCTCCGTATTGTAGTATCGAATTAATTGGCGCCAGCAGGTAGGCAACCCTACGAACAGATGTGCACGGCGGGCTGCTGTCGTGCTTCCCCGGGCAGTTCGTGTCGATGAACAGCACGCACTTTCTGACGTTCGGCGCATCACGAACAATGCCCATCGATGAGTGCCTGTTTTCCTTAGTCTTGAAGTTCTCGCGCAGTCGTCTTGTTAAACCCCGGAGGTACTTGTGAATTACCCCGTACAGGATGACACGGCGGCCGATCGGTACTGTTGGGCCTTCAAGGCCTGTTTCGGACGGTGTTTGTTTGTTTTTCTCCCACCGTTCCCCACAACAGAAAACGAACCGGGGGATTACTGTTTTTATTTTTTTCATATTGTTACTGCTATTTCATACTGTTACTTCTATCTTGCTCTAGACCTTGAATCAGCCTTTGAAACCGCACATCCAGACTCACACATCAATCCACCTTTGTCGAAGGAAAAGGATCTCGTGAACAGATTCTGAGCATGCGACAAATAATCGACATATCGCGAGAGTTCTGTATTCCTGTTCTCATCTGCTTCCTTGGATATAGGAAAGCGTTCGACTGTGTTCGCTGGGAAAAGTTGTGGAAGGTGCTTGTAGAGTTCGGTGTCCCATCACACTTCACAGCACTGATCAGAAATCTATGCAATAATCACCTCGGAGCTGTGAAGACAAATACTGCCACGTCTGTTTTCTTCAGAGTATCAATGGGTATAAGACAACTTTATATGATCATTCCATTTTAAATCACTCCTAATGCCTACTGCCAGATAATTTATGGAATTAACTGCTTCCAGTTGCTTACCTGCTATACTGTAGCTAAATGATAAAGGATCTTTCTTTCTATGTATTCGCAGCACATTACACTTGTCTACATTGAGATTCGATAGCCATTACCTGCACCATGCGTCAATTCGTTGCAGATCCTCCCTCATTTCAGTACAGTTTTCCACTGTTACAACCTCTCGATATACCACAGCATCATCCGCAAAGGCCTCAGTGAACTTCCGATGTTACCCACAAGGTCATTTATGTATATTGTGAATAGCAACGGTCCTACGACACTCCCCTGCGGCACACCTGAAATCACTCTTACTTCGGAAGACTCCTCTCCATTGAGAATGGCATGCTGCGTTCTGTTATCTAGGAACTCTTCAATCCAATCACACAATTGGTCTGATAGTCCACATGCTCTTACGTTGTTCATTAAAGAACTGTGGGGAACTGTATCGAACGCCTTGCGGAAGTCAAGAAACACGGCATCTACCTGGGAACCCGTGTATATGGCCCTCTGAGCCTCGCGGACGAATAGCGCGAGCTGGGTTTGACACGACCGTCTTTTTCGAAACCCATGCTGATTCCTACAGAGTAGATTTCTAGTCTCCAGAAAAGTCATTATACTCGAACATAATACGTGTTCCAAATTTCTACAACTGATCGACGTTAGAGATATAGGCCTATAGTTCTGCACGTATGTTCGACGTCCATTCTTGAAAACGGGGATGATCTGTGCTCTTTTCCAATCCTTTGGAACGCAACGCTCTTCTAGAGACCTACGGTACCCCGCTGCAAGAAGGGGGGCAAGTTCCTTCGCGTACTCTGTGTAAAATAGAACTGGTATCCCATCAGGTCCAGCGGCCTTTCCTGTTTTGAGCGATTTTAATTGTTTCTCTATCCCTCTGTCGTCTATTTCGATATCTACCATTTTGTCATCTGTGCGACAATATAGAGAAGGAACTACAGTGCAGTCTTCCTCTGTGAAACAGCTTTGGAAAAAGACATTTAGTATTTCGGCCTTTAGTCTATCCTCTGTTTCAGTACCATTTTGGTCACAGAGTGTCTGGACATTTTGGTTTGATCCACCTACCGCTTTGACATAAGACCAAAATTTCTTAGGATTTTCTGCCAAGTCAGTACATAGAACTTTACTTTCGAATTCATTGAACGCCTCTCGCATAGCCCTCCTCACACTACATTGCGCTTCGCGTAATTTTTGTTTGTCTGCAAGGCTTAGGCTATGTTTATGTTTGCTGTGAAGTTCCCTTTGCTTCCGCAGCAATTTTCTAACTCGGTTGTTGTACCACGGTGGCTCTTTTCCATCTCTTACGATCTTGCTTGGCACATACTCATCTAACGCATATTGTACGATGGATTTGAACTTTGTCCACTGATCCTCAACACTATCTGTACTTGAGACAAAACTTTTGTGTTGAGCCGTCAGGTACTCTGTAATCTGCTTTTTGTCACTTTTGCTAAACAGAAAAATCTTCCTACCTTTTTTAATATTTCCATTTACGGCTGAAATCATCGATGCAGTAACCGCTTTATGGTCGCTGAGTCCTTGTTCTGCGTTAACTGTTTCGAATAGTTCGGGTCTGTTTGTCACCAGAAGGTGTAATATGTTATCGCCACGAGTCGGTTCTCTGTTTAACTGCTGAAGGTAGTTTTCAGATCAATGAGCTTTCCAGTGTACTTCTTCAGCAAGGTGTAAGATAAGATGGTAATCGTCCCGGATGGAGACGCTTGGTTCATGGGATCAAGACGCTCAGCAATGAGCAAAACAACTTGTGACGATAACTTCTGATTGTCACATTAATTAACATAACCATAAATTAATTTTTTCAATCTGAAAAAAATTACTAGTGAAAGGGTTAAGCGATTTTGGGAAATCACTGGAGATTTATAATTACGGGAGCGATGCACGCAATTGTTTATGGGCGCATTGCTTATACGTAAAATATGGTGGAAGACGAGAAGCAGAAGGAGGAGGAAGGGTGTTGGAAGAAGGCCTAACACGATGCCAGAGGCTGGTGTAGGTGTGGCCGCAGGCAGGGGAGCGCGGGCAGCGTGTGTGTGTGCGTGTGTGTGTGTGTGTGTGTGTGTGTGTGTGTGTGTGTGCGCGCCAGCGAGAGTGAAAGCCCGCCTCGCCGCGACCCCTGCCCTTCTGGGCGGCCGTGCGGGCGGCCAGTTCCCACAGCTCGGCGCCGCCTCGCTTCACTCACTCCACTTCCGTGGCCACACATCACATCGCAGCAGCCGCCGGCTGGCCTCCTCTACTGCCCGTAACCTCCGCTGCAGTTAGCCGCCGTGCTGCCGTGTCAGACGCCGCGTGCACGACACGGGCTGCTGCAGACATTCGTCGCGGTGGCTCGCAGTGTCGCACATTTACGAGCGCCGTGAAGTACAGACCATTTCCAGCTGATTAGCAAACTCTTTGCTAGATGAGCTCGAGCCGTCAAAGTGTACTGATCTTAAGGTCGCTGTTTAGAATCCCGCTGTTTTTACTTACATTCCATATTCATTAACAAATGGAGATATTAATTAATATTCAATCATACACTGAAGAGCCAAAGTGACTGTAGGAGGATACAAGATGACTTGGACAGGATTTGTGATTGCTGTAAAGCAGGTTCATCCAAGAATTGCGCCCGGCGGGCGCGCCCGCGTCTTGCGGGCGCAAGGCAGTGTAGTTCAGCGCCCCGTCCGCGACCGTGTGTCGCTAGTGTCGCCATAGAAGCGAGCGAGCGAGCGAGCGAGAGAGAGAGAGAGAGAGAGAGAGCTGCGGAGCCAGTGAGACCGCACAGCACTGCTCTACGCTGGACTGTCCCGCGGTCAGATCAAACGTAAACAAAATATTTTATTTTAGAAATAATTTAATGTAAGGGATATAGAGTTTCATTCTTACTGTTAGTAGTTGCTTAAGTATTTTTTTTATACTTCGTGCTAAAATTTTTTGTATCCCTTTTCAGAGTTTAGAAATCGGATCCTTAGTTTGCTGTTTTGTACGTAATAATTTTAACTGACCAAGTTTGAAAACCTATTAAAGTAGAATTAAGGTTACAAAGCTCTTTAATTCTCACAGTCAACATTGCTAAAGAAGTCAATTAACATTTTACACGTTTTTCTTTTTCGAGGAAACTATTTTGTCTACGCTTGGTACAATATTCCGTGAGACTGCTAACTTCAAAGAATTGGTCAAATTTTTATCGCCAAGGAATGAACGGTTCTTAGATTTAGCAACCTTGGAAAGTGAGAAAAAGCGCTCACAAATATACGTGGAACCAAACATTGAGAGAACTTTGCTTCAGCAAAAGAGGATATTTCTCTCGTGAAAGACAGCTGTAAAAGTCATCCAAAGTTTTACACATAAGAAAGCGGTCCTTCAGGCGGATATGACACTGTAGGTCAATCAGCTCTAGTTGAAGCACTTGTGAGACGTCCTCTGCCCGAAGGGAAAACGGGCGAACAAATATATCTATCGGCTGGCGCTCGGGCGGTCCGCACGGCCAGCTAAGCGACACGCCTCGGCCACTGCGACAACACACGAATTCGCCCGGGGCGCTGGCCGCGGGCGATCGCGAGCGCTAGCGCCCCAGGGGCACAGCTTGGACGATCCTGGTGTAAAGAATGGCAGCTAACTCTAAATATAGATAAATGTAAATTAATGCAGATGAATAGGAAAAAGAATCCTGATATGTTTGAATACTCCATTAGTAGTGTAGCGCTTGACACAGTCACGTCGATTAAATATTTGGGCGTAACATTGCAGAGCGATATGAAGTAGGACAAGCATGTAATGGCAGTTGTGGGGAAGGCGGATAGTCGTCTTCGGTTCATTGGTAGAATTTTGGGAAGATGTGGTTCATCTGTAAAGGAGATCGCTTATAAAACACTAATACGACCTATTCTTGAGTACTGGTCGAGCGATTGGGATCCCTATGAGGTCGGATTGAGGGAGGACATAGAAGCAATTCAGAGGCGGGCTGCTAGATTTGTTACTGGTAGGTTTGATCATCACGTGAGTGTTACGGAAATGCTTCAGGAACTCGAGTGGGAGTCTCTGGAGGAAAGGAGGCGTTCTTTTCGTGAGTCGCAACTGAGGAAATTTAGAGAACCAGCATTTGAGGCTGACTGCAGTACAATTTTACTGCCGCCAACTTATATTTCACGGAAAGACCACGAAGATAAGATAAGAGAGATTAGGGCTCGTACAGAGGCATATAGACAGTCATTTCTCCCTCGTTCTGTTTGGGAGTGGAACAGGGAGAGAAGATGCTAGTTGTGGTACGAGGTACCCTCCGCCACGCACCGTATGGTGGATTGCGGAGTATGTATGTAGATGTAGAACCGGTACACCTGCCTAATATCGTGTAGGGCATCTGCGAGCACACAGAAGTGCCGCAACATGACGTGACATGGACTCGACTAATGTCTGAAGTAGTGCTGGAGGAAATTAACACCATGAATCCTACAGGGCTGTCCATAAATCCGTAAGAGTAGGAGGCGGTGGAGATCTTTTTTGAACAGCACGTTGCAAGGTATCCCAGATACGTTCAACAATGTTCATGTCTCGGGAGTATGGTGGTCAGCGGAAGTGTTTAAACTCAGAAGAGAGGTCCTGGAGCCGCCCTGTAGCAATTCTGGACATGAGGGGAGTCGCAGTGTGCTACTGGAATTGCCAAGTCCGTCGGAATGTACAATACACATGAATGGATTCAGATGATCAGAGAGGATGCTTACGAACGTGTCACCTTTCAGAATAGTATCTAGACGTGTTAGAGGTCCCAAATACTCTAACTGCAAACGCCCCACACCATTACATAGCCTCCACCAGCTTGAACAGTCCCCTGCTAACATGCAGGGTCCATGGATTCATGAGGTTGTCTCCATACCCGTACACGTCCATTCGCTCGATACAATTTGAAACGAGGCTCGTCCGACCAGGCAACTTGGTTCTAGTCATCAACGGGCCCAGGGGAGGCGTAAAGCTTTGTGTCGTGCATTCATCAAGGGAACACGAGTGGACCTTCGACTCCAAAGCCCATATCGATGATGTTTCGTTGAATGGTTCACACGCTGACACTTGTTGATGGCCCAGCACTGGAATCTGCAGCAGTTTACGGAAGGGTTGCACTTCTGACATGTTGAACGATTCTCTTCAGTCGTCGTTAATCTTTTTCCGGCCGCTGCGATGTCGGAGATTTGATGTTTTAGCGGATTCCTGATATTCACGGTACAAAATGGTTGAAATGGCTCTGAGCACTATGCGACTTAACTTCTGAGGTCATCAGTCGCCTAGAAGTTAGAACTAATTAAACCTAAGTAACCTAAGGACATCACACACATCCATGCCCAAGGCAGGATTAGAACCTGCGACCGTAGCGTTCGCTCGGTTCCAGACTGTAGCGCCTAGAACCGCACGGCCACTCGGTCCGGCTATTCACGGTACACTCGTGAAATGGGTGTACGGGATAATCCCCACTTCATCGCTACCTCGAAGACACTGTGTCGCATCGCTCCTGCATCGACTATAACACCACGTTCAAACTCACTTAAATCTTGATAACCTCCCATTGTAGCAGCAGTAACCTATCTAACAACTGCGCCAGACACTTGTCTATATAGGCGTGCCGACCGTAGCGCCGTATTCCGTCTGTTTATATATCTCTGTATTTGAATACGCATGACTATACCAGTTTCTTTGACGCTGCAGTGTATGTCTTATGATTTGCATATCCGCCGATGGTGTGCACGTGTACCAAGTTACTTGGACAAGACCACATCTTTTGGATGCTTCGCTTTTCTTATCAGACAGTATATTTTTGTAAAGATAATGAGGTACGATAAGAGGACAATGAAGGCAACTCAGATTTTTTTTAAAAACTTTATAGGAATGCAGGTTGGCTAGTTGTAGTAGTATTCACATCACGTTCCAAATACCAAGAACACTACTTCCTTTGTAGTGGAGATACTTTTCTCAACCGCATGGCTGCTGAATCAGCTGCACGCAGGCCTGGCGGAAAGGGTGGAGGTATTACAAATCGCAACTGGAAGAGCGGACGTGGCTCAGGAATGTGCTGTGATTCTGTAACGCTGGATAGGGAATTACCTTGACGATTCCTTGCGTGGATATACGTCAATGCATACCAGTTTGATACGTACGTTTTCCTCGTTTCGGTATAGTTGATTTCGAGAACTGTACTGATTCTTACTAAGTACACCCACTTAGCAGCAGTCGTATTTTAATTAGTTGGCATTTAACTGCCGCCGTCAGTTATACACCAATGGGAACTGTGTTGGTATTATCGGCTCCCACAGTTATGCCGTTTCCACTGCGCAAAGCATTCCCTCTGCCAGTTAGCAAGTATCAAACTTTTCCGGACGCTAAAATTTCAAGAAGAAACTTAGCTCCAGTCCTAACTGAAACTGAGAAAACGTTTTTTTTCTTTTTAGATCTATAGCGCACGTAAATTTCAGAATGTTATCAGTCATAGCAAATAGAAGCTTTAAACTTATCTACCCTGATAGACGAGCGGTTTAACACGGCACTTGTGGGATTAGGGGAGGTGAACCTGCCCGGATATAGCTTACCTGGCGGGTTAAGGCGAGGGCTGGTGAGCCGAACAGCTTGGATGTGATTTTCAGGCTGTTTACAACATCTCACTAGCTTGAATACCGGGCTGGTATGCAAGTCCAGCCTCAGCTACACACTAGGCAAACACTAAGGAAACGTCCTCTCACACGTGCACTTAGATTTACTCTAGACGCAGACGAATATGGTACACGAATTCCATCCGGTGGTAATGGTGGCGCCAGTAAGGACATCCGACCACCAACCAACATTGCCAAAACTCATATAACAAACCCGGACTCGTTGAGAAACTGGGACAAACAAGGAATAAGAAGAAGAAGAAGAGACACTTTAAAAACTTCATATTTGTTACGAACTGATTACTGACTATACTGCAAAAATCATCATTTTTAGAAGCTTGGCCGACCGCTGTGGCCGAGCGGTTCTAGGCGCTTCAGTCCGGAACCGCGTTGCTGCTACGGTCGCAGGTTCGAATCCTGCCTCGCCCGAGGTATGTGTGTGATGTCCTTAGGTTAGTTAGGTTTAAGTAGTTCTAAGTCTAGGGGACTGATGACCTCAGATGTTAAGTCCCATACTGCTTAGAGCTATTTGAATCAGAAGCTTGTACATAGAGAATACAATTCAATACAAAACAAGTCATATCTTACAATATAGTACGCGCATTATAACTTACTTTATGGATGATTTTTTAGTAACAGATTATGTCATATACGTTGTTGCTCCTATGACATCATGTTATGCTCATAAATAAGTTCGAGGTGTTCACGCTATTTTAGGAGCACGTTACTTTCGAGCAGTTGCTGCAAAGGTCTTATATATAACGTACTTAACACTAGGAAGATTATAATTATTTTACAGAAATTTGCCACTTAACTTGCATGTGCTTGTCCTACATCAAAATCACAAGTGTCACTAATGTATCCATTGTATGAAACTTCCGTTTTAGATACTTGAAAATGGCCTAACGCCGAAATCGTACAATCGTACAGGAAATAGAGAGAATGGTAGCTGAAGACGTCAAGAAATAATTCAAGAAAGATTTTTTGAATGTTTATTTGACAGGTAAATGTCTGCAGTCCCGGTCCAAACTGTCTTCCCAACGCCACAGTACCAGAGCCTTCCCGGTAGAGGAGCAAAAACAGAGTGGCCATACCGTAATAAATGAGGTGCGACTTTTTGCGTTGTGAAGGATGTTGTACAGCTCCTTAAATCACCAATACGGTGATTTATCGCTCGTTGACGCTGGCGTTGAGACTTTTCGTAAAACGTTTGCAAATTGAAATGTGCAAAACTGAAAGGCGATTTGGCCGGAATCGTCTACTGCGGTGTAAACGCCACAAACTGTGGCTCTTTTGACAGGCTCTGCCATTATATCAGCTAAGCCCTTCTGGTACTCTAGAACTTACCAAATAGTTGCACTTACAACAATCGTATGTGACCCCTTATCTACATCAAATAACATTCGGCCGAGGGGACATACGGATTAAGCAGCGTAGGCCTACCTAGTTGCTAAGAACTACATGATCCAGTGTAGGCACAAGCAGAACATAATAATAATGGACTACGTAGTACCGTAGTACCTACCTTATTTAAACCGACATGTTTTTTTTTTTGGGGGGGGGGGCGATCCGTCAGAAAACTTCATTCTGGTCAGGGAAATTTCATACCATTTCAAGAAATAACTTTGGAGTGACGTATAGGCCTACTGATTGGTTTTGAATACGAGGCACAAAAGTACGATAACTTTCTAATCCTGTGATTGCAGCTCTCAAGGAAGAAGTGTACTTCGAGCTTCACGCTTATCCAACCAATCTTGTACATGTCCTGTCATGTGAGCGTTAATATCTTACAGGCGTAAAATGATGCGTCGTTGTTTAACAATTGCGTTATAGTTGTCGATTCGGTTCTTGCTCTCACTCACCTTGATATGCTATTTCGTTTAACGTTAGAAACACTTCTGTAAACAGTTCCCTTCCATAACATGCTGATTACGTGCGCTCCTCTGAAGTACATTAATGTGCAAAACTTCAGGGCGGAAATAACTTTCGCATGATACGTCACTGGCAAGAAACGTAGTTCGATGGAACTTGGCCCATACATAGAAAGAACTGCTACAGTATAGTACAGAAGGTAAATGAAAGAAATATGCGGTGAGACGAAAAGAAATGACCATTTTATTCAAACATGATAATTACATTGAAGTCACGTCGACGCATGATGGCCCCTGGACATCACAATCGGCTGGACATGCTGTTTAATAGGGTATGTGATCTCCACAGATGGCAATGCATGGTATTGTATTGCATTGTATGATAACCAGGGACCTAGAAACGACGGAGAGGCTCCGTTCCCGCCGCAGCCGCAGTGGTTCACAACCCCACGACGACTACCGCGGCCGGCCGGTATGGCCGACAGGTTATAGGCGCTTCAGTCTGGAATCGCGCGACCGCTACAATCGCAGGTTCGAACCTTGCCTCGGGCATGGATGTGTGTGATGTCCTTAGGTTAGTTAGGTTTAAGTAGTTCTAAGTTCTATGGGACTGTTGACCTCAGTTGATACGTCCCATTGTGCTCAGAGCCAATTGAACGATTTTGAACGACTACCGTAGTCCACCCCTCCGTCGCCCCACACCGAACCCAGCGTTATTGCGCCGTTCGGCTCCCGGTGGACCCCCCCCCCCACCCCCCGCCCCGGGAACGTCTCACACCAGACGAGTGTAATCCCTTTGTTTGCGTGGTAGAGTAACGGTGGTGTACGCGTACATGGAGAACTTGTTTGCGCAGCAATCGCCTACATAGAGTAGCTGAGGCGGAATAAGGGGAACCAGCCCGCATTCACCGAAGCAGATGAAAAATCGCCAAAAAGCCATCCACAGACTGGCCGGCTCACCGGACCTCGACACAAGTCCGCGTGGTGGATTCGTGCCGGGACCCGGCGCTCCTTCCCACTCCTGAAAGCAGTGCGTTAGTCCGATCGGATAACCGGGCGAGCTGGCAATGCATACTCTGCAACGTGCTCAAATGCTGTCCGCAAGGTTAGTGACGAGTTCATGGGGGAGCGCGTCCCGTTGCTCGGCGGTTGACAGCCGCTGGATGGTCGATGGAGCATGTGGACTTGCTGCAGTACGTCTTCCCAACGCATCCCACACGTGCTCGATGGGATTTAAGTCAGGAGGAACGGACAGGCCAGTTAATTCGCGTCCGCAGCTCGTGGTCGTGCGGTAGCGTTCTCGCTTCCAGCGCACGGGTTCCCGGGTTCGATTCCCGGCGGGGTAAGGGATTTGGTTGGTTGGTTTTGGGGAAGGAGACCAGACAGCGTGGTCATCGGTCTCATCGGATTAGGGAAGGAAGTCGGCCGTGCCCTTTCAGAGGAACCATCCCGGCATTTGCCTGGAGGTAAGGGATTTTCTCTGCCTCGTGATGACTGGGTGTTGTGTGATGTCCTTAGGTTAGTTAGGTTTAAGTAGTTCTAAGTTCTAGGGGACTGATGACCATAGATGTTACGTCCCATAGTGCTCAGAGCCAGTTAATTCGCCGAATACATTCACGTTACGAGAGCTCTGCCACCTCCGCGGTCACGAATTGTCGTTCATAAAAATGAAGTCATGGTCGAATGTATCCTTGAAAAGAGCAGACAGTGTCGCAATGACGCTGACTAATGGATGCACAGTGTTCAAAGATCTAGAGGTTAATACGCTCACGTAACATTATCCCTCCTGTGGATGTGGTGTCACCGCTAGACACCACACTTGCTAGGTGGTAACTTAAATCGGCCGCGGTCCTGTAGTACATGTCGGACCCGCGTGTCGCCACTGGTAATCGCAATCCTAGCGCCACCACATGGCAGGTCACAAGACACGGACTAGACCTCGCCCCAGTTGTACGGACGACATAGCTTGCGACCAGACCTACCAAGTCTTCCTCTCATTTGCCGAGAGACTGATAGAATAGCCTTCAGCTTATTCCATAGCTACTACCTAGCAAGGCGCCATTTGTATCAGTGCTTATAGCTTACTACTATTCAAGAGATGTATTCCAACAAGAGAATAAAGTTAAGTATATTATTCCAGCTACGTACTTTTCTTCTTATTCATTAATAAGTCTCATGTTCCAGTACTTCACGCCCGTCTGCGTTAGTTTAGCGTGCACTTTCAGCCACTTCGATCTACAAGGTGTTGGCCCAGCTGCCGACACATCAGTGGATATATATATATATATATTAATGCCCATTAAAATTGCTACACCAAGAAGAAATGCAGATGATAAACGGGTATTCATTGGACAAATATATTATACTAGAACTGACATGTGATTACATTTCCACACAATCCTGAGAAATCAGTACCCAGAACAACCACCTCTGGCCGTAATAACGGCCTTGATACGCCTGGGCATTGAGTCAGACAGAGCTTGGATGACGTGTACAGGTACAGCTGCCCATGCAGCTTCAACGCGATACCACAGTTCATCAAGAGTAGTGACTGGCTTATGGTCACGAGCCAGTTGCTCGGCCACCATTGACCAGACGTTTTCAATTGGTGAGAGATCTGGAGAATGTGCTGGCCAGGGCAGCAGTCGAACATTTTCTTATCCAGAAAGGCCCGTACAGGACCTGCAACATGCGGTCGTGCCTTATCCTGCTGAAATGTAGGGTTTCGCAGGGATCGAATGAAGGGTAGAGCCACGGGTCGTAACACATCTGAAATGTAACGTCCACTGCTAAAAGTGCCGTCAATGCGAACAAGAGGTGACCGAGACGTGTAACCAATGGCACCCCATACCATCACGCCGGGTGATACGCCAGTATGGCGATGACGAATACACGGCCGGCCGAAGTGGCCGTGCGGTTAAAGGCGCTGCAGTCTGGAACCGCAAGACCGCTACGGTCGCAGGTTCGAATCCTGCCTCGGGCATGGATGTTTGTGATGTCCTTAGGTTAGTTAGGTTTAACTAGTTCTAAGTTCTAGGGGACTAATGACCTCAGCAGTTGAGTCCCATAGTGCTCAGAGCCATTTGAACCATTTGACGAATACACGCTTCCAGTGTGCGTTCACCGCGATGTCGCCAAACATGGATGCGATCATCATGATGCTGTTAACAGAACCTAAAAAATGACGTTTTGCCATTCGTGCGCCCAGGTTCGTCGTTGAGTACACCATCACAGGCGCTCCTGTCTGTGATGCAGCGTCAAGGGTAACCGCAGCCCCGGTCTCCGAGCTGATACCTCATGTTGCTGCAAACGTCGTCGAGCTATTCGTGCAGATGGTTGTTGTCTTGCAAACGTCCCCATCTGTTGACTCAGGGATCGAGACGTGGCTGCACGATCCGTTACAGCCATGCGGATAAGGTGCCTGTCATCTCGACTGCTAGTGATACGAGGCCGTTGGGGTCCGGCACGGCGTTCCGTATTATCCTCCTGAACCCACCGATTCCATATTCTGCTAACAGTCATTGGATCTCGATCAACGCGAGCAGCAATGTCGCGATAGGATAAACCGCAATCGTGATAGGCTACAATCCGACCATTATCAGTCGGAAACGTGATGGTACGCATTTCTCCTCCTTACACGAGGCATCACAGCAACATTTGACCAGGCAACGCCGGTCAACTGCTGTTTGTGTATGAGAAATCGGTTGGAAACTTTCCTAATGTTAGCACGTTGTAGGTGTCGCCACCGGCACCAACCTTGTGTGAATGCTCTGAAAAGCTAATCATTTGCATATCACAGCATCTTCTTCCTGTGGGTTAAATTTCGCGTCTGTAGCACGTCATCTTCGTGGTGTAGCAGTTTTAATGGCCAGTATTGTATAATAATAAGAAGAATGGGTACATAAATAAAGAGATTAAAATAAATCAATTATTTTCACTCAATGCCAAAATTTTGGATTTTTTATACTTACGACTTTGTGTCCGTTTTAACGTGAACTTACTTTCATATTGTCGAGACCTACACACTCCTGTTAGGTGCTTCTCCTTCCGACGCCGCAAAACTTTCCATTCTTCGTGACCGTGTCGGTAGTGTAATTTTCATTTATCGGACTTCTCCACGAGTGGTAGGCTGCATACGTGACATGACATTTTCGTGGTGCGCGGAAGAAAATAAAACGGCCACATATTTTTGCACTGAGAAAAATTATTATTCAGATACCGTGAAAGCTACTACACGCATCTCATATCTAAACACGCCCTCTCTCCACGAGAACTCAAGACATAAGGTCTCTATCATTTGTTCTCGCCTTCCGGCGTAGCAAAATACATCTGTTGCGGGCGCTTACAACAGTTATCCTTGGCTTTTCCAACATATCAATACACTCCCGACACCATAACACCTGGATTACCAAAACTGTCGTGTTAGGTAATGATGGACGTAACCTCACGTGGTGACAGGTGGGAACACCTAATACACACAGTATGATTGTCATACGTGATCGAGCGTGGTGGCGCAGTGGTTAGCACACTGGACTCGCATTCGAGAGTACGACGGTTCAATACCGCGTCCAGCCATCCCGATTTAGGTTTTCCGTGATTTCCCTAAATCGCTACACGCAAATACGGGGATGGTTTCTTTGAAAGGGCAAGGCCGCTTTCCTTCTCCGTTCTTCCCTAATCCGCTGAGACCGATGACCTCGCTGTTTGGTCTCTTCCCCCAAACAACCCAAATCATACCTGATCGTTTTCTGTCCGTCTCATTGGCTATTTATTTCAGTTACCCTCTGTACTAGACTGTAGCAGTTCCTTCTGGATATGGTCCAAGTTCCATCGAGCTATGTTACTTGGCAGTGACACATCATACGAAAGTTATTTCCTTAAGTTTTGGTCATTGGTGCACACTCCACTCCTTTCTTTGAAAATGCATCTACATATTGCTACTAAAGTCACTTGTCTGGATTAAATATACAGCTGTTGGATGGTGATAGACGAAACAAGTAGCATTTACCACCGTGCTGTCACAACGGAAATGCCTGAGCGTCTTCAATCACGTGTGTGGGCCGACGTCCAAGTGAAAGTTCTTCCCGCGGCCCTCGGGCTTGCCGGTCGCCCTTTCGCAGTTTCCCTTCGTTGTATCTTCTTGTAAATAGCTCAGCTGCATCGTTTTTGCGGTTTGTTTATATCTTCTGACCAGCTACACAACACAGAAGGGAGAAGTGAATGACAATCAGTGTCGAGAAGTTTGCAGTAGACTTTTGGCAAATCTTCACCTTCCAAAGGAACCATATGCCCCTGGTTTAAAGAGTACAGGCAAGAAATAAACTAACTCGAAGATGAAAGTTGGTCAGAAGCAGCGGTAGCGGCCACTATAGAATATAACCAGTTTCAGGTCCGACGATTGAAGACAGTTGACGGAGACAGTCTTTTTCTTAAAAGGACAGTTATTGGCATTATTAAAAGTTTCCCCAGACTTAAGATGAAACTGTAGGAAGTAATTCACTAGAAATACGGATGAAATATGTGGTCGAGTATACTGAATGACAACATCGGCACCGGCACACTAGAAAGACCCAGCGAATTTAAAAACTCAATCAGGTAATTTAAAATCTTGTTCGCATATATATATATATATATATATATATATATATATATATATATATATATATATATGTGTGTGTGTGTGTGTCATATACGATGAGTGCGAACGAGCTTTTAAATTACCTGATTGAGTTTATAAATTCTTTGGACCATTCTGGTGTCCAGCGCACAGATTGTCATTCAGAATCGGCACATCAGTAATTCTTCTGCAGATTAATCCACGGCTCGCTATCAAATAAGTAACTTCAAACGACTGCAGTTCCCCAACGCCTTGGATTCTCAATGACCATCACCGAGGCAAAAGGTTAATCACTTCATGTGCTGTGATTACATCTGGAAAATCCCATACTTACCACGTGATCACCTATATGTTGCATGCACACGAGTGTTATAGCCGAAAAATTTGTTTTTGTAGAAGACAGAAAGATCAAAAATATTGTGTATCTTATAACACTTGGATAAGCTTATTCAAATTTAATTCAATCCACAAATCATTATCTTTCATTTATTTTGTATATGTAAATGAGTCTGGTTTGCAAAATGTGTATCTACTTAGAAAAAGGCATAGCAACTCATGCTGGGCACAGCTAGTATATTATAAAAATGTTGTTGTTGTTGTGTACCAGTGACACCGCCCCGATTTTTTGGTTCAAATGGCTCTGAGCACTATGGGACTTAACAGCTATGGTCATCAGTCCCCTAGAACTTAGAACTACTTAAACCTAACTAACCTAAGGACATCACACAACACCCAGCCATCACGAGGCAGAGAAAATCCCTGACCCCGCCGGGAATCGAACCCGGGAACCCGGGCGTGGGAAGCGAGAACGCTACCGCACGACCACGAGATGCGGGCCCCGATTTTTTAAAGAGTCGAACTCCCACATATTGAACTACTTCAAACGTCTGTTTGCATGAGTTAATGAGCTAAATATTTAACGTTAAACTTGTAAAACGCCTGTGGTTGAAAACGTAAAACCCTAATTATGTTGTTTTTATTTGTTTGGCATTATTCACCCACAGACTAATGAAAAAACAACGCAAATAATTAATGACACACCCGTTGGTATTCCTTGCTAACTAATTTGAGTTCCGTTGTAAAGAAAGTTAGTTTTCACGCATCTCAATGCTTGTGATGTCATATGCCTGAACTACGCGCCGCACAATGATATAACTTTGCAGGTATATTCAGGAGTATATGCGAATACTGTGTACCCGCCAGGACAGCTGCCGTGTTAGCACACCGCTTCAGGAATTTGGGCAAATGGGCGGACCCCGGATCGAATCCGCCGGCGGATGTAGATGTGGGTTTTAGGCGGTTCCCCACATTCCACGAAAGCAATATCGGACTGATCCCCACGTCCCGCCTCGGTTACACGAATCGTAAACGTCTCGAAAACGTTCGCACACTTCCACATAATACTGTTCGCAGACAGTTGGGATACACATATTCTCTCCCAGGGGGTTACGGGAAGGACATCCAGCCACTCTTTAAATTAACCATACCAATTTCGATTGTAACAATGCCGACGTTGAGTAGATGCGGATAAAGGCGCAAGAAAAAGATGTGCGAATACCTTCTGCAAAATGTGTTGCGAATGGAGTTAGTAGTCAAGCAGTAATACATTGAAACGTCGTTTCTGATCAGTTGTGGCTTCCACAATGATGAGATCACGCAGGGACCCCTTTGTTTCCAGACGTTTCACGCCTTACAGACGAACGGCCATCTGTCCAATGGGGCCGCGTGGGATTAGCCGAGTAGCCGGCACGGCAGCTCAGCGTGTTCGGTCAGAGGGTTAACTGCCCTCTGTAATAAAAACAACCTGAGTGAATGGATCAATAATAAACTTCGACGGGCATTAGGGGACGTCCGCCACGAACCATTGCAACGAACTATAACTAACAAAATAAGATTAAAAAAAAAAGCGGTCTAAGGCGCTGCAGTCATCATGGACTGTGCGGCTGGTTCCGGCGGAGGTTCGAGTCCTCCCTCGGGCATGGGTGTGTGTGTCTGTCCCTAGGATAATTTAGGTTAAGTAGTGTGTAAGCTTAGAGACTGATGACCTTTGCAGTTAGCCCGCATCTCGTGGTCGTGCGGTAGCGTTCTCGCTTCCCACGCCCGGGTTCCCGGGTTCGATTCCCGGCGGGGTCAGGGATTTTCTCTGCCTCGTGATGGCTGGGTGTTGTGTGCTGTACTTAGGTTAGTTAGGTTTAAGTAGTTCTAAGTTCTAGGGGACTGATGACCATAGATGTTAAGTCCCATAGTGCTCAGAGCCATTTGAACCATTTGAGCCTTCGCAGTTAAGTCCCATAAGAATTCACACACATTTGAACTTTTTTTTTTGTCCAATGGGGCGTAAAATGTCATTCATTTGGAAAGGCCACCTGCCGATACTCGGTGGACCTCCAGTTGCGGCGTTGGCGTGCGAATTCCAGCCTTTCGGAAATGTTATCAGCTTGGCGCAAAAGCCAATGATCGCGCCCTTTTGGACGTCGGATAAGTCGCTCCGTTTCCGCATTGCGACAACGACTGCACTGTTTCCGCGTCCCCCCCCCCCCCCCCACACACACTTTGTATACCTATCACTGCTAGTGCTGCCGAGCCGGCCGCGGTGGCCGTGCGGTTCTAGGCACTTCAGTCCGGAACCGCGTGACTGCTACGATCGCAGGTTCGAATCCTGCCTCGGGCATGGATGTGTGTGATGTCCTTAGGTTAGTTAGGTTTAAGTAGTTCAAAGTTCTAGGGGATTGATGACCTCAGATGTTGAGTCCCATAGTGCTCAGAGCCATTTGAACCATTTTTAGTGCTGCCGACTGGCGTTTGTGAGTCATTATTGCGTGTTGACGTCGAACATAGCGAGTGGTCACATTAATATGACTGGACCGTGTAGAACATACACAGCAGCAGAAATCGAAAAATCGGATCCAATAAAGTCATCAAAGGATGAAGAAGCCTTGTCAGCCACTCTGCGAAGTTGTGATACACACCAGAAATACGGTCTAGACAGTGAAATTTTAAATTTAGCATTTGAGATATCTTTCACGCAGGAGGATCGTACAAACATACCGCCGTTTGAGTCTCGTACAGATTCTCGTATGGAGGACATGGGGTTGTGAAGCAGCTGAATGGGTTGAAAATAAATAAATCGCCAGGTCCTGATGAGATCCCAATTCGGTTTTACAGAGAGTACTCTACTGCATTGGCTCCTTACTTAGCTTGCATTTATCGCGAATCTCTTGCCCAACGTAAAGTCCCGAGCGACTGGAAAAAAGCGCAGGTGACGCCTGTATATAAGAAGGGTAGAAGGACGGACCCTCAAAATTACAGACCAATATCCTTAACATAGGTTTGTTGCAGGATTCTCGAACATATTTTCAGTTCGAATATAATGAACTTCCTTGAGACAGAGAAGTTGCTGTCCATGCATCAGCACGACTTTAGAAAGCATCGCTCCTGCAAAACGCAACTCGTCCTTTTTTCAGATGATACCTTGCGAACCATGGATGAAGGGTATTAGACGGATGCCATATTCCTTGACTTCCGGAAAGCGTTTGACTCGGTGCCCCACTGCAGACTCCTAACTAAGGTACGAGCATATGGGACTGGTTCCCAAATATGTGAGTGGCTCGAAGACTTCTTAAGTAATAGAACCCAGTACGTTGTCCTCGATGGTGAGCGTTCATCGGAGGTGAGCGTATCATCTGGAGTGCCCCAGGGAAGTGTGGTAGGTCCGGTATTGTTTTCTATCTACATAAATGATCTATGGATAGGGTGGGTAGCAACGTGCGGCTGCTTGCTGATGATGCTGTGGTGTACGGGAAGGTGTCGTCGTCGAGTGACTGCAGGAGGATACAAGATCACTTGGACAGGATTTGTGATTGGTGTAAAGAATGGCAGCTAACTCTAAATATAGATAAATGTAAATTAATGCAGATGAATAGGAAAAAGAATCCTGATATGTTTGAATACTCCATTAGTAGTGTAGCGCTTGACACAGTCACGTCGATTAAATATTTGGGCGTAACATTGCAGAGCGATATGAAGTAGGACAAGCATGTAATGGCAGTTGTGGGGAAGGCGGATAGTTGTCTTCGGTTCATTGGTAGAATTTTGGGAAGATGTGGTTCATCTGTGAAGGAGATCGCTTATAAAACACTAATACGACCTATTCTTGAGTACTGGTCTAGCGTTTGGGATCCGTATCAGGTCGGATTGAGGGAGGACATAGAAGCAATTCAGAGGCGGGCTGCTAGATTTGTTACTGGTAGGTTTGATCATCACGTGAGTGTTACGGAAATGCTTCAGGAACTCGAGTGGGAGTCTCTGGAGGAAAGGAGGCGTTCTTTTCGTGAATCGCTACTGAGGAAATTTTGAGAACCAGCATTTGAGGCTGACTGCAGTACAATTTTACTGCCGCCAACTTATATTTCTCGGAAAGACCACAAACATAAGAGAGATTAGGGCTCGTACAGAGGCATATAGGCAGTCATTTTTGCCTCGTTCTATTTGAGAGTGGAACAGGGAGAGAAGATGCTAGTTGTGGTACGAGGTACCCTCCCCCACGCACCGTATGGTGGATTGCGGAGTATGTGTGTAGATGTAGATCAAAGTTACGGGTGCATGATAACCTTTAAAGACGAGCTGCCGATGGATCACAGCACTTGAAACGTGCCGTGAGGCGAAGGTATCACAAAAGCTGTGCCGCCGCTCATCAGCTGCTAAACGTGTCAGAGACAGGGCCACGAGATGAGGCAGGAGACAATGCGTGCGCCGCTTGGCAGTGCGGCCACGTCACGGCGCATCTGCATATAGTAGCGCCGCGTCCACGTGTGCTGCCCACGTGTGGCGGCGCTGCCGCCGTGCCGTGCCGCTCTGTGGGCGCAGCGGCGCTGTGCCTCTGCCCCTGTGCTGCTCCTATAGCTGCCGCTGCTGCCGCCGCCAGCGCCGGACTCGCACTTCCGCGTTCCTCGCGATCCGCCGCCTGAGGCGCCAGCGTCGCGGGCCGCTCCGCTGACGTCACGCGCCCCCCTTTGCTTTCACCCGTGCCGCGCGGCGCGATCAGCCAGTGCGTTCCACCCGCGCACGAGTGCGTGCCGGGATGACGTGCACTGCCCGGTTAGCGGGCTTTGCGGTCATCCGATATTGGGCGTACATAAGCGGTTTTTGTTGATAATTATCCTTTGGAACCGTCTAATCACAACTGAATAGAATAATTTTTTCGTTGCCATAGGCGTTTCATCTTCATTATTTAGAGCATCTTCAGTGGCAAGTTTCGTAACAGCTGGTCTATAATTTTGCCACTGAAGATGCCTGGCAGGAAAAAAAATTTTTTTCTCCTCAGCGGATACATGTCTGTACGTGTTTGTCAGGCAGAATTTTCTGTTTTCTTTTCTGTAATGTCATCCTATCAGTGTATGAGCATGCGCGGGATAGTTATGAATCAAATTAGAATTATATTAATATCGTCAGCTGCTCACGGGCGTTGATATATATCAACGGGGACAGGTGAAAATGTGTGCGTCGGCCGCGGTGGTCTAGCGGTTCTAGGCGCTCAGTCCGGAACCGTGCGACTGCTACGGTCGCAGGTTCGAATCCTGCCTCGGGCATGGATGTGTGTGATGTCCTTAGGTTGGTTAGGTTTAACTAGTTCTAAGTTCCAGGGGACTAATGACCACAGAAGTTGAGTCCCATAGTGCTCAGAGCCATTTTTGAAAATGTGTGCCCCGACCGCGACTCGAACTCGGGATCTCCTGCTTACATGGCAGACGCTCTATCCATCTGAGCCACCGAGTGCACAGAGGATACTGCGGCTGCAGGGACTATCTCGCGCACGCCTCCCACGAGACTCACATTCTCACCTTGTATATCCACACACTACGTCCGTAGTGTCCCACCCCAACACACTCATTACTCGTGGAAGACATTCTTTCCAAGTCCCGTAAGAGTTCGGAGAATATGTGTGCATCTGCACAGAAGAAGAAGGTCATGGCCAGTATTGCCAGAACTATATATTTATATGGATATGGTGTCTGTTTTTTCGGACATGTCCGAAAGAACAGGCACGATATCAATATAAATATATAGTTACGAATAAGCTTTGTGTGAAGTTACAAATTGGGGTAGCGTGGAAATGTGTTTAGCTGTAACAATGATTCAGGATAATTGTGAAGAGCTTCCGGACCACAACTAGGACCCAAAGTGAGAGATAAAAATGTTCCCCAGAATATACGTTTAGGTATTAAAACTACAAAATATGGAAAAATGTCCTCTCATATGGTCCGTAAATATTCTCTGACTTAACGCAACTCCGAGGAAAGCTTAGCGTGGAAAGGAATCCAAGAAGCCTAAAACGTCCAGCGCCGAGCGAATACAACAACGGCATTGTCGAAAAGGAAAAGAAAGAAATGTTGCAAAGCGATTACGTAGCTGGCCCATCGGCATACAGCGGCTAGTGACAGTCCAAACATGATTCATCCATTCCGTGACGTTATACTACTCCGTGCAACCATTATATTAAAAACAATCATAATTAAATTACTTGTTAATACGAGACACTTGTTACGATTTTATCTCGACGTTTTCCACGAAAAATCTGCGGCGCGGACTGGAACTGCGGACACAGAACTTTTTTTTTTATTTTCTAATCATCGGTCTCCTGACTGGTTTGATACGGCCCACAACTAATTCCAATCTTTTCATCTCAGAGTAGCAGCTGCGCGTTAAGTCGTCTAATATTTGCTGGATGTATTCCAATCTCGGTCCTGCTCTACAATTTTTACCGTCTGCAGCTCCCTCTAGTACCATGGAAGTTATTCTCTGATGTCTCAACAGATGCCTTATCATCCTGTCCCTTGTTGTTGCCATGTTTTCCGTTTATTCCTTTTCTCTCCGATCCTGCGAAAAACCTGCTCATTCCTTACCTTTATCAGTCCACCTAATTTTCAACATTCTTATGTAGCATCACATCTCAAACGCTTCGATTCTCTTCTGTACCGGTCGCTCCCACATCACA
Source organism: Schistocerca nitens (assembly GCF_023898315.1). NCBI lineage: Eukaryota > Metazoa > Arthropoda > Insecta > Orthoptera > Acrididae > Schistocerca > Schistocerca nitens. The sequence continues at coordinate 224,946,673 of NC_064620.1, read as the reverse complement.
TCGCAAAAAAAGGAACATTCGAAATTAACTGATACAACGTAACTCACTCACAAACCGCAAAAGACTTGGCAGTACAGTTGAAAGGGATAGACAGTTCTGAAAAGAGATTACATCGGGTTGGTGCATAAGTTCGAATTGTTTTTCCATACTTTTTATAAGACAATAGATACACGCAACAGACTTGAGTCATCAATAATATATTCTGTATTTTCCTTCACCATTTACAGCAATGCTGGGGTAAATTTTCGATACCGCGACTGTAGAAATCAAGAACTCGTCGCATTTCCGTTCGGAAAGGAAGTTCCCTGATGGTTGCTGGACAGAGAGTAGAAAAGATGAAAATTTGAGGGTAGAAGATCAGGTGAATAAAGAAGTGCGGAATGACTTTCCAAGCGTTTTTTGGCAGTCTAGCAGATGCGGGATGCTGTTGTCGTGGGGTATAACCATTTCACGCAATCTTCCTGGTCGTTAGTTTAGTAACTTTTGGGTACGCATGCAGCACGGGGAACTGCTGCTATGTTTGAGCTCAGCATTCCTTTCTTCTTTCTTATTTTTGCAGAAAGACACCATTTGTCGTCACCAGTAACGGTACAGGATAGGAATGGTCGGTGTTGTTTAAAAGCCAATTGATGACCAGCAATCAGATATGGCTACCCGGTGATTTGTGTGAGGTTGGCTCGGAGCACATGGTACGGCTGCACCCAATTTTTGCACCTCCCCCACACCTGAATGCAGACCTCGCACGACGGTGGAATGATCACATTTCACTGCATCTGGCAGTTCTCAAGTATACTGACGTGGATTATTGTGGACTAATACGTTTAAACGATCTTCATTAAAGCCCGAAGGTCTTCCTGAACGTGAAGAGTCACTAATGCCGAAAATATCCTCTTTAAAACGATAAAACCATTTTCTTTGCGTGCTCTGTCCAATGGCATTATCCTCAAACACGACGCAAATGTTTACGTCTGCCTTCGTTGCTGTCAGCCCTCTACTCAACTCAAAACAGTAGAATATGTAAAAAATGTTGCGATTTATCCACTTGTCACTGTCTCTAACTGACAAAATGACGATGTGTAAACTCAAATAACGACAGTGAACTACAAATACAAACTAAAAATCGATAAAGAAACCAAAGGCAGTCGGAATACCAACATGCGAAACAAAAACGCTACGAACTTACGCACAAACATAACAAAAGAAAAGTAATGAATATAGCCGAATTAAATCAAGCGATGCCGGCCGAAGTGGCCGTGCGGTTACAGGCGCTGCAGTCTGGAACCGCAAGACCGCTACGGCCGCAGGTTCGAATCCTGCCTCGGGCATGGATGTTTGTGATGTCCTTAGGTTAGTTAGGTTTAACTAGTTCTAAGTTCTAGGGGACTAATGACCTCAGCAGTTGAGTCCCATAGTGCTCAGAGCCATTGTTTTTAAATCAAGCGATGCTGAGGGAATTAGGTCGGAAATAAGGTACCAAAAGCAGTAGACGAGTTTTGCTATTTACTCGACAAAATAACAGATGATGGCCGAAGCAGGGAGATATAACATGCGGACTGGCTATAGCAAGAAAAGTATATTCGAGAACAGGGATCTGTTACGACCGAATATAAATTTCTTTTGGGAATTCATTTATGAATGTAATTGTATGGAGCGTAGCCTTGTTTGGGAGTGAAATGTGGAGTATTGACAGTTTAGAGAAGAAGAGAACAGAAGCTTTTGAATTGCGGTGCTACAAAAACATACTGAAGATTTGGTGTGTAGATCTGAGTGGAGTTGGGTGGAAAATATATTTTTTACTTTGCTTGACTACAAGGAGGTATAGACCTAATAGGGGACATTGTAAGGTATCGAGGAAACGCCAGTCTGGTAACAGAAGAAAGTGTGGAGGAGTAAAAATGGTAGAATGACTCCAATGGTTGCATACAGTTAGGTTGCAATAATTATGTAAAGATGGAGAGGCTTGTACAAAATAGAAATTGTTGGAGTGCAGCATCGAATCAGCTTTCTGGCTGAACACCCCAGCAACAATAACAACACTCTACGAACACCTCATTTCCTGACTCTGATGTCTTTCTTTAGGATAGCACAGATTACTCTTTTTTTCCTTTACTGTAAGAGATCTGCAAGTTTGAAATAGACTGAATGCCGTGTCTTGCAAAATCCACATACGTTGAAAAAGATACCTTAGCAGATCAGCGTATAGCTGCACTATATATCCTTCAACGATCATTATTAACTATCCGACTATGTATACCAGACATCTGTAACAGACTGAACAATTTGTTTCCTTAGCGACAGGTTTGACAGTTAATCGTAGGAATCGCCAGAAACGCGATCTAAATAACAAGAGAGCGCATATTCATTACAAATACATTGTCCTCGAATATAAATCATGCAGTCTTCCAGGACTGTCAAGCGGGGTAATAGTGTAGCAGTGAAGCGACGTTTCAGTAAGTTTCTCATTTCTCATCTACATGAGAAGAGTTATCACCCAAGTAACAATCTTGTCTTGATGCACCGATTCGCCTAGTTTCTTAGCTATCATCTTTAAGCAAATAGGAAACTCGTCAAGTTGTAATTTCATGATAAGGCTGTTACTCGGATGATAAATTGTCAAGATTTCACTGTCGCATCAATCAGTAAATGCGCATTACAAATAAGTAAAGAAAATGCGAGCTAACAGCGGTGCCCCTATATTTTAGGGCGAAATTGCACCTGAACACGGTAGTTCGAATGGCTCTGAGCACTATGGGACTTAACTTCTGAGGTCATCAGTCCCCTAGAACTTAGAACTACTTAAACCTAACTAACCTAAGGACATCACACACATCCATGCCCGAGGTAGGATTCGAACCTGCGAACGTAGCGGTCGCGCGGTTCCAGACTGTAGCGCCTAGAACCGCTCGGCCACACCGGCCGGCGAACACGGTAGTGTTTTACTCGATATTCTAAGATTTTCCCTCTAGCGCTTTTATTTTTACCGTGTGTATCACATACACTGTAGAGCCAGAGTAGCTGGAATACCTGGCTAATGTCTTGTAGGGGCCCCGCGAGGACGCAGAAGCGCCGCAACACGACGTGTCATGGACTCGACTAATGTCTGAAGTAGTGCTGGAGGGAACTTACACCATGAATCCTGCAGGGCTGTCCATAAATCTGTAAGAGTGCCAGGGAGTGGAGATCTCTTCTGAACAGCACGTTACACGGCATACCAGATATGCTCAATAATGTTCATGTCTGCGGAGTTTGATGGCCAGCGGAGCTATTCAAACTCAGAAGAGGATTCCTGTAGCCAGTCTGTAGCAATTCTGGACGTGTGGGGTATCGCACTGTCCTCCTCGAAATGCCCAAGTCCGTAGGAATGCACAATCGACATGAATGGATACAAGTATCAGACAGGATGCATACGTACGTGTCACCTGTCAGAGTCGTATCTAGACGTATCAGGGGTCCCATATCACTTCAACTGCCCACGTCCCACACCATTACAGAGCCTCCACCAATTTGAATAGCCCCTGCTGACTTGGAGAGTCCATGGATTCATGAGGTTATCTTCATATCCGTTCACGTTCATCTGCTCGATACAATTTGAAACCAGACTCGTCCGACCAGGCAACATGTTTACAGTCATCAACAGCCCAATGTCGGTGTGGCGGGCCAAGGCGAGGCGTAAAGCTTTGTGCCGTGCAGTCATCAAGGGTACACGAGCCGGTCTTCGGCTTCGAAAGCCCATATCCATGATGTTTCGTTGAATGGTTTGCACGCTGGCGCTTGTTGATAGCCCAACACTGAAATCTCCAGCAATTTGCGGAAGTGTTGCATTTCTGTTGCGTTGAAACATTCTCTACAGTCGTCGTTGGTTCCGTTTTTGCAGGATCTTTTTCCGGCCGCAGTATTGTCGGATGTTTGATGTTTTACTGTATTCCTGAAATTCACGGTACATAGTCGTATGGAAAATCCCCACTTTATCGCTACCTGGGATATGTTATGTCCCGTCACTCTTGCGCCGACTATAACGCCACCGTTCAGACTCACTCTAATCTTGATAACCTGCCATTGTAGCAGCAGTGGCCGATCTAACAACTGCGCCAGACACTTCTCTGATGTAGATGTTGCCGACGTCAGTGCCGTATTCTGGCTTGTTACATATCCCTGTATTTGAATACGCATGCCTATATAAGTTTCTTTGGCGCTTCAGCGTACATTACAAGGGTTGACAGGTTGCTATTCTTCACATGCACGCCACCTGTTAAGGGGTGAACACGTTTAACGCGCTGCTCGAGATAACGCCAAGGTGTGAAACCTGGAAGTTTAAACACGCCGACACTCAGTACGTGATAAGTGGAAACGCTGCGCATATTCGGAGCCCTAATCAGAGATAATGCTGTACGTGAGTGGTTAGTAAATTTTACTTGTGGCTGCAATGGCAGTGCAAACGCAAGGTAAAGTGGGGAGTTCTTAAGGGCAAGCTATATCAACCTCGCAGATCAATTCTGTTTGCGTGTGCAGAAATATTTCGTGACCGTACACCGAGAAAAAGCGACGCCTCTGTTTTTGCGGCTTTGCTTCATTATCAACTATAGTTTTCCACAAAGCTTTAAATACGTATTTTTCAACAGTTCATATTTCCACCGAGACTTCCTTGTTTTGTCTGCCTGGAGTGTCTAACTTGTGTGTTGAAAGAACCTTGCATCCTTTCCTGAACTAATCATGCTGTTAAACGGTTTCAGCGACATAAAAACCACAGCAAGCCTAAGGTAAAAGGATCCAATCTACATCTATATTTATACTTTCCGAATCGCTGGGAGAAGCGTGAGAGAGGTTACTTTTCATTTTCTCGCATTTTAATATTGTAGTTCTGATAAAGCAGCAGCTATTTCCTACGGCAAACAACAACCCACTTTATGTTTACCAACTGATGTAAGTGTTTGTAGCCGGCCGCTATGGCCGAGTGGTTCTAGGCGCTTCAGTCCGGAACCGCGCTGCTGCTACGGTCGCAGGTTCGAATGTTGTCTCGGGCATGGATGTGTGTGGTGTCCTTAGGTTAGTTAGGTTTAAGTACTTCTAAGTCCAGGGGACTGATGATCTCAGATGTTAAGTCCCATAGTGCTTAGAGCCATTTGAACCACTTTTTGAACACTCTGTTTAATTATGTATTACTAACTGTGTTAATGAAACTGGCTTTAAATTCTTGAGAAATTAAAGAATCCATAGATTGCTGCCTGCAAAAGCCGGCCGCGGTGGCCGTGCGGTTCTAGGCGCTGCAGTCCGGCACCGCGGGACTGCTACGGTCACAGGTTCGAATCCTGCCTCGGGCATGGATGTGTGTGATGTCCTTAGGTTAGTTAGGTTTAAGTACTTCTAAGTTCTAGGGTACTGATGACCTAAGATGTTAAGTCCCATAGTGCTCAGAGCCATTTGAACCATTTTGCCTTCAAAAAATAGACAATACCGGTACCGTAAAGTTGGTCTAACTGGATTGGTGTACCCGAAAGTAAACAAATAAAAATAACGAAAAATATGTGAAGTACCTTACCGTACCATTATGAGAACGGAGCGTGGGAAGAATGAATAATTGAAACCTCCGCCTAAATTTACCCGCAGAATCTCTACAGGGTACATTAGAAGTTAGCTGTGGAATATTCGTGGTTTATGCCCTGAAAGCCTGTTTTGAAAGTTTTCTAAGCAGGTTTTCGCTAGATATATGTCATCTTTCTTTGAATATTTGCAAATTAAGATTTTTCAAAATCTCTCTCACATTCTCAAACCAGTTACACAAACATGTGACCATTTGGATCGTCTGTCAGTGCATACGCTCGGTATGTGGGTCATTCCTCATCGTTCTCTTGGCGAGTTCGTAGTGGGGACGTACGCCACTGCCTTACGGTAGACGTTTATCGTGTGGAAGGTAACTGAAACAGAAATAATTGATCAAGGATAGAAAAGCAAGTGACATCGCTCAGCAGAGGAAAGGGCAATTGAAGTGATAGGATACGAACACGATTCTACACAGAGTACACGAAAGTACTTCCTCGTGTTCTAGCAGCAGTGTATCGTAGATGCATTACATTCTCTGATGAAAGTAATGCGCCCTCTTACAAAAAAAAAATGGTTCAAAAAATGGTTCAAAAAAATGGTTCAAATGGCTCTGAGCACTATGGGACTCAACATCTTAGGTCATAAGTCCCCTAGAACTTAGAACTACTGAAACCTAACTAACCTAAGGACATCACACACACCCATGCCCGAGGCAGGATTCGAACCTGCGACCGTAGCAGTCGCACGGTTCCGGACTGCGCGCATAGAACCGCGAGACCACCGCGGCCGGCCGCCCTCTTACAACCTCACCAATGCGACGGTACGGTTCGCGCATACGTCTGCGAGGCATGCTGCACGTCTGCTCATGTCACACCGATCAAAACAAATTGCAAAACGAATTAGAAAAGATATCTGAATGGTGCGAAAAGTGGCAGTTGACCCGAAATAACGAAAAGTGTGAGGTCATCCACATGAGTGCTAAAAGGAATTCGTTAAACTTCGATTACACGATAAATCAGTGTAATCTAAAAGCCGTAATTTCAACTAAATACCTAGGTATTACAATTACGAACAACTTAAATTGGAAGGAACACATAGAATATCTTGTGGGGAAGGCTAACCAAAGACTGCGTTTTATTGGCAAAACACTTAGAAAATGTAACAGATCCACTAAGGAGACTGCCTACACTAGGCTTGTCCGTCCTCTTTTATAATACTGCTGCGCGGTGTGGGTTAGGATTGACGGAATACATCGAAAAAGTTCAAAGAAGGGCAGTACATTTGTATTATCGCGAAATATGGGAGAGAGTGTCACAGAAATGATGCAGGATGTGGGCTGGACATTATTAAAAGAAAGGCGTCTTTCGTTGCGACGGAATCTTCTCACGAAATTCCAATCACCAACTTTCTCCTCCGAATGCGAAAATATTTTTTTGACGCCGACCTACAAAGGAGAAACGATCACCATGATAAAATAAAGGACATCAGAGCTCGTACGGAAAGATATACGTGTTCGTTCTTTCCACGCGCTTTATGAGATTGGAATAATAGAGAATTGTGAAGGTGGTTATATGAACCCTCTGCCAGGCACTTAAATGTGATTTGCAGAGTATCCGTGTAGATGTACCTTGGTTTATAGCGACAACGAGAGCCGCAGTCAAATTTTAGCGGTAGGTGGTGTTGCGCCGCGATATCGATGTTGACTTTGAACCCGCGGGCCGACATGGTCCAAATGCTAATCACTTCTGCAGAACATTCTAATGCACTTGTCCTGTCAATATAACGTCCTATCCTTAGTCGCTCAAAGTGTTCTGTTTTTCTCTAAACATGAGTGTATATCTTCCTCCTACGTATATCTCGCGAAAAGACCATAGAGATGAAATTAGAGAGATTCGAGCACACAGAGGCTTAACAGGAATCGTTCCCGACTGTGACAGGGAAAGGGGAATGACACTACTACACGAAGTACTCTCCGCCGGACACCGTAAGGTGGCTTCCGGAATGTAGATGTAGATATAGGTGAGTGCTTACGCATTGTGGTATTGTATACGAAATGGAGGAAAGAATGTGCAATCTACTACCCATACACTGGCTACTTCTGTCGAGTAGAGCAGAAGTGACCCTGTGGCGTACCGGTCGGATCCGGAGAACTGCCTCATTCGAAGAACGTACCTCCATCAACAGTTACACGTGTTCTCGACAAGGCCGAAGCAGGGAGGTTCGATGCCTAACCCAGGACAATGGCCCGTAATACCGTGATCAAGAACTGTGCATCAGTAATTGTCTTTCTTCTGTTGTACAAATACCGACCAAGGAACTTTCTTCTGCCGTTGGGATTCGAGCCTGCTACGTGTGCGTTGAGAACAATCACAGCAATGAGCTTTAGCGACGTCGGCTGCGCAAGGGGAGAGGGAGCACGTAACTGGAACAAATAAATTTTTAAGAGCGGATAAAGAATTAAGCGATTTATGCCTGAGGCGATAATCAGCACGCTACACCTGTGTTACTAGATATACATGGTGATTCAATTAAGGTGAACAGTGAAATGCCGTTGTGTCCTTCTGTTTTTAGAACTACGTTACTAGCATTAGAAATGTCTATACTTCACTTGAAAAAGAGACGTTAGTACCGATATCTCAGCAATTAACATACACTCCTGGAAATGGAAAAAAGAACACATTGACACCGGTGTGTCAGACCCACCATACTTGCTCCGGACACTGCGAGAGGGCTGTACAAGCAATGATCACACGCACGGCACAGCGGACACACCAGGAACCGCGGTGTTGGCCGTCGAATGGCGCTAGCTGCGCAGCATTTGTGCACCGCCGCCGTCAGTGTCAGCCAGTTTGCCGTGGCATACGGAGCTCCATCGCAGTCTTTAACACTGGTAGCATGCCGCGACAGCGTGGACGTGAACCGTATGTGCAGTTGACGGACTTTGAGCGAGGGCGTATAGTGGGCATGCGGGAGGCCGGGTGGACGTACCGCCGAATTGCTCAACACGTGGGGCGTGAGGTCTCCACAGTACATCGATGTTGTCGCCAGTGGTCGGCGGAAGGTGCACGTGCCCGTCGACCTGGGACCGGACCGCAGCGACGCACGGATGCACGCCAAGACCGTAGGATCCTACGCAGTGCCGTAGGGGACCGCACCGCCACTTCCCAGCAAATTAGGGACACTGTTGCTCCTGGGGTATCGGCGAGGACCATTCGCAACCGTCTCCATGAAGCTGGGCTACGGTCCCGCACACCGTTAGGCCGTCTTCCGCTACCGCCCCAACATCGTGCAGCCCGCCTCCAGTGGTGTCGCGACAGGCGTGAATGGAGGGACGAATGGAGACGTGTCGTCTTCAGCGATGAGAGTCGCTTCTGCCTTGGTGCCAATGATGGTCGTATGCGTGTTTGGCGCCGTGCAGGTGAGCGCCACAATCAGGACTGCATACGACCGAGGCACACAGGGCCAACACCCGGCATCATGGTGTGGGGAGCGATCTCCTACACTGGCCGTACACCACTGGTGATCGTCGAGGGGACACTGAATAGTGCACGGTACATCCAAACCGTCATCGAACCCATCGTTCTACCATTCCTAGACCGGCAAGGGAACTTGCTGTTCCAACAGGACAATGCACGTCCGCATGTATCCCGTGCCACCCAACGTGCTCTAGAAGGTGTAAGTCAACTACCCTGGCCAGCAAGATCTCCGGATCTGTCCCCCATTGAGCATGTTTGGGACTGGATGAAGCGTCGTCTCACGCGGTCTGCACGTCCAGCACGAACGCTGGTCCAACTGAGGCGCCAGGTGGAAATGGCATGGCAAGCCGTTCCACAGGACTACATCCAGCATCTCTACGATCGTCTCCATGGGAGAATAGCAGCCTGCATTGCTGCGAAAGGTGGATATACACTGTACTAGTGCCGACATTGTGCATGCTCTGTTGCCTGTGTCTATGTGCCTGTGGTTCTGTCAGTGTGATCATGTGATGTATCTGACCCCAGGAATGTGTCAATAAAGTTTCCCCTTCCTGGGACAATGAATTCACGGTGTTCTTATTTCAATTTCCAGGAGCGTATGTTGCTTAGTGAGGGGTATCTCAAAATTAATTTTGATAAAAACGGAATTACGATATCTTAAACGGTTCTGGAAGTACTGAAGGTGAACGGCTCAGTTGAATCACCCTATAGATATGATCGCTCAGTTCACGCCTTCTCGTGTTTGGTCATACTGAATCTCACTTCCCGTGCCGCAAAACACGGCGACGCTGGCGTTGTCGCGGGACGGTCGATCGCACATGGCGATGAAGCTTTACGACTAAGCCGCGCTGATCGGTTTACGTAATGAAGTTAGGAGAGCGGGTCTTAGCTGGCAAAGGCACACTCACTTCGTCCTCTGGTGCACGAGCGCGGTGTTTGGGGAAGTGTGTGGGCGCTCGTGATAACAGCTCGACAGCTGTGGCGCACGTAGTCCTTTTGTACATTAGGCCGTGACATTAGGATATATTTAAACAACTGCTGAAATCATCGCATGTTTTGTACTGACGTCTCGATCTGTCGTTTCAAAGCATGTTTTTTAACTTTTATTTTTCCATCAGCTACTTTTTGAGATCTTTCTGTACTGTCGTGAAACAGAGGAGAGAGAGTCACGGATATGTTACACAAATTGGGGTGGCGATCATTAAAAGGCATTTTTCGCTGTGGCGATACTTTTCCAAAATTTCTATCGTCAATTTTCTCCCGCGAATGCGAAAATATTCTGTCGACGGGTCCCTACATAGGGAGAAATGATCATCACAATAGAATAAGTGAAAGCGGAGCTCGCACAGAAGGATTTAAGTGTTCGTTTTTCCCGCGCGATTTTCGATAGTGGAACGGTAGAGAAATAGCGTGAAACTAGTTCGATGAGCATTCTGCAGGGCACTTAATTGTGAACTATAATTATGTCGATGCAGAGGCCCGGAGAGCTCCATATTCCATAAGAATTATCACGCACGTGGATTTTGTGAAACACGATAATTTACTGTCCTTTCGGAGAATATCTGAAGACGACTGTAGACTAGAGTTGAAACCGGTAACTGTAAGGGCGTAGCAACTGGATGGAAAGGGGTGCAAGCTGCCACCCCCAGTCCATTTAAAATAAAAAAATAAGTTTTCACATAGACAGACGTATCAGTTTGCAGAAAGTCAGAACACGGAACGGAGAGTGACTTGCAGGAAGTATACTCACAGCCATTCGTTGCGAAATCTCCAGCAAAACTGCTCTGTCATTCGTCCCGCGAAACTGACAACTAACATGAGTTGTGTGAACCTAGCCCCTCCACCCCCCACTAGGTAAAGGAAGGCGGGTAAGTTGACCACTCTAAGGGAAACTGAGTTTCCACCAGACCATGGTTGTTGACAGAGGCTTGTAGCTTCGCTTTCACATTCCGAATCTACATACTATAAGATACCACACCAAATAACTTTCAGTGCAATAGAAAATAATATATAGGAATTATATGAATTTTCCTATCTGCTTACATAGTGTCCACTTTTCGCTACGTAGGGGGGGGGGGGGGGGGGGGGAGGAATGTGGCCAGTGCCATCGCAACCGCACCCCATATACCAGCATCCTTCGGGGGTGCGTCAGTGATATTATTAATTCTTGTTTGTTGTTCTGTTTTCGGACATATTTTCTAGCCACCTTGACGTCGTAATATCTGGTTTGAATAGGCCGTTTTCAATCGGATTTGTGTATTAGGCCAAATATAACAGAACAGGGACGGTTATAAATAATGTAAATTTATTAATTCAAACAAAATAGTCAAAATGGGATAGAATGATGAATGAACCTTTCATACACAAAACTATTTATACTTCAATCATGTTTGTAGTACTACGCCTCATATATAGAGGTAACTAACTCTTTATTTGGATGTAAACCTTAACCACATTTACCGACGAGTAGAGTGGCCAGTTTTTCGGGTGGGTCACCATGTCGGCATTAGTGGTTCAAAGAGGAAACTATCAGTCTGAAAGGAACAACAAGGAACTACATTTGAAGGCCCGAAAGACGTTCTTTAACCTTTGGTGTGGCAAGAAGTTGTTGTCTATGTATAAATGAAGTAACAAAAATGATTTAAATAACTTATCTGACATCAGACAACTAAAAATAGAAAAGTTTTTACTAAAAAATAACGGAACACTTCACTCCACCTTCCCCTAACTGTCTGCCTAAAATTTGTGATTGGCGTCTTGTCAGATACAAGGGAAAACGAAATGTTCGTGATTTGTCTGTAACGCTGTTCTGATACAATACTGAAGTGCGGGAGTGATGTATTGTTTTTCTAGCCACTTGCGAGATGATGTATCACTTCTGATACAATACTGAAGTGCTAGGGTGATGTATTATTTTTCTAGCCGCCTGCGAGATGATGTATCACTTCACACGTGATCGGACAGCATCTTCCTGTACAGTAGTGAGTCACCATTTCATCCACGAAAACATCCTCTACGTGAGAAGCCCTCTACGACGTACCCGAACAGTGCACTGATGGCAAGGTACATACATTGTGTTTCGGAGTTTTCGGCGTACAAGCACTTTCTCAAAGGTGTGTTACGCCGCTACTGTATTGGCAACGTTTTTCTACGCTTTACGCGACAAATGGCGGTGTTACCAGTCGCTGTGGGGTGCGGTGACAGACACAGGTTTTAGCATCCGGTGTGAGTTGGAGTGAAACCACAGTCTAACATAACATTCGCGACACTCCTCTCCTTTCTGTTGCCCACTGCGATTGCAGCGCGTCAAGCGGCCAGCAGTTACACTATTGACTTCGGCGAGATCTTGTGAAAGCGAAAGCGAATCGTAATAGTTTATATTGGATATAGAATGTTTTTTTTACAAACGCGAGCGTCTGTAGTGCAATAAATTGTAGCAACAACAAGAAAAAGACACCACATTTGTCTTTTTTTAGGTTTCCTAATGACCTTAGGAGGTGTGAACCACTACGTACCGAATAGTTTATTTACGATTTTTTTGTAACCTAGAGCAATTTACTGGAGAATGTACTGTCCTTTAAGAACAAAAAAGATGCTGGTAAACAGCTTTTGCGCGAAAGCCTCGTATGTCTGCTCAAAAACGTGAAATTTTCTTCATTACACTTCCAGTGAAATCAGTGAATGCACAGCATAGAACACGCATACGAAATGCAATACCTAATTATTTTATGTAGCAAATAAGCTACCACGACTGTAGCTAAAGGAAAAGCGACACAAGCGTGATAATAAAAGAACAAAATCGATAGAACTGTTTCCTACCACAGAAGAAACCAATTCTACAATTGTTGCTGCATCTCAGCCAAAAGGTCAAGAATCTTCAATACATTTGCTTTTCAAGAAAAAGTAATTACATTTACTGAAATGTCTATGTATCAGAAAGTCGAGAGAAGTGTAAAGACTGTGCGAAATGGTACTTTCCCTACAAAATTGTTACGTGTCAAGAAAAGTGCCCGCCACAATAAGAACAGACAGGAAACGAAATACACTACTGGCGATTAAAATTGCTACACCAATAAGAATGCAGATGATAAACGGGTATTCATTGGACAAATATATTATACTAGAACTGACATGTGATTACATTTTCACGCAATTTGGGTGCATAGATCCTGAGAAATCAGTACCCAGAACAACCACCTCTGGCCGTAATAACAACCTTGATACGCCTGGGCATTGAGTCAAACAGAGCTTGGATGACGTGTACAGGTACAGCTGCCCATGCAGCTTCAACACGATACCACAGTTCATCAAGAGTAGTGACTGGCTTATGGTCACGAGCCAGTTGCTCGGCCACCAATGACCAGACGTTTTCAATTGGTGAGAGATCTGGAGAATGTGCTGGCCAGGGCAGCAGTCGAACATTTTCTTATCCAGAAAGGCCCGTACAGGACCTGCAACATGCGGTCGTGCATTATCCTGCTGAAATGTAGGGTTTCGCAGGAATCGAATGAAGGGTAGAGCCACGGGTCGTAACACATCTGAAATGTAACGTCCACTGTTCTAAGTGCCGTCAATGCGAACAAGAGGTGAGCGAGAAGTGTAACCAATGGCACCCCATACCATACCACGCCAGTATGGCGATGACGAATACACGCTTCCAATGTGCGTTCATCGCGATGTCGCCAAACACGGATGCGACCATCACGATGCTGTAAACGGAACCTGGATTCATCCGAAAAAATGACGTTTAGCCATTCGTGCGCCCAGGCTCGTCGTTGAGTACACCATCGCAGGCGCTCCTGTCTGTGATGCAGCGTCAAGGGTAACCGCAGCCATGGTCTCCGGGCTGATAATCCATGCTGCTGCAAACGTCGTCGAACTGTTCGTGCAGATGGTTGTTGTCTTGCAAACGTTCCCATCTGTTGACTTAAGGATCGAGACGTGGCTGTACGATCCGTTACAGCAGTGCGGATAAGATGCCTCTCATCTCGACTGCTAGTGATACGAGGCCGTTGGGATCCAGCAGGGCGTTCCGTATTACCCTCCTAAACCCACCGATTCCATATTGTGCTAACAGCCATTGGATCTCGATCAACGCGAGCAGCAATGTCGCGATATGATAAACCGCAATCGCGATAGGCTACAATCCGACCTTTATCAAAGTCGGAAACGTGATGGTACGCATTTCTCCTCCTTCCACGAGGCATCACAACAACGTTTCAGCAGGCAACGCCGGTCAACCGCTGTTTGTGTATGAGAAATCGGTTGGAAACTTTCCTCATGTCAGTACGTTGTAGGTGTCGCCACCGGGGCCAACCTTGTGTGAATGCACTGAAAAGCTAATCATTTGCATATCATAGCAGCTTCTTCCTGTCAGTTAAATTTCGTCTCTGTAGCACGTGATCTCCGTGGTGTAGCAATTTTAATGGCCAGTAGTGTACATTCTTCTCATGCACGAAATAGGTGTTTATATTCCCTTGTTGTCAGCGGAGTAAGCTGCAGTTAACACATATTCGAATGTATTTCTTCATCATTAAGTTGTTGCTTATGTCACGAAATGAGGAAGGATTCGACTGTTTCTACATGTATTTCATAGTCATTCGCGTCTTTTGATAATTTTCTAACCCTTGGAAAGTAATGACTATTTCGCTAATTAAGTAGAAAATTAATTGAAAACAAACTTTGATTCTAAGGCTGTTTTCCCGCCGCTTGGGGCGCTAGTGTCTCGTCAACTGTCAGACGGCAACAACTTTTCACAGCAGTGAGTGTCGCGACTGCACGTGTTAAGACTGTGGTGGAACTCGGTGGGTGTGCCAGCAGATGTGCTCGCCGCCTTGTGCTGCGTCGGGTGCGTGTGGAGAGGCGCTGTCTGAGGCGACGCCGAAGGCCGGTGGCATTCCAGGCTGTAGTTGTAGCTGTCCTGTAGTTGTGGCGGCCCCCGGCTTATACTGGGCCAGCGCCTCGTTACCCTGGTGGTGGCGGCGTCTGGGGACATCAACGCCAAAGACCCTCTGGGAACGGAGCTCTGCTAACATCGAGAGGAGGCCTACTCTCACTGCGCTACGCGCGTTATAGTAGCGTATTTCGCGATTTGATATCTTGGTAATCTTTATTTTGTTATTTGCTTTATTCTCGTGGCACGTCGCTAATGTTGCGAGAGAACTCCCATGTTTTTCCTGACTGTGCATTCTCGCGAAAAATGCCTGGTATCTGAAAGTCAAATAATAAAAAAAGCACTACCGGGACCATCCGACCGCCGTGTCATCCTCAGTGGAGGATGCGGATAGGAGGGGCCTGGGGTCAGTACACCGCTCTCCCGGTCGTTATGATGGTATTCTTGACCGAAGCCGCTACTATTCGGTCGAGTGGCTCCTCAATTAGCATCACGAGGCTGAGTGCACCCCGAAAAATGGCAACAGCGCATGGTGGCCTGGATGGTTACCCATCCAAGTGCCGACCACGCCCGACAGCGCTTAACTTCGGTGATCTCACGGGAACCGGTGTATCCACTGCGGCAAGGCCATTGCCGAAAGTCAAATAACAATTAAGTCTTAGAATCCACTAATAAAGAAATAGTCTACACTGCGCATAAAACTCCTAAAAGTCCTATTTTTTTTATAAATATTATTCAAAAGTGAAATAATCAGCTCTATTGCGGGATCAAGACACACGGGCCAAGAAGAATAAAAATGAGAAAGAAACATCTCCTACTATTTCAGTTCCCAGCGAGAGTTTGAGACTTTCGTCAAGAACATACATAACTAATCTTGCTTTGCTTATTAATCAGTGACAGTATAAGGAATTACCAATTATATTATTTAATAGCTTATTGATAACGAAAATAAAATTCATAGTGGATCCCATAAAAAGCTCGTGTGGGAATTCTCGACATTTCTGAGAATTGGATAAATACAAAAAATATCATCCGAACATTACTTTGACTACTTGAGAGGGCCTCAATGAAAGATCACTGTGATCGTAGGAGAATGAAACGTTTTGGAAACATTTGTAAGGACATGCCGAAGACAAATAACGAATAAACTACTGAAAGAAACAGATTTTCATTTCTAATGAGAGGGTAACATTTGGTAATTGCGTACCATCTTTACGTTACAAGTAACAAGTGTTGTTTAGCGTGACGACCATCTGCGTCCACAATAGCGTGGAAGCGCGCTAGATATACCATTTCACAAATGCTCGAAGCACTTTTCGAACGGTGGACCACGGAGTGTTCGGCTTTAGTGACACACCTCGTGCACTGCTTGACGGTCGCACATTGCGTCCAGCATTCTCAGCAACAGTAACTTCTTCAACAGTTTATTGTGCAATTGCCTGTCAGCCTTTCCCAGCAGCAATTCTTAAATCTCTGATAGACATAGATGTAGTGCCTAAAGCGAAATATGAAAATTTGTGCCAGACCGGGACTCGAACACAGATTTCCCGCTTATCGGGCGCGGTCGCCTTACCACGCAGGCTTTCCGAGCTGTAGTTCGTCATCAGACTTAAAGACGGATCCACGACGAAAATGACAATGATAGTCTATGACTTCTCGTTATCTTGATTCTAAGAACCAGAACGGAAACCACGAGATGTGCGGGTGTGGGTAAATGATCTGCGAGAAGAAAGAGATAGGTGTGTGACATATAGAAGTTTGGGTCGGTAAGGGGAGCGTTTTCGGTTAGCCTGGGTGGTAAGGTGATCGCTCGCGATAAGCAGGAAATTCAGTTTTGAGTCCCAGTCTGTCACAGATTTTCATATGCCGCTTTAGGCAGCAGATCCATACCCACTACACTTTAGTAGAATATCAGGAATAAGTTTCAAACTGAAAGTACAGGGTGCCATCAATTGGCCGGCCGCCGTGACCGAACGGTTCTAAGCGCTTCAGTATGGAACCGCGCGACCGCTACGGTCGCCGGTTCGAATCCTGCCTCGGGCATGGATGTGTTTGATGCCCTTAGGTTTAAGTAGTTTTAAGTTCTAAGGGACGGATGACCTCAGTTGTTAAGTCCCATAGTGCTCAGAGCCATTTGAACCATATGCCATCAATTATAAATACCACAATGGTCAGTTAATTCGGACTTGTTCTTCAATCGCGGTGGGGAGAGAGGACCTTTCCGCCTTCCTTTAATGCGTCGGTACCCGCGAAGAGCAACACTATTACGGCTGTTGTTTCGATATAACAGCTTTACGAGTTAAGCCCTGTTCACCCTCTCCAGATCCATGTTGACTGTCTGCAACTGTAATGCACACTAATACTCGTGTTTCAATCCTACGTCGCCGTACCAGTACCGGCGCCTAACGGCAAGTCATGACTAACAACGCAAATCTTGCAGCGTACGGTCTGAACACCATCCCTGTTGTTTGCACCGGAAGAAAAATTCAGGACAACAAAACTGTGCAGCACATCACATTTCGTAAACATCACGAATAAATAGTTCAGCACACAGAAAATGCACCTGAAAATCATTTCCCGAAAATATAAGTAAAAAGAAATTCGTGACTGTTAGCAGAACAAGTTATTCGTAACAAACCCATAAACTGTATCTATTTATAATTGCTGCTCCGAATGTCAGGCGAAAGTGTCATGCTAAAAATAACGCCGTGTCCGGCTTTTTTACTTTTGGGCCTGGCAAGCCTAGTCCACGCTGAATCGGGCTTAAAGCGTTTAGTTGGCAGGGAGGGTGCGGAGGGTGTGCGGCCGCCTGGCCCCTTCTGACCGGCGCCGCGCTAGGAAGGCCCCAGAGCCGCACTCGACTCTCGTCGGCGGCGCATTCCGTTCCGCCGGCGGCGCTGGCGCTGACTGGGCGCGCCTTCCGGTGACGTCACGCCGGCTTCCGCCGCCCCCGCAGCCGCCGCCGGCACCAACAAGGGCTCGCCTTCACGGCCCCGCACCTACAGTGTCTCCACAACACAGGCCTTCCGGCCGGCTCCTGTGCGCAGCACTGTGTTCCCAACTCTCCCACACACCGTTTGCCGAAAGCAACAATAAAAAAAAAGAAGATATTCAGCAGCGGTTTACAAATCAATGACACAAGGGGTGAAAGTCTATTAATTGATGGTTGAAAGATCGTTTGTTCGATAAAAACCGCTGAGGCAGTCCAATATCCAACAGTTGGTTCCAGTGCCACAAATTGTTGTTACGCATGGCCCAGTTTTTGACAGTTGTATATCCGTACTGTCTTTGTCAGACCCAGAGAGTTATTTTGCTCAGGAAATAGAGAAAGAAGAGAGTCCGCAGCTCGTGGTCTCGCGGTCGCGTTCTCGCTTCCCGAGCACGAGGTCCCAGGTTCGATTCCCGGCGGGGTCAGGGATTTCCAACTGCCTCGAGATGACTGGGAGTTTGTGTTGTCCTTATCATTTCACCATCATTTCTGCAAGTGGCGAGATTGGACTGAGCAAAGGTTGGGAATTTGTACGGGCGCTGATAACCGCGTAGTTGAGCGCCCCACAAATTAAACATCATCATCTCAGAGAAAGAAGAGAGAGAGAAAGGAATAATAATTTATTTTTTAGGGCTTCGCACGTGAATCGGAAGAAACAGGACAATTACAGGATCAATTTGTTGCCCATCTGTCTATCTCTCTGTGTCCCTGTCCAACTATTCAAACGCTTTTTATTCAAAACGCTTTTTTTCTCAGGATCGGATAGACGTATCAAGTTGAAATTTATGACACATAGTAAGATCTGTGGTCTCTTGGCGGTAAAATAAACGTTAGCTTCTAAGTCAGCACAATCGGAAGGCTAGTCTGTTTAGGTCACGTATATTGATACTTGTAAACTCACTCATCATCAAAACCTAGGGGGTGCTTCCCGTTGGTCTAGAAACATGAAATTTGGCAAGAGGCAAGGTTTCACACTACAACCAAAGAAAAGTCTCCGAAAATAATGAATTTTTAATTATATGACAAGAAAAAAAATTGTTTCATTTGTTCAAATGGCTCTAAGCACTACGTGACTTAACATCTGACGTCATCAGTCCCCTAGACTTAGAAATACTTAAACCTAACTAACCTACGGACATCACACACACCCATACCCGAGGCAGGGTTCGAACCTGCGATCGTAGCAGCAGCGCGGTTCCGGACTGAAGTGCCTAGAACCGCTCGGCTACAGCGGCCGGTGTTTCATTTGTTATCTGACTGTAAGTCTGTCTGTTAAGACCCCTTTTTCTCAGGAACGAGTAGATGTATCAAACTGAAATTTATATCACATACTGAGGTCTACAGTCGATCGGTGGGGTAAAAATGTTACGCTTCTTAGTCAATCCAATCAAAATCATTTATGTCACATATTTTGATACTCGCAAACTCACTCATTGAAACGTATAAGGTACTTCCCCATGACGTAGGATCATGAAATTTGGCAAGAAGGAAGGTTTCACAGCACAAGTGAAGGAATAAAAAAGGAATTGTTAATTTGTTACGATATCACATGAAAAATAATTATTTTGTCATTTGTTATCCGACTTCAAATTTGACATTAGAATATCCTTGATAGTCTTGGAGTCCCTGAGACCGGTATCTTACCAGTATTAAGTTAATCTGCAATGATATCACACGAAAAAATTTCTTTTGTCATTTGTTATCCGATTTCAAATTTGTATTTAAAATCTCCTTGTTAGTCTTGGAGTCTCTTGGAGCGATATCTTGCCAGTATTAAGGTAGACAACTGGCAAAAATGGTCGACACCCTTACTTCTCGGACTGGATGAAATGTCTATATACATAATTAAGTTTGTACAGAACCCTCAATGTGCGTGTCCGAAAGAACAGAGACGTTTCATGAATATATATGCATCTCAGCACCAATTAATGACCAATCAGTGAAGATGCATTCTTCTAACGAACTCTTACAAACTTCCACTGGTCGCCATTGAATTTATGTGCCCGACTGCAGCTAACACCGAAATTTCATTTTCGTCACAAATAGTTTACTGTTCGAAGTGGAATACCTCACCACACTTGGACCTTGCATCTTCCACGTACAGAAGGTAAAGGCGTCACAATAATCAAGGAAGTAAATTTGAAGACAATACGCACACCCTTCACTGCCATCCTCGACAAGGTCCTAGCGGAGGCGTCTTTTCTTACAACCTTCTGTGAAATATCAAGTGTGTATTCGCAACGTGTGGATGATTGTAATGTAATGATCGTTCTGCAGTGTAGTGCCGTGAATGTGCTGTTACCCGTGAGCGCGGCCGATGATATAGGTAGCGGCTCGGGGGCGTTACACCTAAGGAGTGAAGCAAGACGCGTCAAGTGGGGCTCAGTCGCTCACAGCAACTGGCTAAGCGTGCCACCGCGGCTCAGTCTAGCATACCATGCCGCACGTGTAGTAATTAATCACGCTTAGTCTCTAAACGGATACCGACCCTGCTTTGGGCTTGGAATTTCTAGTTACCGCTGTGTTATAACCTCCTCTGCGGTCAGCTGACGACAAACTTAGCTCTGTTCACGGATGACGCGTTTGTGCCAAGGGCAGACACAAAACTGACAGGTAAGCTACCTTTCCTTAAAAAAAAAAAGAAGGGGGCCGACCATCCTGGCGAAAGAATTGTCATAAACAGTGTCACACGCCCTCAGTCCATGAGGAAAGACAGGACGTTGGTGGAAAGGTTTATACATCAAGGATAATACTTCGTCTTCCGTCATTGGGCAAATCCTGACGGTTAATATTTCTTCAAAAATGGCTCTGAGCACTATGGGACTTAACATCTACGGTCATCAGTCCCCTAGAACTTAGAACTACTTAAACCTAACTAACCTAAGGACAGCACACAACACCCAGCCATCACGAGGCAGAGAAAATCCCTGACCCCGCCGGGAATCGAACCCGGGAACCCGGGCGTGGGAAGCGAGAACGCTACCGCACGACCACGAGATGCGGGCAATATTTCTTCCATCAGAAAGATTCGAATCGGTTTCATCTAACTCAAGTGGTCGATCATTGAGGTGAGCATATTATACTTATAAGAAATAGTAGCAACGTGAACATCGAATCACAATAGTATTCCTAAAGTGCACTGCAACTCAAATTTTTTTTAATGACAAGATTATTTAACTCCTACCTTGTTCGGATTAATGAAAGATGGAGCTTAACTCGGGATGAACAAAGACTAAACGAGAGATTGGACTCTTCTTTTCAAATGCATCATCTCGACATTTACCTCACATGCTTTAGGCCAGGGGGGGTGGGGGGCTGGGAGGGGGGGGGGTGGATTCGAACTCGAATCCTTAGGAATGAAAGTACAGTGCGGTTACTACTGCGCCACACCGCTTAGTTCCACGTCTTCACATCACTTACCTGATCTTCTCTGAAACTAAACGTCCCTCCAGTTCTTAAACTATAGCCGATAACAGTGTTACGATGGTCAAGCAATGCGTACTTATAAATATACTCCGATAAAGTAGGCCGTAGTCCTATTATATGAATAATAACTGATATAGCTTCTGACACTTCAGAAACTACGCATTAGTGTAAGAAATCACTTTTTTTTCTCCCGATTTTGTCTGATGCAGCTAATAAACAAAATTTCAGGATGATTCCAGAATTGCGACAGTTCGTAACGTAGCAAGCATTCTCATGGTAGGTTCAAAACTTTAATATTTTGAAGTACTGATGTTTTGATAAAGATTCCGTAACTTTTTTTTCGAAAAATTCATTTTT
This sequence comes from Schistocerca nitens, assembly GCF_023898315.1. Taxonomy (NCBI): domain Eukaryota; kingdom Metazoa; phylum Arthropoda; class Insecta; order Orthoptera; family Acrididae; genus Schistocerca; species Schistocerca nitens. Next base: position 224,924,994 of record NC_064620.1, on the reverse strand, counting down.
ACAGTGACTTTACAGGGCTTTTATAAGATGGAGAACTGAGAGATGACGCTTGTTAATGTTTGCAGTTGGGAAATGTGATTAGTGAAAACTAGATATCTTCGTCTTCAGACTGAATTTGAACTGTTTTAAGGATAATTCACGTGATTGGAGCGCCTAACGTTAAAGTACAGCTTCACCTCCGATGACACTTAAACGTAACGTAACGGGGCTCATACCAGGTGAAATTACACCGTGTCGCCTGTCTCGACCCACATAGTCGCCACATTTATGGACAGTTTTTTCCCGAGAAGTTCCGTTGAGAACATTACATCAGTGAAATTCTTCTTAGAGGGCACTCGAATACTGTTGATAAAAACACATCCTTTTTGTTTTAAAAGAATCCTAGTGAGTTAGGTATTATGGTACACAAGAAGAACGGTGAAGATTAGATGGGTACATTAGATAACCAATGAAGTACTGAATTGACGCGAAGAGAAAATAAAATTAGGGAACAAGTCGACTAATACAATGCCTCGGTTGGTAGGATACGTTCTGAATCATCAATGAACAGTTAATTTGGTAACAGACGCAAGTGTGTGTATATGTGGGGGGAGGTTTCAAATGGTTCAAATGGCTCTAAGCACTATGCGACTTAACATGTGAGGTCATCAGTCCCCTAGACTTAGAACTTCGTAAACCTAACTAACCTAAGGACAGCACATACATCAATGCCCGAGGCAGGATCGAACCTGCGACCATAGCAGCAGCGCGGTTCCGGACTGAAGCACCTAGAACCGCTCGGCCACAGCGGACGGCTGGGGGGAGGGGGAATGAGAGGGAGGGGGGCGGGGGGGGGGGAGAGCAGCATTAAAGTTGTGGAGAGAGAGACAGACAGACAGATAGACAGAGATTGAGTGAAAGAGAGAGAGAGAGAGAGAGAGAGAGAGAGAGAGAGAGAGAGAGAGAGAGAGAGACCAAAGCTTGACTGCAGTAAGCATGTGTTCAAAGTGGATGTAAGTGGCAGTAGTCACATAGACATTAAGAAACGTGCACAGCACAAGACTAGCGTTCAGACCTCTATCAGACCAGTCTTCGAAGTGAAGACCATCATCAGCACCATGACAACAGCCGGCCGCGGTGGCCGAACGGTTCTAGGCGCTTCAGCCCGGAACCGCGCTGCTGCTACGGTCGTAGGTTCGAATCCTGCCTCGGGCATGTATGTGTGTGATGTCCTTAGGTTAGTTAGGATTAAGCAGTTCTAAGTCTAGGGGACTGGTGACCTCAGATGTTTAGTCCCATAGTGCTCAGAGCCATTTGAACCATGACAACAATAACAACAACAACGTTGGCTCACTGCCCGTGTTCGTGCAGTCGGTGTTTTGTCCCTAGGTGAGAAGAGCCGTAAGTGAGATGGCAGGCTGTGCGCAGTACTCACGTGGTGCCACCGCAGGCCCAAAGCCGAGCGCCGGGGCGCGGGTGCCATGCGTGCTTCCCTCCCCGCCTACGGCCGAACTGTTGGCGACTTGCAGACGCCGTGTGGTAGCGGTGCGCCGGCTATCGACCACGGCCTGTTTACTGGCCGCCATGGCGACTGCAGCTATTCCTAACACCGACAACGGTACAGGTCATTCCTACCCTGGCCGGCACCAGTCCAGTCCTTCTCCGTATCGCATACCAGGGGTATGCTGCTAATAGCTACTGGCACTGATGGGTCCTATCGGTGCCTCGCTACGCCTTTCGTTCGGTCGTCGAATCCTCTTTGGCTGGCTGTAATAGCGATGGTGAACAATGACTCGGATGCGATGCTCATCAGTGGAGCTCGCTGGCGTCTTTTGGAAGAACACTGAGCAGGTAAAACAGGTTCTGGTTCGTGTCCCTGACGCATCATCATCACCTCCATTGTTATAATGATCACTACCATTGTCCGTTATAAGTAAACTACAGCAAAAAGAAAGTTTTTGAAAGAAACCATCATCGTCCAAGAGAGTTAAAATTATTCAGCCGAGCGGTCAGGGGCGCCTTGTCACAACAGTCTGTGCGGCTCCCCCGTCGGAGGTTCGATTCCTCCCTCGGGCATGGGTGTGTGTGTTGTCCATAGCGTAAGTTAGTTTAAGTTGGATTAAGTAGCGTGTAAGCTTAGGGACCCATGACCTCAGCAGTTTAATCCCACAAGACCTTACCACAAATTTGCAAAATTTAAAATTATTCATTCACAAAATTCAGTACAGCCATTTCGGCCGTGTTTATACTAAAAGAAGCCACACCGAAATATTGGGTGTACTACCAAACAATGGCAGTATTGCGGAGGTAGTTTTTCGCTGAGATATTCTTGAATAATGCCTTGCTGCGTCAGATTTGTCACAGAGCGAGGAGACGCAGTGGTTAGCACTGGACTCGCATTCGGGAGGACGACGATTCAAACCCGCATCCAGCCATCCTGATTTAGGTTTTCCGTGATTTCCCTAAACCGCTTCAGGCAAATGCCGGGATGGTTCCTTTGAAAGGCCACGGTCGACTTCTCTCCCCATCCTTCAAATGGTTCAAATGGCTCTGAGCACTATGGGACTTAACATCTACGGTCATCAGTCCCCTAGAACTTAGAACTACTTAAACCTAACTAACCTAAGGACATCACACAACACCCAGTCATCACGAGGCAGAGAAAATCCCTGACCCCGCCGGGAATCGAACCCGGGAACCCGGGCGTGGGAAGCGAGAACGCTACCGCACGACCACGAGCTGCGGACCCTCCCCATCCTTCCCTAACCCGATGGGACCGATGACCTTGCAGTTTGGTCCCCTCCCCAGAATCAGCCAATCTGTCAGTCTCGAGCTTCCGACAACAGAGAAATAAGTGAATCAACCATCATCTAACGAAATCCGCATAGCCACCTATGTTCTTCAATCACAGAGCACAGACCAGGCGAAAGTCAAGCACAGACTGCGGTAGCCAGTCGCGGCACTGACATCGAGGTGACATTATCTGAATTTTACAGTCGATGCACGTCCGTTATACTAAATGGTTCAAATGGCTCTGAGCCCTATGGGATTTAACATCTGAGGTCATCAGTCCCCTATAACTCAGAACTACTTAAACCTAACTAACCTAAGGACGTCACACACATCCATGCCCGAGGCAGGATTCGAAACTGCGACCGTAGCGGTTGCGCGATCCCGGATTGAACCGCCCGGCCATACCGGCCGGCTCTGTTATACCCTGTAACGCTTTAAAGTCAGTACCGCCATTAGATTGTTGTTTATTTACAGTGTTACATTTACACTTACACACTCATGATTTGGGCTTCAAAGTGCCATTATCAAGTGTTTTAAGAGTTATAATCTGCCTAAGATGACATACTGTCGTATTAAAATACACTATAAGACACATTGTCTAAGAGTCGATATTTCTGGCACAGCCCACTGCTTTGCTTCATTACTGAGTACACCATCTTGACTGAATGACAGTTGGCTACGTCTCAAAAATTTGCTGATAGACACAAATTGTAATTTCCCGTTTTACCGTTCCTTCAACTCCTTCGTGTTGCGGAGCCAGCCCCACTTGGCACTACAGTCTGACCTCATGCCATATGGCGTCCAGCTGTCTGTGCGCGACTGGAGGAAATCTGGCAAGACGCTCCCGCACTTCCGTTCATTTCCTCCGCGTATTTAATACCGAGAGGTTATAATTAAACTTTCCCCATTTAACTAATTACCGTACGAGTACCGAACTTGGTAGCATTAATATCCAGATTGTGGGGTGCACGATTTCCATGCGTCAACGCACCCTCATCCACTTCCACTAGGTGCCGTGATCAGTTATCGTATCCATAGTCTCACAGACCTGACCAGTCGCAGTGCACTTCTTGACGTGTCAACATGACCTTTCACAAAAGGAGCACGGCATTACTGGTGGCGCTCTATTATCAATTCTCCTGCTGTGCTTCGAGAATAATGCCGGCTCAATGCCTCACGGAATGGTCCTCTTTCTTCACCTGCGGAGCATGATGAAGAAGTTCATATCAACTGCAGAACTGGGCGTCGCTCCGGGAAGATGCGACGACCGGTTGTACCACAGGTGGTTGATGAAATCGCTGTTGCTATGGCAGACAACAAACAACGCTTCCGATCGTCGGGCAGTGTGCGTGCTTTGTCACGAGAGTTGAACATCCCGCGGTCCACTGTACGGAAGGTGCTTTGAACCATTCTCGAATGGTATCCGTACAAGACACGTATCATACAGCAGCTTGCACCACAGGACACACAACGACGTGTTTGACTTCGCTCTCCACTTTCTCGCATAGACTGAAGTTGACGAGGGCAGGCGCTGGACCATCCCATAGACAGACGAAGCTCATTTTTCTGTGACGGGTGAGGTGAACACACAGAATTGCCGAGTGTGAGGATCTTCACCTCCAGTCACTGTGCATGAAGTTCCTCTGTATGGTGAACGTGTCACCGCGCGTGTCACGGCTACGTCCATCATCGGCCCATTCTTTACTGAACAGATTGGCACTCAAGAACCAAAGACGTGCAGTGTGAGAAGCCAGCGTTACTGTGATATGCATGTCATACCCGCCCTACAGCAGAGACACTTATTGAACTCAACTTTTCGTGCAAGATGGGGTTCCACCGCACGTCGCTCGTGAAGTTCACCTGCTGCTCCGAAACACATTTGGAAACGATCGAATTATCCGCCGATCGCTTCCAAATGCTTGGCCGGAACGATCACCTGATCACGCTCCTTGTTATTTCTGGTTGTGGGGCTACCTGAAGGACAGGGCATATCAGGGGAACATTCGTAGATGTGCTGATCTAAAGAGCAGTGTATCAAGTAAGGTAGCCAGTATACCTACGGACATGATTCTTTCTGCTGTGCAGAATGCAATCCTGCGCTTTTACACTCTTCTGGCCACTGATGCGCGCCATATTGAGCCCCCTTTGTAGTAGTAATGGAACCGGTATCTAATGGTATGATGTACCGTAGCAGCACATTAAAAGTGTTTCAATTGATTCTGCGTTAGTTCTCTTCTCCATGTCCTTGACATTAATGCTACATAGTTTGGTCCTCGTACGGTAATTAGTTTCCGTGTTATAACGTGTTAAACAGGGAAAGTTTGATTACAACCACCCGATATATTACGTACCTCGTCGTTACGTTTTGCAGAGCAGTACACAATGAGTCTGCAGTAAGAACTGAGAACGACATTCAACGTCGCCGTGAGGTTGAGAAGCACGACAAAAACGAAATTTAGTTATTCCGGCGAAAAATTATAAGAAATGCCTTTTTTGTGCGCGTTGTATTCGCACTCCAGTGATTCAGTAATTTGCGTCACAAAAAGTCAAACGTGGCGGGCATAAGAAGAGACGAAGGCGGGCCAAAATGCGGTCGTCCGTCTCGCCCGGTGGCCTTCAGCGCCGCTGGCCGCGCAGCAGGTTCTTACTGCTAGGATCGCTACCGGCAGGACGGAACGGCAGCTGTAGCGGTGTAGCAAACTTTTCTGTCACCGGCTGCCATTTCCAACTCACTGCTGCTTCACAGCCAATCACAATTTCAGAAATTACCGAGTAAAGTCGAGCAGTCGTGATACACTGCAGTCCCATTCGTGGGTGGCCGGATTCAGGTCCAAAGATCCTCTTGATTGTCTGCGATGATGCTGTCGTTTAGCGTCTAGTAAAGTCGTCAAAAGTTCAGTTGCAAAACGAAGACCAATAACAAAATGATTTTGGCACGACGTTTTTATGGTCCTAAATGTGGCCATTGACTCTATACAGGAAAATGTATGACGTCATCGACATGATTACTAAAAGAAATTCGTTAAATTTCGATTACACGATAAATCACACACATCTAATGACTGTCGATTCAACTAAGTTCCTAGGCGTTACAATTAGGAACAACTTAAATGCGAACGATCATATCAATATTTTTGGAGGAAGGCAAGCGAAAGACTGCGTTTTACTGGCAGAATACTTAGAATATGCAACAGGTTGCAAGATCCCCTCGCTTCTAAACTGATACTGTTATTACTCAGCTTAGACGCGAGTCCGTAGAGGGTGGTATATGTGACGTACAGTGTAAGTGGTCAGCATTTCCACTCGGAATTTGCGAGTGTAAGTCGGTCCTTTCTTGATCCGCCTTGGTGGGTCGTGTCGTCGGATTTCCTCCTACCAGTACGCGGTGCAGCTCTCGTAAATATCGTCCCGCGCTGATTCTTCATTGGCGCATTGGATGTCTCTGTCGGTAGAAGCTAATTATCTGAAATTGCTTTCGATCAACTTTGGGGTATCTATTTACTCGAAATTAACATTCAGAATGCCGTAACATCACTTTTATTCCTATTAGATCAATAATGAAACACTCATGTCACAAACTACTCGTAACCGAGAGCATGGCTACCATCGAACAAGACAGGAAGAGCTCTTGACGCCGACCGCCGACTTTGGCGCGCAGTCCGTATCTCTTGCTAGTTTCGTCACAGTTCGTGGATTTCCGATCAAGTTCGTACTTACTAAGATATGCTTTTTTTAATGAACGGATGTGAATTTTAACGAGGCAAAATTATGATAAATAGTTTTAAACATCCAGAGGCTCCTCCTAGTATTCATGTTGTCATAAATGACTTTAATTATTAAATTTAAATAAACAAAATCGCTGGCTTTGGCGCCAAGATGGCGGTACTTCCCGTCATGTATATTTCCCAGGCTGACGCTTGTTGCTACGGTCCAGCGCCGAGCCCCACCCCACTACGCGCGACATATGGTCGCTTCGTCACCTAGCCAGCCAGCGTGAGAAATGCTCTCCGATTCATGGCAGGCTACGGACTACAGCACTTCCTAACTATCGTGAATACATCAATGAGAGACAATAATTTATTAAAACTGGTAAAAATGTCTTCCTCACGTAAGAGGCACCTTACAAGGTCGACTAAAGAGACTGCCTACACTAAGCTTGCACGTCCTCTTCTGCAGTACTAATGCGCGGTGTGCGATTCGTATGAGATAGGGTTGACGTATGACATTGGGAAAGCTTAAAGAACTCAGCTCGTTTTGTACTATGGGGGAATAGGTGAGAGTGTTCCACGGATATGAAACACGAATTGGGATGGTAATCATTAAAACAAACGCTTTTTTCGTTGCGTTGATATCTTTTCACGAAATTTCAATCACTAACCTTGTCCTCTGAATGAGAAAGTATTTTGTTAATGCCCATCTAATAGGGCGGTATGATCATCGAAATAAAATAACAGAAATCAGAGCTCTCACGGTAATATTTAAGTGTTCGTTTTCCTGCACGCTGTTCGAGAGTGCAACGGTAGACACATAGTCTGAAGGTCGTTCGATGATCCCTCTGCCAAGCACTTAAGAGTGAACTGCAGCTGTAGATGTTTCTATACAGTAATAATGTTGCACAGAAAGAACTACAGTCTGCTTTTTTTGTAGGTGACACGATTTATAATAGTTTTATAACAGCTCGTCCTTCTTATACGAGAAGGGACTGAAAGATTATTAAAAGATATTCAGCGGAGGACTTACTGCAGTAGGTCGCTGTGATGGTGCTGGGTTGATGCTGGGCCCTCCCTGTAGCCGCCCACGTCACTCTGTCCTGCAATACAAACACACAAAACAGTTGTTGTTAGTGAAGCGCTTTCATACGCAGCGCACAACCTGAAGTAAATGCCGATACTTTGACACCTTACTCCTGACTTAAACTTAACTAAATACACGGACAATTACGGACCTTAGCCCACTGGTTGAACGCTATTCCGACATCTGAGTTGCCACTCCACAGCTGAGTGAGACGAAAATATCGCCAACAGTATGTTCCCCCTGCCCTGCTCACCCTCGCCGGTTCTCGAAACCACAGCCATTACATCATCTAACAGTAGACTACAGCTGTTATCTTCAGGATGGTTGGAAGTTATTGTAGTTCTGCCATCGAGGAAAAATATTTATCTATGCCTGGGATAAGTGAAATTAAATGAAATGAGCGTTTGGCAGCCGGCCGGTGTGGAAGAGCGGTTCTAGGTGCTTCAGTCTGGCGCCGCGCGACCGCTACGGTCGCAGGTTCGAATCCTGCCTCGTGCATGGATGTGTGTGATGTCCTTAGGTTCGTTAGGTTTAAGTAGTTCTAAGTTCTAGGGGACTGATAACCTCAGATGTTAAGTCCCATACTGCTCAGAGCCATTTTCTGAAGCGTTTGGCGTCATTGGCCTGGAGGCCCCTTGCGGGGCAGTTTCGGCCGCCTTGGTGCAGGTCTTATTACATTCGACGCCACATTGGGCGACCTACGCGCCGGATGAGGATGAAATGTTGATGAAGACAACGCAACACCCAGCCCCTGAGCGGAGAAAATCTCCGACCCAGCAGGGAATCGAACCCGGACCCGTAGGACGGCAATCCGTCACGCTGACCACTCAGCTATCGGGGCGGACCCTGGGATCAACGTTGTCGGTAGACACGTTAACTAGTACACAGCACACTCGCGTAATAACATAAATTTATGACATAAATCTGTGTCTCTCATTCGCTTCAGTACCTCTTAATTGATTATCCTCCATACCCATCCAATCTTAGCTTTTTTCCGTAGCACCACACTTCAGAAGCCTCTATTCTCTTCTTCTCTGAATAGAAAATACTTACTAACACTGAAACTTATATTCGATGTTAACAAATTTATCAGGAACGCTTTTCTTGCTGTTTTCTCTCTACTTCTACCGTCGTCAGTTACTTTACCCCTCAAAATAGCAAAACTTTCATTCTACTTCCAGTGCCTCATTTTCTACCCTAATTCCCTCAACGTCACCTGACTTAATTCGACTGCAGCTGATTACCATGGTATAGTTTTGGTGATGTTCATCTCATAATCCCTTTCCAAGACACTATCCAAAGTATAATAATAAAAATAATCATAATAAAAAGGAACACTGCGATCAGGTGTGAAAAAAAGGCCGCCGTGTCTTCCTAAAGCCTAAAACTTCATTCATTCTGGATTTAAACGGAACACACCGTCGCCGTCAGAGGGTGGCGTTTTCGTATTAGAAAGAACATCAATCAACACAACGCCACGTCGCTTAGCCCAGAATTCAGCGCTGAAACTGACGTTGTGAGGCACCATCCGCGTTACAAAATGTCGGAATACATTAGCTTTTAGTAACCAGAAGTGATTAGTAAAGTTTATTAACAGCCAAAGCAAAATTAATAAAAGTCGTGGATGAATTTCGACATGGCCGAGAATTGAAAGAACAGGAAAGTTTCCTCCAAACATTTTTAAACATTAACGTTTATCTGCTTTATAAAATACGTCAAATAATACTTTGCAACACGAAGCACCTTCTTTTCTTTTTGATTTTATCCATATTTTGCAGCTATGAAAGAGATCGTATTCAATATATATATAAGTTTAGTAAAAGCCCCTTAAGACATAATTTTTTCATGTTTTATTAAATTACAGTTTTCGGACCCTATGGGTCCATCCTCAGGTGCAAATCATATAATAATTTACATTTGTTCTTGAGTGTGGTGAAATGGATTTTCTTGTTATGAGAAAGTTAGATGTTATGTTTCGTATTTCGTGAATCGAATGTAGAAATATGTGAGAAATAGTGGAAAAAACAGTGAAAAACCGCAAGGCGCACATTTGTTTTCAACTGTCTACAAATACTTCACAGATCTGATTTAACCTGACGTGATCGAAGATGAAATTTATCACATAGTGTCAGGGATATGAGTTTTAAGAATTTGATATATGCAAGATATAAATTTAAAATAAAGTCATAGGAAATATATGCCAATCTTCACGCAACCTCCACAATGAGTCTCAAAAATGGAGCAAACAAGAGGATTAATTTGTATACTCAGCATCGGATCAGTGGTCTTCTGTGCGCACAGAAGACCTTGTTGTGAGTTGTTACAAACGTAAAATAAAAATTGCTAATTTTATAACAGGCATGTCCTGTGTCATTTGTCTGCCGTGCTTTATGTAGAGCGATGCGTAGACGGCAACCATTTATGTTTCTAACGAGAGTAAGTTCTAGCATTGTACATTAAGCAGCCAGAATAGCTCCCGTCAAATGAAAGTTATTTGTCTGAAAACAAAGTAGGGAGTTTCACCTTTTGAGACAGGTTTGGAACTTTCCACGATGAGTGCGAAAAGGTACTTCGAAACCATTCTGTTTCTGGTCATAATAACAGCACATGTTCCCAATCAAATATACTTATCGCCAGAGGTCCATGTTCTTATGAAATGCACTGAGATCACTCCGCAAAATAGTCCCATTAGATCCTGATCACGCTAAACAACACATAAAAGCTTTCAGTATTGAAACAGAAGCAACTATTTTGTATTTTGAAGCTCATTTTGTCGTATCTTTTCCATGTTTGCGAAATTAATATGGTATTTCAATTATCGAAAATGTCACATGTTTTCTCTTTTTACCGATATTTGCTTCAACATATGTTTTTAATAATGATATTGGTACATCGTATTTCTATTTTTCAATGCCTTTTGTACTGAGGAGCCATTGACGTCGGAAGGTGGGCCAAGATGAAGCTATTTATTTGTGGTGTAAAGGATCTGTTGTTTGTGTAGCTACAAAACTTGTTGGTGATTTGACTGTATATTATCATAAATAAAGAACCCTCATCCAATTTAAAAAAAATCAACAAATTGATGTTGCCACCAGCCAAGAAGCGATTCTTATAGTTGTAGCTCTCAGAGGCACTCCGGGATGCCCTCAGTGTGAGGCACCCCTGTGCATGTCTGTGAGCCGTAGCTCGATTGCGTAGCGCAGTACAGAGCTCTATTGCCGATCGCGGTTTGTCTACCGGCCTGCCCCCCCCCCCCCTGCCACCAACAACATAGCACAAACTATAAATGATGACCATGGAAGTATAAGCGAGACCCACTGATGATGACACATGAGTTCTGAAAAAAGTCTTTGTGTTGCAAAAGACGGAACTAAGAAACATATTCGAAACTGCACAATTTCAACGTGTAATAACCGCAGAAATATATCCCAGGTCGACTTCCTAAAGAATCCTCGCTCGTCACAATATAAACTTTCCCGCAGTACTACCATACTAGCAGCCGTGAATGCACATTTCGTTCCATGCATCGTTTCCGCTAAGCACGAAATGTACTAGCTATAGCCTCGTAAAAGTTCTCAAAGAACAGAAGTAATCGACTTCCTGTAAGGCGAATGCTTCGGGATCACTCTTCACCATGCAATACTGTGTACGAAAATCAAACTTCAGCTGTATGATTGTCTGTTTATCACTTAAGTTATCATCATTCACGACCTCTGAGAAGGTGAGTGTGTGCGTGCGTGCGTGCTTGTGTGTGTGTATGTGTGTGTGTTTGTTGTGTACCTTTATTACCCGCGGTGCTTATGAAGCCATCGGAACAGTGCTAAGCGTACGCGCCGCCTGACCCTTCCATATCTCTGCTACCCGCACGACACATCCATGAGGCGTGAAGTCTATGGCTACAAACAAGCCGCTGCAAGTGGCAAAGTATTGCACGCTGTCCGTATCGAGTGATGCTGGTTCCGAAGATGACGAGACCCGTCAGTCCCTGAGAGCGAAGAATGTGAGAATCCGTTATCGGTGAGGCATCTCCAATAACGGAGTAGGCGACGTACACATCTTGTATTTCCACAGTTGCTCGTGTTTGACGACAATAGCGAAGTGTTTGCGCAAACGCTGACTTTTCAGATTAATATGTTTAGAGACATCCAGTACATTCGTTCACAATGTTCTTCTGTTCATACTTGACACTAGAAAGATTGAGATTCGCAAACATATTTCACCTTACATGTTTTGAACTTGAGACAGAGTGGTCACCATTTTGATCTTCAGGAGCCGACACTGCCGGGATATTTTATTTTACTTTTTTTTCTTTATTTCATTACTTCTCACGCTTTCGGTGGTTTCTTGGTAGCATAGATATTTCTGCTCTTCAGTCAAATGATGTTAAAATCTAGTTCACTTTAGTTGCGATATAAAGTCACACAGGACGTGGGAGGATGTAGGTCAGTGCTGAATAGGTCGATAAGTACGAATTTGTCATTTGGTAAAAAAAATATTGTGTTGATGCGTTTCGGGTGCAGTTCATCTTCAGAACGTCTGCCAAACAAACGTGCAAACCCATAATCACAAGCGTAATACACAAAAGTCTTCCGAGAGTAAAGATACGGAAGGTATTACAAAAAATATTTAAAAAAGATAAACATACCAAATGGAATAGCGCTCATACAAAGACTGGAGTCGCATGGGTCCCTCCTCACAATCAGTGCTAAACTGAATACCAGAAACTGCCACGGGTGGACAGACTGTATTGGTATAGAACTGTTGATATTTTAAAAAATATCGAGAATCTGATGTATCGATATTTAAGTAATCTCTTTATATGCTATCGATATATAGCGAAAAGGTACCGACATATCGATATGTCAATGGAGAATTTGCAAAATGTAAATAGATTGCCGGTGTTAGAGCTGTATATTTAAGTACTGATTTATTATTAGATATTCTGTATATCAACAAGTTAGCAGCCTCCTTATTCACCTTAGAGCACGAACTGAAAGGAAAATGGCGCATGTTCACGCTTGGCGATAATCACTTTGCTGGCAACGGTAACGGCATGTAACTGGCACAAATGCTGACCAAAACTAAATTTCAAGGCGAAATTGTGTTTTCTGGGGATGCTTTCCATTCCCCTCCTGCTGTTGATAAAGTATCTCTGTATCGGTATTACTCCCAGAAATATCTATGTATAACGACGATACTTCACTTCCAGATACATCGATATACCGGTATCTAATGGCAATATTGAGTGCCGATATTATAATTTTTATTTTTTTTATTATATTGTACTATATTATATTTTTTCACAATTTTCGGTAAATATTTGAAATTCTTCTTTTGAAATTGTAGTAGAACATAATTATAGTTTCGCTGTGTGAAGGAGTCTTACTACTTTTTGAGCTTTCATCACGTCCAGTCCCCCTTTGACTGTGTAATGTAAGTGTGGCACAAAGAAGTCAAGTCCAAATGCATGCATTAAGCGGGGGGGAGTATGTTTTACAGCGTATGTCTAGCCTCACTGTGGATAGTTAGCTTCCTTATCTGAGAAGGAGTTGGGGGCAACACTTGCGATGCACCGCAAGTTGCTTCATCACTGAGTTTAACACACACACATAATTCATCTTTAACTTAAAACTTCCTGGGACCTTTCGCAGGAGAGCTTCTGTGAAGTTTGGAAGGCAGGAGACGAGATACTGGTGGAAGTAAGGCTGTGAGGGCGGTCGTGAGTAGTATTTGGGTAGCTCAGTCGCCTGACTCTGAGCACTATGGCACTTAACTTCTGAGGTCATCAGTCCCCTAGAACTTAGAACTACTTAAACCTAACTAACCTAAGGACATCACACACATCCACGCCCGAGGCAGGATTCGAACCTGCGACCGTAGCGGTCGCGCGGTTCCAGACTGTAGCGCCTAGAACCGCTCGGCCACCCCGGCCGGCAAAAGGCAAAGGTCCCGAGTCCTAATGTCGGTCCGGCAAACAGTTTTAATCTGCCATGGAGTTTCATATCAGAGCACACTCCGCTGCAGAGTGAAAATTTCATTCTGGAGCCATCTTTCATATTTTTAAAACTAAAAGTGTTCCAAGAAAAGCCTTTCGTTTCATAGTTTAGTTAGGTGCTAAAGTTGATGATAATGTGGGCGAGGGGCAACAGATGGCAGGAGGGAGTTGGGGTACTAGATAATGTCTGGTTGCACTCAGGGTTAATGGTCTAAGAAAGGTTGGGAACCACTGCAGTCCAGCAGGACTGGTAACAATGTGAACAGCTCTACAGCACTTTGGTGCCTTTCTATCTGTCACACAGCACTACAGCTCTAATTATTTACATAAACGGGAATGGTGTGTACGCGTACGAAGTTACACTGACACTCGACCACGTCTTGTGCGTCCTTCGCTTTTTCGTCATACAGTGTACCAGACCGCGTTGTGTGTGTCCAGCTAGCGGCCGCGCTGCTAGGCGGCGTTAGGCTACCCGCAGCGCACGCGCTCAGTGCCCTGAGCTGCCCTAGCCTCCCCGCGTGCCCTGGTGTGGTGTGGTGTCAGCTCGTGGCCGGGTCGCCGCCCGTTTGGCATTCAGGGGCCGCGCTCGCTTTCTAGCGGGCAGACCCGCCGCGCGGCGCTGCGCCGCGTTTCTAATTCCAGCACACTCCCAAGTGACACCAATCCGTGGGCCCTCTTCTATACTCACGTATAACGGCTCACAATTACTGTGAATCCACGCCTACCAGAGCTCCTGGAATTGTCAGTGTATGAGGGACGAAATAAAGGGACAAAAGAATTAGCTACAACAACTTTTGCAGAAGCCATACTGCAATAATAAGCGTCGAGGGGCATGAAAGGGAAGCAGTAGTTGAGAAGGGATTGAGACAGTGTTGTAGCATTACTTCGACGTAATTCAATCTGAATGATGAGCATTCTTTGACGTAAACCAAGGAGAAATTTGGAAAGGATATTTATGTTCAAGGAGAAGAAATTAAAACTTTAAGGACTGCCCTAGCCATAGTAATTCTGCCAGAGTTCGAAAAGAATTTGGAAGAGCATTTGAACGAAATGAAATGTGTCTGGCAATGAGGTTACAAGACGAATATCAACAAATGTAAAACAAGGATAACTGAATGTAGTCGAGTTAAATCAGGTGACGCTGATAGAATTAGATTAGGAAGTGAGAATGTAGTCGAAGCTTTTCGTACGTTGGGCAGAAAAATAATTGGCGACGGTCGTCGTAAACAGGATACAAAATTTAGAGTGACAACAGCACGAAAAGCATTTATGGAAATGATAACTTTGTTGGCATCGAATATAAATTTGCGTTTGAAGAAGTCTGTTGTGAAGGTATTTCTCACGGAAGTGACACATGGACGATAAGGAGTACATCAACAATGGAACACAAGATTTCGAAATGTGGTGCTGTAGAAGTATGTAGAAACTTAGATGGATAGATCGAGTTACTAATGAGGGGGAATAGAATGCAACTGGCGATACATGAAATTTTTGCCCAACTTGACTAAAAGAATGAACTGGTTGATAGGACACATTCTGTTTGTTAATGGTAGGAAGTGTGTGTTGAAGGGGTGAGGTGGAGGAGTTGTACAAATTCTAGAGCGAGACCAAGGCTTGAATGTATTAAACATGTTGAAGAGAATATATGTTGTTGTTGTCAGAGATGAAGAGGAATAGACTCGTGTGAACAGCAAGAAAAGCGGTTATGAAAAAAAAGAGAGAGAGTTTTCAACATTGAATATAAATATAAATCTTAGAAATTTTTTCTGGTGGTGTTCGGCTGGATTGAAGCCTCGTTCAGAAGTGAAACGTGAAGGATAAACAGTTCAAGCACGAATAGAATAGAACTTTTTGGAATGCAGCACTACAGAAGAATGCTGAAAGTTAGATAGGTAGGTCGGACATCTAATGAAGAGATACTGAACAGAATTGAAGGCTAAGAAATTTATGGCACAAACTAACAAAAACACGTTATCGGTTGATAGGTAACATTCTGAGACATCAAGGAATCGTCAATTTCATAATGGATGGGCTGTGGCGGGTAAAACTTAGGAGATACCAAGGCTTAACTATACCAAGTATATTCAGATTATAACAATACCTTCACTAACAGTTAATTAGTTCAAAAATTATCACGTCGCGCACTCAAAGTATGATCTTTTTATTGCGCAACTGAAAGGTCTTTAATGTGGCAGGTATTGCTACATCAATTGATTGCACTCACTGAAGAAACTTAACAATAATATCACTTATGTTGTATTTGCAATCCAACGACGATCTCGCTCTGGCTTTGACTCGTAATTAAAATTGTTGTCCAGGTAGCATGACTACTTGACTATCACTGTTGGTGCGAAAGGCACTCGGATGTGAATTACGCCGACTTGAAGAACTTACGAAGACAATTTTTCACAAAAATTCACATTTATTAAACCTCATTATAATTTCGCGTGTTCAAAACATTACTTCATCATACAATTTCGCAGCCGTTACTGCTCTTAATAAAACTCACAACATTTTTCATTGTCCACAGCTCAGACTCATCTTTTCATTTCCAACATAAAGTCAAGACTGGTCATCTTATTAAACACAAAACTTCACTACTCTGTACGCTTCCGCGCCAAAAGTCACAAGCCAGCCTCAAAGATAACAATAAGTACAAAAATATTCACACTAGGTATTATATCGATTTCAACATCTCAAAATATCGACGTACCTACATATAAAAATGAAATCAAATTCGAATAGAGTGAAAAATATGAGACATTACGTAGAAAAATATTCATTAATCTACGGTATCGAAAAATTGGGTTGGCGGGTGGTAATGGTTTCGCAAATAAAGAGGAGGAGGAGATTAGAGTTTAACGTCCCGTCGACAGCGAGGTCATTAGAGACGGAGCGCAAGCTCGACTGAGGGAAGGATGGGGAAGGAAATCGGCCGTGCCCTTTCAAAGGAACCATCCCGGCATTTGCCTGAAGCGATTTAGGGAAATCACGGAAAACCTAAATTAGGATGGCCGGAGACGGGATTGAACCGTCGTCCTCCCGAATGCGAGTCCAGTGTGCTAACCACTGCGCCACCTCGCTCGGTGGTTTCGCAAATAAAGAACCATTACAAGATGGACATGTGGCAGTAGTTATGTAAGGACGAAGAAGTTTATACAAAGTACATTTCCATGGGGAGCTAAAGCAAACCTGTCTTCGGACTAAAGACCAGAATAACAACATCAAATACAAGATGTTTATAAAATGTCTGTTGAAATCACCGATATCTAAATGACAAGATCTGTTAAAAATGTTAAATCCTGCCTAGTCGTCAACTGTTGCATCCTGCCTAGTTGTCAATTGTGGCGTGTCTAGGAAACCTGCTTTCTCGAATCGCTAGACAAACAATTCAAACAAATCGTATTAATGAGATTCATTACGAAAAGTAAATGACAATACTTAACTTTGAGAATTACATAGATGTGTCGCTAGCAAAGAGCCACATACAAAATAAATAAGCTTCTTCGGTATATACAATTCCTAAGTCGTTGCTATACAACTGCATAATCGTGATGCTGCTGTTCCATTGGGCCACGAACAGTCGGGCGGGGCGCTTATGTCCTCTTCACATAGGGGCCGCTGCTGTCGCGTTGTCCTCCTGGAGACCGGTCGGTCAGCGTGCAATAGGCTGACCTCTTCTCACAGCCCTTTCTGCCCTATCGTTCCCGTCTGGCGTGCCGGCGCTTGACTTTACGCCGGAACAAAAAATATATGTACAAACAGAGCTACATTCATCCGTACTCCTCAAGGCACCATACGGGCTATGGCATAGAGAACAAAGTACAAGTCTCAAGCTGCTTGCTCCCCCACGCCCCCCTCTTGCTCTCTCTCTCTCTGTCATTCTCTCTTTCTCTCCCTCGCTCTCTTCCTATTCCGTTCGCAAATTGTACGTGGCAAGAAAGATTTTAAATATCCTTTTGCATGATCCCGAATTTCTCTGACTTCTGCGTGATTATTGCAACGTGAGATGCGTAATGCAGGAAGTAGTCTATTTGTGGATGCGCTTTGGAACGAACGCTGTGGGGTTTTGTGAGTAAGGCTCTCCAAGTTGGATAACATCTTCCTTGTAATGTCTACAACGGCAATTTGTTGAGCATGTCTGTGTCACTTTACCGATACAGCAGTGTCTTTACGTTCTAGCAGACACCCGAGAGAGTCTGCAGGTCTCAGAAATATTAGTGGCGCACATCAGTTGTCTCCACAGGCAATTTTGAGCTCTTAGGCATTGTGAGAATTACTGAGCCATGCGCCGCACTTTACGGAGAACTTCCTCTTACGAGTAGAGCTAGATTTAGCGCTTAAGGATACTTCAGAACGCCATAAGGTATGATATTTGTATACTCCTTGAAACTCTGAAGGAACTACTTTCTGTATTGTAACTGTGGCGCAAGCAACGCATGTTTGGAAGGGACCAGCACAGTCTATGGACCAGGTATACGATCCTCGTTATCTTTTGGGCTGGGAGCTGTAGTGGAATGTGATCATGATCGAAATTAATTTAAGTAACTGTGGTTTGCTTCTTTCTCAACTAACAGCACAGACCTTTAAGAGACATGAAGTAGTGCAATAACTGGCACCGAAGAGCAGATATTCTCATTGACAACATGAATTAGAGCCAGTGAACCGTGACACGTTCCCTTTCACGTGAGTATTTTGTATCTAGATAGCGCCAGGTACCGTTATAACACTCTAAAAGTTGACCAATCAAATCCGTAACAAATTTTGCAGCTCTTCTTTGGATCTTTTCGATCCATTTAGTTCATCTAACTTGATAAGACTGCAAGAGCAGAGAATTACCTGAACGAGAGTTTTGCAAGCAGCCTCTTTCGTGCGTCGATTACAGTTCCGTATGATTTCGACAATAAATTTGACCCTGAGATCTGCCTTCTGCACGGCTATTTTACCCCTAAATGTGCTATGTTCCAACTTATGCAGAGGTCCACACAATCAAATCTTCTCCTCTTTTTTCCTGGTTTTTATCCTGTATCTTGACGGGGTAGGTAAGTTAATATGGCTTAAAATTCTTTTAATAAAGTAAACAAATTAGGCTTGGTTCTAGATTCAACTAACTGCATAATTGAGACGATTTCTCGTTATTTTTCTATATAAAACTTGTATGTTCCATCGATTGAAATAGATATTACAAAATTAAAAAAATTTAAAATTCTTTTTTCGAATGAGGTTTTGTTTGTTATAATTTATCTACAATTCATGTCTTTATAAAATATTTTTTACATCAAGAGATTCAACAAAACATGTTTAAACTGTTAAAAGTTTTTTTATGATTTTCTCTTTGATTTTAAATTGTTTTTTGTCTGTTGGCCATCTATTCCTTACATGTCTGGCCATCTAAGCCTGATACTCCGGTAAGATCGCCCAGTGTTACATACTTTTTAAGAATTTTTAGCTAATATGAAAATTTGGTATACTTTGTAAACGAAGACGATTTCGTTTTTTATGAACTCAAAAGGAAACTTGTGGAAATTTCAGGTTCTCTTGTGTATTAGGCTGCGAAACAGACTTCTGAGAAAATCATAGCCATCTATCCCAGTTTACCCTACAGTCGAAGTTTGTTTGGTGGTTTTTATAACAAGTTACACGCTATGAATGTATACTGTTTCAAAGCAGCAGCTCATCGAGGATATCTCAAAATCGAATCGGTTTTGAAACGATTTGCTATAGTAAAATGACGGGAAATGACCACTATTTGATACCTTTCGTATCATAACTTGCACGCGATGAAGGTATACCAGCACATTGAAGATTCTTCAAAAACGCGTCGCTTTTTTTACAGTATGCTGTAATTAAATGTCAGTTAATGCGATATCGGTAGCAGCTAAACCCTTCAGAACACAATAACATCAATGACACAGACTGAAAATCATATGAGGTAATAGCATTGTGGATAGCAGCGTCGGGTGTCCTGTTGGTTGCAATTTCCCCTCCCGTTTGCAGCATATACTTTTATTCACTTTCATGTTTTCTAAAAGATTCCGGAACATTCTTTCTATTTAATAGAAGTATGTTGTATAATACTCGATATTATGCATCATACGTAAGAGCGATCTCCGTTCAGCAGTCCGCTTGTTCGATTTTTGTGAACGTGTAAGGTTATATGCACCAATGAACTGCAAGGCTGCTTTCTACAACGCAGCCGTGTTCAATCACTGTTCAGTACATATTCATTCATCCATCCGATTGTGGGATACCTTACGCCTTTATAAATATTGTGAGTAAATATGCACACAGACACCCACCCCATAATACACACACACATCTACTCTCACGTGAAGTACGGAAACTTTTGACGGGAATAATAAGAGATGATTTTTTGGTGTTATCTATAAGAGAGCTTGCACTAATTCCAGTAGCAGACATTTCACCCTGTTGCCTGACGTCTCTAGCGTTGCAGTTTATCTAAATATTCTACTACTGAATATATGCAGTAATCTGATACCCTTAGGGCTTTACTAAAAAGTGAAAATGATGAAATAATTTTTATCTTGTGTGGAAAACTATTGCACTTTTGTAATGCAGTATTTGAAAACGAAGTTTTAAAATGTCCTTACTGACTGGACATGGAATATATGTTACTGCCTTGCGTCATGTTCGTGAATGCTGAAGTATTTGTTTTTAACCTATAGACAGAGCAATATGGCTGTCATACGGTCAAGGGATCAAATGTGCGTTGTAATAGATACAAGGCAGTAATTTCACGCGCGTCCCTTTTCTTAAATAAACTGTGTGAATTGCGCGCCGACAACTGTCGCTTGAGGGCGTTGCAGTCGCAGATCACTATGAGGAGCACGTTCTGTGTGATGTAACAGCTCGTTTCTAAGCGTGCATCAACTGCGATGGCAACAACGTCTGGCGTGCTGAACGATGAAATATACGTCCCAGGTGAGAACAGCATAAGCAGCAAGCTAATATTATTCAGCTAACTGGAATATAGCTTTAAATACAGTACCTGGTTCAAAAGGTGAACCATAAGCAGGCGAGGAGGAAACGAAACGTAACCTTGCGGCTTGAGAGGTATGTCTTGTTGTTTCAGTGATTACAATAGAGTCAAATTCATAAAGAACATGGCAGCACAGCCGCACTTATCAGTGTGACGTTGCACCCCCTCTACACTCGATGGACGCATTGGTTCGATTGCGAGAGATCTCATAAAGGCATTGTATGTTCTCCTCGGACAGATTGGTCCACAACTCTCCTTGGTCGTTGACATCCTGTATACTGGAACTGTGACGGTGTTATCCGAGATGATCCCTCACATGTTCTTACGGGAAAAGATACGGGGATCTTGCTGGTCATTGGACTGCCTCAATATGAAGCAGACAGTGTCATGTGTGGATGTGCACTGTCCTGTTGAAAACTGTCACGGTATTGTCACGTGATGGCTACCACATGATGATGCAGGATGTCGACGACGTAGCGTTGGTGGTCAGACTTCCTCCAATCACTATCACGCGTGATCTGAAAGCATACGCGATGGCTCCCACACCGGTGTGCCTCTCCAAAGCGTAGAAAGAATGGGACTTCTGGCCATAAAGTTGCCTTACCGATAAAAGATGATCATCCCAGGTAGTGCAGAACTGCGATTCATCGCTGAACACCACACGATCACATTCATCAGCAGTCCATGCTTACTAGTCATGGCACCACTCCAAACACAGCCGTTTGTAGTGTGGTGTTAACGGCAGCCTGCAAAAGTACCAGTAATCCTCTAGTCCATCTGCACAGAATGTTGCAGAATCCATCACTTGTTCTCGGACGGCAGGCGCAGATGTGAAGAGGTTGCAGTGTGCTTGGCGCGGTATACTTGTGGTCGGGTATGGCAGACCGAGACTTGGACGACGAGTCTGGCTGCCCTCAAGCACCTGCGCAGTCCAATATCGGGCCAGTGTCATGTCCGAATTCCCCATAAATCTGGATATTGCACTATGCGATCAGCCGGCCAAATGGAGAATGAAACCTGGTAGTCAAGGGAAGGCAGGGGCCGTAATCAGTTACTGTTGGTTGCCTTTTACAGAGTTACACACCATTTATTTTAAACCAGTAATTTCACACTCAACAATAAATAGAAATACCACACGTTATTAATGAAGGAATAAACAAGTGTGTAAATAATAATGTTTTCAGTAAGTTACAATTTATCTAATTACCATGAAATAGAGATACAGCAGATAATTTTTTAAAAGGAAGCCACTGTGATCTGGGCAGAAGGCCTTGCACGCCAGGAATGGCAATAAATTAAAAATTGTTTAACAACTCGCTGCAATTTGCAACTTACAGGTATTGAAATATTAAAGGTAAGTCGCCGTAAATACAGCAATAGGCATCAGACGCCAGGAACGGCAGTTAATAAGGTTTTAAGTCTTACTGCTAAAATACAAATACCAAATAAGAATTTTAAGGAAAATGACCACTATCACGGTTGGAGGCCTTACACGCCAGGAACGGCAACTATATAAAAAATTTAGAACCCTGCTGTAAAACAGTAAATACAATAGCAAAGGTTAACTAAAGAAACAAGCAACTGATCACCAAACGGGTGAATTAAGATGATGGTAAACCTTGTAACACAACCCTTAACATCCACTGAACTCTACATTGATAGATTTATTCCAGAAGGCGACTAGAGCTATTAAGTAGACATATATAACCTTTAATGTAGGCATTACAACGTATTGTAACACAATAATAAAACACAAGGACCAGTACATAAGTTCCTAAAAAGTGTACTGAGGCAGATTACACCCGCAGAAGGCGTGGACTGAAGGAGCGTTACACTGAACTACTGGCCATCAGACTTACTTTTAGAGAACACATGTCTTACAAGAACCAGGGGGCCACAGACGGTGCTCCAGGAATCGGCCTCTGAGAAGGTCCGGCAACAAACACTTTCGCGAGCGATGAGATAGGCAGCCAAGAGTTGCATTCACTTCACAAGATGGTAAATCAGACTAGTGCCAGTCTAACAAATAACTAATGATAATCTTGCTCAAGCTACCTGACGTCCGATAAACCAAATGCAACTATGGAACAATACGCCAAAGCCGGAAACCGCAGTTTGCACGACTTCCCCAGAATACTTTGTTTAGAGCGCCCGGACTGAGAAATGAATCACTACCACCAGAGTAGAAGAATCAACAACCGGCCTACAATCAAGAAAGCTGTCAAAACTACACGCCTTACCGGACAGCAGCGCCAAGGCGAGGAAACGTACACTGCCGTTACATACACTAACCCCAGAGCAGGTAACTGGGGCGTTGGCGGCCACCAGGCAAGAAAAATTACCGCTGGTTGAACTTAACAAATTGTAACAGGTTGAGCGCAGTAAACAGTAATAAGAAGTCGAGGAAAGCTAATCAGATCCGCCTTCCCCAAGCACTCCACTCGTTGCTCTTCGTCTCGGCGACACTATGAGCAGCAACACGAACCCAAGTCACTGGAGAATCGCGAGATATCACAATGGTGGAGGTTTCTCTACTCGGATTGAAATGGACTCATCTTAAAGCTTGATGGATCCGGTTTACGACGAGGTCGTACACCCTCGTGTCCACACCGCTTCCATCCGGGAGTCCATGCGTGCCGCCAGCAGTCCCGGCGTGTTGCGGCACTGCGCGGACCTGGCTCCTCCTGAGTCCCAAACCGAACTGGCCCACTCACACGACCCAGAAAAACAACACCGTCGCCGCAAAGATAGGTCAACAGTTACTACATATCGATAACAGCCGCTGCTGCCACTAACGGATTGGCAACGCTTGCGAAACCGAGTGGCGCCAGTCAACGCTAGAACACAAACAACTGCAACCATGACAATTACGATACCGCCTGGCCTCCAACAGAGGGCGGGAACCTACAACAGCATCAACGCGAGCCGCAGCACGGCTCAGAGAACCACAATGAGACACGTTCTAGAGTGTCAAGTGTCGGTAATGCTGTTTCAAGTGAATATGGGGCATCCCGTGTCCTTCACAGTGATCACTCAAACTCTGATGCTGTTCACACCACTTATTACAGGATATTCGAGGAGGAATGGTCAATATTCAGGGATACGACACGACCAATCATTTCTAGCAAAAAAAGTCATATGGACAAACGCCCTATTCCGAACTGCTTCCGATACAGAACACATTTAAAGTACGTTGTTCTTTATTTTCTGTATTGTTCAGTACATTGTCAGATTTACACATGCACACGTCCGTCTTAGAAAGTATCAATTGAAAAAAACGTATCTTCAACACGTCATGGGACACTGATACGAGCAGAAAGTCGCCGTACTGTGCACCCTTTCAACAGTGTGTTGCTGTTCCCGCGCATGTTGTTGAGCAACACGTTCAGAAGAGAAATGGGAAGTTGGAATAATACGCGCGTCACGAAATGCGCTGAAATCTCTGGTAAACATTCTACGATCTGAAATTCGTCGTGTCGGAAAGCGCGAACGGTATTCTTCGACACCATCAGCAGCACTACCATCGCGGAAGCCGTAAACATACACTACATCTGCATTTTCTTCATTAGTGTAGATGTGTAGCAATTTAGGCAGCGCGTGTGCACATTTAACCGATGGTTGTCTTTGATGCACTAATTCACTCACAACGCACCATGGACTACTGCGCATTCTACGGGCTACCTGAATGGCAGGAAGACATCCCGAGCAAAGAGCTTGAAAGCAACTATGTAGGTTGGGGTAGAATAAAACGTCAAACACAAGTAACGGGCAAGGCGAACTCTAGTTTGCGGTTTAGTGGTAGAATCCTGAAGCGATGCAGTCCTTCAACAAAGTAAATTGCTTATAATACGTTAGTTAATCCAGTTGGGTCTGATTCAAGAGATCGAGAGGGTTCAAAGAAGAGCGGCAAGATTCGTGACTGGTACATTTAGCCATCGCGAGAGCGTTACAAATCTCATAGAAAGTTTGAAGTGGAACACACTTGCAGATAGACGACGCACTAAACGGAAGGGGCTGCTCACTAAATTCCGAAATCCGATCTTCGCTGAGAATGTAGAGCATATATTATTTCCACCAACTTTCAAATCGCGCAATGATCACCATTCAAAGATAAGGGAAATTAGAGCTCGTACTGAGGCGTTCAGACAGTCGTTTTTCCCTCGCGCGATCCGCGAGTGGAATAGAGGGGGGGGGGGGGGGGGGGGGAAACATGACTTTGGCGCGAATTGTGCCCTCCGCCACACACCGATTGGTGGCTAGCAGAGTATATATGCAGATATGCAGAAATACATGTGCGCGGCACTAGCTCAAAAAGAAATGTACATTAAATGTATTCTATCTCGCAAACCATTCGGAATACGTCAAAAATTTTTTTTGCTTCAAATGAGCGTTACTGCTATATCTCTGAATAGTGACCATTCCTCCTAGGACACAACGTATATCCTACTAGTCTTGGTAACAACATTAAACACGAATAACACTAGTGCACTCTGGTGACCATTCTACCTCGACATCAGACCACATCTTCTGGGTGCTTCACATTTTTTGTCAGGATGCCTATCTCGTCAACAACGAAGAAACCAAAGAAACATGACAGTGGAGAACTTACGGAAAGTGGCGTCGGTGCGATCGACCATCTCACTCGAACACGGCTGTGATCTTTCCGGACGACGTCGTCACCGTGTACTTCGCGCCGAGCGCCGCGGACCTGTCGTGGTGGAGCTGCCGACTGGTACAATAGTCGAGGACAGGGGTGCCGAGCGCTCGCGTCAAGCCCGGCGTGCCCACACGCCGACGAATACTTCGCAGCGGCGCTTTCACTGCCGGCATGCAGGTACGCACAAATGAAAGGCAAAACATACCCAGCCGCACATTAATAGTGCTTTCTCTCCTTGGAAGGGTCGCCTGTGTTGGCATGGCGACTCCTGCACTCCGTTCCAACGATCGTAAAAATAACTGAGCGGCAGCCCATTTTTGTTGCCTACCTTACACACCACGACTGCGGCACACTATAGCTCCGTCGACAGCACCAGACACACAACAGCTGATGGAAGTGCGCATGTGGCAGAAACAGCCAACAGACGCGCACGCTAAAAATACAAAGCTGGCATAAACAAAGTTTTCGAAACCATCCGTTGTCTTTGGCCAATGACTTCATAACAAGTCTCAAAACGCAACCCAAAGGTGATCTAAAAATATCGACCAATGACATTAGACGTTCCCGTGGTGCCAAAACATAAACCGGGCGAGATGGCACAGTGGTTACCACACTGGACTCGCATTCGGGAGGACGACGGTTCAAACCCGCGACCGGCCATCCTGGTTTAAGTTATCTATATTCCCTAGATCGCTTCAGGCAAATGCCGGGATGGTTCCTTTGAAAGGCCACGGCAAACTTCCTTCCCCATCCTTCCCTAATCCGATAGGACCAATGGCCTCGCTGTTTGGCCTCCCTCCAAAATCACCCAACCAACCAAAATATAGGATTAACGTCGAATACAGAATCGTAAATATTCTTAATAACAAATACTGAAGCTAATGGGGCGACCGCGGTAAATTTGGAGTTTTAGGCGTGGAAAAACTAAAAAATGGTTCAAATGGCTCTAAGCGCTATGGGACTTAACATCTGAGGTCATCAGTCCCCTAGACTTAGGTTTAAGCATAAACCTAACTAATCTAAGGAAATCATACACAACCATGCTCGAGGCAGGATTGGAACCTGCGACCGTAGCAGGCGCGCGGTTCCTGACTGAAGCGCCTAGAACCGCTCGGCCACAACAGCCGGCTGGCAAAACTAAAATAACAACCACAAGGTCGAGATAATATCAAAATATACAGAAACCGCAGCAACCGGAAAAACACGATAGAATGGTTGATTTCAAAGACACAGAAAAAACAAAATCAACACGAAGCATCTACGACTGGTATCGAAAACATCACTTGGCTCAACTTCAAAAGGTGACGTCAATAAAAAAAGCGAAAACTCGACAGCTGCACATAAAAGACAAAAAGCGACACCAATACACTTAGCAAAACTCGTGAGAACTAACGAATTGTGGCATCGAGAACATCAGTGAACTGAATATGAAAAGCCAAAAACTGATAGTAGTGCGAAAAGCCAAAAGGCGATATCTAAACACACAGATAAAAATTGCGAGAACTAACGAAACGCGGTATGGAAAACATGACATGAACTATACGGTCAAGCTTAACTCACTGACGTCAAAACAGAGAGCGGTACGGATTATAGCAAGTCAAGGTTGATATTCTCTTTTCCAAACTGAATTCATCGATGCCTGCCTATTTATAAATAGCCCGATACCGCGTTTGGTCGTTTTCGGGCGGTTCACGGTTTTTGGACTGGAGCATGGTTTATTACTGGATTTATCTGTTATTACTTTTTACTTATCCTTTATGATAATTATGAAAAAATTCGATATGCTTTTTACGCAATATCATGTGGATTTGTGCACTCTAGAAAGGTAGCCGTCCTGATATTTATTATGATCAATTTAAATAAAATTGAATACAACTGAGAGAAGCTAACGAACCGAATTACTACATGAATGAAAAATTTTGTCGTCAATATCCCAAAACACAGTGAACATTTGTTTCAGTCTAAATATGTAAATGTGTTCCTCTGGCGTGAGGTTGTCTTTAACCTTGTGTTGGCGCTATTGTGGGATGTAACTGGTAGTTGTTATCGGTTGTAGGAGTCAGACATGTATTACTCAGACTGTTCAAAGTTGGCACTGTTGGAAGTTTTTGAGAATGAAGACTGGTACTTGTGAAAGTTTTGTCTGTGAATCAATGGTTATTTTCACAAGTGTTTGAATGAAAGTCAGCGGAATAAATCGAGAAATTATAAACGAAAACTGTGCTTCAGTCGTAAAAATGAAAAACCGCGACCTGAATAATGGAATGTGAGAATATATAATTGGTGTCCCTGGTGTAATGAAGCTGTAATAAGATAAGTAATTAAACATGCCTTTCTACCATCGCTTGCTTCAAATTATCCATATCATTCCTAAAAAAAAGTGATTTTCACTTGAAGTGCAATGCAGACTTCATAGTCAAGCATGTGGTAGGCGGTCGCTTTAGATAACACATACAATGTGTAACAGAATGAGGCTTTAAAAATTTGTGAGATGATAAAAGATGCAACCTATAGACGGAAATATGAAAAAATGCTTCTGTAACCGCCACTGGAATCTTGAAAAAGCAACGCGCTCCCTGTACGAGACGTTACTAGGTGAGATTCTCAGGGAACATTTGGTCTGGAATTCTTGGACATCACCTTATCACCACACATCTTACCAGATCCTTTGAATGGTGCATGGTATTTGAACTTTGGGGAGACTCCCTTACCTGAAGTTCTGGAGGACCTTTGCCTTGCAACTGTGCGCTATTGTGGTTGTAGAACGATGGTGCTCCAGAGCACTTTGGTCATCAAGCCAAGGCAAATCTGACAGACAGCTGCTGCGCACAGAGTAATTGGAAGGGAATGTCGAATCCCTTAGCCTGTGCGCTCCTCTGACCTCATCCTTGCAGATTACTTTCTTTGGGTTTATGCAAGATCCACTGTGTACTCAGCACCAGTACGAACAGTACCTGAGCTTTCTGAGTGCTCCTTTTTACGTCTTACAGAGAATGCACATAGTGCAGCGGAGTTGAGGGTCGTCACGTTGAACATTTATCCCATAGTAGTGAGACCGCAGACTCGGTTCACAGTATTTCATTATATTCTACTGCTAATAAACGTTTCCGTGACTAAGTATTCTGTTGTTTCATGCGTAGAAAGTGCGTAGTGCCGCAAAAACCTTATTTCACATTTCCGGCTATAGGTTCCTGGTATCAAAACGCACACAATTTCATCGTCTACTACTCTCAGATTTTAAAAACATCGTCGTTACTCCCTGATAATCAAAAATTGTGGAATCAATAAAACGCGTTATTTAAATAAAATAAAGGATTAATTTTGCAAACTTCGTTGTAATACACAAAATGAGCCTCGATCCTTCAAAACAAGTACAGCGCCAGGAAAGATTTTTATATTCGAAAGGAAAATGTGCTCAAAAATTCCAGTTTCCGGTAAAATGTAAACAGTTTATAGAGATAATTATTATAACTTGAAAACTCTTCTGCTGGTCCCTGTTTGCATAAAAACAACATGGGATTGTGGGTACCCAATTTTCTTTTAACTTCTTCCCCAAATTAGTTTCAGCAACAATATCGCGATCATCAGTGAATTTTTCTTTGTTCTAAAACATGGAAAATTAGTACCGTTACAAAACATTACAAAATGTTATTACATGTGTACTGTTTGCTTCCGAATATTGTATTGTGTGAACAGCTTTATAGTACCTTTTTACTTCTGAACCACTGCGTGGTTTCTATATTTGTTGCCTTTTTTTGCATATTTCGTATGTTTGTCGCCTTTTTTTCGACATACAGTTTACCCTCGTTACTAGAGGAATCAAAGATGATGTTTTCTCTCTCATTGACGAATGACGTCACCCACCACAACAGTAACACGTCAACTCTCAGGGCAGACAGGCAGTTTCGGAGACTCAGGTTGACCCCAAGATTGGCTTCGTTAATTTTGTTAACAAGCATGCTGGTGTAGCTTCAAGCGCAGCGTGGTAACTTGCGAGACAGGGAGGTGAACTAGGGACGAACCGTATCGGGCGGCGGCTTAACGACGTGTAGTCTGGTACACTGGCGAGTCATGGGGGGGAAGGGGGGGGACTGTTGGTTTTAGGCGCTTTTTCACGATCGTTTAGGCAAATGCGGTACAAAAATAGTTAATGTGGGATACCATAAAGGACACAGTTAAACAGACAGATGACACACGCGCCTCCCCTCCCTCAGGTTAACCGACGACCGTGGTGCACATGGCATATACTCAGCGATGGGTTACCTCACTGCTCTGTTGTTGCTCCGGTGTTATTCAATCTCTAAGCAACAGACCAGCCGAAGTGACCTGCCGGAAATTCCAGTATACAAATGATCTATCAGAGTGAAGATCTCACTGAATGTGAAGAACACCTAACAAGCAACCTCATTAAACCTCATGAATATTTTAAGACATGGCGAATCACACGTAAGGTTTCTAAAACATAAACATGTCTTCTCCACACGTCTGTAATCGTCTAGCATCAGTAAAGACCGGCCCATGGTTTGCCCCTCATGGCATAGTCAGATACGAGTACAACAATAAACCAAAATACCATGACATCACATTAGACAATACGCTGACATATCATAAACACCTTTCCAACGCAGCTAACAAGATACAAACACGTGTGAACCCAGTAAGGAAGCTGACAGATGGCACCATGTGTAGCAAACACGTCAGTTTTCCACAGGGCATCCCTTGCGTTGGTATGCTTTGCGGCAGAATATCGGGCACCAGTCTGGCTCCTATGCGAATAACATTGACGTCTACTTGAATGCAACTGTCAGAATCGTTAGTGACACAGTCAGATCCTGATTTGTGGTGCGTTCGGAAGTGACAGGGGTCCGATGTTGGACGTATGGAAACGTGACGGTAGGCATGTTCTCGTCAAGGTTCACACAAGCACATAATAATCCCTGTACATGTGTTCCTGCCATCTAAGTACAAGTAATGGTCTCACTTCAACATTCTGTGTGATTCTCGCGCCACTGCTCGAAGACTATACTCTGTTTATCATAAAAATAAACCTGATGTAAGCATTACGCGATGTATTCTTCCGCGTTTGCTTGAATCTCATTGGAATTCGTTTCACATGGAGCAGAAGCCAAGGTGTTTCCAGTACAGTCAAGTACGATCATAAGGATACGTTTTATGCTGTGTTACACGCACATAGACCGAGCAATAATGCGGGACAACAGCTTTAGCGACACATTTAACTTGGACAGCACGAGCCAGCCAGCTGGTCCAACATGCAATGATGTGAGCAGTTGCAGTTCAAACGTAAAAAGAGAAGAGCAGAGAAACAATATAGCTTCGAAAGTCATTGAAGTATTAAAGAGAACGAAATAATATTCGGCAAAACTCCAGCACTGCCGCACGCTTCTTAGCTGACCAGACGGAAACCATAAAATGTTTTCGTTCTCAGCTAACACAGTAGTCTTATTACAAACAAGGGTGATGAAAATTTCTAACTTAAACATAGGGTAATATTTATGAGCGAGCTATGTGTGATGCAAAAGCATACTGCAGGGATTTCACAGTATTGCTGAATGCTGAAGCCACTGAAGGTATTAACTGCAGTCAGTCGTCTGGTAATACCTTAGCTCCTTCCTTCTCCGAATCCGAAAAAAAAAAAAAAAAAAAAAAAAAATAATAATTCAGTTCTGGAATTGGCATCTGCTACATTGATAACGAGTCGATTAATAACAGAATCCACAATGCCACCCAGCTGCCGCATTTTCTGCTCTTCTTTTATGACGTGCCGTTCTACATCCCGCCAGCGTTCGCAGCGACACGTGATAAATCTGCGAGCGTTGGTTCCACTACGTCTGCCAGCTCAACAGTCTTGTTACTTCTCGCGACAAATCCCTCAACATGGCTTCAGATCAGATCTGTTGGGTTCGTACTGTGATGGTACAGTGGCAAATGCAAAAACGCAGCATTTGTATGGTGTGCCCGATGCTGTGAAAATGATTGTTTTTCATATTTCTACGATGCTTATCACTTTGGTTCGTGTGAGAATACGTCTGCGATACAAAACAATAGACATAGTCCACATGAAGCATATTTCGTTTTTCACTTCTAAAAAAATAAACTGTTGTGTTTTCTGAAATTAAACAAGCTTTTTAACAATCTTTGATTAAATATCGATAATTAAGAATTTATATTTGAAATGAAAACAGGACTTTCGCGTGCGATGTGTAATTAGAAAAAAGAACACGTGCATTATTCATAACAGATGATGATGTTTACAAATTCGAGATATAGGTATTTCAAATTGAATGGAAAGAAATGACTAAGGCGTGACTTGAACCAGCGATCCATAAACTGCATCAGATTATCAATCTCCTACGCTGGCGATTCCGCTACACAACCAGCTGTATCAAATACTGTCCCTCGGGAAACTTCAAAACCAGTTTCTTCCTGTAAATTTATGAAACACATTAAGAACAACACCTTTCTCGACATTTTTTAACCGTGTTCCAAACGTGTGTTTCACTACGGAGCAGGATGCAGCCTCAGTCATTTTCAAACTGTGTGTTATCAGCGCGACTATCAGACTACAGTACGGAGACTGTGACGGTTCACAATTTTTGAAATCGTTCATTTTCATTTTAAAAATTTCAAAAGTCTTGATCTTAAGATACATCGGTTGTATTATACAGAAGTCGAACTGGAAAAACGTGAACAACAGAATGGCCAATATCCGAAAATACACCACGGGCGGAGTATAACGTCATGGCCTCAGTCTCCCACTTGTGATTTAGACATATAACGAAGAATAACGGGCAGCTTTTTACATGTGTATGAGTTACACGCTGCGATGTATTTGTAGACTCCGATATTTGGCGACCGTGACCGGAGCGACGATGACTCTCTGCTGCTGTAATTTTGCGACGGTGCTGGAGAGGAATGGTCGGTGAGTACCCTGCAGAGGCACAGTAATGATTTTGAGTTGGACAACAGAAAAAAATGGTTCAAATGGCTCTGAGCACTATGGGACTTAATATCTGTGGTCATCAGTCCCCTAGAACTTAGAACTACTTAAACCTAACTAACCTAAGGACATCACACACATCCATGCCCGAGGCAGCATTCGAACCTGCGACCGTAGCGGTCACGCGGTTCCAGACTGAAGCGCCTAGAACCGAACGGCCACAACGCCCGAAAGAATAATAGGGAACGGCTTTTCACATGTGTGTACGTCAGTGTTCGATTTGTGCTTTTACCAGTGGGAGGGATGTATTAGGGGGTTAGTATAATTATATATGTTACTAGCTTGGACCCTAGCGTTACCCATGGTTAAACAGTTATTTATAAATAGATGTTAATGCCGAAACTCACTATTAACGCGTAAGCACTGTCAGAAAAGCCATCCCTTGTTATATCTTTAAAAGTACATTATAGGTAAAGCTTATTTACAAAATCATCTACATACAGATATACGAGGGGAATTCAAAAAGTAAAGGCACATTTGTGAAAAGCTGTACTTATTCTGATGATAGAAAACTGAAACATGCGTTATTTTTCTACATAACCTCCCTGGACTTCAATGCAGTTTTCCCGACGTTTTACGAGTTTTTTTTACTTCATCAGGAAATACGTTTATCGGTTGCATTTGTAACCAATTTTGCACCGCAGAAATGACGTCTTCATCACTTTCAAATCTTCTTCCCTGTAGTGCTTCCGTTAAGGGTCCAAACACGTGAAAATCGCTTGGGGCCAGGTCTGGACTGTATGGTGGATGTTCCAGCACCTCGAATCTCAACTCCTTTATTGCGTCGGCTGTCCGTTTGGCACGATGTGGGCGAGCGTTATCTTGCTGCAGGATGACACCTCTTCGCAGTTTTCCAAGACGTTTGGATCTGATTGCAGGTTTTAGTTTCGTACGCAACACATCACATCCACCATACAATACAGACCTGGCTCTAAGGCCTCGTTTACGCTGGGGCGACGTCTTGCAACATTGTGGCATGCTACGGAAATGTGGCGTGCGTCGTCTTGTCGTTTAGTTCTAAATGTTTTGAAATGCTTACCTACTACATAACACTTTTTCAAAATTAATAAGCATACATATTAATAGTAAGACTGTATTAAAAACTTTCAGTGTTCGGCTCAACAAATTTAAATTATATGTGAAGTTTTACTCCAGTGCTTGGGAAATAAACATCCCAGGTTGGGATGCATAAACTAAAACCAGAGGAGGTGATGGTCTGATGCAGAGGGGGGGGGGGGGGAATCCCCCCCCCTGCAAATCGCACACTCTGTACGTGTTAGGCGCAGCTATTGCGTCTGTACCTGGAGATTTGGCGACCGTGCCAGGAGAGACGTCTGCGGGCCCCGCCGTGCTCCAGTTTCCCGTGTGCGCGCGCGAGGAGGGTCGGTCAGTGTCCGGGGGAGACGCGCGAGCAGCCGGCGGCACGTGTTTGTAGGAGCTGAGCTGAGCTGAGCCGGGCCGAGCTGGAGGCACGGGCTCGGCGAGGAACGCCAAGGCCAGCGGGGGTCGCGCCAGCGCTGCCCAAATGGACGCCGGCGTACGGCACGCACCGCCAGGAATGCCGGCCGGGCCCGGCCCCGCTCGCCGATAACGAAACGCCCCTCCGCGGGCCCCGCCGCCGCTCCCCTCCACCCACACAACACGCACCGAAGACGGACGGCGCGGCTCGGAATGCGTGCGCGGAGAAATCCCCCCGGCGGGCCGCCTAGGAACGCGCGACCGCTCCGTCGAGGCCCGCCGGGCCATCGCCCGTCCGAATGAATAGTGTCAATGCGTCGCGGGCGACGCCCATTGTCATCCGTCGGGACGCACAGTACACGTGTTGGCACACCGTGTATCCGGTGTGGACGTACTGGGCACCGAACCGTCGCAGATCCCTGGTGTCGTGTTGTCAATAATAATAATAGTGCAGTGCAGTGTCTGAGACAGTACGATGATGATCAACAGCTGCCTTCAGTTAAGAATCGGTTACCAAATGGTTCCGCATCAACCGTAGAATACAGAATGCAAATCTGCACTGATCAGCCACAACTTTATGACCTAGCCACGTATGGAAGTGAAACGTGGACGATAAATAGTTTAGACAAGAAGAGAATAGAAGCTTTCGAAATGTGGTGCTACAGAAGAATGCTGAAGATTAGGTGGGTAGATCACATAACTAATGAGGAGGTGTTGAATAGGATTGGGGAGAAGAGAAGCTTGTGGTAAAACTTGACTAGAAGAAGGTTCAAATGGCTCTGAGCACTATGGGACTCAACTGCTGTGGTCATAAGTCCCCTAGAACTTAGAACTACTTAAACCTAACTAAGGACAGCACACAACACCCAGCCATCACGAGGCAGAGAAAATCCCTGTCCCCGCCGGAATCGAACCCGGGAACCCGGGCGTGGGAAGCGAGAACGCTACCGCACGACCACGAGATGCGGGCGACTAGAAGAAGGGATCGGTTGGTAGGACATGTTCTGAGGCATCGAGGGATCACCAATTTAGTATTGGAGGGCAGCGTGGAGGGTAAAAATCGTAGAGGGAGACCAAGAAATGAATACACCAAGCAGATTCAGAAGGATGTAGGTTGCAGTACGTACTGGGAGATGAAGAAGCTTGCACAGGATAGAGTAGCATGGAGCGCTGCATCAAACCAGTCTCAGGACTGAAGACCACAACAACAACATAACAGCCCGTATGTTTACCTTTGGCACGTTGTTGTGACCAAAGAAAATTTTAATTTTTATTCTTGCTTTTGTGACCATAATAAGAGTCCAGGCTCCGTAGGGACAAGATAAGCGGCGGAGGCTGCCAAGTATGGCTTCCTGCTAGAGGAAGCAGCATGATTCAAACTTGCGCAAAGGACGACGCAAACACCAGGGCGATAATACAGCAAGAGAGAGTGTCAGTCACGTGCGGAAAAGGCTCGTGTGGAAGCAAATTAAGTTGTGTGCAGCTAGAAACGAAAGTGTCGTGTGGAACCAAAGGCATTGTTGCGCAAACCGACCAATTAGAAACGAGAGTTTCGTGTGGAACCATAGACATTCTTGTGCAATCCGATCACTTAGAAATGAAACGGTCGTGTGAAAAAAATTAACTCGTGTGCACCCAAGTACATGAGAAACGAAATAAAAGGCCAGGCAGAGATTCAGATGCAGATTCAGAGACAGTGCCGGCAGTTTGGAGATTCCGCAGCGAGACGCCAGCGGGGCCGAGTAGGCCCGTAGCGGCCGAGACAGCTGATAAAGACTTCAGATACGACAAGACGGTGATACTCTGGTGGACACTCAGGAACTGCAGGTCAAGTAGGATTTTTAGAGTTTCATTGGAATAGTGTTGAACAGAGGCTGTCAGTCTTTGTCTCAATTACTTAGAGAGATTTCAGTGCTAACCAAGAACAAGTGATTTCTTTGTACTTGTTTCTTATGTGTACTGGCAATTAGCTTTGAAGTAGCCAGTCCGAATAAATAGACTGAATCTTACTAAGGGGTTTATGGTCCAACATCTCACACAAATATATGTGAGAATAAACTTGATATAAACTAACCAAACTTTTCTGCCTATTGCAATTCTGTAACCTATTTTCAGGAAACTTATTTGCTTCAAACCAAGGAGATTCTCCCCCTCTCATCTCCGATGTAAAGGTTGACAGCAATTTATAACTAACCCATTGTCGTTAACGTCCAGATTGCGCTACGCAGTTCGCACTTAACTTCATTCTGGTGTAGTGAGGCTGTGCCGGGACGCGACAACGTATGACAGCGGCGACGCGTCGTGGAATGGAAGCAATTAGGCCTCGGTAGATCGCTGGAGGGAGTTGGCACCACACCTCCACACACAAGTCGCCTAATTCCCGTAAATTCTGGGAGGGGGGGGGATATAAGTTCTGACGTCACGTTCAGTCAAATCTCAGAGGGGTTGAATTGGGTTCAGATCTGGCTTAAAAAGGGGGGGGGGGCAGCACATAAAATTGGAAATCACCACTGTGTCCCTCGAACCACTCCATCACACTCCCGACCTAGTGATATGACGCGTTACCTTCTTAAAAAATGCCATTGCCTTTGGGAAACATGATTGTCATGAACGGGCGTACGTGGTCTGCAACCAGTGTAAGATACTCCTTGGCCGTCATGGTGCCTTGCACGAGCTCCACTGGAGCCACAGATGCCCACATGAATATTCCCCAGGGCATAATAGTGCCGCAGCCAGCTTGTCTACATCCCACAGTGTACATGTCAAAGAGCTGTTCCCCTGGAAGACGAAGGATTCGTGCCCTCCTATCGGCACGATGAAGAAGGTATCGCGATTCGGCAGACCACGCAAGCGCTCTGCCACAGCGCCAACGTCCAGTGCCGATGGTCACGTGCCTATTTCAGTGGTAGTTGCCGATGTCGTGGTGTTAACACTGGCACATGCATGAGCTGTCGGTTGCGGAGGCCCATCGTTGGGAGTGGTCGGTGCACTGTGTGGTCAGACACACTTGTACTCTGTCCAGCATTAAAATCTGATGTTAGTTGCCGGCCGCTGTGGCCGAGAGGTTCTAGGCGCTTCAGTATAGAACCGCGCGACCGCTACGGTCGCAGGTTCCAATCCTGCCTCGGACATGGATGTGTGTGATGTCCTTAGGTTAGTTAGGTTTAAGTAGTTCTAAGTCTAGGGGACTGATTACCTCAGATGTTAAGTCCCAGAGTGCTGAGAGCCATTTGAACCAGTTAAAATGTGTGTGAAATCCTAAGGGACTTAACTGCTAAGGTCATCAGTCCCTAAGCTTACACACTACTTAACCTAAATTATCCTAATGACAAACACACGCACCCATTCCCAAGGGAGGATTCGAACCTCCGCCGGGACCAGCCGCACAGTCCATGACTGCAGCGCATTAGACCGCTCGGCTAATCCCGCGCGGCGCTATTTGAACCATTTTGATGTTAGTTTCGCCATAGTTCATGGCTGTCCTGTTTTACGAGTCTATCCAGCCTACCACGACCAACATATGTAATAAGGGCCGCCCAACCCCGGACATCTGGAAGTGTTTTCACCTTGGTTTCGCCATTTGTTGAAGACACTCACAATAGCACTTCTCGAACACCCGAAATGCACGTGCCGAGCCTCTGGGCCATCACAATCTGCCGCCAGTCTCACTCAGTTAGATTGGGCAGCTACCCCATTCCACATACGGACAGCACGCCCACTTATACTACATGCACTGTGCGTGTGTATGAGTAGCAGTCATTTCTCGCCAGGTGATGCTGTCGCCTGGACGCGTTTATATCGATAGCAGGTCAGTAGTCATAATATTGTGGCTGATCAGTGTATGCCGGACCGGGACTCGAACCCGGGCGTTCGCCTTTACCACTTCTGCTGCCCGAGCACGCTTCCTAGACTGGCCCTAACCTCCATTGTCACGGTGTCTGCTTAGCGTCTCAGATACAGCACTACAGTAGTTCATGCCATACCAAGGCAATGACGAGAGAAAACACTATCTCACTCTATGCATGAATCACGGTTTAACATAGTGCGCAAGGGAGAGTATTATATGTTAAATGACTCTCTCCAGAAATCATAATTTGCAAAAGTTCTAAGCTTGCACGATAACACTTTTATTATTGTGCAATTGTAGAAGAAAGCCCGGGAAGATAATGGAACTGTGAACCTCAACAAATTCCGATGTATTTCTGAGAAACGAACTGACGTTGACCTGCCAAGAAAATTCTAAACCCGAATTAGAACCAACCAAGTCAGACGTGCGGACTCGTTGTGTAACTGGAGACTAAATACAGTTTAAAAGTGCGACTGTGGAGCAGACAGGAAGACAGTCCAGCATATAGTGCAGACATGTTCACAAAAGCCCCACAAGGGACAATTTGAAGATTTCTTGAATACGACTGATAGTTCTTTTAGCTATGTTTGTAACCTAGATGTTTCTTTATGAATGCTTTTTTTTAAGTTCATTAATATAATTGTAATAATGCCGTACGATAAATAAATAAATCAGGCACAAGTGCTTCAGTCACAGTATCTGTGCGGATACGTGCATTACCTTCCATTTCACTGTACATAATATGAAAATGCGAACTGGACAACACAATTCAATATTATATGGGGCTTTAACAAATGGTTCAAATGGCTCTGAGCACTATGGGACTTAACAGCTGAGGTCATCAGTCCTCTAGAACTTAGAACTACTTAAACCTAACTAACCTAAGGACATCACACACATCCATGCCCGAGGCAGGATTCGAACCTGCGACCGTAGCGGTCGCGCGGTTCCAGACTGAAGCGACTAGAACTGCTCGGCCACTCTGGCAGTTTTAGGTTGGGGTGGGGGCAGGGTGTTCTCAACTATAGTCTGGTAAGAGGCCGGAAGAGGTCGGGCCTCAACTAACTCCTTTACGACACTGCGAACAGCGGCCAATTCCGCATTAGCCGTTAAAAAATGTTTTGTGTACTCCATTTCACTCTCTTTACTTCGGCTTATGCGTTTCTCATCGTTTTCTTTTCTCATCTTAATAAGAGTGAAGGGACTGAACTGCACAGCTCACGGGATTCGAATAAGATTCTCACAACACCTAAAGGGAGCGGCGATCGTAGTTGCCACAGCTCAGCAGTCCTTCCGCAGAAGGAGAAACTGCCGGGGTAGACCCCCAATCCTGCAAGAGGGAAGGGGGGTATGTTCCCCGTACTCCTTCGCTCCCCTTGGACGGTCCTAGTTCTCGATTGTTTACGTTCGTGTCCAACTGCCACGTTATAATGCACACAATATAAAAGTTGTTTACACGATCTACTATGTCAACAAAAAAGTAATACATCACATCCAACCTGAGGTTGGACGTAGTAACAGATCCCTATTACTGTGCTGTCAGTACTAGTAATTTCAACATTTTATTCCCCACAGCTTTGAGACATTTGTCGAACATCATGTCGTTCACTGTCAGCCGCTACCAAAATGTTTATTAGCGTAACCAGTTGCGATTGTTACTAACCACCATCAGGCGTACGTACAAGCCTAAACAAAAAGAAGGAACAGATTTCAAATTCTCATTGCTTCCAAACTACCAAAGAGAGATACACAATTCCACCGTTGCTGGAAAGTGAAGAGTTAAAATTTTTATGCATTCAATGTGAGCACCATGTTTTGCACGACAGACATCAAAACGGTGGCTCATTTCCTGCCACATACAAAGCAGCTGATCTCTCGCTATCGAATTCATAGCTTCAACAATGCGATGTCGCAGACTTTCAAGAGTGTCCCACGTGCTTAGAGAAATTCTGAATGACACCATTCCACGACACTGAATTAGAAGAGGAGGGGCATAAAATGAACTTCATCGTCGATGGCATCCCAAGTCTCCAGACCTCACACCTTGTGACATTTATCTGTGGGGTTACGTAAAAGACCTCTTTTTTATTCCGCCTGTGCCTGACACTATTGAAAGGCTGCGACATCGCATTGTTGAAGCTGTGAATCCGATAACGAGAGACTAACTGCTTCGTGTTTGGCAGAAAATGTGCCATCGGACATGGTGCTCACACGGAATGCGTAAAAATTTGGACTTTTATCTTTCCAGCAACTTTGGAATTGTGTTGGTATGTTTGGAAATTTGGAAGCAATAAATGTTTGAAATCTGTCCCTCTATTTGGATAGTCCTGTATTACAGTATCTTCATGGATACTTAACGACACCTTCCATCTCTCTCTGCATAACTCCTAATACACGTATTGGACAACAGATGGCCGAGTGGTTCTAGGCGCTTCAGTCACGAACCGCGCGACCGCTACGGCCGCAGGTTCGAAGCCTGCCTCGGGCATGGATGTGTGTGATGTCCTTAGATTAGTTAGGTTTAAGTAGTTCTAAGTTCTAGGGGACTTATGACCTCAGAAGTTAAGTCCCATAGTACTCAGAGCCATTTGAACCATTTTGGACAACAGAACTGTCAGATTTTCTCTCACAACAGGAAACGACGTCTGCTTGCAAATTTTTGAGGTACTCCCTCGCTTGGCACTGCTGCTCCTGTCTCATCTCACATTACTTTGTAGCGCTAGACACTTATTGACGTCAAACGCGACACAATATAGAACCACTGCCGTTTGTTTGTGTACTCAAAACACAGAACATCACACATAAACACTGATGACATTTTATATCAATAAAACAAATCGCGTTTGCTGATAAAATAGGCACTTTCTAGTAGTTGCACAGGCAGATTTAAAATACCTTCACTATACGTATTGACTTTTGTAGAGGTGGAACATCATGTAAATATCATTTCAGCTGATGTGACCTCTCAGGTTTTCGACGTGACTGATTAGTGGTGTGCTTCCGGGTGTTGTTTGGAGTTGTTGTTTCCATTTTATGTACAATAATTTAGAGTGATTGGTGTCCAGGCAGCGAGTACACATACTAGAAAACCTCGCGGCACCAGAAGAGAACGGCTGCATCAGTCGTCGAAATATTGGGCATAAAACGGAAACAATAATTCGCAAGAATACCCGAAAGCACACCATAAACCACTTTAGCTTGTGTTAACAATTGCTTCAATTTACACTCATGGTTATGTACAGTGAACACTCTCAGGTGACAGTTACATGCGGGGTACTTTTCGTTCAAATGGAA
The DNA here is from genome assembly GCF_023898315.1 of Schistocerca nitens. NCBI lineage: Eukaryota > Metazoa > Arthropoda > Insecta > Orthoptera > Acrididae > Schistocerca > Schistocerca nitens. The sequence continues at coordinate 224,884,159 of NC_064620.1, read as the reverse complement.
AGGCGAAGCGCATGCTGCTGTGGCTATTTTCATGTGTACCAAAGCACTGCGGAAGGTCCTACGCAACTGCCACCTGAGGATGTTCAATTAACACAACCAGTAATGGAAATTAAAGCTTTTCATAACAGCCATTAAGGGGTGTCTTACATGAAATTCTTTAGGAACTAACAGCTCCGGCAGCATACTACAGACCATCTACGAAATTATTTCATGTACCTCATTACAAAGATGATGTAAAACTTCTTGTAACTGATAATGATTAATGACAACAATGATAACAATAGTAAAGCATTTTAAAGCGATTGACACCGGACAACATGAATTTCGAAGTGCACGCGCAGACACACACACACACACACACACACACATGCATCGAACTACTACGAAAAGAATTATCTAAAAAGGCATGTATCACACAGGATGACACCCAGAACAGGTAATTTTTTCGATCCGGTGTTCAAAACGGCGAACCCAACACAATAAATAAAACTGGAACATCAATAAGATCTGAATGGTGAAAAGAAGCCAAAAACAGAATAAAAAGCTCACAGGAAGGCCGCAAAGTGTTACTAAGTATCCAGCGCATCCTAAACAGACTCATTGGACCAGTCACCAGAAAAATCGAGTGTATTACTCTTGACTTAGCACACTGCTATCGTCCATTTGGTACATTAGACCCGCATTTGCGAGGACGACGGTTCAAACCCGCGTTCGGCCATCCATAATTAGGTTTTCAAAATGGTTCAAATGGCTCTGAGCACTATGGGACTTAACATCTGAGGTCATCAGTCCCCTAGACTTAGAACTGCTTAGACCTAAATAACCTAAGGACATCAGTCACATCCATGTCCGAGGCAGGATTCGAACCGGCGACCGTAGCAGCAGCGCGGTTCCGGACTGAAGCGCCTAGAACCGCTCGGTCACAGCGGCCGGCAATTAGGTCTTCCGTGATTTGCCTAAATCGCTTGACACAAATGCCGGGATAGTTCCTTCGAAATGCACGGCTGCTTTCCTTTTCCATTTTTTTTTCTAATCCGAGGTTGTGCTCCGACTCTAATGACCTCGTTGTCGACGGGACGTTAAACGCTAATCACCTCCTCCTCAATTCGGCGTTCGAATAAAGAACACGAAGATCTCCGAAAAGACGCCTTAGGCGATCGAGGCAGCATGTCGTTAAAAGGACCTACATTGTACTTTTGTTTTCTCCAGACATGAGTGTATGACGTAAAATATTGCGTGTTGCGTTCGGTCATTCTTCAACGCGCATTGTGAGTAACGCGTTCCTTTCTTCGTTAATTGATTACGTCCAGGGCGTATGCGCCGAGTGGTGTATTATTAAGCATGTCGGGCAGAGCGATACACGATCGATAATCTCTCGGCACGCGAATGGCTGTACTGCGAACCTGTAATTAACATGCAGTCGAAGAGCAGGCGACTAGGCAAAGTGAAGAAAACGAAAGTGTTGTATTTGGTTATTCACGATCATCACACTCCCGCGGAACGAACCTCTTGGCAACAATGCACAGCGTAAATTTTGTAAGGCACTTGCGTAAGTGAAGACACACAGCAACATTTGAAATAAAAAAACGGGGAAAACAGTGCCCTCTTTTGTAGCGGACAAATTTACGATGCCCTTCACAATGACTTCGGTTCGCCATAATTGCGGTACTGCGCGAGATCGATGCGAGAGCTTGTAGTGCGAAGCACCGAGTAAATACAGTGCAGTTACTCTTGTCGATTTACAACAAAGCCCAATGGAAGCCATGCGAGAAGTTCCCATAAGTTGCTGAAAAAAATTATATTAACCACCCTATCTTGCAGATCAACAGACCGCTACGGCCGCAGGTTCGAATACTGCCGCGGGCATGGATGTGTGTGATGTCCTTAGGTTAGTTAGGTTTAAGTAGTTCTAAGTTTTGGGAGACTGATGACCTTACCAGTTAAGTCCCATAGTGCTCAGAGCCATTTGAACCAGTTGCAGATCAACAGTCAAATCAGTTTGTATAAAATCCTCTGTTAATGTGTAGTAACGCCCATATTATTTAATTTGCTCGTCCATGACATATCAGTTAATAATACCCCCAACAAAACCCAAACTGCAGGTAATCTGACAATTATACGAGTAAGTCAGAACAAAGGTATCAAGCATTGCGAGAATACACACTCAAGTAAACTCGCCATATTGAATGAATAAGAAGAATGTATTAATAAAAAAGAAAGGCAAGTTTTGACAGGTGTGAATCCCACCGAACCATCAGTTTAGTAAATCATGGTTGAGAAATATTGGCATGTATGCAGTCCGCGGGAAGCATCACGTGGATGGTGGGGAGGTTATGGATGCAGAAAGACGTTGGCTTCGGTGTAGACCGGTAGAATGGTACCACGCAGATATGCAGGCCACCCCAGTAATGTGGCGTAAGGCCGTCTCATTGAACGGAGATTATGTTGAAAAACAGGGTTTTGTAGCCAAAAGGATGGAAACTAATATGGTGAATGGGAATCCTGAATTATGAACGCCCCTCGTGGGTTACACACCGTGTTTTACGACTCTAATGGAAATCTGATTTAAACAATACCAGTTTCGATTTTTGTTTTAAAGCATCTTCAGTGTCATTCTAGCAATGTTCTTTCTCTTACTAATTTGTTTACCACGATCGTAAACAGTTCTCATGTTTTAAATTAGTACTATTTCCCTGGATGTCTGTGTTGTTATGTTTCACCTGTCCAGCTTGTTTTTTTTTATGTCTTTCTAGAACACGACCTATGCACTTATAATCAGTTACCACAGGAACGCACTGTTACACCTTATTAACGACCAGAACTACTTCGAATTTAATATGACTTCAAATGGCTCTGAGCACTATGAGACTTAACTTCTGAGGTCATCAGTCCCCTAGAACTTAGAACTACTTAAACGTAACTAACCTAAGGACATCAAATCCATGCCCGAGGCAGGATTCGAACCTGCGACCGTAGCGGTCGCGCGGTTCCAGACTGTAGCGCCTAGAATCGCTCGGCCACCCCGGCCGGCCTCGAATTTAATAAAGAATTCTTCTTACATCAACAAGAATTCCAAATGGGTGCCCCCATTTCAGGAAAGTTAGCAGATATCTCCGTGGACAAACAAGAGGACAGAATATTTCAGAAAATATTACCAGGAATGTGCAATCTACTCTACTGGTGGAGATACATGGACGAATCCTCTGCTTGCTAGACGAACCAGAAACGAAGATGGAATAATTACACAATTACACACAGAGATAAATACAGTACACAAAAATATAAAGTTCTCTTTAAAGAAATAACAAATGGTTCAAATGGCTCTGAGCACTATGGGACTCAACATCTTAGGTCATAAGTCCCCTAGAACTTAGAACTACTTAAACCTAACTAACCTAAGGACATCACACACACCCATGCCCGAGGCAGGATTCGAACCTGCGACCGTAGCAGTCCCGCGGTTCCGGACGGCAGCGCCAGAACCACAAAGAAATAACAAGCAAGACAAATAAACTTCACGATATATCCATTACAAGGAAAAATAAGGATCATTCATTCAGTATTTACACAAAAACCACCATAGCAGACACAGTACTACACCAATCTTCAAACCACCCCCACCCCATAAACAAGCAACTTCCAGATACATGCCGCACAGATTTAAACACAGTCCCTTTGGACAAAGTAAACTACAATAATGTGCTATACATAATAACTCAAATAGCAAACAGTTATAGCTACCGAGAATCACTAGTTACAAAACTGAATATGAAAATCCAGAAAGACATAAAAATAACACAAGCTAAACATTTAAAACAAAACACCACAGAAATCCAGGGAATAGTAGTAACATAAACAAGGAGAACTGTTTACGATATCGACAAACAAATTTGTAAGGAAAACTACATTTTTACAGTGGCAACTCAATATGCTTTAATATAAAGGAAAACACCTATGGTGTAAATGATACCGTTACTGCAGACGCAAAAGGTGGTAATAACCTTTATTACTAGAACCAAACTCTAGAAATAGTCACGCCATAGCCCGCATCTCGTGGTCGTGCGGTAGCGTTCTCGCTTCCCACGCCCGGGTTCCCGGGTTTGATTCCCGGCGGGGTCAGGGATTTTCTCTGCCTCGTGATGGCTGGGTGTTGTGTGATGTCCTTAGGTTAGTTAGGTTTAAGTAGTTCTAAGTTCTAGGGGACTGATGACCATAGATGTTAAGTCCCATAGTGCTCAGAGCCACCATTTTAGTCACGCCATAAAGTTTTTCTTTATAGATGCACAGCATTTTCCCAGAATCCTTCCAACAAATCCTTTTCCCATTCAACAGATGCAAACAAAAATAAAGTAGCATAAAAGGAATATACTCACAACGCATTTAAATCGAGCAACTACGGACTTGTGAGCAGTAATAAATACACATCACTATACAGAACACCATGGGGCGAAACCAGCTTCTATTTTATATGGAACAACAACGAATTAAGAATCATTTACTTCACCAAATATTACGGATGCGAGCAAACATGAAGCAGAATACGAGCGACGTACACACAATGCAATCGCCGCGCGGAGTGGCCGCGCGGTAGGAGGCGACATGTCACGGATTGCGCGGTCCCTCTCGCCGGAGGTTCGAGTCCTCCCTCGGGCATGGGGGTGTGTTTTGTTCTTAGCATCAGTTAGTTTAAGCTGGTTTAAATAGTGTGTAAGTCTAGGGATCGTTGACCTCAGTAGTTTGGTTCCTTAGGAATTCACACATATTCTAACACCTTGAACAAAATGTGATTAAAAACGTGCAACATACACGCGAAGTAGTTATCAGGAACACAATGCAGTAAAGCCAGCTTCTGTTTTGAACGAAACTAAAACAAATATGGAGGAGTTTTAATGACCCAATAAGTAAACTGCCAGCGCTCCAAGTGGCCTGGCAGCGAACCAAGGTCATGTTATAGGAAGTCCCTATATGAGTTTCACCCCAGCGGTGGTAAGTCTGCAGCTGTGGCTGCGATTTTTGACATGATGGACACGGTACGTTATATGTAATAATGTGATTAGCGTGTGGGACTCCTTTTTTCTGCGTAGTGCAGCACCTCGACGTGGCATGGACTCAACAAGAAGTTGGAAGACCCCTGCAGAAATAATTAGCCATGCTGACTCTACAGCCGTTCATAACTGCGGAAGTATAGTCGGTACAGGATTTTGTGCACGAAAGGACCTCTCGATTATTTTCATGTCAGGCGATCTGGATAGCCACATCATTTGGTCCAAGTGTCCATAACGTTCAAACCAATTGCGAACAGTTGTGGCCCGGTTACATGGCACACTGTCATCCATAAAAATCCCATCGTTATTTGGGAACATGAAGTCCATGAATCGTTGCGAATGGTCTGAAAATAGCCGAAAATAGCCATTTCCAGTCAATGATCCACGTAGAAACAGACAAAACCATTACGGAGCCGCCACCAGCTTTCACAGAGCCTTGTTGACAACTTGGGTCCATGACTTCATGAGGCCACACAAGAACCATACCATCAGCTCTTACCAACTGAAATCGGAAAACATCCGAGCAGGCCACGGGGTTCCAGTCTTGTTGCGTCCAACCGATATGGTCACGGTCCCAGGACAGGCGCTGCAGGCGACGTCGCTGTGTTAGCAAAGGCACTCGCTTCGGCCGTCTACCGCCATAGCCCATTAGCGCCAGATTTCGCCGCACTGTCCTTCCTCGTATGTCCCACACTGATTTCTGCGGTTATTTCAGGCAGTGTTGCTTGTCTGTTAGCACTGCCAGCTCTACGCAAACGCCGCTGCTCTCGGTCGATACGTAACGGCAGCCGCTCGTTGGAAACTGTTTTCACTTGTTTAACTAGCCGTTATAATCAGGTTACACGCCGCAGTAAGAGATGTTTAAAATCATGTAAATCGATCTTCCTAATATGTTGTTGTGTTTTGTGCCTAATAGTAAGCTGTTTCTTTGAGTAGTGGTTGAGTTTGTTGTACTCTTTTTCTGTGAATGATGATGCATAGCTTAGCTAAAAATTATGTTACCAGTCCACATGTGTAATAGAACCAAGAAGGATGTTTAATACCTACCAAGTCTGAGCGAGACTATGGCGGGACGAAGCCTCTCCGTACACAATACAAGAACATGGGGCGTAGACTGTCGCTTAAAATTCACTTTTTACTTTCGCACCTTGATTTCTTTCTGGAAAATTTCGGAGCCATAAGCGATGAGTGGTGTGAGCTCTTTCACAAAGACATCCGTACGATGGAACCCCGTTATCCAGGTCACTGGAACTCTTGGATGACGGGCAACTACTGGTGGGGTCTTGTTAGGGAGAGTGAAGAAACGACAAACAAAAGAAGAGCATCGCTGTCGCATTTTGGAGTACCAAAGAAGATTTAAGTTGAAAATGTATTATGAATTAATTTGGACCTGCTACTGGCGTCCAGTCCATAAATACATATTAAATAGTATTGTCTTCTGAAGTTTGGAAAACGTGTTTCTTGTTCGTCTTAATTCTGTCATCATTCGCCAGTACTGTTAATGACTCTGCTGTGTATCTAAGAAAAGTGACGTGATAGAGAAAAACTGATTTTAGCATTGAATTCAGCACCGCAAAATTAGGTAAATCCGCACAATAACAAAACAGATGCAGCAAAAAGTTTAAAATTGTTGACTAGTGTACTCAGAACAATAGTAAAAATAGGTACATTTGTAGTGTAAAATGTAAATTAAACGCAGAATGAGTAAAATAAAGATAACATACCGTTGAAAAAGGCAAGAGCGACACGCTTATTTCGATAACACAGAGTGAACAATATAAACTAATTATCTGCCCAGTAAGCGGAGCGCGCTGTGAGTTTCGCAAAACCAGAGCACGTACTACGTGGCTGAGTCACGGAAAGTTTGTCGCCCCGAAAGCAGGGCAGCCGTTCGGCAGACAAGGACGTTGGCGCTGGCAGAGATTGGGCGCGATTCTGGTCGTTGACCTTTAAAACAGCAGCCAGCTTGTGCTGTGGTGCTCGACTCGAACCCTGGAGGAGAACTACATTTTCAACGCCGTTATCTGCTTCAGTGCGAGTAGAAGTGTTGGCGATAGTTCCTTAACAGCAATATTTTTACCAATATCCTGGAATCAATCTCAAACTCATGGAGTGACAGCAAGTGGCACTGAATTACCTCGAAGAAAACGGTCTATTGGCACACAGTCACAATGGGTTTAGAAAACATCGTTCTTGTGAAACACAACTAGCTCTTTATTCGCATGAAGTGTTGAGTGCTATTGACAGGGGATTTCATATCGATTCCCTGTTTCTGGATTTCAGGAAGGCTTTTGACACTGTACCACACAACGGCTTGTAGTGAAATTGCTTGCTTATGTAATATCGTCTCAATTATGTGATTGGATTTGTGATTTCCTGTCTGAGAGGTCACAGTTTGTAGTAATTGACGGATCATCGAGTAAAACAGAAATGATTTATGGCTTCCGCAAGGTAGTGCTATAGGCCCTTTGCTGTTCCTTATCTATATAAACGATTTGGGAGACAATCTGAGCAGCCGTCTTAGGTTGTTTGGAGATGACGCTGTCGTTTATCGACTAATGAAGACATCAGAAGATGAAAACAAACTGCAAAACGATTCAGAAAAGATATCGGAATGGTGCGAAAATTGGCAGTTGACCCTAAATGACGAGGTCATCCACATGAGTGCTAAAAGGAATCCGTTAAACTTCGGTTACATGATAAATCAATCAAATATAAAGGCCGTAAATTCAACTAAATACCTAGGAATTACAATTACGAACAACTTAAATTGGAAGGAACACACAGAAAATGTTGTGGGGAAGGCTAACCAAAGACTGCGTTTTATTGGCAGGACAGTTAGAAAATGTAACAGATCTACTAATGAGACTGCCTACACAACGCTTGTCCGTCCTCTTTTAGAATACTGCTGCGCGGTGTGGGATCCTTACCAGATAGGACTGACGGATAACATCGAAAAAGTTCAAAGCAGTGCAGCACGTTTTGTATTATCGCGAAATATGAGAGGGAGTGTCACTGAAATGATACAGGATGTGGGCTGGAAATCATTAAAAGAAAGGCGTTTCTTGTTGCGACGGAATCTTCTCACGAAATTCCAATCATCACTAACTTTCTCCTCCGAATGTGAAAATATTTTGTTGACACCGACGTACATAGGGAGAAACGATCAGCTCGATAAAACAAGGGAAATCAGAGCTCGTACGGAAAGATACAGGTGTTCGTTCTTTCCGCGCGCTATACGAGATTGAAATAATAGAGAATTGTGAAGGTGGTTCGATGAACCCTCTGCTAGGCACTTAAATGTGATTTGAAGAGTATCGATGTAGATGTAGAAGTGGTCCCTTCTACCGTTTAGAGCTCTAGCCATCTGCTTTCTCTTGCATCAGGGATTTCACCTTCTCCTTTCCATTCCTACATAACAGCACAAACATTACAGTACACTGCACAAAGACCAATAAAAGTCATCCACTCTTCATAGCAGGAGAAGATAAGGCCAAGCAATTCCAACGGGACCATGCTCGGATGTTAATGTCGGACATCTCTCTAGCGGTCATTTCCTGAGCTTGGGATTGAATTTGATTTCGTACCGTTTTCTGCGTATGAGTCTAGTTTTATTTAAGAACTGTATTTCAGATTCAGAAATGTCTCTACGCAAAGCCCTTCAGAAATGAGGCATTAATTCGACCGACAATAAACCGACTTGCGACGAGTCGTGTGGAAAAAAAAGTCGTCAAATTTGAATATTTGCCTATATCTGCTGAATGTTGCGTTTAGATGCGACGTCTGACGCGAGGATAGACAACAGACTCTTTAAAAAATTAAAGAAAATAAAAAATAAAAATAAAAAAATACGACGTAAAACGGAAACAATTACCCGAATGGGACTGAAATCAGAACACGTGATGTACACGTACAGACAAACAGATAATTACAATTTCACAAAAATTGGACGATTTATTTAAATGAAAAAGCTTTACAAACAGAACAAGATAACAGCGCGTTGGGCCAACTCAGGACCTTATGCAAGCAGTTACTCCGAGTGGTATTGATTGGTAGAGTTGTTGAATGGACATCGTGCCAAATCCTGTCCAATTCGCGCTTTAGATTGTCAAAATCCCAAACTTTGTCAACTGGGAAGAGATCCGGCGATCTTGCTGGCCAAGGTAGGGTTCAACAAGCACGATACAAGCAGCACAGACTCTCGCCGTGTGCGGGCGGTCATTATCTTGCTGAAATGTAAGCCCAGGATGGACTGACATCAAGGACAACAAAACGGGGCGTTGAATATTGTTGACGTACCGCTGTGCTGTAAGGGAACCGCCGAACACAACAAAGAAGTCCTGCTACGAAAAGATATGCATCCCAGACCAATTTTTTAATAGCAGGACCCCTTTGGTTATCATCTGTGGCTCCCTTACAGCACAGCGGTACGTCAACAATATTCAACGCCCCGTTTTGTTGTCCTTCATGGCAGTCCATCCTGGGCTTACATTTCAGGTAGATAATGGCCAGAGAGTTTCTGCTGTTTCTCTTTGTGCTTGCCAAACGGTACCTTGGCCAACAAGGTCGTCGGATCTCTTTCCAATTGATAACCTCTGGAGTGTTATGGGCATGGCCCTGCAATCAGCTCGGGAATTTGACTGTCTAACGCACCATTTGGACAGAATTTGGCACGATTTCAGAAGGATATTCAGCAACTCTGTCAATCAGTGCCAAGACGAATAACGGCTTCCATAAGGGCCAGAAGTGGATCAACGCAGTATTGATTTGCTCAATTTGTGAAGCCCTTTCACTTTAATAAATCATCCCTTGTGAATTTGTAATCATTTGTTTGTCTGTACATGTACATAACATCTACCGATTAGAAACCCTATCGGTAATTCTTTCGTGGTGCATCGATTTTTGTTTTTTGTTCTCCTTTTTTTTTCTTAGAGTGTATATTTATGAACATCTTAAGGGCAAGAGCATGTCAGATGAGGTTATGTGGACATATACGAACTATAAGAGTAACAAGAACGTGTCTCTATCGTTGTCTGATGACATCAATAAATGGTATGACGAATTTACAGACTGGAGTTTTAATAAAACTGGATATCACTGAACCATGCTTGACTTCCTCTATTTAGGGGCCGGCCGCTGTGACCGAGCGGTTCTAGGCGCTTCAGTCGGGAACCACACGGCTGCTACGGTCGCAGTTTCGAATCCTGCCTCGGGCATGGATGTGTGTGATGTCCTTAGGTTAGTTAGCTTTACGTAGTTCTAAGTCTAGGGAACTGATGACCTGAGATGTTAAGTCCCATAGGGCTTAGAGCCATGACCTAAAGTGTTTTTGATAGAGTAAAAAGTGTTTTAAAAACTAAAAATGAGATGTGTCTTAGAAGGAAAGTTTAAAATCACTGCGTCTCAGCAATTTGACTTAACCCTTTAATGCATAGTGTAGCTCAGCTACAGACTTCATGTCCTATACTGAGCAACATTTTGTAACAAATTTATTATGTAGCTAAATGTATACACTCTACTGCAGCTGCTAAGCTGCTAGTAGTTCTTCATAGCGATCGTAAATGGCAGGATGAACTGAACCAGTTGGACATTCAGCTGTGAGGATGTACTGCCGCGCGCGCGTGTGTTTTGGCGGAAAGTAAAGACGTTTTTTTTGGTGTTTGTGCACTGATTTGTGGGTTTGAAAATTACTTTTTATTTTGAAAACGTAAGTAGATATGGTGTAGATAGTTAATTCGAGTATCTTTACGATAGATTTGAAATTAGGTCTGTTTTTGTGTTTGTAGCGATTGTCAACAATAATGCTTTGTTAATTTAATGAAAAAAATTTTTCAATATATTTTTTCGTAATGTAGGCACTATAAACTAAAACCGGTATTTTTTTTAGCTTGAAATAAAACATCATGCATTTAAGGGTTAAGTTAGTAAAACATAGACTTTGAATGCGAAAGCCATGCAACAGCTGAAACTTGCTCAGTCAACAATGATGAGGTGCCTATTGGAAACTGTTAGGAGAGACGGGAAAACTGAGAAATTGATCACGGAAAGGACTGAAATGAAAGATGCAATCATGACGGTGATGAATATGATAGGTAGGCGGGTGGTAATGTGTAGTTATGTAAGCGGTTAGTAGACGGACCAAGTAAGTTTTATACAGAATTCCAAGAGCGACATTTTTACACAGAACACGTGCTGAATTTGGATACCGGCTGAAACTGCAGCTGGCTGCGGCCTAGCGGCGGCAAGAGTCGCTATGTCCATCCAAATAACGGAGACCCTAATTTAGGGTAGGCTAGCAGGATGTCGAACCAGATTACACCAGACCGCAAATGATTATTTAAGTGCCAATTAGTCTTGTTGCGGTTATAAAGAACTGGCTACGTTCATTTACCTAGGTGATTGCTAACTGTTTCTCAATGTCAACTCTTGTATTTTATTCACAAAAAGGGTAGTAAAGTATTAACTTAACCGGAATATTTTCAGAACCCGCGCTGACACCCTTACTTTATTCAATACGTTTTCCGTGTGAAAACTATCTGTCATAAAACGTTGTACAAGGAAGGGAGGCAACGAGAATTGACATGATCAAATATAGCTACCTAGTAACTGAACTGTTGTTGTTGCTGTTGTTGTGGTCTTCAGTTCTGAGACTGGTTTGATGCAGCTCTCCATGCTACTCTATCCTGTGCAACCTTCTTCATGTCCCAGTACATATTGCAACCTACATCCTTCTGAATCTGCTTAGTGTATTCATCTCTTGGTCTCCCTCTACGATTTTTACCCTCCACGCTGCCCTCCTATGCTAAACTGGTGATCCCCTGATGCCTCAGAACATGTCCTACCAACCGATCCCTTCTTCTTGTCAAGTTGTGCCACAAACTCCTCTTCTCCCCAATTCTATTCAATACCTCCTCATTAGTTACGTGATCTACCCACCGTATCTTCAGCATTCTTCTGTAGCACCACATTTCGAAAGCTTCTACTCTCTTCTTGTCCATACTAGTTATCGTCCATGTTTCACTTCCATACATGGCTACACTCCATACAAATACTTTCAGAAACGACTTCCTGACACTTAAATCTATACTCGATGTTAACAAATTTCTCTTCTTCAGAAACGATTTCCTTGCCATTGCCAGTCTACATTTTATATCCTCTCTACTTCGACCATCATCAGTTATTGTACTCCCTAAATAGCAAAACTCCTTTACTACTTTAAGTGTCTCATTTCCTAATGTAATTCCCTCAGCATCACCCGATTTAATTTGACTAAATTCCATTATCCTCGTTTTGCTTTTGTTGATGTTCATCTTAAATCCTCCTTTCAAGACACTGTCCATTCCGTTCAACTGCTCTTCCAAGTCCTTTGCTGTCTCTGACAGAATTACAATGTCATCGGCGAACCTCAAAGTTTTTAATTCTTCTCCATGGATTTTAATACGTACTCCGAATTTTTCTTTTGTTTCCTTCACTGCTTGCTCAATATACAGATCGAATGACATCGGGGAGAGGCTACAACCCTGTCTCACTCCCTTGCCAACCCCTACTTCCTTTCGTGCCCCTCGACTCTTACAACTGCCATCTGGTTTCTGTACAAATTGTAAATAGCCTTTCGCTCCCTGTATTTTACCCCTGCCACCTTCAGAATTTGAAAGAGAGTGTTCCCGTCAACATTGTCAAAAGCTTTCTCTAAGTCTACAAATGCTAGAAACGTAGGTTTGTCTTTCCTTAATCTTTCTTCTAAGATAAGTCGTAAGGTCAGTATTGCCTCACGTGTTCCAACATTTCTACGGAATCCAAACTGATCTTCCCCGAGGTCGGCTTCTACCAGTTTTTTCATTCGTCTGTACAGAATTCGCGTTAGTATTTTACAGCTGTGACTTATTGAACTGATAGTTCGGTAATTTTCACATTTGTCAACACCTGCTTTCTTTGGGATTGGAATAATTATATTCTTCTTGAAGTCTGAGGATATTTCGCCTGTCTCATACATCTTGCTCACCACGTGGTGGAGTTTTGTCAGAAAGGAAAAAGATGGGTACATAAGTTTCTATTGAACTTCGTACTACATTTCTGAACGCACAAAAGCAATCAAATTGTAACACCTCACGCAGATGTCTCAGTCGCCCGTGCCAGATTACGGAGCTGAATAACAATAGTTTAACTAGTGCAACAAGGCCCTGTATTTTGCATTTGTTCAGGAAAGAAAACTAAGAAGCCAATATAATATTCCATGGCTCTCTTTACAAATGCAGAATAGCAACAGCAGTCAGCCATACCACTGATGTGTTGGTTACCTTAAGGCAAGAAACGCAAGCGGTTACCGTTCTCAAATCTTACGCTGATTTATGGAGCAGAGTTGGAGATGCAGAGCATTAAACGTGTGAATACTGCGTACGTAGTTAATGCATTTTCTTCTTTTATATGGAAAGGCCTTGGGGTGTACACGCCTGTTCCACGAGCTTCCTCCATTTCCCTCTGTCAAACTGAATGATCACATATTCTCAGTCGTAGGCAAAGCAGATGGTAATCTCGTTTAATAGGAATATGTAAAAAGTCTACAAATAAACCTGCTTACAGGAAGCGTGTAGGTCCCATACGAAATAGGATTAACAGGATATACTCAACGTTTACAAATAAGGGCAGCACGGATGCTGACAGATTGGTTGGACCCAGGGGGGAGTGCACGGAAATGCAGTAATAACTGAACTTCGTTTTTTCCCTAAGGGACCAAATTGCTGAGGTTATCGGTCCCTAGACTTACACACTACTTAAACTAACTTATGCTAAGAACAACACACACACCCATGCCGGAGAGAGGATTCGAAACTCCGGCGGGAGGGGCCGCACAATCCGTGACATGGCCCTTTAAACAGCTCGGCTACTCTGCGCGGCAAAAACTGAACTGACAGATGCTTGAAGATAGACGCGAGTAATCCCGAGGAAGCGTATTTACTAGTTTTAAAGAACCGGTTTTAAGTAAAGTATTTAGGAAATACGCTACAAACTCCTACGTCTCCCTCCCTAGGTTCAGAGATTTTTTTCATTATTGGGATCTTTCACTGCACTTAACTAGTTACAAAAAATAAATTTGTCAGAATGAGATTTTCATTCTGCAGCGGAATGTGCGCTGATATGAAACTTCCTGGCAGATTAAAACTGTGTGCCGGACCCAGACTCGAAATAGCGACCTTTGCCTTTCGCGGGCAAGTGCCCTACCGACTGAGCTACCCAAGCACGACTCACGCCCCGTCCTCACAGCTTCAATTCTGCCAGTACCGTGCCTCCTACCTTCCGAACTTTACAGAAGTTTCGCAGAAGAGCTTCTCTGAAGTTCGGAAGGTAGGAGGCCCGGTACTGGCAGAAATGAAGCTGTGAGGATGGGGCGTGCGTCGTGCTTGGGTAGCTCAGTCGGTAGGGCACTTGCCTGCGGAAGGCAAAGGTCCCTATTCGAGTCTCGGTCCGGCACACAGTTTTAATCTGCCAGGAAGTTTTAATAAATCTGTCGTCTTTGGAAGTCCACAAAATTTAAGAAAAGACAAATCATTATAACATGGCCATACATGTACGTAAATTACGACAAGCATGTAATAAAAAACTTACTGACTACTGGATTATAACACGGATAAATAGACGTAAAATTAGAGAGCCGCCTGGTCTCAGGCGCTTTGTCACGGTTCGCGCAACTCCCCCGTTGGAGGTTCGAGTCCTCCCTCGGGCATGGGTGTGTGTGTTGTCCTTAGCGTAAGTTGGTTTAAGTTAGATTACGTAGTGTGTAAGCCTAGGGAACGGTGACGGTCCCACAGCAAATTTCCAGATTTTCTAATTAGGGCCGGACAATTAAAAAGCCCTAGAAAGAAAAGATATAAGATCTTAAAATATTTATTTAGAATTATCAAATATGCAGTACTTAAGAGAAGGAAAAATAACGTACCTTCGCTTCTGACGGTGATGCAATATGACTACTGAGTGAAATTCCACCAGACAAATAATCTTCCATTGCTCTTTAAAACCATAAGATAGTAAGTTAAGCATTGAATTTTAAATTCTCAATCGGCGCCTCATTTGCTGTAAGACGTCGCTCAAAAGGTGCGTCAAATGTTTTTCGATTCACAAAACATTTTGCCTGCTTTTTTTTCAAAACTGTTTTAATTTTGAAGTGTTTTCGGAAGCATGAAGTATACTTTAGTATCGTGAAGTGCTGCATTGTTATAAAGAGTATATAGATCAAGAGAAAGCAGAGAAATTTCAGTTTATGCCGCGATTTGGTATCTTTTAACATTTCATTTACGTAGTTAACACCATCTGTTTGGTTAAATATGTCTATTTTCCCTCGAATCACTAATCAAGTTTTTCTTCATTACCCTAATTACATTCAAACAATTCAAAGTTTTTTGCAAAACTGGTCCTCATGCTGGTGAGTTAATACCCCATTTGTCCACTTCCCAGTCGTCGTCTGGCTATGGAAATTCGTAGAAAAATCCATTGTATAATTTCTAGGGGTCGTGTTTTTCACTCCGTCTAAAGATTTAACCAAAAAAGAATAATGGGAAAGTGTATCTTTTATTTCATTGTAAGGGAGCGTTGATCTCAGTCTACATCTACATAGGTACTCTGCAAATCTCATTTAAGTGCCTGGCAGAGGGTTCATCGGACTACCTTCACAATTCTCTATTATTCCAATCTCGTAAAGTGCGTGGAAGAACGAACACCTATATCTTTCCGTACGAGCTCTGATGACCTTTATTTTATCATGGCGATCCCTTGTCCCTGTGTTGGTCACATTCGGAGGAGAAAGATAGTGATTGGAACTTCGTGAAAAGATTTCGCCGCAACGATAAACGCCTTTGTTTTAAAGATGTCCACTCGAAATCCTGTATCATTTCAGTGACACTGTCTCCCCTATTTCGCGATAATACAAAACGTTCTGCCCTTCTTTGAACTTTTTCGATGTACTCTGTCAATCCTATCTGGTAAGGATCCCACACCACGCAGCAGTATTCTCAAAGAGGACGGACAAGCGTAGTGCAGGCAGTCTCCTTAGTAGATCTGCTACATTTTTTAAGTGTCCTGCCAATAAAACTCAGTCTTTGGTTAGCCTCCCCCACAGCGTTTTCTATGTGTTCTTCCAATTTATGTTTAAGTTGTTCGTAATTACAATTCCTAGGAAAACGAATAAAAAGGAGGTAAACGAATAAAAAGGTTAAGCAACGAAGAAAGTTAAACAAAAAAATAGGCGATGTCGTCAGAAGTGGGGGAGGAGGTTGGGGTCTTGGGAGAGAGCGCAAAGTCGAAGCTAGCCCCGGACGCCAGTTACTTATCCTAGTTCCGCCGCTGGAATAAACTCTTGCGAAGCTACTTCTCCGCTACCCTTGACATTCGACAAGGAAGAGACGGAGGCCATTCAGACTGCGATGCCAGATTTCACGAGAGACGCTTCAAACAATGTGATGCATGGCGAAGGAACGTCGCTCGCGCACGTCTCGACTGCAGCTGCGCGTAACGACGATTTCTTCGAAGCGGCGCTGCGCGTGCCGCGGCCTTGGACGTACCTGCAGCCGCCACGGTCGCTTCCAGGGATCGCTGTCACGGCCGAGTCGACGTCAGGCTGACAGAAGGAGAAGGCTCAGAGCACAGGGGAGGAAGTCTCAACAGGGAGAGTGAGGGTGAGGGGGCGGCCGGGGGGGGGGGGGGGTGGAAGCAGCGAAGCGCGAGCGTGCAACGCGAGTAACACGCCAACAAGCCGCTACGCTCAGGGAAGTCCTGCCGTGCCGTGCGCTTTGATCGATAATTCCCGCAGATTCGGCGGTTGACGGACGGGATTTATCTCCCCCTGACCAGCGGCGCGGAAAATCTCAACCTAGTGTTGCGTTCGAGGAACGCAAGACCCCCGTGCACCTCCACGCAGCTCCTGGAGCTCCTAGTAGTTCTTAACCCGGACAGCAGCAACTCGAGAAGTTTGAACACCTCACGAGAATGTAGCCGGATGACGTCTTTGACAATCACAGATATCTCGACAGGTGTCCGACATTTCAAAGGCACAAATGCAACGAGAGAGCCTTGAAGAAGGGAACTTAAAACCTCGGTGTGTGGGGAATATGCCAAAAGACAGCACTACAAGACAAGCAAAGATGACCAACGCTGGCACCACTAGACGACCAAAGATGACCAACGTCATGAGTCATCAAAACTGGCTCTGAGCACTACGGGATTTGACATCTGAGGTCATCAGCCCCGTAGAACTTAGAACTACTTAAACCTAACTAACCTAAGGACATCACACACATCCATGCCCGAGGCAGGATTCGAACATGCGACCGTAGCGGTCGCGCGGTTCCAGACTGAAGCACCTAGAACCGCTTTTTCCTGTTTTTTTATTTTTATTTTATTTTATTTTTATACGAATGGATAAAGGAAAGCCGTTCCTCTTCAGATACAAAAACACAATAATAGGAAATCGTCCCGTTACGACGTAGGGATGCTCCATACTATAGCCCGCTGCGAATTTTTCGATGACTGTCGTCTCGTTGCTGTGTTGTTCCCGTGGTTTGTTCAGTCTCATAAAAAAAAGGAACTGGAAAGAGGAGCTACGGTTATCTTCTCATGTCATCGATAATCCAGCTGCGAGGCGGATTATGGAATGCGCTCCACAGAAAATTAGAAAAATATTGCCTGTATTTAGGGCTCTTGACGATCGCACAATGTCGTTCGTTGAGGTAATACCAAAAATCGGGTACTGTCTTTTCGCCATTACCGAATAGGTAGTGAACAGCGTGACCGCTAATCCACGTCACAGAGTTCGTTTTTGCTCTTGGGAAATACATCTCATCGGGGAAAAGAAGTGATCGGGTAGTTATCCCGTCGGGAGTCGTACGTGTGAGAAAAGCCAATATCCGGTGGCACAACTTTTTCCATTAACAGTTACGTACCACGCAGATTGCACGTCAGTATCAAGGGTGGTGGCATTCACTGCCTGCCACACTGCACTCCACTTTGTAGTGGGGTGTTTGCTTTCAATCACATTCGGCGTCCTGTTCATTTGCATGGCAGCATATATCGCCCTCGTCATCATCAAGCGTGTGGGTGGTAGTGCGGTATGGATGTAGCTTAATTCAAGGAAGAATTGTCTAATGTAGAAGAAAGGTGCTGGGATCAGGGGGTGCGAGTGAGATTGGTCGTAAGGCTTCCAGTAAGAGACTTGTGAGGCACGTCGGACTTCGTCGCCACAGTAGCAGGTGACAGCTGACGAACAGGGCCTTCTCACTGTTCTGAACGTGACAAAGGTCTAAACCTAACCGCTCGGCCACACCGGCCGGCATGAGTCATCGATAGCGAACATCAATTACCAACAGGTGAGTTGTATCTCTGTTGTTTGACCGGGAGAAGAGCCAAATCTCGAGCAGAAGTTAAGCTAAAAGCTCTGTTTTGTAAATTAAAAGTGAGGGGGACGAAGGCAAGGAAGGGAAGGAATTTATGACGTCTTCTGCATCGGAACTTTATGCGGAAGCGTCGGCGACGAGAGAAAATGTCTGGCAGACTGGGACTCGAACCCAGGGGCTCCTGCTTACTAGCCAGTCGCGTTAACCACTGCGCCATCCGGACACTGCGTTTATCATAAACGTACGCTCCCCGGACAACCCACACTCTCAACTAGCGCCACCTATCCACTCCCCGTCCATGTCCTCCATGATCGCTAATATTTAGATTCCCGCCGGACGAACGATATTCTGCTTTCGCACTTAAGGTTGTCGATTCATTGGCCATATGAACAGACACTATGCATAATAATAATTATTCACTATCGATACTTTTCTTCGGTCGTTTGGTAACGCTAGTGATTACATATATACAGGGTGTTTCACTAAATGTGTTTGCCTCTGTAAGTTACGAAGTAATACGTAACGGAAATATTTACTGCGGTAGTCACCATAAGAAACGTTACACTGTCTGCGGAGCAATTAACATAGTTTATTATGTTACTAACCAAAGAGTTACAGCAAAAAGATACAATTTTTTAAATGGAACAGTAGTTGTTTGTATCATGCACTGGAATCAATAACACCAGATATGTATACATCAACCCTGAAACTTTGTAGGGTTGTAGCTCACAAACTAAAAGTGATAGGAATGTAATTTAAACTGATGTATACACAGCTGATGTTACTGATTCCAGTACATGATAGAAACAGCTATTGTTCCATTTAAAAAATTGTATCTTTTTGCTGTAACTCTTTGGATAATAACACAGTAAACTATGTTCATAGCTCCGCAGACAGTGTAACGTTTCTTATGGTGACCTACAGCAATAAATATTTCCGTCGCCTATTACTTCGTAACTTACAGAGGATAACACATTTAGTGAAACACCCTGTATACGTGTTCTCCCTTAGCATATTCCCCAAATACCGCGATTTTAAATCTACTTGCACAGCACTCTCTGAGAGCATGTGTGTTGTGTGCACATGTGGAATTATCGGAGGCTGTCCAGGACCTCACTTGACTGAATTGCAGTGAATTGTTTGAACATTTTATACGCCAGGAGAAACTAAAAGTTTCATAACTTGAAAAGTGACTGAAGATTCTGACCTGTTTTAAAATCGTAATGCAGCCGCAAGAAAGGGGTGATTATCTGACTTAGATGTTATTTAGGATAGTGATTTTACATTTCAATGTAAACAGATCAAGCGCCACGTCTTGGGACGTGATCATCACTGTCAGACAAGCTAGAGTGGCATTTTTGTGTATGGTGTAGCAGGATTTATGAAGAAACGAGCTCGTTCGTATCGTGCAACAAGTATAAGGGGTGATCAAACAGTTCCCGTTCGAAAGTCGCACTAACCGCTTGCCTACATGTCCATCTCTATATAAAGTGACACCCCTTTTGAAATATCGACATGACCTAAGGTAGATGTTATATTACATAGAACGGCGACTAATACAGCACTGAAAAAGAACATGATTTAGTCTACAGTCGTAATTTATTTATTTTGTCATCTGGCTTCCAGTTTTGGTGCACAGTATCGTCATCAGGCAATCCTGTGATCAAAAAAATTCGATACTTAAACCAATAGTGCAATAGCAATTATCCTCGATGACAGCACCGGAAAATGTATAGGCAGTGGCTAACTCCCGGCACGCATTCCTCACGCTCGCTTCCCAAATACGTGAGTCAAATATTAAACGAAAAAGGCCAATACTGAACTTTATGTACATGTAAATTAGTCAGCTTTGATAGGACAGCCCCCTATGTAAGAGTCATTTTTTTACCTCTTACACAAGTCACAATGTATATCATATTTAAAAATAGCACAAAACCTGAAATTAAGAAATTCATAATAAAATAGTCCAACAGTAATAAAATATTATTAGCAAAGTCGCAAATCTGTTGGCCACGTTTACATTTTACAGTTTATACCACTATAAAAAAAAATGGCTCTGAGCACTATGGGACTTAACATCTGAGGTCATCAGTCCCCTAGAACTTAGAACTACTTAAACCTAACTAACCTAAGGACATCACACACATCCATGCCCGAGGTAGGATTCGAACCTGCGACCGTAGCGGTCGCGCGGTTCCAGACTGAAGCGCCTAGAACCGCTCGGCCACAACGGCCGGCTCCACTATAAAACATCGAGCTGACAGTGAATCTTTAAATTAAGCAAGTGCCTTCATACTAAAACTATAATACATTCAAAACACACAATTATTTTTATTGAAAAGAAATCAAGCGTCCGAAGGGAATAGTGGCTCCCTGCAGGCTATTTAGAGGTGCGTTCAGTAAGTAATGCAACACTTTTTTCTGAAAGGGAGTTGGTTTTATTCAGCATTCCAATATATCATATTATGCTCTACTCTTTTCAGGACAAAGCCCTATTTCTCAACATAATGTCCGTTCAATGCTACAGCCTTACGCCTCCTTACTGGTAGTGCTGTAGGCCCGCAAGTTACCATTCTACTGGTCCAAGCTGGAGCCAAAGTTTTGCTGCATCAATAACTTCCGCATGATCCACGTACTGCTTCCCACAGAGTGTATTCTTCGTCGAGCGAAACAGACGGAACTCGGAAGGTCCGAGATGCGAGTCCGAGCTGTAGGGTGGATGAGGTAGAACAGCCCAGTGAAGTTCTGTGAGCTCTCTGCTTGGAACGCACTTCCGTTACAGAAGCTATTTTGAAAGCTACGTATAGCGGCGCCACCTATCGGACTTTCATGAAACTATAGGGACTGAAGCGGGAATAAAGAAATTCCGCATTTTTTCAACCGCAGTCTTGTATGAGGCATAGCGTTGTCATGGAGTAGGAGAAGTTCGTTTGCATTTTTGTGGCGACAAACACATTGAAGCAGTTTTTTTTTACCCTGCTGGAGCAAATGTAATCTCGATGTATTGCTCACTTGCTAGAACGACAATTCACAGGCGCTGCCTGAGACATAAAATATCTTTGCCCCTGTTAAAAGAGAGCTGCAATAGAGTCGCAGGTCAGAGCAGTCTCTGCGGCAGTTGCAATCGCTCGCTGCCACAGTGTAGTTGTAGTCTGTCGCTGGGACAGCGCAGTTTATAGTCAGTAGTTGTTAAAGTCACAGTGCAGAACAAATTGTAAAACTTCATTATATGGAACTGAATAATAACTGTGATCAGCCGCAGAGCAAAATGATACCATGGAATGAGATGATGATGAACAAATGAATAATTGTTAATATAATGAAAAATCAACAGTGTAATTAAGTCAACCATCGATTGTAAAGTAAATTTTATTATTTTTATTGGCATGCGCGTAGTTAAGTCACTTGTCTGAGATGTTAATATGAATTTGTTTCAATCGTTTCTTTTGTGATTCGTCAGCTCCAGTCGACCCAAATTTGTAATATATTCAATTTTGCCGTGTAACGGATTGTATATCTTGATCAATAACGTACAAAATTTTCAGAATATAATTGTTTTTACCAGTCAACTATAAAAGTATAATTTCCCCTTAAGTCATTGCCAGTCCCGATCCAGTCATTTATCTAAATTAAAATATTCCAGAATGTTTGTCAGATCATAGCCATGTGTTCTTTAGTAATCAGACGACCAGCTGTGCAGCTGTGGCACTAAGTCAAGTCAGTTTTTCTAGTAATTCAGATCTCAGATAAACGTTATCCAGTATTACTAGATAGGACAGCATTGCACTAAGCTGTGCCATTTTACGAGCAGATATTTAGACAGCGTTATCCGGCGACACCATCACGAGGTAAGAATTTTTCAGTTTATTTGTCACGGACAGATTCAGATTGATTTCACAGGGTCATGGCGTAGCGCTGCTTACGTCAAAATTTATCAGTTTTTCGTGAGTTAAGATTTATCACTTTTCATACGTCAGAATTTAATTGTTGTTGTTGTGGTCTTCAGTCCTGAGACTGGTTTGATGCAGCTCTCCATGCTACTCTATCCTGTGCAAGCTTCTTCATCTCCCAGTACCTACTGCAACCTACATCCTTCTGAATCTGCTTAGTGTATTCATCTCTTGGTCTCCCTCTACGATTTTTACCCTCCACGCTGCCCTCCAATGCTAAATTTGTGATCCCTTGATGCCTCAAAACATGTCCTACCAACCGATCCCTTCTTCTAGTCAAGTTGTGCCACAAACTTCTCTTCTCCCCAATTCTATTCAATACCTCCTCATTAGTTACGTGATCTACCCACCTTATTTTCAGCAATCTTCTGTAGCACCACATTTCGAAAGCTTCTACTCTCTTCTTGTCCATACTAGTTATCGTCCATGTTTCACATCCATACATGGCTACCTTCCATACAAATACTTTCAGAAACGACTTCCTGACACTTAAATCTATACTCGATGTTAACAAATTTCTCTTCTTCAGAAACGATTTCCTTGCCATTGCCAGTCTACATTTTATATCCTCTCTACTTCGACCATCATCAGTTATTTCACTCCCTAAATAGCAAAACTCCTTTACTACTTTAAGTGTCTCATTTCCTAATCTAATTCCCTCAGCATCACCCGATTTCATTTGACTACATTCCATTATCCTCGTTTTGCTTTTGTTGATGTTCATCTTATATCCTTCTTTCAAGACACTGTCCATTCCGTTCAACTGCTCTTCCAAGTCCTTTGCTGTCCCTGACAGAACTACAATGTCATCGGCGAACCTCAAAGTTTTTACTTCTTCTCCATGAGTTTTAATACCTACTCCGAATTTTTCTTTTGTTTCCTTTACTGCTTTCTCAATATACAGATTGAATAACATCGGGGAGAGGCTACAACCCTGTCTCACTCCTTTACCAACCACTGCTTCTCTTTCATGCCCCTCGACTCTTATAACTGCCATCTGGTTTCTGTACAAATTGTAAATAGCCTTTCGCTCCCTGTATTTTACCCCTGCCACCTTCAGAATTTGAAAGAGAGTATTCCAGTTAACGTTGTCAAAAGCTTTCTCTAAGTCTACAAATGCTAGAAACGTAGGTTTGCCTTTTCTTAATCTTTCTTCTAAGATAAGTCGTAAGGTTAGTATTGCCTCACGTGTTCCAACATTTCTACGGAATCCAAACTGATCTTCCCCGAGGTCCGCTTCTACCAGTTTTTCCATTCGTCTGTTAAGAATTCGCGTTAGTATTTTGCAGCTGTGACTTATTGAACTGATAGTTCGGTAATTTTCACATCTGTCAACACCTGCTTTCTTTGGGATTGGAATTATTATATTCTTCTTGAAGTCTGAGGGTATTTCACCTGTCTCATACATCTTGCTCACCAGATGGTAGAGTTTTGTCAGGACTGGCTCTCCCAAGGCCGTCAGTAGTTCTAATGGAATGTTGTCTACTCCCTGGGCCGTGTTTCGACTCAGGTCTTTCAGTGCTCTGTCAAACTCTTCACGCAGTATCGTATCTCCCATTTCATCTTCATCTACATCCTCTTCCATTTCCATAATATTATCCTCAAGTACATCGCCCTTGTCCTTCCACCTTTCTGCCTTCCCTTCTTTGCTTAGAACTGGGTTGCCATCTGAGCTCTTGATATTCATACAAGTGGTTCTCTTCTCTCCAAAGGTCTCTTTAATTTTCCTGTAGGCAGTATCTATCTTACCCCTAGTGAGACAAGCCTCTACATCCTTACATTTGTCTTCTAGCCATCCCTGCTTAGCCATTTTGCACTTCCTGTCGATCTCATTTTTGAGATGTTTGTATTCCTTTTTGCCTGCTTCATTTACTGCATTTTTATATTTTCTCCTTTCATCAATTAAATTCAATATTTCTTATGTTACCTAAGGATTTCTATTAGCCCTCGTCTTTTTACCTACTTGATCGTCTGCTGCTTTCACTACTTCATCCCTCAGAGCTACCCATTCTTCTTCTACTGTATTTCTTTCCCCCATTCCTGTCAATTGTTCCCTTATGCTCTCCCTGAAACTCTCTACAACCTGTCGTTCTTTCAGTTTATCCAGGTCCCATCTCCTTAAATTCCCACCTTTTTGCAGTTTCTTCAGTTTCAATCTGCAGTTCATAGCCAAGAGATTGTGGTCAGAATCCATATCTGCCCCTGGAAATGTCTTACAATTTAAAACCTGGTTCCTAAATCTCTGTCTTACCATTATACGTATAATCTATCTGATACCTTTTAGTATCTCCAGGATTCTTCCAGGTATACAACCTTCTTTTATGATTCTTGAACCAAGCGTTAGCTATGATTAAGTTGTACTCTGTGCAAAATTCTACCAGACGGCTTGCTCTTTCATTTCTTCCCCCCAATCCATATTCACCTACTATGTTTCCTTCTCTCCCTTTTCCTACTGACGAATTCCAGTCACCCATGACTATTAAATTTTCGTCTCCCTTCACTACCTGAATAATTTCTTTTATCTCGTCATACATTTCATCAATTTCTTCATCATCTGCAGAGCTAGTTGGCATATAAACTTGTATTACTGTAGTAGGCATGGGCTTTGTGACTATCTTGGCCACAATAATGCGTTCACTATGCTGTTTGTAGTAGCTAACCCGCACTCCTATTTTTTTATTCATTATTAAACCTACTCCTGCATTACCTCTATTTGAGAATTTAATTATCCAAATTTAATTATTTTTATTTTTTATTTTCTGTTCGGGAAGGTTACACATCTTTATTTTAATATTTTTTTATTTATTCAGGAAGGTTACAAGGTGGTGTGAATCCATTCCATGGATTGCTGTTTAATTTCTGTTTTAAAGTGATGAACCCATGTTCCATCGCCTGTGTTAGGCGGCGAGGAACCCATTCGGTACACACCTTTGAGTATCCCGGCTGGTGGACAAATGTGTCAAGGCACAGGCGTCCAGCTGTGCAGCGAGGAGTTTGATTCTGATCCGTCCATCGTCTCGAATGAGAGTGTCCGCACGTTCCAACACTGCACTAGCCAACCAGCACGTGGGAGATGGGACAGGTCTGCGCGACCTTGTTGTGGTATCAACGTTCGATACCACACTTGTTAGGGGTTGCAGTTATCGACCGCAGTCCGTAGTAGTATCGCTGGACCCGCGAGTCGCAACTAGCGCCGCTCCGCGGCTTGTAACAAGTCTCTATCGTGCGCTCGGCCACTCTTGCTCGGGTCGTCAAGTAGGAAAGTAGTATAGCTTTCAGCTGATATGAAGCAACCTCTAACAAGGCGCTTAGTTAAAATATGGCCTATGTGACGCCTCTATAGCTCCCCGTTTGTAATTATATTCCTCCTGATTATGAAGACTCCTGTACCACCAGTTAAGTACAATATATTATTTTTTACCAACGACTTCTAATTATTTTAGTCGTTGTAGACCGACTTCTAATTATTTTAGTCGTTGTAGACCCAGACTATGCAGCCAGCTCCTTATCGACTTCACTGACAAACCTGCTGTAAACGCAAAGAAGAGATTTGTATGTTTCTATTTAGCATTGGCCACCAGTCATTCACATTGGCGACGATTCCTTCGTCGTCATATAATACTTGTTGAGGCGATGACAGACACCTCTCCCAACGGCTCACCGTGCTTTTGTTCAATGCCAGATCTCCGTAGACATTCTGCAAACGCCTAAGAATATCTGCGATGGTCTGCTCTCCGCCAAAAGAAACCCAATGGCGTGTGTCTGCTTGGAACGCACTTCAATTACAGACGCTATTTTGAAGGCTACATACAGCGGCGCCACCTATCGCAACTTCATGAAACTGTAGGGGCTGAAGCGGGAATATTTCAGGATGTCCCATAAGAAATTCCGAATTTTATCAATCGAAACTGGCCGAGAAAAAAATTTGTTGCGTTACTGAACACCTCTCGTATTACTTTGCAACGTCCCTTGACGGTCTTTGACCGCATCTCCAGTTTCAAGTTTGCCAGAGCAGGGGCTCTCAGCAGCGCTGTATCGCTCCTTCTCGATGCCGTGTCGCAAGTCATCGACCAGCCACGGCCGCGGTAACCACATCAAGTAGGCAACGTGTACTTGTCAAAGGCTGCAAAGACGGGCTCTGACATTAGGCGACCACAAAGGTTCCCTAAATAAACGTGCCGCGCTGTGAACATTATCCTATTGTGGTACTGTAATTCAATTATTACTTCTGAACCTGGCGGTGCTCTATGGTTACAAATCATTGAAACCATTTTAAGTCCATAGTTATATGATCTAAGTTGTTTACGTCAACGAAAGACTAAATACTCTTCCGTGGTCGTTAGTTTCTTCTCTCAAAACAATTAGTTTAGGATGCTGTATCGTCTGTAAGATTTGGACACACTTAGCACACACTGTACATTGTGCCGACAAAAACCATGGGATTGACATGTTCACATATACAGAAGGCGGTAGTATCGCGTAACAGGGTATTAAAGGGCAGTGCATTGGCTCAAAAAATTGGTTCAAACGGCTCTAAGCACTATGGGACATAACATCTGAGGTCATCAGTCCCCTAGGCTTAAAATTACTTAAACCTAACTAACCTACGGACATCACACACATCCATGCCCAAGACAGAATTCGAACCTGCGACCGTAGCAGCAGCGCGGTTCCGGACTGAAGCGCCTAGAACCGATCGGCCACAGCGGCTGGCCAGTGCATTGGCAGACCTGTTGTGTACTCAGGTGAATCATATGAAACGGTATAAGACGTGATTATGGCCGCACTAGGAGAATTAACAGACTTTGAACGCAGAATGGTAGTTAGAGCTACATACATGGGACACTCCATTTCGGAAACCGTTAGGGAATTCAGTATTCCGAGAATCACAGTAGAGTTGTCAGTGATAACAGACAACTAGCAGTGTGTGCAGTACCCGCAGAAATCAATGTGGGCGTACGACGAACGTATCACTTAGATGAGTGCGGCGAAATTTGGCGTTAATGGCTATGGCGAGTTCGTTTGCTAACAGCACAACATCGCCTGCGGCGCCTCTCTTGGACTCGTGACTATATCGGTTGGACCCTAGACGACTGGAAAACCGTGGTCTAGTCAAATGTGCCCCAAATTGTTCAAATGACTCTAAGCACTATGGGACTTAACATCTGAGGTCATCAGTCCCCTAGAAATTAGTACTACTTAAACCTAACTGACCTAAGGACAGCACACACACCCATGCCCGAGGCAGGATTCGAACCTGCGACCGTGGGGGTCGCGCGGTTCCGGACTGAAGCGCCAGAACCGCTCGACCACAACGGCCGGCAAATGTGCCCCATTCTCAGTTGGTAAGAGCTGACGGTAGGGTTCGAGTGTGGCGCCGACTCTACGAGACCATGGAGCCAAGTTGTAAAGAAGGCACAGTGAAAGCTATTGGTGATTCCATAATAAAGTGGGCTGTCTTTACATGGAATGGTCTGGGTTCTCCGCTCCAAATGAGTCGATCATTGACGGGAAATGGTTATGTTCGGCTACTTGTAGACCATTTACAGCCATTCATGGACTTACTGTTCTCAAACAACGACTGAATTTTTATGGAATAAGAAGTGGTATGTGAAGAAATTCTGAGCAGTTGGAAGAAATGATTTGGCCACCCAGATCGCCTAACATGAATCCCATCGAACATTTATGGGACATAATCGAGAGGTCAGTTCGTGCACAAAATCCTCCACTTTCGCAGTTATGGACTGCTGTAGAGTCATCACGGCTTATTGTTTCTGCAGGGGACTTCCAACGACTTGTTGAGTCTACAACACTACGCTGGGTAATAGGAGGTCCGACCCGATGTTAGGAGGTGTTCCATGTCAACTCAGTGTATATTAGTTTTCCGCTCGTCGGCGTGGCCAAGAGGACCCAGAAGGAGTGTGAGAGGAGGTGACAGGTGTGTGTGTGTGTGTGTGTGTGTGTGTGTGTGTGCGCGTGTGTGAAGGACGGCGGTTCAGCCTTGCTGTGGCTGCGGCGGAGCGTGCCGCTCGCAAGTTGCCGCTACGTACAGCCTTCCATCGCCCGGAGTGTGTCCTCAGCGGCACGCCCGGTATGGGAAGAGACTTCCTTACGGCTGGCGACGCTCCTTCCATGGGGTGTCGGCCTGCCCTTACTTGCTGCCAGTACGACGAGGTTCACAAAGCTCTGTTGCTTCATTTGTTTCAACATACGCGCCTGGCGCGGAAGACAAACTCGTATAGCGTAACGCGCAGCGGGCTGGCCAGCGTGACAGGGTGTGTGTGTGTGTGGGGGGGGGGGGGGGGGGAGGGGGGGGGTGAACTAGAACCGGGGCGAATCCGCCGAGTGGGTTACGGCCGTTGCTCTGCTACATCGGCCAGCTTCACTGTGGTTTTTAGGTGGTTATCCACGCTCGTGTAGGGAAATGCTGGGCTGTTCCTCAATTTCCGCCCCCAGACAACACGATATATAAAACATTTAATACGACAACACACCAAATGAACCTAACACGATTCACGGGATAAATGACACCAAAAAAATCCCTACCACAGGTTAACTGACGAATGTAGCAGCCACTGGAGTGGAACCCGATTCCAAAAGTAAAATTAAAAAAAAAAAAAAAAAGAATAGATGCTAGGACAGAGAACTGTTCAGTAGAACTGTTCAGCACTTACATCTAAGGTTGTAGTCTGGAGATAACTATAGAGTGGGTGCTTTTAATTACGATCATTTCAGCCACAAGTCAAACTGCGACCTATATTGTTGTGGCAGCATACAACTTGTCCCCGAGTTTCTCCAACGAATGGAGTGCAAGGAAATAGATTCCGTTCCGTGGTGTATCGTAAGCATCCTACAGGGTGGCAATTATTCAATTATTGAACTATATGAAATAAAATCGCCTTAACTTCTGAAAGGTTTGCGTTAGGACGTTCCAACTGAACTGTTGGCCGCGGGGCATGATGAGAATTAGTATGCACTTGGGCACGCGCCTTGTTTGGTTTAGCAACGAAGCCCACCTTCATTTGGATGGGTTCATCAATAAGCAAAATTGGCGCATTTGGGGGACCGAGAATTCGCATTTCGCGCGCGAAAAGTCTCTTCAGCCTCAATGGGTGACTGTGTTGTGTGCAATATCCAGTCACGGAATAGTCGGTGCGATATTGTTTGATGGCACGGTGACTACCGAAAGGTACGTCAAGGCTTTGGAAGATGATTTCATCCCCATTATCCAAAATGATCCTGACTTCAACAAGATGGGGTTCATGCATCCCATCGAAACAGGAGTGTGTCTGATGTCCTGGGGGAGAACTTTGGGAGCCGCATTCTGGCTCTGGGATACCATGAGGCCACTGGCATGGGCCTCGATTGACCGCCATATTCTCCGGATTTGATCATATGCGACGCCTTTTTGTGGAGCTTTGTTGAAGACAAGGTGTTCAGCAATATCCCCAAAACCATTGCTGAGCTGAAAACAGCCATTCAGGAGGTCATCGACAGCATCGATGTTCCGACACTTCAGCGGGTAACGCAGAATTTCGCTATTCGTCTGCGCCACAAATGGTTCGATTGGCTCTGAGCACTATGGGACTTAACTTCTGAGGTCATCAGTCCCCTAGAACGTAGAACTACTTAAACCTAACTAACCTAAGGACATGACACACATCCATGCCCGAGGCAGGATTCGAACCTGCGACCGTAGCGGTCGCGCGTTTCCGGATTGTAGCGCCTAGAACCGCTCGGCCACCGCGGCCGGCTCTGCGCCACATTATCATCAATAATGGCATGCATATCGCTATGTCATAACCTAAATCCGAATATCTGTAGTGACGTTTACATGTTGAATAAAGTGTGTGCAAGCCGTTGTTTGTTATCTAATCTAAGTTTTTTTTATATAGTTCAATAATTGTTATCCTGTACTTGGACGCGTGAACCAAACGATTAGTTAGTGCACCCATACATATTATGAAAACTTTGTATGTGTGAATGTCTGTACGTATGTACGTTCTACGTCTCCTCCTAAACCACTGCACCTATTTCAACCAAATTCGGTACACATATGTCTTACTGTGGGGTTAAGAACAACCTACCTATCGTAGTTCAGGAGATGTGACGTCATAAACAATGATATGCGTGAAAGACTTCCGCATAACGTTGATGTTTAAATTTATTACTAACTCTATTCGCAATAAATTTCGCAGACAGAATTCACGTATGCCACCAAATGCACCTCCAAAATTATATCATGGTCCCACACATAGTTCAGAAGACATGATATGATACACACTGACATTCGAAAAAAAAAAACTACCAATCACGCACAAAGTTTTAATACATTTATTCTTTATTGCTAAGACAGTTCTACAGTCAAGTCAGCTTAAGGAAATTCCTGACACCTGGCAACGCTTTTCACAGCTTCCAACTGCGAAGCGCAAACGGCTTTAGGTAGAACCTATAGCCGTCTATACAGCTATGAAGAAGCGGTGCCATAGAGACGTTTACAAAACCGCCTCGTAGACACCGAAGAAGCTGTATACATGTGTCATTATGCATATTTCTTTGTACTACTGTTCCATAAGGCGTTTTCACCAACACATGGAAATGAATTTTTTTCGATATTACACTACAGTTATAGTTCATATTGTGTTTTCGTTGGCCGCGCTGGATTAGCCGAGCGGTCTGAGCCGCTGCAGTCATGGACGGTGCGGCTGATCCCGGCGGAGGTTCGAGTCCTCCCTCGGGCATGGGTCTGTGTCTTTGTCCTTAGAATAATTTAGGTTAAGTAGTGTGTAAGCTTAGGGACTGATGACCTTAGCAATTAAGTCCCATAAGATTTCACACACATTTTGTGTTTTCGTTTCTAATAGAAAACTGATAAAATGAATATTCGGGCAATGCCGGGTTTGTCACCTAGTAGATCAATGAATGTTGATCATGGAGCTATTTGCCAACAGAAAGAGCCACATCACAATCATAGCACCAACAAGAGCCCAAATTTGATAATTCAAATATAAGCTGCATCAAATGTTTACATGCACCCAAGGAAACAAATATTTTGCACTGGAGGAAATGAGAGCAATAGTACTGGTATCGGGACTCACTGATTAACAAAAAGATCGACTTGAAAAGAGATGGGTACAAAATGAATATCTTCTGATGGTTCGATAGGACTGTAGGGTTGAGAGAAGTATGAAAGAGGAATGCAGATTGCGGGCCGGCGGTTCATCTTTCGATCGTGTAGATTGTGAAGGTGATTTACGTCTCTCCGAAGGTGCAGGTCACGATGTTGTTACTCCTGTGAGTGCGTGACCTCACAGCACGAGACTCTCGGCAGCGTGGTGCCTAGCGAGTGGACCACTGAACATTGCTTGTGTACAAGAAGTTTCTCTTTGTTGTCAAAAACCTTGGCTTATCAATTGTGTCATCTTTGTAGACCTCAGGTAGTGTGCCACGATCGAAACCTGTCAAAGTAATTAAATGGTTCAAAAGCGTATGACACAGTCACTGGTTCTCTGTAGAAAATGACATGTTTGGCACGCCGACACATTTAATGGAAAACGTCTTTCGCATACCGTGCGCGCCGTAAGCTGTGCTTGCTGAATATGCATGCGATTTCAATTTCACAAAATACTTATTCGAGTAGCAGAATCGTAAAGACATTTTGCTTACGTTACAGCGGTCCTAATAGTTTCACAGGTAAACATGGCAAAAAAAAAAAAATTACAGATAATCGTAGAGGTTAATATCGAGTGTTAATTGAAGCCATACTGTGCAAAAAGTTTCATACGATGGAGACAAATGTATTCCAAAGATTACGTAATCTGTCTTATTATAACAACAAATATTTGTTTAAACAAGAAATCGGGACATGTTTCTGGATTTTACAGCGATTAAATCACTGGAAAGATTATTTACGATGTTAATAGGCGAACAACTGCAGAGATGATAGATTTTTAACATTGATCTTCCATGTTTCTCTTTCGCTTGATTAATCTCACATTAACTTTTTCTAACAGTCAATTCTTGTTTCACCACAGTGTCACAAGTATTAATATATGCAACTGCACTTCCCATTCATTTCTAAAGACAATAGCGGAGATCCTTACATACCTGGCCTGTGATGGCTGCCAGTTAGTCTACAATGTATTTCTGCCCCATGTAGGATGCGCCTGTGAGTTTTCTAGACACGCAAGAAGCTTACCTGTAACAAAAGAGAAGTACAGTCAAACAACGTTCAAAAACACTGTAACAAGTTAAATCTTTCAGATGAAATTATTTCGCTTTTGGCTGTTAAAACATTATTAATTGCAATTTCAACATGCCATTTTCAATCATTCTGGGATGTTAAATCCACATGCAGTGTAAGAGCAGTTGCGTGAGGTGTTTTGAATTTATTAGCCGTTCCATATACCATATACGTTATACAGCTGATGAACTAACGTTGTAAACATTAGTACGCCAGGTAACTGGACCACAAAATTGGCAAAGACTTGTGATCCAGTTACCACGCCTACTACACGAAATTTGAACTTCATTTAACAATTTATAAATGCGCTCTAGCATTTCAAGTAAAGTTCCTCTACGTATCTCTGGTTTTGATTCATCTGCTGGCGCTCGCGAGCATGGAGAGAGAATACCGCAGAGAGGCAACACCGCAACCAGAGTGAAGCAAATGTTTCGCGTAGGCAAAAGAAAAGTGCTTGGTACATGATAGTGTGTAAGGTAATTATGAAATAACTTAAATAACTTTCTACTTTTAGCGTTAAGTAATTGTAGCCAGAGACAATATTAACTCTGAGTATAGCGCACTAACACTTTGTATACAACATCCCTCGATCGCAGAACGCCTACATAAAACATGGCGGATAGCAGTTTAGTGTGCCACCGCAGGGAACGCAAATCAAGTGCCACAGTCTGTGTATACTCTATATCTTTGCTTGCGAGTAGCCTAACCTGCAACTAATTATCCATCTGACACATCTTGCAAACGTGGTGTTGGAGTAGCTGTTAAACAAGGCTACCTTTGGCCGCCGTTCTGAGAAATTGTGAAAGTTTTGACATGGCTGTTCTGTCTTCGCCAGGCTTTCCGGAACATCTGTGATGCGAAGACGCCACGTGGATACGAGTTTGTTACACAGAAAGCATGCTTCAGTAATGACTGCCTTAAGTTTTTTTTTATAAATTCTGCCAGCTGGCGAACATGCTTTGTAATGTATTCTGGGTTACTTTCCGACTCATAGTAAATTTCCCCGTCAGAATTGTTGCTTTTGAGATGTCGGACCAGGTTAGATAGTTAGTACTGCTGTTAATAAGTAACATACGTTAGTCACACACCTTTTTGCTCATTATCATGTGTTTCAATATTGTTTTAGATTTTTTGTTCTGCTGTTTAAGCCTTACGGTGGAAAGTTGTTTTATTAACCCTCTTTTTAAACTATCGCTAAGTAAATATCTCCTCAAAAAGCATTTATTTGAAACAGTGTTTCATCATACTACATTGGCCAGCCATCTACCCTCATACCTTTCCTTGAAGCAAAATCGTTTCAAATAAATATTACAAAAATTAAGCATATCAGTTTATTGAAGGCTAGCGAACACGGCGATTGCTAAATAGGTAAGGGAACTTGATACAAGTCGTAATCTGAGGTATACAACTCCCTCTTTTATTTTTTAACCGGTAGATTATAATTTTCAAATAACTGAATATTATAATGGATAAAATAATTAAGTTCACATTCATAAAAATTCAGTATGTAAGATGAATGGTATAAAAGCAAAAACGAAAACGAATGAAAAAGTTCTTACAGCGATGAAAATGATGTGACAATGCAACAGAAAAAGGACATTACATTTAAACCAGTGAACTGAATAAAAATAATGAACAAAGTTATTTCTATAAAGGTTTAAAAATAAAAAAAATATTATTTGAAGATATAAAAATAAAAAAATGAATGCACCTCATGAGATTCGAATTCACAACCTTTTCAACATGATGCCCTTCCCGTATCCGTTACACTATGCAACCAATATACAAAATATATATTCTTTAACGGTATTAAGTGTCACGCAAAATTTCGAAATTTTCTTTTGTCCGTTATTTGGAAACGATGGCCCACCAGGATGACTGGCTGCAGCGTGTGATACCTGGGATCTTAACATAGATCACCTTGTATTTGGTTTCAAAATATCGATCCCAACGCTGAGGAGCTCTCCTTGTAAGTCGTAAAACGACGCTCTTCGGCATCTCTTAACGTTAGCTGACGTTTTTGAATTTGGGAGCTGCAGTTGCTAGATGCACACTATTATATGTACAAGGAGCGTGAATGTTCTTAGAAAATAAAGGAAACGAGAGCTACACAAAAATACATTTACTGGCTTTCAAAGTAATCACAGTCATCTAGAATACCGTTCTATAGGTAGTTAGGCTGTTGGAAACTGTCAACAAACGTTTCTTGCAGAATTGCTCGACTCACGCGTTCTGGGATATCCGCAACGCCTGCGTGCTCAACTTTCTCGCTCAACGCAAGATGACTCTTCAATAGCCTCCTCATTCCCCAGATTTGGCGCCAGCAGACGTTTCTTTGTTCCCCTCCTTCAACTAACCCTGAAAGGCTTGCGCTTCGCAGAGACTACGCGCGACCTCAATGCTTCGAGTGATTCCCGACGAAGCGTTCACTGACAAGTTTCCAAAAGCTTTACAACCGAGGTCAGAAGCATGTTTGTAGTTAATTGCGATTATGTTAAAGGGCAGTAAAGGTAAGCTGTTTGTAACTCTTGTTTCCTTTATTTCCTGAGACCAATCACCGAAATTTTCAGACGCATCTTGTGAAATACGGCGGAGAGCCGAGCGCCGCGCAAATAATTGATTCGGGCCGCAGTTTGACGACCGCTGGTTTAGATGCTCTGCAATCGGAGTTAAAAAGCGACTGTGAGAGAGAAAACGAAACAAGGTATTTGCACAACAGTGCACAGAATTTGCTTTCTCCAGTCTGTTTTAACAGCTAATCCGTACACTGTTGTAAGAAACAGTATACAGTGTGAACATAAATAAAACCAACAAACTGCAGAGACAGATTCCTGACTGGAAATGGAAGAAAATAATTTACTACGAACATATGTCCGGAAATGGACGGTGTGCGTGCTAAAAAAATAATGTGTGTCAGTTTAGTGATGATCAGAATAAGTAAAGAGAGAAATGTCTGAGTACGTTCAGTTTTGCTCAGCTGTTTGAAAATCAAATAACGTAAGAGGTTTATCAGCACAGTCATTTATAAATTTTCCAAAGGGGAAATTTCAACACGTACGTAAGCACACTGCAGCTGCAGCTGCACCCATTCATGTCCATTGTGCATTCCGACGGACTTGGGCAATTCCAGCAGGACAATGCCACACGTCCAAAATTGCTCCAGAGTGGCTCCAGAGACACTCCCCTGAGTTTAAACACTTCCGCTGCCCACCAAACTTCCCAGACGTGACCATTATTGTGCGTATGTGGGTTGCCTTGCAACGTGCTGTTCAGAAGAGATCTCCACCCCCTCGTACTCTTACGGATTTACGGACAGCCCTGTAGGATTCATGGTGTCAGTTCCCTCCAGCACTACTTTAGACATTAGTCGAATCCACGCCACGTCGTGTTGCGGCACTTCTGCGTGTTCGCGGGGGTCCTACACGATATTAGGCAGGTGTACCAGTTCTTTGGCTCTTCAGTGTATAGCCTTGTCTGCCCGAATGTTTATGAGAGCATCGTGTAAAAATCTGGAGGAAATCGGTCAAAAACTTCTCAAAATTTTTACTACGACGTTTTCCTTTATGTAGTAGTATGGATATTATCGGACCCAATCCAGCTTCCCAATTCACTATTACTTAATAATTAATTGTATAGTTAACATTTATCACAGGCACCTCATGTCGGTTATATACTTAAATAAATTTTGGTAGCCATTCGATTATTCCGTTGGGCAAACAATTACACAAACGTATATTAACCCACCCCCAGCCTCCAATCTTAACAACAGTTACAATTTCTGAACAGTTTAGTTTCCTAAATGTGTGAAAACCTTCCGATTAAAACTGAGGGCATTCAGCTCGATCCACCTGTTTTACTTCAGCACTCCCAGTCCAACAGCAGAAAATCGGAATCTGTGTGTCAAATGGGGCGCCGAATGCCGCCCGCCGCCTTGGCCGCGTTCTGTCACACTGTACGGGCTTTAAGCACCTCAGAACCAACAGGCGTGCGAAATGCGCGCCACGGAGGAGCCGACTGAGACAGCAGCTGCGGCGGTCGTTGGTGGAGAGTCGTTTGCGGCCAGCCGGGAGATAAGGCAGGCGCAGCGGCGGAACGCAGGAAGGCGCACAGAGGGGGGCTCGAAGGCTGCGGCAAGGACGCGCGCCGCTGTCTGCAGCTGCAGGTGCAGGTGCAGCTGCAGTGGGGGCCGCATCCGCCCGGCTCTTCCTCCGCGAGCTGCCGCGGTCGTACCAGGCGCTAGGGCTATGACGCTCCCCAGCATACACGTGTTCCAGTTTACCTGGCTTGTGCACCTGTACCGATTTACCAGCATAAATCTACCACAGACACATGGCAGCCTACCGGAGGAGACAAAATTAATGGGATATCTCCTAATTAGTGTCGGACCTCCCTTTGCCCGGCGAAGTGCAGCAACACGACGTGGCGTGGACTCGGCAACTCGTTGGAAGTCCCCTGCAGAAATATTGAGCCATGCTCCCTCTTTAATCCTCCATAATTGCGAAAGCGTTGCCGGTGCATAATTTTTTGCACGGCCTGATCTCTCGCTCAGGCCCCATAAATGTCGGCCGATCTCGGTGGCCAAATCACTCGCTTGAAATGTCCAGAATGGTCAAACCAATTGTGGCCCGTTGACACCCATAAAATTTCCACTGTTGTTTGGGAATTTGAAGTCCATGAAAGGCTATAAATGGTCTCCAAGCAGCCGAACGTAACCACTTACACTCAATCATCGATTCAATTGGACCAGAGGACCCAGTCTGTTCCGTGTAAACAAAGCCCACACCATTATGGAGCCACCGCCAGCTTGCACAGTGCCTTATTGACAACTTGGATCCAGGGCTTCGTGGAGTCTGCGCCACACTCCAACCCTTCCATCAGCTCTTATCAACAGAAATCGGGATTCATCTGACCAGGCCACGGTTTTCCAGTCCTCTATGGTTCAAGCCATATGGCCACGAGCCCAGGAAAGGCGCTGCAAGCGATATCTTGCTGTTAGCAGAGGCAATTGCTTCGGTCTTCTGCTGCCATAGCATATTAACGCCAAATTTCGCCGCACTGTCCTAACGGATACTTTCGTCGTACTTGACACATAGATTTCTGTTGTTATTTCAAGCAGTGTTTCTTGTCTGTTGGCATTGACAACTCTACTCAAACGCCGCTGTACTCTGTCGTGTTGTCTGTGATGAGAAGTAATGGCTGAAATTTCGCATTCTTGGGACACTTTTGACACTGTGGATCTTGGACCACTGAATTCCCCAACGGTTTCCGAAATGAAATGTCCCACTCGTCTAGCTCCAACACGACTGCGAGTTCAAAGTCTATTAATTCCTATCGTGCGGCCATAGTCACGTCGAAATCTTTTCACAGGAATGATCTATACCGACGTATAACTACCATAACAACGCATCTCCGAATTCTTTCGATGTCAACTTCAATTGTTACTATGCCTCCGACTGAAGTAGAAAAAATGGTTCAAATGGCTCTGAGCACTATGGGACTTAACATCTATGGTCATCAGTCCCCTAGAACTTAGAACTACTTAAACCTAACTAACCTAAGGACATCACACACATTAATGCCCGAGGCAGGATTCAAACCTGCGACCGTAGCTGTCGCGCGGTTCCAGACTGTAGCGCCTAGAACCGCTCGGCCATACCGGCCGGCAAACCTTTTCATTTTCATCATTATGTGGCGGCTGTTAGCGAGAAAAAGCTTAGCAAAAATTTGAAACTATGAGTAGACTTTGCTCCAAGTCATTCTCAAGTACTGGGTGAATAAATGGATGGATCCACGACCGCGCACACTTCTGCATTTCCTCGTCCAATTGAAACCGACGTCCACGCATATCATTCTTCAGATCACCAAATATGTGAAAGTCACACGGTGAAGAATCCGGGCTACACCAAGGATGTTGCAGTGTTTCCCAACCAAATCGCTGAAGCGCTGCCTTTGCCCAGTTGGCAGTGTGGGAGAGGGCGCTATCGTGAAACACGATGATTCCGACCGACAGCATGCTAGGGCGTTTTGACTTTACGGGATGTCACAGATTCTGCACTGTGTTTTCATAATACTGGACCCGGAATTCTAAGCAGCTCATCATCATCTCACAGGAGCTTGTATGAACAGCTTCGGATTTCTTTGGCGGGGGAATGTTGGATGTTTCCACTATTGATTTTACTGTTTGTCCTCCGTCTGTAAGAGTGCTCTAGGACGGAATCATCTTGTTGCACGATATTACCGGTCCCCACATTGCCAATCGGACGAAGACTACGCACTTCAGCGATTTGGCTGGGGAACTCTACAACATCCTCCGTACAAGCCGGATCTTCCATGGTGTGATTTTCATGTCTTTCGCGACCTGAAGAAATACATGCGTGGAGTTCGGTTTCAGCAGATTGATTTCAGTCGAACGAGGAAGTGCAAGAGTGGGTACGGTTGTGGATCCGTCAGAGGCCGACCGCTTTCTAAGAAAGAGGTGTTGATCATGTCGTCTCCCAGTGGGATAAATGTCTTTAGGCGTCTGGTGACTACTTTTGAATGGAACCATTCCATAGTCCTTGTATGCGGGTGTTCGGTTTTCGTTTGACTGCCCTGCCTGTATCCCACTTTAACACATTTCTCTTACAGTCCATATTTTGCAAGGAAGCAACGTACGTGGTTACGTTAGCAATCAAATATCTGCTCTAAGAGCATAAGAAAGTTCGATTTTAACTCGATGGAATGTGTTGATCTCATTGAAGAGCTCTGAGGACAAAGAAATGTTCTCGCTTCCCAGGTGGAACTTTTAGTGTCTTCGCAGTAACCACAGCTGTACTTGCAGCTTAAGAGTGCGTTCAGATTCACATAAACGCATTCAGAAAAAGCTTTCTGTCACATCGATTTACATATGATGTTAAGAAATTTCTGTTTTTCCGAAATACGTTTTATGCTAATGCTAGTCTACATCTTACATCTTCTTTAGTTCGATCACTGTTAGCTATTTAGCTCTCCAAATAGTAAAACGTGTCTATGACTTTCAGTATTTCACTTCATAATCTAAGTCCCTTAGCATCGCCTAATTTAATTAGACTACCTCCCATTATCATTATTTTGCTTTTGTTGATGTTCATTTTATATCCTCCTTTCAATGCACTGTCCATTCCATTCAACTGCACGTCCAAGTTTTTGACGTCACTGACAGAACTACAGTGTCAACGAGAAATCCCAAATTTTTTGTTCCTTCTCCCTGAACTTTACTTCCAACTCGAAATTTCTCCGTGGTTTCCTTCATTGCTAAACGTATGTTCGCAATGACCAATATGGGCGACAGGCTACAATCGTCTCTCTCTCTCTCTCTCTCTCTCTTTCTCTCTCTCTTTTCAGCATTTGTTTCCTTTTCATATTATCTGACTCTTTTTTAAATGCACTCTGGTGCCAGTAAAATTTGTATATAACCTTTCGGCATCTGTATTTTATCCCGTTACCTGCAGAATTTCAAATATTGCATTCAAGTCAACATAGTGAAAAGCTTTTTCTAACTCGACAAATACTAGTATATATGTGAATTTTCATTTCTTCGAACTGTCTTCTAAGAGAAGTATTGCTTCGCGTGTTCCTGCAGTACATCGGAACATTAACTAATCTTCCCCCTGATCAGCTTCTAGCACAAATCATTGTATTTCGATTCCTATCCAGTGGGTTGTACAGTCGCTTTCGCCCGCACAGTTTTGTTGGCAAACACGATCTGGTTCATCCGTATAGATATACTTGACAGGTACTCCTCGTCGTTTATGGGGGTCTCCAAGCATCGAAACACTGTGCGTCCCTCATCAGATAAGTGCTTGGATTATTTGCGCTGCTTTGCAGAATAACTTTGGGAAAATATAGATACGACTGCACAAACATTTTACTTGAGACAATTTTTACTGACGATATGAACTAAGTAGATGCTCGCCGGCAGGATGCTGCCATCCTCAGACTTCTAACAAAGGCTCGGCCAGACAGCTTGCGGTACGGCGAGAGACCAAGCGGCGCCTTTGAAGTGCTGGCTATCTTGCTGTATCTGGTCTGCCGCTCAAAGAGTGCATTTGCCGCTCTGCGGGGATACCTGTACACCCAGACAGATCTGCCGTCGCGGGAAGGATATATTTTTTGTATGACAGACACAAGTGATGCACAGTACAAAAAAAATTCGAAAATGGCCGAGGCATGGAAGGACATTACCCTCTGTACTGAATCAAGAATGTGAGTTCTCCTATTTGCATGTGTACTGTACGTTGTACGTCATGCTACGTAAAGTGTACTACAGAATCAGATACTCAAACAGAACTGTTGCATATTACATTCCACTCTACTGGGAAGATATGCCACATCAGAAAGCCACTATTGCTTACCCCAAGAAAGGGAAGACCTCAGACATGGGCAACCGATTCTTCTCATCTACGATAATGATGTAGGTTGAAGCAATGAATTAAAATTTGTACCAGCAGCTGCTGACCGAGCCAGAACTTTCATGATGCAACTGGAAAGGAAATTCCTCAAAGAAAAAATGATTTAAATTAAAATGAGTTTTTGTTATACAACGTTTTTAAATCGGACTAAAAAACATAAAATATTTTTTCCTAACCGCTTACGGATTGCTGACCCCATACAGATAGCGCTGTAAATTTGTGACTCTGAGTTTTTAACAGCTATGAACATAGTCAGTAAAATTTTTTCTGGGTTTATGACCGCATTGACAATATGTAAAACTACCGACGTTTCGATCACTGTTGCAAGTGACCTCCTGACAAAAACACCCTGAAGAAAGTTACTTGCAACAGTGACCGAAACGTCAGTAGTGTTACATATTGACAATGCAGTCACAAATCCAGAAAAAAATTATTGAATGTGACAATGACCGTGGAAGCCTACGTTTATAGCTATGAGCATATTTGTAAGATTTAAAACGAAAAACGTGGGGCGCATGCAATAGATAACAGTAAGCAGGTGAACAATTCATCCATCAACTATGTACTGCATGCGCCCCATGTTTTTCGTTTTAAATCTTACAAAAATTTTCATACCTGTTAAAATTAACAGTCACAAATTTTAAGGGTTATCTGTATAGAGTTAGGAACTTGTGTGAGGCTTATTTTATACTTTTTATTCCGATTTAAAAACGTATATTAAAAATTAATTTTTGTTATAATAATTATTGTCTCCTTTTTAATCTTTTGAGTGCGAAATGTTTCACTAGATTTCAAACATTTTGACGAGACTACAACAGAGAGAAGCGGTAAATTTTAGGTTTATTTCAATTTCTATTCACCTAATTTGACCAATATTTTGCTTCCTCCTACGCATATCTCACGAAATGATCGTGAAGGTAACAACTAGGGAGATTCGAGCCCACACGGAGGCTCACCAGCAATCGTTCTTACCGCGAAACATTCGCGACTGGAACAGGAAAACGGGGAAATGGCAGTGCTACAGAAAGTATCCCCCGCCACTTTCCACACAAGGAAGTCAGTCGAAATTGCTTTATCATCTAACATCTAGGCTATGTTGGAGGTTACAGGTCTCTGACTCATCAGGAAATGTTGCTGGTAAACAAACTACCCTCTAAAAACATGGGACTGGAGGGACCGCCTCGATGCAAAATACCTTTTGTTTTATTTCTTTTCTTTATTGTTATGCAAATATGGACCAATAAAAGAGCGTCAAGAAAAAATGTAAGTACCCTTCACCATATATCAGGAAAGAAGTCGAGTTAATAGCGCACTGTCATCCAGTTTAAAGTCTTTATCTCATTGGAAAGCGAGTTTAAAATCAGTTGCTATCCATCTCCTCTTCCCCCCCCCCCCCTCCCCTGTCTCTGCTTAGTCATGCACGTACGCTACCATCCCACCAGGAACACGTTGCTATACCACCAGCAAAACACGACTGTCCTGCAGTGCAGCCGAGATTTCTGCGTTACCAATCCTTTCCAACCCATTC
Source organism: Schistocerca nitens (assembly GCF_023898315.1). Taxonomy (NCBI): domain Eukaryota; kingdom Metazoa; phylum Arthropoda; class Insecta; order Orthoptera; family Acrididae; genus Schistocerca; species Schistocerca nitens. The sequence continues at coordinate 224,841,585 of NC_064620.1, read as the reverse complement.
TTATGAGAGCTAGGTGGAAAAAGCGAGATAATATTGCACTGTGATCCATTTATGAGCTACGTTTAGGATTCCGGATCTCTAGATCATCAGGAAGTTAGTTCAAAATTAATCGCAAAATTTGTACCAAACAGACAGACTAGGAAACAACCCAGTGAAAACGTGGTAAAAACTTCGTGATATTTCGTCTGGCAAGGAGGGAAAAAGTTGTCGCCTTCGAACGCTGAAACAAGGAATAACAAAGACTAAACGTAAATTATATCCCAAAATCATAAGGATGAAGTGTTTTTAATCTATAAATAATAAAACGTAGAAATAAGTTATGTAAACTATATTTACAGGCCTCACCAATGATGCTTTGTAAACAAAAGCGAAATACTTGTGCTGTAAAACTAGCTTAATTTACAGTACTTCAGATGCAAAAACCAAGTAATAATTGACATATAACAGCAATTGCGGAAGATGGCCTTCCAAAGATACTGAAGATATTGCTGGTACATGCACTTCCGTCTGTCCTCTTTACATCTGACATAATGTAAGCTAAGTGATGGAATAGTTCTCAGCTCTGATGCCTATTAGTGCAAACGTTTTTATTCCTATCCTATATCGTGATGAAAGCTACTCATTAAACTTTTTAAAACTTAATGGCTATGTCCTGTAGAGTTTATTGATTTATTTGCAAGACTGTGCAGCTTCTTCTTTTCGTCCCAAATAACGTAAATACGGCGGTACAGGTATTCTCTCTAACAAAAGTAGAAAAGGTTTTAAACACGGTCTGGAGAAAGCGTTTCCTCAGACCACTAACGAGGCCTTACATCTACATCTGCATGACTACTCTGCAATCTGTACTTAAACCCACGGCAGAGCATCTGTAGAACCAATTTCAGACTATTTATCTACCGTTTCACTCATGAATGGTGCGTGGGAAAAACGAATACTTAAACTTTCCACGTGAGCCCTGTTCTCATAATTCCTCTGATGATCATTTCTCCATGTGGAATAGAACAAAAAATTTTCGCTGTAGAATGGGAGTCAACAAAATATTTTCGCAACCAGAGGAGAAAAATGGTGTCTGAAGTATGGCGAAAAGATCACGCCGCAACGAGAAATGCCTTTATTTTAATGCTTACCACCCAGACTCCTGTGTCACATCCGTGACACTCTCTTCCCTTTTTCGCAATAATACTAAATGAGCTGCCCCTCTTTGAAGATTTCACATGTCTTCCATCAGGTCTGTATGGAAAGGTGCCCATGCTCAAGAAGACGAGGAGGAGATTAGTGTTTAACATCCCATCGACAACGAGGTCATTCGAGACGAAGCACAAGCTCGGATTAGGGGAGGATGGGGAAGGAAATCGGCTGTACCCTTTTAAAGGAACTGTCCATGCATTTGCCTGAAGCGATTCACGGAAATGATGGAAAACCTAAATCAAGATGACCAGATGTGGATTAGAACCGTCGTCCTCCCACATGCCGGTCCACTGTGCTAACCACTGCGCCACCTCGCTCGGTTATACTCAAGAAGAGGACTGATAAGTGTAATGTAGGCAGTCTCTTTACTAGATTTGTAGCATCTTCTAAGTGCTCTGCCAATAAAACACTGTCTTTCATTCCCCTACCCCGCAACATTTTCTGTGCTATCGTTACTCGTAATTGTAATCAAATGGTTCAAATGGCTCTGAGCACCATGGGACTTAACTTCTGAGGTCATCAGTCCCCTAGAACTTAGAATTACTGAAACCTAACTAACCTAAGGACATCACACACATCCATGCCCAAGGCAGGATTCGAACCTGCGACCGTAGCGGTCGCGCGGTTCCAGACTGTAGCGCCTAGAACCGCTCGGCCACCCAGGCCGGCCGTAATTGTAATCCCTAGGTCTATAGTTGAATCGGCATCTTTAAATTTGTGCGATTTATCGCGCAGCTGAAATTTAAGGATCCCCCTTAATACTCATGCTGATTGTACTGGTGTAAACAGTCGCCAGCACACCGATCCGCAAAGAGGTAGCAAGAAGATCTATAATAGGCTCTGGATCAAGTGCGTCTATCAGGAGAGAGGCCAAAGACAGACTCGCAAGCAACGCGCCGCCAACGCCCTCTCGACCGCAAGTATGAGATCGCCGCCGCTCACCGGATGGCTCAGTCAGTATCTCAGTCTCAGTCACTAGCGCAGTCTCTGACGCACCAACTCGAACTCCAGTTTTGCGCCTGTTATTCATCGCATTGCGGGACTTGTACCTCACGAACAGTGAGGCTCATATGGACTAATATTGAAGAGCATGTACCACAACACATGGACTCTTTAGAGTTAAGTGGCAACCATCTGTTCACGTAAAATAAAGAACTACGTTAATACATGTGCACAGTTGTGTTGTAGAAAGAGGATAACGGCCACAAAACAACGCCCTCTCCCTTGATTCCTATGGTACAGGGTGGCGCAGGGAAACGGGAAATTTCGAAATAACGTCATTTCCATGAATAAATTCATAAAACTAGTAATTTATTAACGAAAGTGAATGTATTCAGTATGCCATTATTCAGTATGTCTTTACAGTCAAAATGTCCAAAAGCGTCTCTTTACGTTTTAAAGATGACATCGGAAAGATGTGCTCCCATTCGGCGTTCACAGCCTGTTATGAAAACTCTGGAATGCGCGGTGTAGCAAATCTTGGGGAATGGCAGTGATTTCGTTTTCAATGTTCTCCTTCAGTTCACGGATTGTTGCAGGACGTGTACGGTACACCTTGCCTTTAAGATATCCCCACAGGAAGAAGTCGCACACACTAAGATCAGGGGATCTCGCAGGCCATGCAATGTCACCGTTACGTGAAATAATGCGTCTTCCAAACAATTGACGAACTGCTGCCATCGATTGTCGAGCAGTGTGTGACGTGGCTCCGTCCTGCTGAAACCACATGTTTTCGACGTCAAGATTAAGCTCGTACAATCTCGGTGTAAAGAATGTTTGAAGCATTTCAACATATCGAGCGGATGTTACTGTCACTGCACTACCATCGTCACGTTCAAAAAAATAAGGGCCGGTAACACCATGACATGATACAGCACACCATACTGTGACCTTGGCGCTATGTAGTGGCCGCTGGTGAAACTCACAAGGATTGTCCTGTGCCCAATAACGAAAATTCTGTTAGTTCACGAATCCGTTCAGGTGGAAATGGGCTTCGTCTGATATCCATAAGTTACCAAGGAAATTCACGTCCTCGTTGATTTTAGCCAATATCTGGCTACTAATCTGGGTCTCGTTCATGTAAGTGTTGCACAATCTGCAACTTACAGGGATGGAAGTCTAATTCGTGCAGTATTCTTTGTCAGCTTCGTCGCTTAATCCCTAGCGAAGATACATGCTGTCGAACGGAACGGCGAGGACTTCTCTCGATTGCAGCTCTAGCAGCTGCAATGTTCTCTGGGGTACGTACCGTTGGAATGCCACCTGGAGGTTTCTTTTTGAAGGCAGATCCTGTTTCTTCAAAATTACGCACCCACGTTGTAATCGCATGCGCAGATGGACACGTCCATGACATCCAAACTGGTAACGCTGTCGAAATGTTCTCTGCGCGGCAGTCGCACTATCACCATTTTTGTAAAACGCTCTCACAGCTACTGCACGTTCCGCACCAGTCCAATTCTCCATGAACACTAAATGGCAATGCCTTCACATCAATTGTGCAAAGTTTCGAACATCTGCCGGCGCTACAGTGCTGCCAACTGTAACGTTCAAAATTTCCCGTTCCCCTGCGCCACCCTGTACAAGACTCAACATTGATGACTTCGCCTTCTGGAAAGAGGGTATCATTTTAACACTAACAAGCAGAGTAATATGGATTTAGGAGGCACAGTACATTAAGAGGAGGACGAGGAGATGTTCGAAAGAGAAATATGTGAGCTTTGAAGACTTACCCAGAATCTCAGGAGTATGTTGTGAGACAGCGGCGCTCAGTCACAGACTACGCACTTGGCGGACGCAGCGCCCTCTACTCGTGCCGCGACGCTGCGATTTCGAAATGCGTGCGGCTGCGTGCCGGGGCGCAGACGGCGGGACGGGCTGCGCTGTTAGCGGAAACTCGCTATCGGCGCTGGACCGTTCCTCGAAACTCTCGTTTACGGAGCCGAAGAATGCGGCCGTGTTGTGGGCGGCTGTTCCGGGAAGCAGGCGACGGCCGGCGCGTTTCGCCGGTACGGGGATTTCCGGGGTACGCGGGCCGTGTGCCGTGACGTGATGCGTTGCGACGTGACGAGCGCATGCACCGCTGCGCGCCCGTCCACCTCCGTGTCATTCACGTCGGCCGCGCCCGCAGAACCGGCGGCCAAGTATGCGGCGCGCCCGACTGTAAACAATGACAACGCAGCCCGCTCACGGCACACGCTTCGCTCCAGACCGAAGCGTCCGCGCTAGTCGTCGCATTTCGAATGTCAACTCTTCTGGAACACAAGTTCTCAGAAGACGTAAACAGAGCGTCTCACTGTTGTGGGCTACTGCCGAGAGAGGTGAAGCAGTGGCTGAGACATCTGGCATCTGAAGTACGGACATGGGCGTACCCAGTGGGGGGGAGGGGGGGGGGGCAGCTGCCCCCCCCCCCAGAAGAGATTCGCAGTTTATCACTAGTTTACTGTTTTATTTAATAAGAAATGCTGCATGTTTTCTCGGATTGTACAAGTGCATTCTTGTATTTAAAATGTTTATTAAAAGCAGTTTTTCACTGGTTTACTGTTTTATTTAATAAGAAGTGCTGTATGTTGTCTCAGGTCCTTGTTTCCTGAGACTAGTATGACGTGCCCCCCCCCCCCCCCCCCCCCCCCAAAGTTCAGGCCGGCTGCGGTGGTCTCGCGGTTCTAGGCGCTGAGTCCGGAACCGCGCGACTGCTACGGTCGCAGGTTCGAATCCTGCAGCCGGCCGCGGTGGTCTAGCGGTTCTAGGCGCTCAGTCCGGAATCGCGCGACTGCTACGGTCGCAGGTTCGAATCCTGCCTCGGGCATGGATGTGTGTGATGTCCTTAGGTTAGTTAGGTTTAAGTAGTTCTAAGTTCTAGGGGACTGATGACCACAGATGTTAAGTCCCATAGTGCTCAGAGCCATTTGAACCATTTTGAATCCTGCCTTGGGCATGGATGTGTGTGATGTCCTTAGGTTAGTTAGGTTTAAGTAGTTCTAAGTTCTAGGGGACTGATGACCACAGATGTTAAGTCCCATAGTACTCAGAGCCATTTGAACCATTTTTGAGAGCCCAAAGTTCAGATCCTGGGTACGCCCTTGAGTACGGACACAAATTCTGTCGACAATTTTAAAATTTTGTAAAACATATTTGTTGTTTTTAATTACTTCTTATTTCAGATTACGTATCAGTTTCAAAATTTTTAGTAATACTTAATTCAAAATTTCAGATCATAATAGTGAACGTTACTTTTCGCAACAAATGTCATATTCATATTTTCAGGTTCAGGATCATTCATATACATCCGTATAACTTTCAAAGGTATGTTGTGAATAATAATTGACGACAACTATCGAAATTTGTACTTTTTAATTTGATATCGTCGTCATAAAGTATCCCTCCACTCGGTGTAAACATTACAGAAAATGCGTTGTTGTTGCTAAAATTGTGTTCTGTACTATACTTATAATCAGTGCCTATTTAAAAGTATGTTGTTGATAAAATTTAAACATATTTAACGATAGTTGTTTCTTTTTTTTAGGTTTCTTTGGTAGTGGGCACAATGTACTCCCCCTTCCCCCGGTCCTCTGGTATTACGCGTTATGGAAAATGCGATGGTATTGCTAGCACTAACCGTTTGGGTACCAGTGGTTTCCGTCTGAAACCACCACATTATTAATTGTTTTGAAGTATCAGTGTATTTTTCATGAAATCACAAATGCTGGCCGGCCGCGGTGGTCTAGCGGTTCAGGCGCTCAGTCCGGAGCCGCGCGACTGCTACGGTCGCAGGTTCGAATCCTGCCTCGGGCATGGATGTGTGTGATGTCCTTAGGTTAGTTAGGTTTAAGTAGTTCTAAGTTCTAGGGGACTGATGACCACAGATGTTAAGTCCCATAGTGCTCAGAGCCATTTGAACCATTAGCCACAAATGCTGTTGCAAGAGAGAGACTTCTAGTGGTACACTCGGGTACTTCTCTACGAGTGTAGTACGTTGTAGCCGCCACTTATAGCGTTGAAAGCAACAGTTGGCACAGAAATTGTGCTACATAACTGTAGGAGACTGTCGCATGCTTTTTTTTATATTAGCTATACTGACGAGCTCATTGATCTGAAAGTAAGTATACCTAAAGTTATTGTAATGTAAATTTGAATTTGTACTACTGGTTTTATGAGTAATTTCGCAATGAAACGACTGGGGCAGTATGTAGTTTTGATGCAAAATTCATTAAATTTTAGGCTCACTTTTGCTTGGTAGTTAGGAATATGATTTGTTTTAGGCATTATGAGTTCGCGGCCGTTTCGAGATGTGGGATTGTGTCTAGCAAAAATGCGAATTACTTTCAAATATATGACATGAAATGATGGGTGGTTGAAAACTTACGTCCTAGTGGTTCCAAACTTAAACTACCTCCTTAAAACAATTGAATGTTTATTTTTTGCCAATGTCTTCTTCCTTTATTTGCTTACTACTGCAATAAAATTTATTTTTGTAACAAAAATTATATTTATTTCCACATTATTGTGACTCAAAGGGTTAAGAACCAGTGATCTCCAGCGGCTCTTTACTTTGTGGTACCCCGGTTACACTGCCTGACCAGTTGGTGGAACACCCAGAAGACATGATCCAATGTTAATGTAATACCGTACATACCGGGTGATCAAAAAGTCGGTATAAATTTGAAAACTTAATAAACCACGGAATAATGTAGATAGAGAGGTAAAAATTGACACACATGCTTGGAATGACATGGGGTTTTATTAGAACAAAAAAAAAACAAAGTTCACAAAATGTCCGACAGATGGCGCTGGACAGCAAAGCGTCAGTGACTGCGCATGACAATCGTGTATAAAAGGAGCTGTAATGAGAGAGAGAATCAGATGCGCCAGCAGTCGCAGCATGTTGATGTTACCTGAAAAGGCGCTTTTAGTGAAGCTGTATTATCAGAATGGGGAATGTGCTAGTTCAGCGTTACGATCCTATCGCCATAGGAAGGGGATTCGAACGGGTAAAGGTCCGTTGACAAATGCGGCTGTGGCGAAAATGATTTCGAAGCCACGGGTTGCTTAGACGATAGACCCCGTAGTGTCCGACCGAGCACAAGGCGTAATGTTGCTGAGACAGTTCAGGAAGAAATGGAGACTGTTGCGGGTTCGTCTATGCACGGGGAAGTCAGCGCTCGTACAGTCGCACGTCGCACCGGCATTCCATACACTACTGTTTGGTTGGCACTGAGGCGTACCCTCCGATGCTATCCGTACAAAATCCATAGGCATCATGAACTGTTACCTGGCGATTTAGGGAAGCGGAGGGCATTTGCGGTGTGGGCGATCAAAAGATGGCGGAAGATGACGATTGGTTGAATAACTTGTTGTGGACCGACGAAGCTCATTTCACGCTCCGAGGGTCTGTCAGCGCCCACAACTGCAGAACTTGGGCTACCGAAAATCTTAGAACTGTCGTGGAAACTCCATTGGACGACGAGAAAGTCACGGTGTGGGTCGGATTCACCACATCTACCGTTATCGGGCCTTCTTTCTTCGAGGAAATGCGTGATTCTCGTTTTGTAACTGCTACCGTGACGGGTGAGAGGTACGCCGATATGTTACAGAATCGCATCATCCCCGGCCTGGCTGATAAACACCTGCTGGAACGTACGATGTTTATGCAGGATGGCGTTCCACCCCATATTGCTAGACGCGTGAAAGATCTCTTGCACGCGTCGTTTGGTGATGATCGTGTGCTCAGCCACCACTTCCGTCATGCTTGGCCTCCCATGTCCCCAGACCTCAGTCCGTGCGATTATTGGCTTTGGGGTTACCTGAAGTCGCAAGTGTATCGTGGTCGACGGACATCTCTAAGGATACTGAAAGACAACATCCGACACCAGTGCCTCACCATAACTCAGGACATGCTTTACAGTGCTGTTCACAACATTATTCCTCGACTACAGCTATTGTTGACGAATGATGGTGAACATATTGAGCATTTCCTGTAAAGAACATCATCTTTGCTTTGTCTTACTTTGTTATGCTAATTATTGCTATTCTGATCAGATGAAGCGCCATCTGTAGGACATTTTTTGAACTTTTGTATTTTTTTGGTTCTAATAAAACCCCATGTCATTCCAAGCATGTGTGTCAATTTGTACCTCTCTATCTACATTATTCTGTGATTTATTCAGTTTTCAAATTTATACTGACTCTTTGATCACCCGGTATACACATCGCTGCCAGGCATGTAAATGGTTAGAGTTGCAATTCTCGGTGATAGGTTGAATGATCACCAGAGTGCATTAGAGTTGTTCCTGTTTAGTGTTGTTACCAGGCCTGGAAGGATACACGTATAAGGGGTGTGAACGGCGTCAGATGCTGAGTGAGCTCTGTGAAAAACACGGAGATGGCACACACTCGTCTGAGACAGCGTTATCAGCAACTGACATACTTTGAAAGTGGCTTCATTACGGAACTTCATTTCGCTGGCCAGTCGAATCGTTCAAAATGCAGATTTGTGGGGCATTCTGATGTGACAATGACCCAGAAGATAATGAAAATATTCTGGAGTCCTACATCGTGAAGATATCGCCGATGTTTTCTATCGCCACTTCCCTTATAAGTTGGTTGCATATTGACATTTCCGACGTAATAATTCCTTACTCCACCAGCGACGACCTCGTTCAGTTTTCTGTTTCAGCTACAGCATCGTTGTGAGGGGGAACGCGGTTGCAGCAGACAGAGGTAGGACAGACCGCGTTGACATGGTTGTCTCACCAAAACCAACGGCTCATTCTGCCCGCGCGTGATTCGAACAACGTTCCGCTCTGTGTAAATGCCAACTGTCTCACGAAAGAGCCTGGCACACCGTTTCCCGAGGCCGATCTCGCCTAGTGTAAACGCACCTTTAGGAAACCACGCAGTACGCAGTTGTTGCCCTGTGTAATGGTACGGATTAGTGCAGCACCTGAACCGCATGTTTAATGTAAAATCCGACAGAGAATTCGCGAGTAAGAAAGTATTTTTAATCAATGTTAACTTTTGTCATTCATGTTTTCAATCTTCATCAGATTGCAAATGTAATTAGTGTTAAATATCATACCGTTGAATATATAAAACAGCTATTGTAGAACATTCTACACGATGAAATGATAACTCGCAATTGCAAGTAGTTACAGATACAGCAAATAATGTTTTTGCAAATCCAGATTTCGGCAACTGTGCAGCCACCTCCAGTGCAGCAAATTTAAGTTAAAACATTAAAACCGCTTTTATATGCACATAGTCGCAACTGGACAATGTGTATAAATAAATGTTTTTACTGCACTGAAGATGGCCACTCAGTGACCGAAACCTGGATTTGCTGCATACATTATTTGCGAATGATTGTTGTAACCTTAACCGCTTGAAATAAAAACTGGCATAACGCTGGAACATCTGTTTCCACATGGAATCAAACCTGATAAAACTGGAAACTGACTCACAAATATATACAATCTAGTCACGAAATAGCTGTTTGTAATAACTTGTTCAGTATTTGTTCAAAACTCAGTGAGAATGTTAGTATTAAATGTGGTGTCACCGCTAGACACCACACTTGCTAGGTGGTAACTTAAATCGGCCGCGGTCCTGTAGTACATGTCGGACCCGCGTGTCGCCACTGTGTAATCGCAACCTAGCGCCACCACATGGCAGGTCACAAGACACGGACTAGACCTCGCCCAGTTGTACGGACGACATAGCTTGCGACCAGACGTACCAAGTCTTCCTCTCATTTGCCGAGAGACAGATAGAATAGCCTTCAGCTTAGTCCATAGCTACTACCTAGCAAGGCGCCATTTGTATCAGTGCTTATAGCTTACTACTATTCAAGAGATGTATTCCAACAAGAGAATAAAAGTTAAGTAACATCTACGTACTTTTCTTCTTATTCATTAATAAGTCTCATGTTCCAGAACTTCAAGCCCGTCTGCGTTAGTTTAGCGTGCACCTAGCTACCTCATTGTGTCTATGCTGTATGAGCTAGACACAACATTAAACATAATTATGCAATTAAAATGTCAGTTAGAAGTATTACGGCATAATTATTAGAAAAATATATTTTATTACTTTTCGACCTACCAATGTGATTCTGCCGAAATTCTGTTTATGTAGAGCATGTTTTGTGAAACCTAAGTCTACGGCTGGGTTTTTGTAGAATCGCAACTCTTAATTATTAGTGCAATTATGTAGACGTTCAAGTAACACTATGAAATATTGTACTTGTCGTAACTTATTTATAGGCAGCAGCACCAGCCTATAGTTGTAACAGGAGTTGCTGGAAAGTTCTAGAAAGTTATGAACTGTGGTTGTACTCATCTCTGAAATTCATTTCACTCAGATAAATTTTGTAAAGTTTCGTTATAGGCCGCGCGGGGCAGCCGCGTGGTCTCAGGCGCGTTCCCACGGTTGGCGCGGCTCTTCCCATCGGAGGTTCGAGTCCTCCCTCGGGCATCGGTGTGTGTGTTGTCATTAGCGTAAGTTAGATTAAGTAGTTTGTAAGCCTACGGACCGATGACCTCGGCAGTTTGGTCCCATAGAAAATTACCGCAAATCTCCAAATTTCGTTATAATCTCGTGCTATTGAAAGTATCAAACAGATAGATGTCTGCAAGAAGATGTTCAGTTATTATTTCTGCACACAAAAAGTTAGACTTCCACAGAACTACAGTACTGGTCATTAAAATTGCTACACAACGAAGAAGAAGTGCTACAGACGCAAAATTTAACCGACAGGAAGAAGATGCTGTGATATGCAAATGATTAACTTTTCAGAGCATTCACACAAGGTTGGCGCCGGTGGCGACACCTACAACGTGCTGACATGAGGAAAGTTTCCAACCGATTTCTCATACACAAACAGCAGTTGGCGGTCGCAGGTTCGAATCCTGCCTCGGGCATGGCTGTGTGTGATGTCCTTAGGTTAGTTAGGTTTAAGTAGTTCTAAGTTCTAGGGGACTGATGACCACAGCAGTTGAGTCCCATAGTGCTCAGAGCCATTTGAACCATTTTTGAACAGCAGTTGGCCGGCGCTGCCTGGTGAAACGTTGGTGTGATAAGTCGTGTAAGGAGGAGAAATGCGTACCATCACGTTTCCGACTTTGATAAAGGTCTGATTGTAGTCTGTCGCGATTGCGGTTTATCGTAACGCGACATTGCTGCTCGCGTTGGTCGAGATCCAATGACTGTTAGCAGAATATGGAATCGGTGGGTTCAGGAGGGTAATACGGAACGCCGTGCAGGATCCCAACCGGCTCGTACCACTAGAAGTCGAGATGACAGGCATCTTATCCGCTGTATAACGGATCGTACAGCCACGTCTCGATCCTTAAGTCAACAGATGGGAACGTTTGCAAGACAACAACCATCTGCACGAACAGTTCGACGACGTTTGCAGCAGCATGGATTATCAGCCCGGAGACCATGGCTGCGGTTACCCTTGACGCTGCCTGCGATGGTGTACTCAACGACGAATCTGGGTGCACGAATGGCAAAACGTCATTGTTTCGGATGAATCCAGGTTCTGTTAACAGCATCATGATGGTCGCATCCGTGTTTGGCGACATCGCGGTGAACGCACATCGGAAGCGTGTACTCGTCATCGCCATACTGGCGTATCACCCGGCGTGATGGTGTGGAGTGCCATTGGTTACACGTCTCGGTCACCTCTTGTTCGCATTGACGGCACTTTGAACAGTGGACGTTACATTTCAGATGTGTCACGACCCGTGGCTCTACCCTTCATTCGATTCCTGCGAAACCCTACATTTCAGCAGGATAATGCACGACCGCACGTTGCAGGTCCTGTACGGGCCTCTGGATACAGAAAATGTTCGACTGCTGCCCTGGCCAGCACATTCTCCAGATCTTTCACCAATTGAAAACGTCTGGTGAATGATGACCGAGCAACTGGCTCGTCACAATACGCCAGTCACTACTCTTGATGAACTGTGGTATCGTGTTGAAGCTGCATGGGCAACTGTACCTGTACACGCCATCCGAGCTCTGTTTGACTCAATGCCCAGGCGTATCAAGGCCGTTATGACGGCCAGTGTTCTGGGGACTGATTTCTGAGGACCTATGCTCCCAAACTGCGTGAAAATGTAATCCCATGTCAGTTCTAGTGTAATACATTTGTCCAATGAATACCAGTTTATCATCTGCATTTCTCTTTGGTGTAGCAATTTGAATGGCCAGTAGTGTAATTTCACTGTTGGTTACCACTCGATGTTTCTGGATCTCGGTTATGTAAACTGGCAATTTGTTCCAGCTGAATCACGTGCCTTTTTGGCAGCCAGCTTACGATTACTCGGAACTGTCGGACGGTGACGTTACTCCTCACAGGCTGTTCGCCGACGGCGACGCAGAGGTGGGCTGGGTTGTGGGGCCTCCAAGGCGCTTCCGCAGTCGCGCCGGAGGGCCCCGGCTTTCCAGACGGTTGGTCCGTGGCGACGCGGCAAGGACGCCGCTTTCGGGGCCTCCGAGGCAATTAGCTTCGCCAGTCTGACCTTCGCTCCCGACCGCCGGGGGCAATTTTCTGGCTAGTCACCCCAGCCGCACAAAGCTCTGCACAGCAGTTGATACTGAAACCTTCCTGCCCACAGCCTCGGAGCTTCTGTGACGGTACATGAGGCAGAGGTGCACATGTTCCTCTTTTAACCTACCCGTACTCGGCTGTCATCCAGACAGGCAAGATGCCGCACTTCACCAGCAGAACGGCAGGTTGCTTTACTCCCATCCTAGCCAAGCTATACACAACTCAAACAGGCCAAAGGAATCTAGCTTGCCTGCCCGTCTTCCCGTTGTGCTACGCTACATAAGTCTGTTCTGCACGCTTTCGTTGAAGTGTTATGGGTAATGTTCTCAAGTTTGTGTCTTATATATGGTGGTCCATTGATCGTGACCGGGCCAAATATCTCACGCAATAAGCGTCAAACGAAAAACCTACAAAGAACGAAACTTGTCTAGTCTGAAGGGGGAAACCAGATAGCGGTATGGTTGGCCCGGTAGATGGCGCTGCCATAGATCAAACGGAAATCATCTACGTTTTTTTAAATAGAAACCCCCATTTTTATTACCCATTCGTGTAGTACGTAAACAAATATGAATGTTTTAGTTGGGCCACTTTTTTCGCTTTGTATTAGATGGCGCTGTAATAGTCACAAACACATGGCTCACAATTTTTGCTGTGTATACATCTTGAGGTAGCGTAGTTCATAGCGTGACAAATATACAGAATGTATTCAACCGGTATTTGAGAATGACAACCATTAGCGACTTCCAACGAACTTTATACAAAACTTAAAACCTTTATGAAACTTTTTCTCTTTGACACCCACCACAAAATGATGAAAGGAAAAAAGTTTAATGCTTACTACATTTTCGTTGATCATGCAGGAAAACTTGTCGCGTCAGGCATGATGTTTTAATTTATAGTCTTTTTATCACTAACTCAATTCGCCACAGATTTTGCAGACAGTATGCACTTACACCAGTGAATAAAGCAATAACGTACACACCAGTCAATGTAGTTACAAAATTACGTCATTGTACGACGCAAAGATCACTAGATTTTACATCATAAACAGTGAGATGCGTGAAAAAGTAGCTTTTGCTTAGATTCAAATGGCTCTGAGCACTATGGGACCTAACGTCTAAGGTCATTAGTCCCCTAGAACTTAAAACTACTTAAACCTAACTAACCTAAGGACATCACACACATCCATGCCCGAGGCAGGATTCGAACCTGCGACCGTAGCGGTCGCGCTGCTCCAGACTGTAGCGCCTAGAACCGCTCGGCCACCCCCGCCGGCTTTTGCTTAGAACGAAACACATATTACACAGAATATGCTCTTCTGTGGTTTGATAATCACAGCAGTTAGCGATTTCTAACGAACTTTAAACATAACTTCCGAACTTTTCAAAACTTTTTCTCGATTACATGCGTAACGCCAAATATTAATTAACATATTAACTCTTTTGTAATGTGATCAGACCTTTGAAGCCGTTCTTTGGGTGGAAGTTCGATTCTTCAAAGAATTTTCATAACACGCAAGTTATAACACGAGAATTCTTTAAAAACCAATACGATGTTTTATAACAACAAATCATGCCAATAACGTTTTCGAGCGATCCTCAATGTGCAGGTGCATTGGAACTGCACATATTCATAGACCGTAAAATATAATACGAAACGCACCAAACAAGGGCTTAACTGAAGACGACGAAATACAGTATGGCGACTCCCAAGTGCTGCATGTGATGCAGAGTGTGTTCTTACAGCTTATCGGTTAAACGTTTCGCTGCCCGTTCCTGTAAAATCGCAGAACATATTTCTTGATCCACGCGCTGCAGTGCTTCGTCAACGTAAGATAACAAGAACTGACATCACAAAACTCTTACAGCCCCACACCCACGTCAGCTGTTTAGCTTCAGCGGAAGGCTGCGCGTGTCGAATTACGCCACACACTGTTCCGAAGATTTACTATGTACCATTCATCGGAGGACAGAGATCAAGTCTCTTGCCTTGCTACACTATTAAAACCAGTCTATGTTAGTGTCGCCAGTCTCGCTGTGATCAGCGAGTGCGTTAAACCTGTCACAGCCACAAAAATAGCGTTTAACGATCTTCTCGACCATATCAATTTTCCGCACTGGCTGTTATTGTTACGATTTCAAAAAAAAGTTGGAAAAACAACGGTGAAACGTTTTGCGAAATGATTTCTATAAAACAAGTAAAATACATTAGGTAAACACCTGACACGCCTTTCAAATGGTTCAAATGGCTCTGAGCACTATGGGACTTAACATCTGAGGTAATCAGTCCTCTAGAACTTAGAACTACTTAAACCGAACTAACCTAAGGACATCACACACATCCATGCCCGAGGCGAATGTTACTTTTTCCACTATTTTTTAATTTCAAATTTTTTTATTGAGCGTTAAATATCACACAAACGTAACTTTTTGAACACAAAATATTTAGGCCTTGAAGATATGAACTTTTTGACACTTAATTTGACCCTAATCGTAAACAAATGTTATGTATTGCGAATACACAGACAGAGAGAACCTGTATTATATGATTACACTATTTCAGAAGAATCACTGGAAGGAGTTACTTCCGTAAAATATCTAGCAGTATGCGTGCTAAGCGATTTGAAGAAGAACGACCACATAAAATTAATCGCGAGTAAGGCAGGTGTCTGACAGATTCATTGGAAGAATCTTCAGGAACATAAGTCCATCAATAAAGGAAGTAGCTCAGGAAACATCCGTTCGACCAGTTGTTGCATATTGCTCGTTAGTCTGGGATCAGTACCAGATAAGCCTGATAGAGTAAAATAGAGAAGATCCAAAGAAGAGCAGCACGTTTCGTTACAGATTCATTTGGTAAGCACGAACGCGTCACGGAGGTGCTCAGCCAACTCGCTACAGGAGAGGCGTTCTGCATTACGTCATTGTTGTTGTTGTGGTCTTCAGTCCTGAGACTGGTTTGATGCAGTTCTCCATGCTACTCTATCCTGTGCAAGCCTCTTCATCTCCCAGTACCTACTGCAACCTACATCCTTCCGAATCTGCTTAGTGTATTTATCTCTTGGTCTCCCTCTACGATTTCTACATTCCACGCTGCCTTCCAATATTAAATTGGTGATCCCTTGATGCCTCAAAACATGTCCTACCAACCGATCCCTTCTTCTTGTCAAGTTGTGCCACAAACTTCTCTTCTCCCCAATCCGATTCAATACCTCCTCATTAGTTATGTGATCAACCCATCTAATCTTCAGCATTCCTGTGTAGCACCACATTTCGAAAGCTTCTATTCTCTTCTTGTCCAAACTATTTATCGTCCATGTTTCACTTCCATACATGGCTATACTGCATACAAATACTTCCAGAAACGACTTCCTCACACTTAAATCTATACTCGATTTTAAAAAATTTCTCTTCTTCAGAAACGCTTTCCTTGCCATTGCCAGTCTACATTTTATATCCTCTCTACTTCGACCATCATCAGTTATTTTGCTCCCCAAATAGCAAAACTCATCTACTACTTCAAGTGTCTCATTTCCTAATCTAATTCCGTCAGCTTCACCCGACTTAATTCGACTACATTCCATTATCCTCGTTTTACTTTTGCTGATTGTGATCTTATATCCTCCTTTCAAGACACTATCCATTCCGTTCAACTGCTCTTCCAAGTCCTTTGCTGTCTCTGACAGAATTACGTCATCGGCGAACCTCAAAGTTTTTATTTCTTCTCCATGGATTTTAATACCTACTCCGAATTTTTCTTTTGTTTCCTTCACTGCTTGCTCAATATACATATTGAATAACATCGGGGAGAGACTACAACCCTGTCTCACTCCCTTCCCGACCACTGCTTCCCTTTCATGTCCCTCGACTCTTGTAACTGCCATCAGGTTTCTGTACAAATTGTAGATAGCCTTTCGCTCCCTGTATTATACCCCTGCCACCTTTTGAATTTGAAAGAGAGTATTCCAGTCAACATTGTTAAAAGTTTTCTCTAAGTGTACAAATGCTAGAAACGTAGGTTTTCCTTTTCTTAGTCTAGCTTCTAAGATAAGTCGTAGGGTCAGTATTGCCTCACGTGTTCCAATATTTCTACGTAATCCAAACTGATCTTCCCCGAGGCCGGCTTTTACTAGATTTTCCATTCATTACGTCATAGGCTACCTTTAAAGTTCCGAAAGCTTAAGTTCCTAGAACAGTCAGCCAATATACTGCTTCCTTTTACGTATAAGTCGCTAAAACACCAATAAGATGAAAGCAGAAAGATTCGGGGACGCACGGAGATTTAGCAGCAATCGTTCTTCCCGCGAACCATTCGCGACTGTAACAGGAAAAGGGGGAAGTGACACTGGAACTGAAAGTAACCTCCGCCACCTGCTTTCCAGGTGGGAAGGAGCGCCGGTCCCGGGCACGAATCCGCCCGGCGGATTTGTGTCGAGGTCCGGTGAGGCGGCCAGTCTGTGGACGGTTTTTAGGCGGTTTTCCATCTGCCTCGGTAAATGCGGACTGGTTCCCCTTCTTCCGCCTCAGCGACACTATGTCGGCGATTGCTGCGCAAACGAGTTCTCTAAGTACGCGTACACCACCATTACTCTACCACGCAGACATAGGGGTTACACTCGTCTGGGCGGCCCACCGGGGGCCGAACCGCACAGTAATCCTGGGTTCGGTGTGGAGCGGCGGAGGGGTCAAGTGGACTGCGGTAGTCGTCGTGGGGTTGCGGACCACTGCGGCTGCGGCGGGGACGGAGCCACTCCGTCGTTTCTAGGTCCCCGGTTAACATAACATAATCTCCGCCACACACCATAAGGTGTAGATGTAGCACTTACTAGTAAGAACACAGATGTTGTCAGCGCCAACGTGGCGACACAGGAAGGAGAGTGTGTATGACTCCGTTGTTAGCAAGAACTGCACGTCGCTATAGTTGCATGATCAGGATACATCTGTGTTGCCATCGGCTGCCTCACCCTGCATGTAGGTCTCCGATGTTTCGCCGATGCGTGCGGGCCGTTTCCTTCGTGTAAGCCGGCACCAGGCGGGACACGCGAGCCGGCCACATTACTCACCGGGCTGGTCGACTCCCGGCGAAGGCCGCTCCACGCCGCGGCTTCACAGATGCGACACACGCAGAGGGCGATTGTCAGCGTTCGCACGACTGGGGCGCGTCCCGGCGCATTCTAAAAGAGCCGGTCCTGCCTGCGATCTGAAACCCGATACTCGCACAGATAGCATCGAGGCGCGGGCAGGCGTCGCCGTTCGCTGTTCGCCGAGACATGAGCCGGGTGTGAAGCGTCCGTTTCTCGGAACGCCCGCCCCTAGCGCTGATACACGGCGCAGCTACAAGACGAAAAAGGGCGGAGCAGCGAGGACCGCGTGGCACAGTGGACAGGCTGCCTGCTGGGGACACTCGCGCTTATTCTGAAACTGCCACTTTTTTTTCTATACTATAATCTCGACTTCCTGCATACTCAGAGAATAGAGGGCGATTAAAAAAAAAAATATTCAGTTGTTATTACAGACGAACTACGAAAGACAGAAACATTACAAAGGAGAGTGTGCACTCAGGAGCGCCGTGGTCCCGTGGTTAGCGTGAGCAGGTGCGGAACGAGAGATCCTTGGTTCAAGTCTACCCGCGAGTGAAAAGTTACATTTTTCATTTTCAGACAATTACCAAAGTTCAGGCACTCACACATAATCAACTTTGATCTCCAAAATTCCAAGTCATGTTCAGATTTGCTTGAAAATATGCAGGATTTGACGGTCTACACACGGAATAATTTGAAAACGTTAAAAACTTATGTTTTGACAGAGCACAGGAAAAACTGTGCGATAGTGAAACTGTTGCATTCATTTGTTGCAGTTTATGTGACAATCTATTATGTTTTCATCAACTTTTTGAGAGTGATTATCACATCCACAAGAAAACCTAAATCGGGAAAGGTAGAAGAATCTTTTTACCCATTCGCCAAGTGTACAAGTTAGGTGGGTCGACAACATATTCCTGTCATGTGACGCACATGCCGTCACCAGTGTCGTATAGAATACATCAGACGTGTTTTCCTGTGGAGGAATCGGTTGACCTATGACCTTGCGATCAAATGTTTTCGGTTCCCATTGGAGAGGTACGTCCTTTCGTCTACTAATCGCACGGTTTTGCGGTGCGGTCTCAAAACACAGACACTAAACTTATTACAGTGAACAGAGACGTCAAGGACGAACGAACAGATCATAACTTTTCACTCGAGGGAAGACTAGAACCAAGAACCTCTTTTTCCGCAGCTGCTCACGCTAACCACGGGACCATGGCGCTCCTGAGTGCACATTCTCCTTGATGTTGCATATCGTGCGCATGGACTACTCAGTTTGTATATTTTGCTTATTTTTTTCAGAGTTCCACACAACTTCTTCCTGTTTTCTCGATTGATCTGTGTTCAGTTTTTCAAGGCCTATCCACTGTGTCAACTTATAACTAAATCTGAGGGGGGTGCGATGGGGAGGTTCCCTTGTTAGCAATCATATACAACAGTTCCCTCGACGAAAGATCCGTACCTAAAGACTGGAAACTTGCACAGGTCACACCAATATTCAAGAAAGGTAGTAGGAGTAATCCACTAAATTACAGGCCCATATCGTTAACGTCGATATGCAGCAGGATTTTAGAACATATATTGTGTTCGAACAGTATGAATTACCTCGAAGGAAACGGTCTATTGACACATAGTCAACATGGGTTTAGAAAACATCGTTCCTGTCAAACACAACCCCTTTATTCACATGAAGTGTTGAGTGCTATTGACAAGGGATTTCAGATCGATTCCGTATTCTTGGATTTCCGGAAGGCTTTTGACACTGTACCACACAAGCGGCTCGTAGTGAAATTGCGTGCTTATGGAATATCGCCTCAGTTATGTGAATGGATTTGCGTTTTCCTGTCAGAGAGGTCACAGTTCGTAGTAACTGACGGAAAGTCATCGAGTAAAACAGAAGTGATTTCTGGCGTTCCCCAAGGTAGTGTTATAGGCCCTTTGCTGTTCCTTACCTATATAAACGATTTGGGAGACAATCTGAGTAGCCGTCTTCGGGTGTTTGCAGATGACGCTGTCGTTTATCGACTGATAAAGTCATCAGACGATCAAAACAAACTGCAAAACGATTTAGAGAAAATATCTGAATGGTGCGAAAAGTGGCAGTTGACCCTAAATAACGAAAAGTGTGAGGTCATCCACATGAGTCCTAAAAGGAACTCGTTAAACTTCGGTTACATGATAAGTCAGTCTAATCTAAACCCGTAAATTCAACTAAATATCTAGGTATTACAATTACGAACAACTTAAATTGGAAGGAACACACAGAAAATGTTGTGGGGTAGGCTAACCAAAGACGGCGTTTTATTGGCAGGATACATGTAACAGACCTACTACGGAGACTGTCTACACTACGCTTGTCCGTCCTCTTTTAGAATGCTGCTGCGCGGTGTGGAATGCTTACCACATAGGACTGACGCAGTTCATCGAAAAAGTTCAAAAAAAGGCAGCACGTTTTGTATTATCGCGAAAAACGGGAGAGCGTGTCACAGAAATGATAGAGGATTTGGGCTGGAAATCATTAAAAGAAAGGCATTTTTCTTTGCGACGGAATCTTCTCACGAAGTTCCCGTCACCAACTTTCTCCTTCGAATGCGAAAATGTTTTGTTGACACCGACCTACATAGGGCAGAACGATCACCACGATAAAATAGAGGAAATCAGAGCTCGTACAGAAAGATATAGGTGTTCATTCTTTCCGCGCGCTACACGAGATTGGAATAATAGAGAATTGTGAAGGTGGTTCGATGAATCCTCTGCCAGGCACTTAAAAGTGATTTGCAGAGTATCCATGTAGATGTAGATGAAAGTTATATCTCTGAACACACACTGTACCATACAATGTATGAATGGTATGGCTCAGCGGCTACATGAGTTAATAAAATCTTCCCGCACTTCCAGCCGCGTTTTCTACGGGTGTTGGTTGGTTGATCATTGGCTCCATCGATTTAGGGAAGGAATTCAGGCGTGTCCTTTCAAAGGAACCATCCCGGCATTTGCCTGAAACGATACGAATAGACAACGTCTGCTATGCAACGAAATGCAGGCTACTATTGCTTCGCTAATAATTTCCTTGTTTCTGAGTCATTGCAGTTTCGAGTCTAGAACAAGAAAACAGGGTAATGACGCGCGGATCTTCTATGAATGGTGGTTTAACTTGATCTACAGTCGTACATGCAAATCTTTTAAGTGCTTCAAATGTACCCACGTTTTAGCATACGTTCTGGGGCGTCTGGGTGAACAGCAAACTTGTTTAGCTGGAGTTCTACTGAGAACATGCGCAGTGTCAACTGCTGTCTGAAAGGGCATTCTAAACGAAGTAAGACTGCCTGAGGATTGTACAACCGTCTGGGGTATATTCCAGCATGACAACACCTAAGTATCAGTTGCCGTATGTATCAAACTTTTTTCGCGTCGCGTCATATAATTTTTTTTCTATGAACCGCCCTTACACGCATGTATTGTAGGCAGCGCCTGTGTGGATAGTCATCTTTCGAAATGTGTCAAAAGAAATCTGTCGTTTAACGTCTCACAAACGAAGTGGAAGCTCGTAATGGACAAAGCTCGACCAGGAAATTAGACATGGCGCCGCTAGAGGAGCCATCTCCACACTTGCTTGAAGTTATTTAGGAAAAGAAATGAAATCTTAGATCCAGATGTTCGAACGGCAATTTATAATTGGTGTTGAGTGTCTCAAGTGTGGCACAACTTATCTTGATCACTCAACTTCATACAGTGGTCGGTACAACATTTGCTTTTTTTTCATACTACATACTCTGCTAAGTTGTTTTGCAGTTTGGGACAACTTACAAAGCGATATCCTATGACAGCACTGTGGCTGTATCGCTAAGAAAATGCGTACCTTGTATTTTCATTGACTCTCACAGCGTCGTAGTCTTTCCGAATCTTGAGTGGTGACGTCTCTTGGCGACCAAGTCCGCTACGGCCGTTTCCAGCGGAAAAGTAACCCTTGACTCACACATGTTAGCTAAGAGCAGAATCGTGTCCCTAAATATCTTCTGTTCGTGACAACCTACGCTAACAAACTTCCGCTAATTGTTCTGAGAGCTCTCCATCAAGCTAATGACACCACTGTGACTAATTCCATCAAGGAAATCGTTAATATTGTTACACACATCACCACATGCAGGAGTAGGTTTAATAATGAATAAAAAAATAGGAGTGCGGGTTAGCTACTACAAACAGCATAGTGAACGCATTATTGTGGCCAAGATAGACACAAAGCCCATGCCTACTACAGTAGTACAAGTTTATATGCCAACTAGCTCTGCAGATGATGAAGAAATAGATGAAATGTATGACGAGATAAAAGAAATTATTCAGGTAGTGAAGGGAGACGAAAATTTAATAGTCATGGGTGACTGGAATTCGTCAGTAGGAAAAGGGAGGGAAGGAAACATAGTAGGTGAATATGGATTGGGGGGAAGGAATGAAAGAGGAAGCCGCCTTGTAGAATTTTGCACAGAGCATAACTTAATCATAGCTAACACTTGGTTCAAGAATCATGAAAGGAGGCTGTATACATGGAAGAAGCCAGGAGATACTGACAGGTTTCAGATAGATTATATAATGGTAAGACAGAGATTTAGGAACCAGGTTTTAAATTGTAAGACATTTCCTGGGGCAGATGTGGATTCTGACCACAATCTATTGGTTATGAACTGCAGATTGAAACTGAAGAAACTGCAAAAAGGTGGGAATTTAAGGAGATGGGACCTGGATAAACTGAAAGAACCAGAGGTTGTAGAGAGTTTCAGGGAGAGCATAAGGGAACAATTGACAGGAATGGGGGAAAGAAATACAGTAGAAGAAGAATGGGTAGCTCTGAGGGATGAAGTGGTGAAGGCAGCAGACGATCAAGTAGGTAAAAAGACGAGGACTAATAGAAATCCTTGGGTAACAGAAGAAATATTGAATTTAATTGATGAAAGGAGAAAATATAAAAATGCAGTAAATGAAGCAGGCAAAAAGGAATACAAACGTCTCAAAAATGAGATCGACAGGAAGTGCAAAATGGCTAAGCAGGGATGGCTAGAGGACAAATGTAAGGATGTAGAGGCTTGTCTCACTAGGGGTAAGATAGATACTGCCTACAGGAAAATTAAAGAGACCTTTGGAGAGAAGAGAACCACTTGTATGAATATCAAGAGCTCAGATGGAAACCCAGTTCTAAGCAAAGAAGGGAAGGTAGAAAGGTGGAAGGAGTATATAGAGGGTTTATACAAGGGAGATGTTCTTGAGGACAATATTATGGAAATGGAAGAGGATGTAGATGAAGACGAAATGGGAGATATGATACTGCGTGAAGAGTTTGACAGAGCACTGAAAGACCTGAGTCGAAACAAGGCCCCGGGAGTAGACAACATTCCACTAGAACTACTGATGGCCTCGGGAGAGCCAGTCATGACAAAACTCTACCATCTGGTGAGCACGATGTATGAGACAGGCGAAATACCCTCAGACTTCAAGAAGAATATAATAATTCCAATCCCAAAGAAAGCAGGTGTTGACAGATGTGAAAATTACCGAACTATCAGTTTAATAAGTCACAGCTGCAAAATACTAACGCGAATTCTTTACAGACGAATGGAAAAACTGGTAGAAGCTGACCTCGGGGAAGATCAGTTTGGATTCCGTAGGAATGTTGGAACACGTGAGGCAATACTGACCTTACGACTTATCTTGGAAGAAAGATTAAGGAAAGGCAAAGCTACGTTTCTAGCATTTGTAGACTTAGAGAAAGCTTTTGACAATGTTGACTGGAATACTCTCTTTCAAATTCTGAAGGTGGCAGGGGTAAAATATAGGGAGCGAAAGGCTATTTACAATTTGTACAGAAACCAGATGGCAGTTATAAGAGTCGAGGGGCATGAAAGGGAAGCAGTGGTTGGGAAAGGAGTGAGACAGGGTTGTAGCCTCTCCCCGATGTTATTCAATCTGTATATTGAGCAAGCAGTAAAGGAAACAAAAGAAAAATTCGGAGTAGGTATTAAAATTCATGGAGAAGAAGTAAAAACTTTGAGGTTCGCCGATGACATTGTAATTCTGTCAGGGACAGCAAAGGACTTGGAAGAGCAGTTGAACGGAATGGACAGTGTCTTGAAAGGAGGATATAAGATGAACATCAACAAAAGCAAAACGAGGATAATGGAATGTAGTCAAATTAAGTCGGGTGATGCTGAGGGAATTAGATTAGGAAATGAGACACTTAAAGTAGTAAAGGAGTTTTGCTATTTAGGGAGTAAAATAACCGATGATGGTCGAAGTAGAGAGGATATAAAATGTAGACTGGCAATGGCAAGGAAAGCGTTTCTCAAGAAGAGAAATTTGTTAACATCGAGTATAGATTTAGGTGTCAGGAAGTCGTTTCTGAAAGTATTTGTATGGAGTGTGGCCATGTATGGGAGTGAGACATGGACGATAACTAGTTTGGACAAGAAGAGAATAGAAGCTTTCGAAATGTGGTGCTACAGAAGAATGCTGAAGATAAGGTGGGTAGATCACGTAACTAATGAGGAGGTATTGAATAGGATTGGAGAGAAGAGAAGTTTGTGGCACAACTTGACTAGAAGAAGGGATCGGTTGGTAGGACATGTTTTGAGGCATCAATGGATCACAAATTTAGCATTGGAGGGCAGCGTGGAGGGTAAAAATCGTAGAGGGAGACCAAGAGATCAATACACTAAGCAGATTCAGAAGGATGTAGGTTGCAGTAGGTACTGGGAGATGAAGAAGCTTGCACAGGATAGAGTAGCATGGAGAGCTGCATCAAACCAGTCTCAGGACTGAAGACCACAACAACAACATCACCACACTCAGAAAGACAAATATTTATGTTCCCTAAATTACTATAGGATTAATAATGTGTTTATGCGGAAAGTTGAGAAAGTTTCGTAAAAAAAAAAAAAAAAAAAGATTATAACACTGCAAAATAGAATCGCACCACGTGCCAAATACAGGGTGTTACAAAAAAATTCATCCTGTTTCTATATCTTCCACATGGATGAATTATAATGACGCCCAGGACTACAAAGTTATTATTTTCAAAAGAACCATCCGATTTTACAAGCGTATATATTTTTCATGTATGCACAAACGATTTTGATGTAATTTTTGACATTGCTTTTATGATTACATATTTTTAAAAAATTCACAAATATTCACTGTGCCGTCCACAGGAAGCACGACAACATGCGGGTGACAGTCACACTTTTGCGAGCTGATGTAGAGTTACTGCACTCTGTGCCATTGCTATCCGGCGTAGCTGTTCGCTCAAAGACGGTTGACGGGACGGCACGTAGACGGAATCTTTTACAAACCCCCATATAAAGATCACATACTCTGAGATCAGACGAGCTTGGAGACCAATGGTACAATGCGACATCCGTATGCCCCTACGAGCGACCCATCGTGGTCGTAGCTTATGTTAAGAAATGCCCTTACGTGTAGGTGCCAATGAAATCGTGCTCCGACTTGTTAAAAACGATTTTTTTTGGCACGTTCTCGCGGGTGTTGGATAACGACAGACCTCCAACAAACGCAGCGGAGCCTCCATCTTTTCTCGGGAAACGGCGCGAAACACATAAAACTGCAGGGTCGCTCTTGTGCTATACTATGGCATGAAGCTGCTGTGTTTACCGAATTCTTAAACGGTGGCTGTTCACAAAACGCTGCTCCACAAACGTAAGGACGAGATAGAGAAAGAAACGTAACACATGAAATACTCGGTAGAAACGAAAAACGTGAGCTAGTACGTTGCCAGAGATCTCCCATTCGTGCACAGAAAGTTAGAAGGCACATAGGATGAGATCAGAGTGACTATAGCGCCAAATGGGGCTGTCCCCGCAACGCGAGGCAGTTTAAGGAACGAGAAAAGACAGGTCTGTCAATCGGCGAGTAATTACGGGGCACTGTGGTGAGAGCCTTCAATAACAAAATTTTCCAGACTATTATGCCGTGGTTGAATGGATTTCACATTTAAGCCCAACGTTTCGTTCCCATCTGCGGAAGACATTTTCAAGGGGGATCGAAACTTCTTCAAGTGTTCGATTCACGCCCTGGCTCACTACTTACTGCAGCAAGACTTCATTTACGTGTGCTCTCACGCAATGGCGTGACGTCACATGCTTTGCATACTCGAGCGCAATTGGTCGTTGTTGGTTGTCCCATGGTGGAAGATCGGTACACATCTTCTTCAGCTCCGGGATCCAAATCTCATTCAATTTTACGACCTCCTCCTTCCTACTGAAATTCGTGGGATGTTTTACAATCTCTGTTGGGGTGTTTCACAATCTCTACGATAATTGAGATTGTAAAACACCCCAAGAATTTCCGTAGAAGGAGAAGGATGTGGGAACCGCGTGACCGCTACGGTCGCAGGTTCGAATCCTGCCTTGGGCATGGATGTGTGTGATGTCCTTAGGTTAGTTAGGTTTAAGTAGTTCTAAGTTCTAGGGGACTGATGACCACAGCAGTTAAGTCTCATAGTGCTCAGAGCCATTTGAACCAAGAAGGGCGTGGAACTGAATGACATTTGGATCCCAGTGCTGAAGAAGATGCGTACCAGTCTTCGACCGTAGGATGACAGCAACAACGGAGGATGGCAAGCGACAACGACCAATTGCGCTCGAGTATGCAAAGCATGTGACGTCACGCCATTGCGTGAGAGCATGCGTAAACTGTATTTTGCTGCAGTCGTAGCGAGCCAGGGTGTAAACCAGACACTCAAAGAAGCATCTCTCTTGAAAATGTCATCCACAGATGTGGACGAAACGATGGGCTTACATGTGAAATCCATTCGACCACAGGATAATAGCCCGCAACATTTTATTGTGACATTTTAGACCGTAAAAATTTACATTTTACTAAGCTATTCATTACAAAGTGGCCCAGAGGCGATATTTTGATGACTTCGCACAGGAAATAATCATCGGGAAACTGGAAGGACGGACGGGTGCAGTCCAAATTTTTGGTACTGCACACAGCAGTGCATCAAGTCCAGGTAGAGTGATCCGAAACACAGCCACTGATGCCCGAAGGAGAGGAAGTGATCGACCACGGTCAACTACAGCAGAAGATGACCTGCACAGTGTGTAACAGGAAAGAAGGACCCCACGTCAAACAGCGGGTGCACGTGTAACCACATTTAACAGGACTCAAGGGCCACAATCTCTCAGTCCACAGTTCCAGTGCATGGGGGCGGTCTCTTTGCCCGACGACACTTGCACATCGGCGGCACCGTCTGCGGTAGTCCCAAAAAGATAAGGACTGAACCAACAAGGAGTGGTGTCGCGTGCTCTTCTCCGGTGAGAGTAGATTAGGTCTAACAAGGAGAAATCCCCAGCAGTGAGATCGACCTTTTTAAACTATCTATACGGTGATGCAGGTTAAGATCCTAAGTATCAAACATTGTAGTTATTCACCCTGGTGGGCCCTCGTTTGCAAGTAATTGATGAAAAAAAAAATTCGGAATTTTGTGTGATACCCAAATACCCAATATCGTTATAAAAGTTTCGTAACGTAGCGTGGTCTAATGGAAAAGATGCAGGTTAAGATCCCATGTATCACACACTGCAGGGCCAGAGCGCTGCACAACTTAACTTGATCACTCAACTTCATCCAGTGGTCGGGACAAAATTTGCTTTTTTTCATACTACATACTCTTATAAGTTGTTTTGTAGTTTGGGATAATTTACAAACCGATATTTTGTGACAGCATTGTGGCTGTACCACTATGAAAATCCGTACCTTGGATTTTCAATGAGTCTTGCAGCGTTGCATGCAGGAGGATGTGGACTGAAATCTCGTCAAATGCACATTTTTTTATTTTTAAATCATTATCAAAATGACTTTGATCACCATTTTTATTCAATTAACCGATTCAAATGTAATTTTTAATTCTATTCCTTCGTTACATATTTTTAATCATAACACCACCTTCTTCATTTGCTCTCATTTCTCTTCCCATCATTCTTTCTCCACCTGAAATTTTTATCCATGCGTTTTCAGTTAATATTATGTATTAATACCGAATTAATTTCTATGGTTATGTTTTAAATGTTTGTATGACGATTATCGTGTAAAAAATTTGCACGTCTGGTAACAAAAATACACTTCTTCACACCATTGCACAAACATAACTAGATTCTTTCATCTTTTGTTTTTTAACTGATCGATTGGAATTTTGAAATAATTGAATGTTATAACAGATAAGTGTAATTAAATTCTTATTCACAGAAACTCCGAATGGAATGACAAAGAAATAAAGAAACAAATGATTAAAATGATGTGACAAAGGAATATAAATAAAAAATTACATTTAAACCAATTAATTGAATAAAAATGATGATCAAAGTCATTTTGATAAAGACTTTTTTTTAAATTGTATTCCTAACAAGATTCGAACCCACATCCTCCTGTATGCGGAGCTGTTATGTTACCAACTACACCACTGAACCACGCTACATTACTCGTCTTTTATGCTGTTGAGTATCACACAAAATTCCGAATTTTTTTTCGTTAACTACTCACAAACGAGTTCCCACCAGGGTGAATGGCTGCAGTGTGTGGTACCTGGGATCTTAACCTACATCAACGTACAGATAGTTTCAAAAAATAGATTGCACCTCTGGGCACCTCTCCTTGTAAGCACTGATTCTGCATGTACCCTTATATGGCGAGGGGTGAGGAAACGTAATGCACCGAGGAGCATTGTCGAACATTGTCGTTTTGGTGGTTCAGGTGTTATGGTGTGTAGAGGCATGGTGTAGCACGGGCGTACTGCCCTTCAAATCTTTGGACACGGTTCACTCATCGGTCAGCGTTACTGTTGGCACTGTAGCACAGTGTTTCTTTTCAGAGACGCATTCGGCCCTGTGATCGCTTTTATGGATGACAATGCGCGACCCCATCGAGACACAGGTGAAGGAGTTCTTGGAACGAGAGGATTTTCGGCGAATGGACTGGCCTGCGCGTTCCCCCGACTTAAGCCCGTCAAGCAGTCTGGGGTGCGTTGGGGAGACATACTGCAGAACGTCCACACTCACCATCGGCCACCCAACAGTTGTCAACGGAGCTGGTGGAGGAATGGACCGCCCAACCACAACTTCTTACGCCGGTCGGTGTGGCCGAGCAGTTCTAGGCGCTTCAGTCTGGAACCGCGTGACTGCTACGGTCGCAGGTTCGAATCCTGCCTTGGGCATGGATGTGTGTGATGTCCTTAGGTTAGTTAGGTTTAAGTAGTTCTAAGTTCTAGGGGACTGATGACCTCAGATGTTATGTCCCATAGTGCTCAGAGCCATTTGAACTATTTCAACCACAACTTCTTACCAATCTTCTGGCTAGTTTGGGAGGACGTTGCAGAGCATGCATTGCTGTCCGTGTTGATTATATATCCTACTGAGATCCATGTTAGGCCTTTTATAACGTTCAGCGGACCACCACAAATAACGGTGACTTCAGTGTAATTATTGTCTTTGAATAAAAGTTTCATTTCTATGTGCCTCATTGCGTATATCTTCAGTTTCCTTTTATACTATAGTGTAGCCCTTCTTTCTCTGTATGGTCTACGTTTCATCGAACTACGCTGTTTGGCAGTGACACTTCGTACAAAAGTTACTTATGTCCTAAAGTTTTGCACACCGGTATAGTTACTTTTACCTCCATGCTGAGATTGAACTCTTAGAGCATACACTATGTAATCAAAAGTGTCCGGATACCTCCAAAAACATACGTTTTTCATATTAGGTGCATTGTGCTGCCACCCACTTCCAGATACTCCATATCAGCTACCTCAGTAGTCATTAGACATCATGAGAGAGCAGAATGGTGCGCTCCGCGGAAGTCACGGACTTGGAACGTGGTCAGGTAGTTAGGTGTCACTTGTGTCATACACCTGTACGCGAGATTTCCATTTTCCTAAACATCCCTAGGTCAATTGTTTCCGATGTGATAGTGAAGTGCAAACGTGAAGGGACACGTACAGCACAAAAGCGTACAGGCCGACCTCGTCTGTTGACTGAAAGAGACAGCCGACGGTTGAAGAGGGTCGTAATGTGCAATAGGCAGACATCTATCCAGACCATCACACAGAAATTCCACACTGCATCAAGATCCACTATGACAGTTAGGCGCGAGTTGAGAAAATTTGGATTTCACGGTCGAGCGGCTGCTGATAAGCCACACATCACGCCGTACTAACGTCGTAGCAAAACAGGCCAGATAGACACGAGAAATGGCTAACTCTCCCCCAACCAGCGAGTAGACTTGCGTGGACTACGTGCAAAACTCTGTTGAATATGCTGTCACACTATAGAATTCTTCTCTCGCTCTTTCTGGTACATTTGAAATGTGTTGCAATGTGTGGGAAAGGAAGATGGGCGGACAGCTGTTCCGAGACATCAGCTGCTCGTCCGTGTCGCCAACACAGCGGAGGTCGCCCATCGAGATAGCGCGAGGGAGCTGGAGAATAGCGTATCGCGCCGCTACTCGGCCTTTACGCGATAACCCAGGTCAGCAAATGTCCAGTATGTTACACTCGCTCATCTGCCACATTTTCTGTTATCTAGTTCTTTAAGAAAGCAGTGTCTCTGTTACTGGTCACTTTTTCGATTTCGTTAGTTGTACTAAGGAAGATAATGTTCGTATACAGCGTTAGTAGTGTGCTGCTTGACGCAGTCAGGTCGATTAAATATCTACGCGTAACGTTGCAAAGCCATATGAAATGGAACGAACATTTAAAGACTGTAGTAGGAAAGACGAATGATCGACATCGGTTTATTAGGAGAATTCTAAGAAACTGTGGTTAATCTGTAAAGAAGACGGCTTGCAGAACAGTAGTCTGGCCCATTCTTGAGTACTGCTCGAGTGTTTGGGATCACCACCAGATCGAATTAAAGGAAGACATCAAAGCAATTAGCCGGCCTGTGTGGCCGACCGGTTCTAGGCGCATCAGTCATGAACCGCGCTACTGCTACGGTCGCAGGTTCGAATCCTGCCTCGGGCTTGGATGTGTGTGACGTCCTTAGGTTCGTTAGGTTTAAGTAGTTCTAAGTTCTAGGGGACTTATGACCTCAGATGTTAAGTCCCATAGTGCTCAGAGCCATTTGAACCATCGAAGCAATTCCGAGGCGGGCTACTAGATTTGTTACCGGTAGGTTCAAACAACAAACAAGTATGGAGATGCTGGGGGAAACTCAAGTGGGAATCCCTAGAGGGAAGGCGACGTATTTTCGAGGATCTCTATTGAGAAAATTCACGAATCGGCATTTGAAGATGACTGCAAGACGATTCTACTGCCGCCAATGTAGATTACGCCTACGGACCACGAAAATAAGAGAAATTACGGCACGTATGGAGGCAAATAGAAAGTTTTTTATCTCGCTCTTTTTTCGATGGAACAGGAAAGCCGCGAGGGGTAGCCGCGTTGTCTCATGCGCCTTGCCACGGCTTGTGGCTGCCTTCGTCGGAGGTTCGAGTCCTCCCTCGGGCATGTGTGTGACTTGTCCTCAGCGTAATTTCGTTTAAGTTAGATTAAGTAGTGTGTAAGCCTAGGCACCGATGACCTCAGCAGTTTAGTCCCATAGGAACTTACCACAAAAAATGAAATGAAATGAATAGGAAAATGAAATGAATAGGAAAGGAAATAAATAGTACTGGTACAAGGTACCCTCCGCCACAGACCATACATTGGACTGGGGAGTATGTATGTAGATGTAGATAATACTTCGAAAACTAATCCTTATCTTCAAGAACATACGCCAACCACCTCTGGTACTCTCACACAAGGCAGATTGCATGTAGAATGACTTTTCACTCACCATCCATCAGAGTAACCGCTGATTTGTAACTTCCTGGCACAGTGAATCTGATACTCGAACCTAGGATCTTTACCTCTCGCGGGCAAGTGCTGTAGCGACCGAGCTATGCAAGCACAACTCTCGAGCCGCCCTCACAGCTGTACTCCCGCCATTACTGCATCTCCTAAATTTCCCCGGATAGCAGTTCGTGTTAAAGCGCTACTTCCGGCCGGAGCAGGCAGTGCGCTCGCCCCGGATCGAATCCGTGGAAGGGGGGGGGGGGGGGTAACGGGGTGGCGACAGGAAGGGCATTTGGCCCTCCTTTAAAGTAACCATGGCAAATTCTTTCATAACCAAGCCTACACTGTGCTCATGCGGGACAGACGCATAATAAAAAGAAAGAGATATGTCATCTCTTATGCTCCATGCTTCATAGAAGTTCTCTTGCGTACCTTATGGGACTAGTTGTCCTGGAAGAAATGTTGGGAGTTTGGTAGGTAGCAAACGAGGTTGCATCCAAATTAAAGCTGTGAGGGGAAGTCATTGTCGTGCTTGGATGGCTCAGTAGGTGGAGTACTTGCCAGTGAAAAGCAAAGGTCCTAGGTTGGAGTCCCGCCCCGGCACTCAGTTTCAATGTGCCAGGAAGTTCCAGATTCCATGTACTTCGGCGTCAGAGTTCCCTATGGTAGGGTAATGGTGTAGTCGACGCAAAGGTTGGTCTCAACAACGCATTCCATTGTGCCAATATTACACTGGCAAAGTACTTTGTCGAGTCTTTTATAAAAGCTGCGAGCGTGAGTCTGCTTCTATAAAAGATATAAAGTGCCCCAGTGACCTGCTGGTATAGCGTAACGCGTTAACGCGCAGTGCACTACCTAGCGTGACAGAGAGGAGACAGACACACGTATCGAATCCGTGCGGTGGTTAACGACTGTGGACTGGTACACCAGCCTGCCTGACGGTGGTTTTTAGGCGGTTTTTCACACTCGTTTAGGCAAATGCTGGACTGATCTCCAAATTCCGCCTCAGACAATGCGATATACAAACAGATCAAACGCGCAAACACATTCATACGTTACACAGACAGATGAAACGCTACATCTCGACCCGTAGATAACCTTGACGGCTGTGGCGTCAGGAGGGCACCTGGCCACAAAGTTTATATAAACTAATAAAATTTGCCATATCCTAAAGACGCTGAATCTGTATTAAACTGGATAAATGCTAGGAAAAATAAAGAAAGACAGATCGTTACCCCCAATACATTGTAAAGATTTTAGAAAACATCTTTTATTAAAAAAATCTATGGCGTGACTATTTTTCAGTGTAATACAGGTCTAACTAGGCACATTCCTATTGAATATCGTAAACACGTGACTTCTTTCAATAGTTTGAGCTCAATTAGTCGCTTAAAAGAGGACCTAAAAGTAGATCGCATTACATTGTGTCATCTTCCGCATTGAGAAATCTTTGGCTGTGGGGACAGAAACGGTAAGTGAAAAAAATCGACTGAGGAGCCAACCGAAGACTTTCAGATTTGTAGACCTGTGCTTGCCCATTGAGCACGAGAGCAATGTTGATATTATACTCTTTAGATAGACAGTAAAATCATTACAAGGTCTCAGATACAACAAAAAGAATATCAAAACAACAGCAAAATAACGAAGTCTTAGTCATTGTTGAAAGTCTAGAGATAATAATAATTAATATTATTACAATAACAGGAAAAATCAGATGCGAAACCCCAGCTCCAAACTTGGCGAGATATAAACAGAGGTTCTGTGAGCTTGTTTTAAAGGCTGAATCCTTATCTCACTCTGCGCGCAGAGGATTTTTGAGTGAGCGGAAAAACAAATCTCTGGAGGTTTTGAACCCATAAATTTGGAACAAAAAGCAGACGCGCTAAACGATAATTAGTAACAACTACTTATCCTAACAGATACTAACGAATAACTATAGCAACCGGGCATATTTTGAGATATTTCTTTTAACATTTCTGCTACTGACAACATCAGATCAATACTTGGAAGTCTTAAAACAATGTTTACAGTTAGTTGCAATACAACCTCTGCCCAAGCCGGACGTCAGCTCAAACTTAGCTGCTTGTTGGAGACGTTAGGTTTCGAGCGAGGTGCAGACAGGTAGTGAGCTGACGGCGGGTTTCGGTCTCTGCTATTATTCATCTACATCTGCATACTTGCTCGGTAATTCTCGCTTAAGTATTTGGCAATGTATGCAAGGCATCTCTTCCGCACTATATCTCAGCTATTCTACTCTCGAATAGTACGTGGCAAAAGTTAACATATAATTTATTTGAGTTGACACCCCGCTCTAGCATATGTTTGCAGATCACGAGGAAGTTTGTTTTAAGAATTCTACGTGCTACTGTGATGATGGCAGCGGCCGAAACGCTGTAATAAATTAAAATATATTAAGCATTCTAGACGCGTTTATTCGTAAAAAAAAAAAATTCTATAATGTGCCGATAAGGAGGCCAAACCACTATCAACGCAATCTCTCTTGATGCATTGTGGATACGGGACAGTGGTCGCTCAGATATTTACCAAAAACAAATCATCAAACAGCCGTATATTTTCAGAAGCTGTTATTTCATTACCATTTTCGGCATCTCATTAATGCCATCTTCAGGCCCCAATGTACTCCATGTGTACAGAATCAGCTATATTGGTGCAGGCATAGCAAGAGCCATCAATACCTGGATTTCGTGTATTTCAAGCGGAGTGTGCACTACGGAGACCTTTAACAACTAGAGTTGTCAAGTCTTCATCGACACATCTTCTGTTACGGTCTGGCAAATGGAAGAAACAGCCAAGTCCACCTACTATTTATCGTGTATAATAATACCTTTCTATTATGCTGGTACGTGTAATGATAATGCTACAATGTAAAAGCAGTTCACAAACTATCACAACACAATCTGGTTCCATTAAAACTACCGTATTTGGTGGAAATACCCGTAACTGTGAATACGGCTTACGGTAACACCACCAACAGACGTTTACTGCATGTTGTATCCTAATAAAAGAGGAATGATTTGTTTACTACATTCTGTAGCATATATGAACGGTGTTTCGCCATTCATAGGTGCTCAGTGACACTACACTGAGATGTACAGCTGTAAAGAGAAAAATTGTGCACTTGAAATGAAACGTCCATTCCATTTCGGACACTTGTAGAAGTTTGAAAAAAAAAAAAAAAAAAAAAAAAAAGAGAGAGAGAGAGAGAGAGAGAGAAGAAATAAGAAATAGTTTCCCAAAGAGAGGGAATCGAAGATATTTAATTAGAAGCCAGTAAGAAGGCATTCGTACGCGATACCCACAAAAAATCTGCAAGGAGAGATTAGCAAAAGGAGGTGGGAAGCAAGAAAGTGTATAATACGTACAGGGTGTTATATAATTGCACGCTAATCATCTGTAAGCATATTCCGAGACACAAATAAAAAAAGGGAAACAGAAGTGCACACATGTGGCGTGGGATGCCTAACTCCCAGGCAACGACCTATTCGCTTTCCATCTGACAATGCGGTTTCTGCATTAACGACGCAGATTAACACTGAGCACACTATGTCCTAGATAAAAGCTGGTCCGCTTCGTAAGCACAACGTTGCGATTTTACTCGCACGACCTTCGATTACGCGACGTGCATGGTTAACAGCTCCATTAGTTGGCTGAAATCGTAGTGGGTATCTTTTTGTCGTTCTGAACTGTACAAGTAGAGAATGCCGTATTCTGAGAATGGAAAGGTGTATGCTAGTGAAGTTGACGCCCGTAGATTTTCACTTAAGAAGGCAGGAAATTTTCATGAACAGTTCCCGATCTCCAATATTCCTCGAAAAAGAAATGTTCGGGTCCAGTCGCGGTGTATCTTATTCTCATCGTAACGTTCAACCTTCAGTTCGAATTCTGGAAGTGGTTGTAAACATTTTGCAGAAAAATACTGCTGGCCAGAAAAAAAAATTTGTCAGGCAGCTTTTCCCAACAGACAGGTGCCATGCATCTTGTCGTTTTGTACTTACGTCTTTACACCTGAAAACCTTATCGTGATTCATGTATTCTGCCAATACTTTCAGCTTACAAAGGAAAGATGGTTTAGTATTACGAGTAGTTGCTTAAACAAGTTGTGGATGGCAAGCTTGTCGCGATACTGGTTTTTTATGAATGAGAAGTTTGGTATCTCTTTTTTGCCTATGTGAGGAGCCAAATCGCTACCCGTTCAACCAGAACTCTCACATTATGGATCAAATTCCTCTTCATGACAAAGCTGGAGTTCTGGATTGGACTGTTATGTCAAACATTGTCAAGAATTGTCACTACCTAAAATTTGACAGCAATGACGTACATGTCAAACTGTGTACTTTGTTATAGGACATATATCAGATCCTGTCCTATTGACTGACAAGCAAGTCATTGCTATAGAATGCACTGATGATGGGTTATAAACCCGAAAACCGGTTTCGGCAAATAAAACAATTCTAGTGCAGCTCATGGTGTACTCAAAAATGGCTCTGAGCACTATGGGACTCAACTGCTGTGGTTATCAATCCCCTAGAACTTGGAACTACTTAAACCTAACTAACCTAAGGACATCACACACATCCATGCCCGAGGCAGGATTCGAACCTGCGACCGTAGCAGTCGCACGGCTCCGGACTGCGCGCCTAGAACCGCGAGACCACCGCGGCCGGCCATGGTGTACTGAAGATGTTTTTTATTAAATATCTTAACGCTACGGAGCACCAAGCATTTTTAAATAATTATAATAATTATCACTACAGTACACCGACGGTGAACTAGAATTAATAAAAGAAATAATGATTTATTTATTGATACAGTCATGTGTGCATCGCAGTAAAGTCACACAGGGCATTACCTGCTTTAACAAAATACGCATGAATGTATCGACAGATAAATGCTTATCTGACCATGATTCCTAATTATACACTGAAGAGCCAAAGAAACTGGTACACCTGTCTAATATAGAGTAGGGCCTCCGCGAGCACGCAGAAGTGCCGCAACACGACGTGGCATGGACTCGATCAATGTATGAAGCAGTGCTGGAGCGAATTGACACCATGAATCCCGAGTTCTGTCTGTTTACATATCTCTGTATTCTAATAAGCATGCCTGTATCAGTTTCTTTGGCGCTGCAGTGTACTTCAGTTATACCTCACCAGAAATCTATTAGGGAACTTCAAAAAGTGAATTAGTCATTACTATGGCAGGCTATTCAACTTTTATTGAATGTTGCACTATGCTTAAATGATGCTGTTTCTCAACGACATCACCAAGACTCTTCAAGCAGTGACTGGAATGTTCTACCAATCGTTCAATTCCTCTACGAAAAGAGTCCATTCCTTGGACACGGAATCATTCGAGAACCCCTATGTGAACCTACTCATCGTTGCAACATCTCTTGCCCCCCCCCCCCCCCCCCCCCAGGCGTTCTTTCAGCTTGCCGAAAAGATCTAAATCACATGGTGCAAGATCTTGAAGCATCGCCCACGTCTGTGTGGCCTTGGTAAAATCGTTGCGACCATTTCAGTACAACTGGACGCAACATTGCATTTCGTCAACATACCTCCAGAATTCCACAATAAGTATGTGCCCACTTTGGTTAAAACAAAAGCCTCGAGATCACCATAACATTTATTTATTATGACCAGTTTCGGCTTATTTTAAAGCCATTATCAAATGAAAAACAGAGGAGGCGCCAGCACCAGCCATAGAGGGCCCAAAAAATCTGAGGATGGCTTTAACATGCGCCGAAACCGGTCATAAGAAACAAATGTTATTGCGACCTGGACCGTTGCACCAGTAGTATAGCACCAGATCGCTGCGCTCCACTGACAATGTGTCTGAATGTATGAAGTATGCGCAGTTTAGATGTTTCCCTATAAGAATCGAGCTGTCCCGCATACCTCAGGTGTGGAGCAGGGTTCCAGTTGGTGCGTCATTTCATTATCACACTGTGACGCACCTGTTACCGGCACCGCAGTAAATCTGTGTTTCCAGGGAAATCGGAACATGCACTCTCTTATTGCACAGGGTCTTAGTGTGGTATGAGACGTGTATCTCACTTTTTTGAAGTCCAATAGTACGACAATTACGCATGTACATTCTGTGTCATCCCGTCGGAAGTAGCAGCAGAAGGACTAGGAAATTAGCGTCCCATGCACAGAATGCCGTCAGCAGTACATCACGAACGGATGCCTTTTGACTCGTGCCGAAACTGGGACCCATGGACTGCTGATGCCTAGCGTCGCAATTAATTCACCGAAGAGTCGGAGTCCTACGAGGTTGACCATTGTCGGCAAGTTTGACGACGACCTGAGTACAGGTCCCATTCTTGCAATATTTTGCAGAGGTACAGCGGTGTTACTCTTGGCGTCACGGTGTGGGATGCCGGCGCGTATGGGTTTAGGTCAAGGCTCTGACGTCACAACGTCTTCATGTCGTATCTCTAGTGCGACAGAATTGCGGTACAATTTTTCAACAGGATAATGCTCGTCCACACGTGGAACGTGTGTTTATAAACTATCTGCTTGATGTTAAGGTACCCCATGGCCACCAGTATGCACAGATCTGTCCCCGATAGGGCATGTGTACGATCAGCTCGGACATCAGCTCCGTCCCAGCGTCAATATCCAGGAGATAAAGAACCATTTATAACAGTTTTGGGGTGCAGCTTGTCTTAGGAGATTATACGACTTTATGACACCCTTGCCAACTGAAACAGTGCATGCATCTAGGCAGACGCGGCGCAACGTCATATTAATAATTTGGCTGATACTGCCATGTTCTTAGTGCATTTAACTCTATTTCGGATTCACTGAAATAATATCACACACTCTCTCACCCGTGAAGTTCCATTTCTTTTCCTCTAACCCTTATGGGTGTTTCACATTATTTGTTAGGCGATGTACATTAATGAGCCGAAACATTATGACCACTGCCCACCACTTGGTTTGATAACCTGATGGCATTGCGGGAAATTGACACGACAAGGAAAGTGTATAAGTCAATCAAAGAAAGTTGTGGAATCATTATAGCGACGACACGTGCCACAAATGGGGCAATCTTCTGACATGAGCGACTTTGACAGAGGTGATATTATTATTACATAGAGTTTGTGAACTGTTATCTCGAAAACGGCGTAGCTGGTCCAATGTTCACTTGATACTGTAGTGAGCATCTATGGAAAGTGGTAGAACGACAGAGAAACTACCGTTGGGCTATAAGTGGTTGGACGCCCGCGACTCTTCACAGAGCGTGGAGTTTGGAGACTTGCCTGCTATGTAAAGCAGGATAGGTGGCCATCTGTGGGATCTTTGCCGAAAGATCACAATGCCGGTGCACGCATAAGTATTTCGGAGCACAAGGTTCATCGTACGATGTTGAACATGAAGCTCTGCAGCAGCTGACCCCTACGTGTTCACAAGGTGGCCCAGCGACATCGTCAGTTACGGTTGAAGTGGGCACGGGATCGTCGAGATTAGACCGTGGATCAATGGAACATGTCGGATGAATCAAGTTTCTTTTTTACACAAGCTCGATAGTTATCTTCACTAGACACCACCATCCACGCGAACGGCTGTTGGAAATGTCTACCGCACTAAGGACGCAGGCTGGTGGGAGCCGTATTGTGCTGTGGGAGACATTCTCCTGCATGTGCATGGGGTCTGTGGTAGTAATCGAAGAGACGCCGACAGCTACGGACCACCTCCACCCCTTCATGCTTGATGTCTTCCCCGCCGGCAATGTCATACTACGGCAGGATAATTGTCCGTGTCTAAAAGTCAGAATCGTGCTACAGTGGTTTGAGGAGCGTGACAGCGTAATCACGTTGATATGTTGGCCACAAAATTCGCTTGATGTGAGTCCAGTGGAACCCATTTGGATGTCTATCAGGCGCCATCACCGCATAAACGGCTCAAATCGTTCAAATGGCTCTGAGCACTATGGGA
Organism: Schistocerca nitens; assembly: GCF_023898315.1. Taxonomy (NCBI): domain Eukaryota; kingdom Metazoa; phylum Arthropoda; class Insecta; order Orthoptera; family Acrididae; genus Schistocerca; species Schistocerca nitens. The sequence goes on along the minus strand of NC_064620.1, from coordinate 224,801,968 downwards.
CTTAACATCTGAGGACATCAGTCCCCTAGACTTAGAACTACTTAAACCTAACGAACCTAAGGACATCACACACATCCATGCCCGAGGCAGGATTCTAACCTGCGACCGTAGCAGTCGCGCGGTTCAGGTTCAAATGGTTCAAATGGCTCTGAGCACTATGGGACTTAACATCTTAGGTCATCAGTCCCCTAGAACTTAGAACTACTTAAACCTAACTAACCTAAGGACATCACACACATCCATGCCCGAGGCAGGATTCTAACCTGCGACCGTAGCAGTCGCGCGGTTCAGGTTCAAATGGTTCAAATGGCTCTGAGCACTATGGGACTTAACATCTTAGGTCATCAGTCCCCTAGAACTTAGAACTACTTAAACCTAACTAACCTAAGGACATCACACACATCCATGCCCGAGGCAGGATTCGAACCTGCGACCGTAGCAGCAGCGCGGTTCCGGGCTGAAGCGCCTATAACCGCTCGGCCACCACGGCCGGCCGCGGTTCAGGACTGAAGCGCCTAGAACCGCTCGGCCACCGCGGCCGGCCATAAACAAATCAGTGGCCCGCTGTTTAAGGAAATTACATGACTTGTGCATGGACATCTGGTGCGACATACCTCCACAAACCTACCAAGAAACTGTCGAATCTATGATAGGCAGAATCGGTGACGCATTGCGTTCCAAAGACGGACCAACAACTTATCAAGCAGGTGGTCATAATGTTTTGGCTCGTCACTGTATGTTACAATAGCAACTGAACCACGCGCGACTCACCAAAAGAAAGAAGTACTTGGTGTTCACAGATTGTGCATTTCAAAGAACTAAATACCGCGTGAGTTCCACGAGGCTGCTTCCGCAGGAAAGCTCCTCGACAAACTGGTGCCGCACGTAGGGTTCTCGAAGTGCACGCCCGGCTGAGCGCAGACGCGGCCTTCACAGCTCGGGACAGCTGGCTGGCGGTCGCATTGCGTTCGCTTCTGCAGCTCGCGGTCTCCCGCCTATACGTCTGAATGGGCCGCGTATCGCCTTTCCGGGAAAGGAGGAACCTCCCGGCCGTGTAAAAAGTGACAAACGCGGAGCGGCGCGGTTGCGTAAGTAGTACAAACGGAGCCGATTTCGTAGAGGCCGGTCGCTCTCCGTGGCGCCGCCGGGATAAACGCAGCGAATCCCCGGCCGAGCTTATCTCAGCCGCGGTGACGTGCGGGGAGCTCCGCGTGACGTCACGCAGCTGCCGGCGGTTGCGACAGCAGCGCCGCGTCGAAGGAATGCGGCGCAGTCGGACACCTTTCGCAACGCGACGCGCTGGAGGAACTCCTGTGGCAATCCTGCTGCAGGTGTCTCTCTGACGCACTGGAAGCTCCCAAAGTTTTTTTCTATTCCCGTTCGGTAGTACAATTTTGACGTGAAAAAGTCTATTCAGTAGCCGTTCGAACTTGCTTCTGTGACGAAACACAGGGTGTCCATAGAACAATGTCTCAGTTCCAGTGGCATATTACAACAGTTAGCAACTGACTCACTGTTGTAATATACCACTGGAACTGGGACTTTGCGGAAACTATCGAACTATCAGTTTAATAAGTCATGGTTGCAAAATACTAACACGAATTCTTTACAGAAGAATGGACAAATTAGCAGAAGCTGGCCTCAGGGGAAGATTAGTTTGCATTCAGCAGAAATGTAGGAACACGCGAGACAATACGGATACTACGAATTATCTTAGAAAACACGTTAAGGAAAGACAGTCCTACCTTTATAGCATTTGCAAACTTAGACAAAGTTTTTGACAGTGTTAAATGGAATATTCTCTTTGAAATCCTGAGGGTAGAAGTAGTAAAATACAGGGAACGAAAGACTATTTACAACTTGTACAGAAACCAGATAGCAGTTATAAGAGTCGAGGGCATGAAAGGGAGGCAGTGGTTGAGAAGGGACTGAGACAGGGTTGTAGCCTATCCCGGCGTTACACAACATGTTCATTGAGCAGGCAGAAAAGGAAACAAAACAAAAATTTGGAGTAGGAGTTAAAGTTCAAGGAGAAGCAATAAAAACTTTGAGGTCTGCCGATGACGCCGTAATTCTGTAAGAGACAGCAAAGGACTTGGAAGAGCTGTTGAACGGAATGGACAGTGTTTTGAAAGGAGGATAGAAGACGAACAACAACAACAGTAAATCAAGGATAATGGAATGCAGTAGAATGAAATCGGGTGATGCTGGGGGAATTACATTGGGAAACGAGACACTTGAAGTAGAAGAAGATGAGTTTAGCTGTTTGAACAGCAAAAGAACTGATGATGACCGAACGAGAGAAGATATAAAACGTAGACTCGTATTGGCAAGAAAAGCGTTTCTGAAAAAGAGAAATTTTTTAACATCGAGCATAGTTTTAAGTGTTCGGAAGTCTTTTCTGGAAGTATTTGTATGCAGTGTAGCCAAGTATGAAAGTGAAACATTTAGACAAGAAGAGAATAGAAGCTTTTGAAATGTAGTGCTACAGAAGAATGCTTAAGACTAGGTTGTTAGATCACGTAACTAATAAAAAGATACTGAATAGAACTGGAGAGAAGAGGGATTTGTGGCACAACTTGACTAGAAGGAGGATCTGTTGATAGAACATGTTCTGAGACACTAAGGGATCATCAATTTGGTATTGGAGGGAAGTGTGTGTGTGTGTGTGTGGGGGGGGGGGGGGGGGTAAAACTCGTAGAGGGAGACCAAGAGATGAATATAGTAAGTAGATTGAGAAGGAAGTAGGCTGCAGTAATTATTCGGAGGTGAAGAGGCTCGTGCAGGATAGAGTAACATGGAGAGCTGCATCGAACCACTCTTCGGACTCAAGACCACAACATCATTACAAATTAATTTAGACTATATATAACAAATTACACATCCAATTGTAAACTAACCTAGTTTTTCTTAGAAGTGTTCAATATGTGTAACTTTACTCGGTTCTAGGCGCTTCAGTCTGGAACCGCGCGACCTCTACGGTCGCAGGTTCGAATCCTGCCTCGGGCATGGATGTGTGTGATGTCCTTAGGTTAGTTAGGTTTAAGTAGTTCTGAGTTAAGTCCCATAGTGCTCAGGGCCATTTGAACCATTTGTAACTTTACTTGCGTGGCACACATACAACCCAAAATCCAATTCTTCTTACACTTTGGTTACAAGTTCGAAGTAATGAAAGCAATAGTCTCTCAATTAATGTCTGTCAACTCTGGCAAATCATTAGGTCGTGGCGGAACGAAGACATGATCTTTTTTTATAAAGCCCCAAAGGAAAAAATCGCGTGGCGTGAGGTAAGGTGAAAGTGGAGGCCAGCGTAAAGAAACTCTGTCATATTGACCAATACGATCAATCTCAACGTTCAGCGATTTCGACGTTCAACTACTCTCGTACGAAGACATGCAAATGGGGAGGAGGACCATCTTGTTGCTGGATAAAGTTCTCAGGTTCACATTCTAATAAGGAAGAACGCCAGCCCAGCCACACGTGTACGGTAGCTTCAGGGGGAAAAAAATAGTCTGTATACTTGACGTCGGGACAAATCGCAGAAAACGGTCAATTTTGGGGAATCTCTTTGATATTCTATAAGTCCATGATGATGTTTTCACGGCAGAAAAGAAAATTATGTGTGTTTATCTCCCCACTTAGACGATGGGCACCTCGCGATCAAGAAGACGTCTTTCCGCTGGAACACTTCGCTTGCATAGCTATAACGCACACCTTGGTCATCTGGCTTTAAAGCATGTACCAACTGTAACCGATATGGAGGCATGTGTAAACATTTTCTTACATCTCCTACACTGGCAACTGAATTTCAAGACTTTCTTTCCTAACAGTACTTAGGACTATGAAGGTAATTTGTGCTGACACGGTCAACATCCTCTCCACACACTTTTGGTTCCTCGCTTTTCCCTTTACACACACATCCGGTCGTTTCGAATTGACTACACCATAGACAGATACTTTTTTACCACATGAGAAATCACAATTAAGCTTTAAACGAAACGCACACTGAACTGAAATTACAGATTCACTCTTACCGAACCGCAGAACACAAATCGCTTTACGCTAACGAGTCGCCATTTCACATATGTGGCGTATGTGGAATTGCAAGTGGAACCGCGCGGGGCAGCCGCGCTGTCTCAGGCGCCTTGCCACGGTTTGTGCCGCTGCCCCCGTCAGAGGTTCGAGTCCTTCCTCGAGCATGGGTGTGTGTGTTGTCCTTAGCGTAAGTTAGTTAAGTTAGATTAAGTAGTGTGTAAGCCTAGGGACCGATGACCTCAGCAGTTTGGTCCCATAGGAACTTACCATAAATTAAAAAAAAAAAATGCAAGTGGAAAAACGGGAGAGCACTACGCACGCATCCTCCTACCTAAAACTGTTACTCTTGAACTGCGACCTCTAACCAAAACGCTTACAGTTGCTGCTACTACAATTTGTAACTGGGACATTCTTTTACGGACACCCTGTACTGTGGGATTTGAACCGCTAATAACTACGAGATGAATAACGTGTAAACGGTGGTTGGGACCACAGCGAATAGATCATGTCTTTACGCGTTAAACGCGCAGTATTTGTTTTGCTTGTGACGTCATCGTGCCAGTGTAGGCGCATGTGCGTGATTGCTAGTAATTAGCTTTGTGTAAACTTATAAACTGTTGTAGCGTGAAAATGCATTTAGCTAGGATATTCGGGTGTCATTATGATAAGCTTGCGGAGGACAATTAGGTACTTTTCGTGCCTAATTGTGCTCCTCAAGCTTTTCATAATGACACCCAGCCCTAACTAAACGCACAGCAAAAATATCCACCAGAATATAATCGAAAATCGGTATTAAATTGAAAATTACAAAACAATGAAATGCGTAGTCTCATACGACTCGCAAATATGCTCTGAATTACAGAAAACGCAAATCAGAGGAATGTTCGCGCGGAAAAGAATCTAAGAAGCCTAAAAAGTTCATTGCCGAGCGAATGCCACCGAAAGCTACGGCAGCGTCGAAAAGAAAATGAGAAAACGGCACACATCGATTACGTAGCTGACCATCTGGCACACAGCGGCCAAAGACACATTTCAAAGTGAATGCTGGGGTTTTAAGATGCTACAAAGCATTTATAGCATTCAACTTACAATTTAAATAATATGTCAAGTGATAAAGCGGTTCAAACAGTTTTTCGTACAAGTGTCCACTGTGAGCAACATTCGACACACGGCACATACCGAGTCCATAGGCGAATTTCTCACAAACCTTGCTCAAACTGTCTAGAGTAATTATTGCAACATGTAATTCAATACTGTTTCTTAAGTCGGGTAGATCAGTTGGCAGCGGAGACACGTACACATGATCTTTATGAAATACTTCTGTAGTTTAGCTTCTTCCAATTGAGTATAGAGATAAGTAACACCAGTTATAGCTGCTTTATCGAAAAAGAAAGCCTATAAACTTTCCACTGGGACATGCCACAAAAAATATTCAGTTTAGGCGAGTCTCGTTGTAATTGTACCATCTCGTGCGTATTTACTGATGGCTAGAGTCGCACATTGTGTATGTCCTCGTTTCCACTTAGGCGAAATGTCGATTCATCACTGAAGACGACACGGCCCAGAAGATCTTCATCTTAGTGCAGCAACATTTCATTTGCAAAGTTGGCACGTATCAACTCGATGTGTGCCGTGTGACATATGGCGCTCATATTAAACACTTGTTACAAAAACTGTTCGACTTGGTCTTTCATTTCATGTATTATTTATGGTAAGTTGAATGTTGTAATGGTACAAGGTCTTAAAACCTCGATATACCGTTTGAAACACACGGTACTGCTCCGTGCAATCACTGTATTAAAGAGATTTATAATTAAATTACATATTAATACCAAACACTTGTTATCATTTTATACCGACGTTTTTACGAAAAATATGCGGCGGTGTCCCAAACTACGCTCACAGAATTTTTTTGTTTTCCTGTATCTATCAACGTAGTTTTCATCTCTGTCAATGCTACCTGCATTTGTAAAATACCACGTCACACTCTTTTAGGGATACCATGTTTGTAAGTACTGTAGCTGGTAAAGCATTCCTATTATTATGAGGAATCACTCATTAAAGAGGTACATGGACTTACACGTGAAACACTGTGGAGAGATCTTGGATTGAACTATCGCCTTTGGTGCAAAGGTTCAGGGTCCGATTTAATCCCTATTGGATTCTACACACAGTTTCAAGTCTAATTTAGCCTCTCTTTTAATCTTTTAATGGGTAGATACCCTCTGCCATACACTTCAGAACAGTTTGCAAAGTACGTGTGTGCATGTGTGTGTGTGTGTGAGAGAGAGAGAGAGAGAGAGAGAGAGAGAGAGAGAGAGAGAGAGTTTGTGGTTTATGGGCGCTCAGCGGTGACATTACCAGTGCCCTTACGAAAATTAGTAAAACCAATACTGTTAAAATGTCTAAAATGTTGTAAAACAAGGAGAAGTAACTCTTACATTCTTACACTAACACTCTCCCAATCTAACTTCCATTAACGGGTACAAGCACAGAATCTCACATTCTTTAAAATGGTCTGAACACAGTCAGATCTTCTAAACATGTGAATTAAAACACAAGTAATACAAGAGGATTACAGTCGAAATAAGATGTTTTCATTTCGTGACTTTTTTTTGTTTTACGAGCATTAGGCCGTGGTCTAAAGCATATTTCTCTGCCTATTGCTTCGTCTTCCAATGTTGGAAGCATCATCAGAGTTGACAACGACTCACAAATCAGTTGCAATCTCAAACTACACTCCTGGAAATGGAAAAAAGAACACATTGACAGCGGTGTGTCAGACCCACCATACCTGCTCCGGACACTGCGAGAGGGCTGTACAAGCAATGATCACACGCACGGCACAGCGGACACACCAGGAACCGCGGTGTTGGCCGTCGAATGGCGCTAGCTGCGCAGCATTTGTGCACCGCCGCCGTCAGTGTCAGCCAGTTTGCCGTGGCATACGGAGCTCCATCGCAGTCTTTAACACTGGTAGCATGCCGCGACAGCGTGGACGTGAACCGTATGTGCAGTTGACGGACTTTGAGCGAGGGCGTATAGTGGGCATGCGGGAGGCCGGGTGGACGTACCGCCGAATTGCTCAACACGTGGGGCGTGAGGTCTCCACAGTACATCGATGTTGTCGCCAGTGGTCGGCGGAAGGTGCACGTGCCCGTCGACCTGGGACCGGACCGCAGCGACGCACGGATGCACGCCAAGACCGTAGGATCCTACGCAGTGCCGTAGGGGACCGCACCGCCACTTCCCAGCAAATTAGGGACTCTGTTGCTCCTGGGGTATCGGCGAGGACCATTCGCAACCGTCTCCATGAAGCTGGGCTACAGTCCCGCACACCGTTAGGCCGTCTTCCGCTCACGCCCCAACATCGTGCAGCCCGTCTCCAGTGGTGTCGCGACAGGCGTGAATGGAGGGACGAATGGAGACGTGTCGTCTTCAGCGATGAGAGTCGCTTCTGCCTTGGTGCCAATGATGGTCGTATGCGTGTTTGGCGCCGTGCAGGTGAACGCCACAATCAGGACTGCATACGACCGAGGCACACAGGGCCAACACCCGGCATCATGGTGTGGGGAGCGATCTCCTACACTGGCCGTACACCACTGGTGATCGTCGAGGGGACACTGAATAGTGCACGGTACATCCAAACCGTCATCGAACCCATCGTTCTACCATTCCTAGATCGGCAAGGGAACTTGCTGTTCCAACAGGACAATGTACGTCCGCATGTATCCCGTGCCACCCAACGTGCTCTAGAAGGTGTAAGTCAACTACCCTGGCCAGCAAGATCTCCGGATCTGTCCCCCATTGAGCATGTTTGGGACTGGATGAAGCGTCGTCTCACGCGGTCTGCACGTCCAGCACGAACGCTGGTCCAACTGAGGCGCCAGGTGGAAATGGCATGGCAAGCCGTTCCACAGGACTACATCCAGCATCTCTACGATCGTCTCCATGGGAGAATAGCAGCCTGCATTGCTGTGAAAGGTGGATATACACTGTACTAGTGCCGACATTGTGCATGCTCTGTTGCCTGTGTCTATGTGCCTGTGGTTCTGTCAGTGTGATTATGTGATGTATCTGACCCCAGGAATGTGTCAATAAAGTTTCCCCTTCCTGGGACAATGAATTCACGGTGTTCTTATTTCAATTTCCAGGAGTGTAGTTCAGCTAGCTGCGACAGTAACTACTTTCAAAGTCGTCATAGCTTCTGAAGATCTCATGCCTCGGTCACGGGTTAATGCCCATGAAACAAAATCCACCAAATAGGCATTGTACGGTTGCTCTCATTATCAGATATCCGTATTTTCGGAGACATCGCTTGAAGGATACAAAGATTTATGTTTATTTCTGAATGCCTGTACAATTTTCACATACTTCCGAAAGGAATACAGTTGCGAACTTTATTAATTTACGTGTTATTTTCATTCAACGAGAAGAATGAAATTATGACTTGTATCTCACTCACATTTGGGTGTATCTGCACAATCCAGAAATTCTATACAGTGTCACAAACCTATTATGCCCTTCGAGCATGCAGTGCTGACTTCCAAAAATTTACGCAACTACATAGGAATGCTGCTGAATCAATAATCAGTATAACTCGTGAAAACCGATAATCTTGACATATTACTACAGACCTATCGCACATACATCCGCAAAGGTAAAACGGCTGTACAGCAAAATACTGGAGTACTTACGTGTCTCGATGCTGTGAGCTCTGTTACATTTAAAGTAACGTTAGTGAACTTCTGGCAACACCGCGCTTACCTGTAAAGAAAATAAATTTAGTGAGAACTATGTTGACAGCATCGTAAGGAATTTTAATTATTAAAATCTTATAGACACGACTTAGAAGTTAGATTTCGTAAGAACAATTATGAGGACAACATAATTTAGTGAAAAGGTGTTTTGCAAAGTGAATACGTAGATTTCATACAAGCAATGAATCACGATTAGGCCTTAACGTCTCGGCGAGGACTGGAAGATTAGGAACTGACCAGAAGAACGAATGGAACAAAACATGGAATGAAATGTCCCTGTGAAGGAAAGCAAGCTCGTATTTTCTTTCGCGTTTCAGGGGTACCACGGAAAACCTAAATCTGGATGACCGGACTTTGATCTAGTAAGACAACGTGAGAGGAATATTAAGTTCACGGACGATCACGTGATTATGTTATCTTCTGTTGATCACAAACCAAAGTCCTCAGTTTAACAGTTATAACGGAACCGGTCAGTGACAGACTTTCATTTTTAGTATACAACACGATACGTACGATAAAGTCGCCATGTGAGACTTTTCGCACAACGCGCTCGAAACCGTGGCAGTATTGAACGCGATGAACAGCGTCTACTTTGACTAGAGATTTACCAACTTAATACGCTACACATACGAGAAAGTCACTCAACATGTAAAAATAAAGGAAGACTGGATCACTGGAAATGTTTCCGTGAGAAGAGCAGTCAGACACGAAGACACAATCTCACCTACGGTATTCACCTTGGCTATGGTGGATGTGTTCAAGTGTCTAATCTGGGAACAGAAAGGTGTCAACGTAGATAGAAAACATCTCTATCATCTTCGCTATGCAGATGATATTATCCTCTTTAGCAGTGACACCAACGGTCAATAATGATCTGAGAACTCAAAGATGCTTCCCAAACTGTAGGCTCCAAAAATTAACTTTCGAAAGACCGTAGCCATGAGCTCAGTCAGTCTCCATCGAAAACCGTGTTCTGGAAGCAGCAAACGAATATATTTAACAGGAGATAAAAGCCACCTTCTGAAAGATAACCAGGCAGCAGAGATCAACTAGTACATAATTTCCAGCGTCACCATTAACTGTCAGCATTCTGACAACATAGATGACTTAACATGATTTTCACACAATGGGCCTCTTCCCATTGCCACACGTTCATAAACAAATTTTCACCAGCACTAAAAGCTTGGTTATGAAATTATTTAGGTTTGTGTACAGTACTGGGAACTTTCATACCTTATTTATTGGCCTATTAGAAGAAAGGAATACTCGACAAGATAAACTTAGGCGCGAAGCAAGTAGAATGCGTAGCGAAAGATGTGTCACGTTTTTATGATAGGTTGAGAGAGATGTAATAATTGCATGTTTCGTAACGGTTTCCACCGTTCTTTTAAACTAAAACAAGACTTATATGACTACTTGAATACAATGCATCGTATGTCTCCCCTCCCCTCATCTTACCTGTCACCGTTAAGAATATATGCAGCACCGTACTTAGAAAGCTGGTGGTATTCGTGTTACCTGCAATCATTTCACATTACACAAACGGATAACTGCTTTCAGACTGGTAGGAAAAATAGTTACCTGAGAAAAATACACTCTGTGTCGTTGTTGTATCGCAGGGGAGATGTTATTGACGACAGAATTCCGAGTAAGGTATAGGTATGTCATTGTTCAGTGGCTACGAGTGCGTCTGGTCCTCAGTCTCCACCTAAACTTAAATCTCGAGGGCTGAAGGTTTTACAACACGACTCTGCATTCCATGGGCGATATCCCCAGACGCTGTCGACCGACGAATTCCGTTCTTAATGGTCTGCTCGGTAACGACTCGAGCGTGCCCAAGAATAGCCTTAACTTGATACAGAGCGCGGAGGTGTGTGCTGAGTATTCTTATGTATTGGCAGCAGTTTTTAGTTCTACGACTTTTGAACTGCACATAAAACTACACAAAACAACAGAAGAAAAGAATAGAAAAGTTAAGTCGAAGCAATAGGAGATAATGAATATTCTGGTTCCCTATAACGTAATGATCTATGAATAGCGGAATCAGCATAAGGACCAACAATCCTGGGCTTAGAAGATATTACGTATTTTGAGGAAACAAAACAAAGTGTGAAGCAGAATAGGAGAATGTGAGAAAAATGTCAAGGAAGAAGATGAAACTGGATCATTTACAAAAAGTTTTCATCAGGTAAAGCTTTCATCAATCTGAAGGTTCATTTGAACATCTTACTGGCATACTACGTATGGTCGCATTGCCTGTGGTATGCATCTGCCTCCTTCTGACTTTTGAAAAAAATAATACTTACCAAGATTTTTATGGAAATTTCTACATTTTAACGTTGTCCTCAAACCAATGCGCAACTCGGCATGTCTCGTACGTACAAATCGTTGCCAGAGGTGACAGAGACAATTAAAGACTGGAAACAATAACGAATCAAGATCTGCGGTAATTTCTGCAGATAATCGTAAATTGCGATACCATCTTTTTTCAGAAATATTTTAGGTAAATCTCAGCTACAAATTATGTAATTCACATTTTCCAAATTTTTGCTTTATACGCAAGTGTATCTGTTAAAATTTTCTCTTTCCAAATTGGTATACAACATTTTTCAAAACTCTGCAAATTAATCTTGTGCCAAGAAAATGAATTATACTATAGATTCCATTTTACACGAATTACCAAAAGGTCTCATATCTCAGGTAAGTGCCAACCGATGAGTCACGCAGTTCTTCATGAAAGTTATTCATTCAGTAAATGGGAAACTGTTATTGTACTGCATATCAAAAATGGGCCTGGTTTTTCATAAGTACTCCCACGCGGCAGAAAAAGCCAAATATTCATTGTCTTAAGCACGTGGCGTATTTATAAATCTTAAGAATTATGTTTTTCACTCTTTTGAACCAAGAGTATGTTGCTAAATGAATCCTTTCATTTTTGTAAAGTTAAAAAAATATAGCTTTGCTTAAATTATTCATTATAGAAAAACATAAAATGAATATAAACTGTAATCTGAATAACTGCTGTTTCTGAAACATTCTAACATATAAAACAAATTGCGCTTCACAGCGGATGAGACGATGTATAGTCGTTGTTGAGGCTACATCTTGTACATAACTTGCGCATGATGCACCTTTTCTTTGTCTCACTTAGTTTTAGCAGGATGTGTGTGAAAATATTGCTTCCTGTGTTTATACACCATTTTCTCTGTGAAGTGCTGACGTGCTAACAAGAATCAGAAATGTGAAATAAACCAGTAAATATTGTGATCGAAGAAAAGCTTTGTTACCACGAATTATAAAAACCTGGACCTCTTTTACATCCCTAGACTACGGAGAAAAGAACATCGACTTCGGAACTGTTATACAGATAAGTACAAAATCATACTCAAATTCTAACTCTGTTATGAACTATACGTAATGTTGGCTATCCGATGATGTTAGAGATTTTCTGTAGTAGAGGTGTCCATTGCTAGAAGAGAATAAATTTTAATTTCAAATCTGCAGCAGTGTTTATCTCGTAAATCGTACAAGAAAGGGAGACATAATGAAATGGGAAACGCTAAAAGTACCAAAATAGGATATTTTCGATTTCCTTCCCTTTAAACTGCTGAGCGTGTCGTGGCTAATAACTTGAGATAGGTTGGAAGTACTAGAGAAGCGTCCTTGTACTTCAGAATACCTCCACTAGATTTGGCAGTGTAACTTCCTTCGTTCGTGACATAAATGTGTCGAGTGTGTCTAACGGCGGCGCTAAACGCATTGTAATCTGTTTCTCGCTCATTTTCCTGCAAGAAGCAAGCATTTATAAGGAAATGCAGAAGAGAGGTAACGAATAAACCACTGAAAGAAACACATTTTAATTTCCACATCAGAGGGCAACATTTCTTAATAGTGTACCACGTTTACGTTCCGGTTACAAACATTCCTCAGTGTGACGACGACCTGTATCCGCGGAAACATGGAATCGCAGTAGAGGTCGCTCTACTACTGCCCGAAACATCTCAGGTGGGATGTTGGCTACCTCCTGCGCTGTGCTGTCTGCAACCTCGAACATGTGTTAATGTCCTGTTGACAAAGCCTGTTTTCACGCAACCGCACAACCAGAAAGCAAATGGGTTCAAATGTGGTGATGTTGGTGGCCACGCAGTTTGCAACTTCCGAATCATGCTCTTCAACCACAGTGCGAAAAGAGGACCTCTCCGTATTCCTTTTATGCGTCGGCACTCGCGAAGAACAACAGCACAATTATTGTTGTTTTGATAAAAAAAAAGCCTTACAAGCCCTGCTCGGCTTGTCCAGATCTATGTAGACTCATCAGGTTGCCGTCCATGGGGTGGGTGCACGCAACGACTTTGGTTATATTGGGTTAGATAGAGCAGCAATCAGTCGTAGAATTAAGTTGCTTTAATATGACATTTACACTCACAACGCAGATCAGATTTCGACCTGTGTCAGGTCATTATCAATGCTAAAACAAATACAAGAGTATATATTACAATGTGATTTACAAAAGTTATAAGTCCATCACATCGTTGTCTTTTAATGTTAACATTACATACCAGCTGCGCCTGAAGTTTACAGTTTTGACGACATTTTTCATGTTACTACTTAGTTACTATACAACATAAATATTACAAAAAACGTCGTCAAAACTGTAAACTTCAGGCGCAGTTCATAGAGGGCGCCATACGCAAAACCGATGTGTACTGCGTCCGCAGCTCGTGGTCGTGCGGTAGCGTTCTCGCTTCCTACGCCCGGGTTCTCGGGTTCGATTCCCGCCGGGGTCAGGGATTTTCTCTGCCTCGTGATGACTGGGTGTTGTGTGATGTCCTTAGGTTAGTTAGGTGTAAGTAGTTCTAAGTTCTAGGGGACTGATGACCATAGATGTTAAGTCCCATAGTGCTCAGAGCCATTTGAACCATTTTTGATGTGTACTGTGAAACCAACATATAATTTAACGACGGTAATGGTTGAACTGTGTAAGCATTCACTTGAACACGAACAACTGCTACAATTCCGCACTGGTATGTAATGTTAACATTGAAAGACAACGATGTGATGGACTTATAACTTTTGTAAATCACATTGTAATATATACTCTTTATTTGTTTCAGTATTGATAATAACCTGACACAGGTCGAAATATGATCTGCGTTGTGACTATAAATGTCATATTAAAGCAACTTAATTCTACGACTGATTGCTGCTCTATCTAACCCTCTATGTAGACTGTCAGCAACTGCAATGTACAGTGGTGCTTGTTTCAACACTACGTTGCCGTACCAGTACCGACGCCTAACGGCAAGTCAAGACACAAACAATACTAACAACGGAAATCCTGCAGCGCCCAGTCTGAACATCATCACTTTAAAGTTGGGTACCCACATGGTAAATAGTCTTCTATACAGGCTCAAGGAACGAAAGTTTAATTATAACTACCCAGTATTTGTGACAGAGCATACGGGAGACGCGCGTGTACAGACATGTGTCAGCATCTGATTGGTGCATCGAGATCACAGTTTCCAGCATTTTCTGTGACGGGCAACTCTCCTGTTCATTAACAAGCGCCAATACCGTGTCAGTCGTATAAGTCTTTTCTGGACCAGTGTTTGGAAATTTGCGGTAAGGTCTTATGGGACCAAACAGCTGAGGTCATCGGTCCCTACGCCTACACACTACTTAATCTAACTTAAACTAACTTACGCCATGGACGACACACACACCCATGCCCGAGGAAGGACTCGAACCTCCGATGTGGGGAGCCTCACGGACCGTGACAAGGCGCCCTAGACCACGCGGCTACCCCGTGCGGCGGACCAGTGTTATTTTGACCACCCTGCAGAAGAATGATGTGGACGATAGAGGAAAGAAGTTGCTTTCAGCGAGCGCGGCACCAGCTTGTGGTTACAAAAGTGCTGCCCGTTCGTGTACTGCTATTTCTAGAAATGAAATGTATACCGTGTTTCGCCACAGTCAGACGACAGGAATTCTTAATTCGGGAAATGCCTGAGTGCAGTCCAAGAAAACAACCAGGCGCACATTCGGCACACTCCGGTTTCCGTCGCAATCTTTCCACTCACTGGCGGGGCATTTCCGCGTTAATCCCGAAGACGCTGTCGTTGGAAATTACCGAGTCTTTCTGTTAAAGTATGTGCTTATGTTTGAAACGACTGCCATCATCAACATCTTTACGGATTAAAATTGGTTGGTCAACGCGAACGGTTGTCTCGTATTAGGATGTGCTGTGTATGACCACCGAATGTAGTGCCTAGACGACGGGCAGTACATCCGAGCAGTCTGTTACAAGCAGGTGTTTAGTGAATGTAGTAGCACGTACCGACGTGACCAACTTTGAACGCGCAGTGTAATAATATAAGGGATGATCAAAAGGCTTCCGTTCAAAAGTCGTAGAGTCCAGAATCTAGATGCCAATCAGGCAAAATCGCCACGCGCATTGAGGCAATCATCCCACCACAACAGCTTTCAAAAACTACTATCTAAAATAGGGTCTGAAAATGTATTTTTGTCAACATACGGAAGGTAGATTGAAGTCACTGTCAACTATAAGTGTATGAGTGGGGTACCTATTTGTGATGAGACTCAAGTTTTCATTGAACTGTTCAGCAACTGTTTCATCTGAGACCGGGAGTCGGTAAAAGGAGCCAGTTATTAACTTATTCCGCTTGTCGAATATAACCTCTGCCCATACTAAGTCACAGGAACTATCTGCTTCAACGTCGCTTGTGAGCTGGAACACACATTACATTATTTTTCCTTAAGTTGTGCTTCTTGTTTCTGTTGTAGTGCAGATCATTACAATTACGGCTTTTCCCTACAAACCCTAGGATGCTTTCTCTGTGACCCTGTAAATACCAGAGCTAAACAATGTAGAACAACAACGTACGTTACAAGCATAGCATTCTGTATTACTTCATTTCCTTATTTCTAAAGCCGGCCGGAGTGGCCGTGCGGTTCTAGGCGCTACAGTCTGGAACCGAGCGACCGCTACGGTCGCAGGTTCGAATCCTGCCTGGGGCATGGATGTCTGTGATGTCCTTAGGTTGGTTAGGTTTAAGTAGTTCTAAGTTCTAGGCGACTGATGACCTCAGAAGTTGGGAAGTCGCGTAGTTCTCAGAGCCATTTGAACCTTATTTCTAACATTTTAAAATTGTATGTCGACTGTAGATGACATGTCAATCGTTAATGATCTTATCTCTATTTAGTGAACGTATTTTCAGTCGTATTTTAAACATTGTCCCGCTATTTTAGAGAGTAAATTAATATGGAGTATGTCGTTCTTCTTTCCAAACATTCACATACCCATTTCTTCTTTCCTTATTGTCTTTTGGGGGCCGGCCGAAGTGGCCGTGCGGTTAAAGGCGCTGCAGTCTGGAACCGCGAGACCGCTACGGTCGCAGGTTCGAATCCTGCCTCGGGCATGGATGTTTGTGATGTCCTTACGTTAGTTAGGTTTAACTAGTTCTAAGTTCTAGGGGACTAATGACCTCAGCAGTTGAGTCCCATAGTGCTAAGAGCCATTTGAACCATTTTTTGTCTTTTGGGCATGCAGTTGTAGTAATTAAAGTAGGCACAAATGCAGTGATCAAAAAGAAATGATTAGCGTACATTAGCATTCTCTTTACATCGTTCCTTTCTTGTTGCTCTCATGGCGATGGGTTGTTTCTATCGCAATCAGTAAGCGTGAAAGGAAGCTACCGTACAGACAGAGGGATCTATATTTATACTTGGCAGAACTAATTACATACTGACATAATCGTCGGTATTGCTTTCGTTTCCCAAAAGTTATAAATATTTCTATTTCGGAAATGAAGCTCTGTATTTGGCCAAGATGTCGAAGAAGAAGGTCCCTGGTTGTCCTGGTTGTATCGAGTAAGATGTGGAGACGGAGGTTTGAAAGCGGACGGAAGTAGGAAGGGCGTCCCTTACCTGAGGGATCGTATCTGGAGAAGGGGCAAGTGTGGCAAATGTCCGGCATTCATTGCGACTGCCCGAGTGCAGTGGGATGTGTGCCGTCGGTGGCGCCCGGTCGGTAAACACGCAGGCGACCAGGGCCGAGGTAAAAGTGTGGCGGCGGCGGCGGCGGCGGCGGCGGCGGCGGCGGCGCAGGGCCGCTAACCTAGAAACACAGTTGCCGCGCCGCGCTTCGCTGCCGTATTTACCTCTCCACGCCGGGCTACGCGGTGAACTCGGACCGGTTGCCCTCTTGTCCCACGCTGCGGAGGCACCCGGCATCTCGCTCTGGACGCCAACGCAGCTGCTATTTGTTCACCGTGGAGTTGTGCTCATACAGGTTGACAACTATTGAACTACATGAAATAAAATCGTCATACCTTCTGAACGGTTTGCGTTAGGACGTTCAGACTGCACGGTTCGCTGCGGTGTATGTCTGGAATTACTATGATGTGAATGTAAGATGTTAAACACGGTTTTCCGAAACTCCTTCACCAAAGAAGAAGAAGTAAATATTTCCGAATTCCAATCAAGAACAACTGCCAAGATGAGAAACATAGAAGTAGATATCCTCGGAGTAACGAAGCAGCTTAAATCACTTAATAAAGGCAAGGCCTCCGGTCCAGATTGTATACCAGTCAGGTTCCTCTCACGGTATGCTGATAAAATAGCTGCCGGCCGCGGTGGCTGTGCGGTTCTAGGCGCTTCAGTCCGGAACCGCGAGACTGCTACGGTCGCAGGTTCGAATCCTGCCTCGGGCATGGATGTGTGTAATGTCCTTAGGTTAGTTAGGTTTAAGTAGTTCTAAGTTCTAGGCGACTGATGACCTCAGATGTTAAGTCGCGTAGTGCGCAGAGCCATTTGAACCATTTGATAAAATAGCTCCACATTTAGCAGTTATATACAACCACTCGCTCACCGTACCTAAAGACTGGAAAATTGCTCAAGTTACACCAATACCCAAAAAGGGAAGTAGGAGTAATCCGCTGAATTAGATGCCTATATCACTAACGTCGATTTGCAGTAGGATTTTGGAACATATAGTGTATTCGAACATTATGAAGTACCTCGAAGAAAACGATTTATTGACATATAGTCAGCACGGATTCAGAAAATATCGTTCTTGTGAAACACAACTAGCTCTTTATACTCATGAAGTAATAAGTGCTATCGACAGGGGATGTCAAATTGATTCCATATTTTTAGATTCCCAGAAGGCTTTCGACACAGTTCCTCAAAAGCGTCTTCTAACCAAACTGCGTGCCTACGGAGTATCGTGTGCGACTGTATTCGTGATTTCCTGTCAGAAAGGTCCCAGTTCGTAGTAATAGACGGAAAGTCATGCAGTAAAAGAGAAATAATATCCGGCGTTCCCCAAGGAAGTGTTACAGGCCCTCTATTCCTGATCTATATAAACGACATAGGAGATAATCTGAGTAGCCGTCTTAGATTGTTTGCAGATGATGCTGTCATTTATCGTCTTGTAAAGTCATCAGATGATAAAAACGACTTACAAAAATGATATACAAATCTGTATGGTGCAAAAAGTGGCAATTGGCCCTGAATAAAGAAAAGTGTGAAGTTATTCACATGAGTACTAAAAGAAATCTCCTAAATTTCGATTATGCGAAAAGTCACACAAACCTGAAGGCTGTAAAATCAACTAAATACTTAGGGATTACAATTACAAATAACCTAAATTGGAACGATCACAAACATAATGCTGTGGGTAGAGCGAACCAAAGACTGCGATTCACTGGCAGAACACTTAGAAGGTGCAACAGGTCTACTAAAGAGACTGCTTACACCACGCTTGTGCGCCCTATTCTGGAGTACTGCTGTGCGGTGTGGGATCCGCATCAGAGAGGACTGACGGATGACATCGAAAAAGTACAAATAATGGCAGCTCTTTTTGTATTATCGCGAAATAAGGGAGATAGTGTCACAGACACGATACGTGAATTGGAGTGGCATGAAATTTCAATCACCAGTTTTCTCCTCAGATTGCGAAAACATTCTGTTGGCACCCACCTACATAGGGAGAAATGATCATCATGATAAAATAAGAGAAATCAGGCCTCGTACAGAAAAATTTAAGTGCTCGTTTTTCCCGTGTGCCGTTCGAGAGTGGAACGGTAGAGAGACAGCTTGAAGGTGGTTCATTGAACCCTCTTCCAGGCACTTTATTGTGAATAGCAGAGTAATCACATAGATGTAGATATAGATGGTTTTGTTTAGCGACGAAGCCTACTATGATTTGGAAGAGTTCGTCAACAGTCTTTTGGGGACTGAGAATCCGCATTTCGCGATCGAGAAGTCTCTTCACCCTCAACGGGTGACTGTGTGGCGTGCCATGTCCAGTCACGGAATAATCGGTGCGATATTACGCGACGGTACGTGAAGGTTTTGGAA
Source organism: Schistocerca nitens (assembly GCF_023898315.1). Lineage (NCBI taxonomy): Eukaryota > Metazoa > Arthropoda > Insecta > Orthoptera > Acrididae > Schistocerca > Schistocerca nitens. Next base: position 224,782,790 of record NC_064620.1, on the reverse strand, counting down.
GATGATTTCATCCTCATTATCCAAAGTGACCCTGATTTCGACAAGATGTGGTTCGTGCAAGACGGGGCTCGACCCCATCGAAGCAGCAGGGTGTTTGATGTTCTGTAGGAGCTCTCTGGGGACCACCTTCTGGCTCTGGGGTACCCAGAGGCCACTAGCACGGGACGCGATTGGCCGTCATATTCTCCGGATCTGAACACATGCGACTCCGTTTTGTGGGGCTATTTAAAGACAAGGTGTACAGCAATAACCCCAAAACCATTGCTGAGCTGAAAACAGCCATTCAGGAGGTCATCGACAGCGTCGACGTTCCGACACTTCAGCGGGTCACGCAGAATTTCGCTATTCGTCTGCGCCACATCATCGCCAACGATGACAAGCATATCGAACATGTCATAACATAAATTCGAAATGGAAATGTCGTGTGGCTAAGGCCTCCCGTCGGATAGATCGTTCGCCTGGTGCAAGTCTTTCGAGTTGACGCCACTTCGGTGACTTGCGTGTCGATAGGGATGATATGATGGTGATAAGGACAACACAACACCCAGTCCCTGAGCGGAGAATATCTCAGACCCAGCCGGGAATCATACTCGGGCCGTTAGGTACGACATTCTGTCCCGCTGACCACTCAGCTACCAGGGGCGGACACCTTAATCCGAATATCTGTAGTGACGTCTACATGTTGAATAAAGTATGTGCACGACGTAGTTTATAACAAATTTACGTTCAATAATTGTCACACTGTTATGTATGATATCCACGGTACTGAGCGTATACAGTTACGGTGTGAATGGCCACAGCTTGTTCGAATGGGAAGAGAGAGTAACATAAATGTAAAGAAAAAAAAATCTTTGTTATTAGGCGGCAACACGTGAGAGATTATGACACATGAGCACTAAAACCAAACAAGCGAAAGTTAAAAGGCGGGAGGAATATGTAGAGGACTTACGAATTATGTTCAGAAAGTTTCGGGAATTTCCATTTTTTGGAAATAATTTTGTTTATTCGTCTAGTTTATTGTTATCTCCAGCAAATTAGTCCCCATCAGATATTATACATTATGCCAGCGCTTTTTACAGTCCCCGAAACACTTCTGGAATTCATTCTTTGGGATGCGCTTTTAACCTCATCTAAGCTTGTACAACGACGGCCCTTTAAGGTTCCCTTTATTTTTGGAGACAGAAAAAAGTCACACGGTGCCATGTCTGGTAATTATGGAGGCTGGGCATATTCTGTTGTTTTTCGCCAAAAATTCAAGAACAAACAATGAAGTGTGAGCAAGTGCATTATCTGATGCAAAAGCTATGAACTTTTTCGCCACATATCCTGGCGTTCTTTTTTTCGGATTTCTTCCCGAAGACAACGCTGAACTTGTAGGTAGTACTCCATATTGATCGTCTGACCTTTTACCAAGAACTCGTGATTCACTATGCCGTTAAAATGGAAGGGAACAGTGAGCAGAGTCTTCACATTCGATCGCACGTACCGAGCTCTTTTCGGTCTTGGCGATCCGGAATGCCTCTACCGGGATGATTGAGCCTTATTTTCGACGTCATACCCGTACACCCACGTTTCACCATTATTATAACACGTTTCAATAGTATTGCATCGTTGTTGACTTCCTTTAGTGACCCGTGAACAACTTCCATCCGTCGCTGTTCTTCCGTGAAATTCAACACCTTTGGCACAACTTTTGCCGTCACACATTTCAGACCCAAAATATCGTAAACGATTTCATGGCATGAGCCAACTGATATCCCAACATCATCAGCAACACCTCCCATTGTGATTCGGCGATAGTTCATAAGCATTTCTTTTACTTTTTCCAGACTTTCATCAGTTGTTGATGTGCTGCGGCGTCCAGAATGTTCATCTTTATCTTCTCCACAGCCATTTACATCTACATCCATACTCCGCAAGCCACCTGACGGTGTGTGGCGGAGGGTACCTTGAGTACCTCTATCGGTTCTCCCTTCTATTCCACTCTCGTATTGTTCGCGGAAAGAAAGATTGTCGGTATGCCTCTGTGTGGGCTCTAATCTCTCTGATTTTATCCTCATGGTCTCTTCGCGAGATATACGTAGGAGGGAGCAATATACTGCTTTACTCCTCGGTGAAGGTATGTTCTCGAAACTTCAACAAAAGCCCGTATCGAGATACTGAGCGTCTCTCCTGCAGAGTCTTCCACTGGAGTTTATCTATCATCTCCGTAACGTTTCGCGATTACTAAATGATCCTGTAACGAAGCGCGCTGCTCTCCGTTGGATCTTCTCTATCTCTTCTATCAACCCTATCTGGTATGGATCCCACACTGCTGAGCAGTATTCAAGCAGTGGCCGAACAAGCTTACTGTAACCTACTTCCTTTGTTTTCGGATTGCATTTCCTTAGCATTCTTCCAATGAATCTCAACCTGGCATCTGCTTTACCAACGATCAACTTTACATGATCATTCCATTTTAAATCACTCCTAATGCGTACTCCCAGATAATTTATGAAATTAACTGCTTCCAGTTGCTGACCTGCTATTTTGTAGCTAAATGATAAGGGATCTTTCTTTCTATGTATTCGCAGCACATTACACTTGTCTACATTGAGATTCAATTGCCATTCCCTGCACCATGCGTCAATTCGTTGCAAATCCTCCTGCATTTCAGTACAATTTTCCATTGTTACAACCTCTCGATGTACCACAGCATCATCCGAAAAAAGCCTCAGTGAACTTCCGATGTCATCCACAAGGTCATTTATGTATATTGTGAATAGCAACGGTCCTACGACACTCCCCTGCGGCACACCTGAAATCACTCTTACTTCGGAAGATTTCTCTCCATTGAGAATGACATGCTGCGTTCTGTTATCTAGGAACTCTTCAATCCAATCACACAATTGGTCTGATAGTCCATATGCTCTTACTTTGTTCATTAAACGACTGTGGGGAACTGTATCGAACGCCTTGCGGAAGTCAAGAAACATGGCATCTACCTGTGAACCCGTGTCTATGGCCCTCTGAGTCTCGTGGACGAATAGCGCGAGCTGGGTTTCAGACGACCGTCTTTTTCGAAACCCATGCTGATTCCTACAGAGTAGATTTCTAGTCTCCAGAAAAGCCATCTCGTAAACCCTTATTTTACTCATGGCAGACTCATCAAAAGTAATACTCAGTATTTCTAAAACTTTGTTGTATTTTATTCCACATTTGTAGCAAATCGTAATGAAAATTCTCTGATCCATTTTTAAAGCGATTCGGTAATCGTCATTCAAATCTTATGGGACTTAACTGCTAAGGTCATCAGTCCCTAAGCTAACACACTACTTAACCTAAATTATCCTAAGGACAAACACACACACCCATGCCCGAGGGAGGACTCGAACCTCCGCCGAGACCAGCCGCACGGTCCATGACTGCAGCGCGTAAGCCCGCCGGCTAATCCCGCGCGGTGACTACTATTCCTATCTCCTGCAACGAGTACAAGGATTATCAGCAGCGGATTTCCCTCTACAGGAAGGATTTTGTCGATGATTTCTCCACCAGACCGTCACAATTACGGGATTTCTGTCATCAGTCCTCTTTACCGACGAAGCAACCTTTAACAGAAATGGCATCATAAGTCTGCATAATTGTCATCTGTGGGCTGCAAACAATCCTCGGGGATTGGTTGGGGCGTCTCACCAAATAAATGGCTCTTAGCACTATGGGACTTAACTTCTGAGGTCATCAGTCCCCTAGAATTTAAAACTACTTAAAAAACCTAACTAAGCTAAGGACATCACACACATCCATGCCCGATGCAGGATTCGAACCTGCGACCGTAGCGGACGCGCGGTTCCAGACTGTAGCATCTAGAACCTCTCGGCCACTCCGGCCGGCGCGTCTCACCAGCATCCGTTCAGCGTCAATGTGTGGGCAGGGATTCTTGGCGACCACGTACTTGGAACGGACCGGTTATTATTTCACAACCCCTCGACGGGGGAACGTACCTGGACTTCCTGTGGAATACTCTGCCTGGACTGTTGAGGTTGTACCATTCACAATACGACAGATTAGGGTCGGAGGCCCTGTAGTATGGTCCGCTAAATTACAGGACTGAAACCCCTGGATTTTTACCGCTGCTGGCATCTGAAAAGCGTTATGTATCAGCAGTTCCTGATATGCAGACCCTTTAATGGCGTTTTCACTACGCCTATGACGCTATCCAGAGAGAGGCTGGAACGTGCGAAAGTGTGTGGCAATCCATAACGCGACGTGTGAACGCGTGCAACGTATCCATGGAGGCCACTTTGAACGTCTCTTGTGACGTAGATGCGATGCATCTCTATAATGTGTTCCAGGTCAATTTTTTGTCTTTGCAAGCACACAGTCCATCTCCGGAAACATGTTCATAGGACATTTTTTCCTCCATTTACATTCAGGAATCCGTCCCTGCAGTTTGTCATTTTTATTAATGTTCACTCTCTATATGCGGATAGACCTGTCAACACAACTGTCGCTTCGTCACGGTGCGCGCGGTGTCCTCGTCGGAGGTTCGAATCCTCCCTCGGGCATGGGTGTGTGTGTTGTCCTTAGCATAAGTTAGGTTAAGTAGTGCGTAAGCCTAGGAACCGAGGAGCTCAGCAGTTTGGTCCCACAGAACCTTATCACAAATTTAAATTTTACCACAGCTGTCGCCAGCTTGGAAGAGGGCAGTATCTACGGTATCTTCATCACTAACTGTAGAAAACAGAGCAACGTTGGGTCACCGATAACGGTGAAATAATCATCCTCGTTTATGTTCATGGTAACGTGTACGAGTGATGCGAAAAATAGCCCGAAAACGTCACAGAATCATCTCTGGCTTGAACTACACGCTTCCCACACAGCAGGTCAAACCGCTCAGCCTTCAGTGCCCTCGACACCTCGCACAATTTAAATGGCCCAAAATCGCGATTTCTCGATGCGCACTACACGATTCCAGTGGCCTATTATCCAATTTCTGCGTTGTTTGGCCCACTGCACGCGTAGCTGTGTGTGCCAAGGTGAGCAATGACCTATTGAGAGATAACTGACTCTAAATGTCCATTGCCATCAGTTCCCTTAGTAACAGTCGCTTAGAAACTGGTTAGTACGGACCTGCAATCACAAACGGCAGCAGTTCCTGTTAGTTTTCTAACCTATTGTGAAATGCGTGATACTCGTCTTCGGTCCTCGTCGGTTATGACCTTTCGAAGACCAGTGTTCTTATGCTGTGTTACATGGCTACGAGTGTTACGCCATTCCTTGCAGACAGGTCGCACAGTCGGCGTTGATACACCAACAAACCGGGAAACATCAGTCACGCTGTTGTCAACGGCACGTCCGAACAGGATGGCCCATTTCTGCCGTTGTGTCACGTCTCCACATTGTCCTAATCATCATCATTTCATCCCCATCGACGCACAAGTCGCCGAAGTGGCGTCAAATCGAAAGACTTGCGCCCGGCGAACGGTCTACCCGACGGGAGGCCTTAATCACGCGACATTAATATTATTGACCTATTTTACTTCGCTGATCCCACAGGACTGACTGGCACAAACACTCCACTTCTCTGCTAACCTGCATGACTTACAGCAGCGAAGGGCGATCTCGTGACCTTGTCTACACCATCTACACCTCTCTAAAGCGACTATTGTGCTCTTAGAAAATGAGAAACTAATGTTTTGTTCGGTAAACTTAGTTCTATGACAAAAAAAAGCTGTCTCATTTTTCCATAAGTGTAAGCGTCAATAACTTCTAGTGTACTAGTGTACGTTAGAAAATTCGCGATATTGTACGCTGTAACTTAACCACGCCTTGATGTATTACTCCTTTCTGGATAAATAGGGCGTTTAAAAAGTAATCTCATGTTCCTACGGAAACTACTAGTCAAAATTAGAAGAATCCTGCGGCAGCCAGCTTCAAACGCCGGTTCTCTAAATTTTCTCAGTAGTGTTACTAAAAAAGAACGTCGCCTTCCCTCCAGGGGTTCCTGTTTGAGTTCCCGAAGCATCTCTGTGACACTTACGCGTTGTTCGGACTTACCGGTAAAGAATCTAGCGACCTGCCTCTGAACTGCTTCGATGTCTTCCTTCAATGCGACTTGGTACGGATCCCAAACACTCAAGCAGTACTCAAAAATAGGTCGCACCAGTCTCCTATGTGCGGTCACCTTTACAGCAGAACCACTCTTTCCTAAAATTCTCCCAATAAACCGAAGTCGATCATTTGCCTTCCCTACCACAGTTTCGTGATGACTGGGTGTCGTGTGATGTCCTTAGGTTAGTAGGTTTAAGTAGTTCTATGTTCTAGGGGACTGATGACCATATATGTTAAGTCCCATAGTGCTCAGAGCCATTTTTTGAACCTACCATAGTTTTTACATGCTCGTTCCACCTCATATCGCTTTGCAACGTTACGCCCAGCTATTTAAACGACTTCACTATGTCAAGCAGGACACTAGTAATACTGCATTCAAACGTTACAGATTTGTTCTTCCTACTCATACGGATTGACTTACATTTTTCCACATTTAGAGCTAGCTGCCATTCATAACACCGATTAGAAATTTTTGTATGAGTCGTATCCTCCCTATAGTCACTCACCTTCGACACTTTACCGAACACCACAGCACTATCAACAAACAACCGCAGATTGCTATACACCCTGTCAGCCAAATCATTTATGTATATAGAGAACAGTAGCGGTCCTGACCCGCCAGGGTAGCCCAGAGGGCTAACGAGCTGCTTCCTGGACTCGGGCAGGCGCGCCGGCCCCGGATCGAATCCGCCCGGCGGACTTACAACGACGGACGGTGTGCCAGCCAGCCTGGGTGTGGTTTTTAGGCGGTTTTCCCCATCCCGATAGTTGAATACAGGGCTGATCCCCACCTTCCGCCTCAGTTGCACGGCTCACATACATTTGCAACTCGTTCGCACTCTTTCACGATTTACACTAGACGCAGACAGTTGGGGCACACTGATTCCGTCCCACGGGGGTTCAGGGTGGCGAAAGGAAGGGCATCCGGACACCCCTTATAATTAACTCACCAAATCCGCTTAACCATAACAGCAGACCCTGCAAAGTCGAGATTAATGCTTGGAAAGAGCGAGAACAGTAGCAGTCCTATCACACTTCCCTGGGGAACTCCAGATGATACCCTATCTCTGATGACATACCTGTTGAGATGTGGGCCGTTGAAGATCTGCATTTTATTTACAGTTGAGGCAGGACTGAAAAGAAATGGCGCAAAAATACCACAATACGCACGTGTGGGCAGTTGCAAATCCTCGAGCTGTCATGGAGGTGAGGCATAAGGACAGCTTCAGTGTTAATATAAGGGCAGGATTTTTGAATTGCAAACTCATAAGGCCATACCTTTTAGCGAACAGATAAATAGGCGCTTGGTACCACCGATTTCCGAGGGCTGAATTAATAGTGCTGTTGGAAAACGTTGCCCTTACAGAAAGGCGGCCATGGCTTTTGGACGACGGAACACCTCCTATCTTCTACGAATTGTGCGACAGGAACTCGCCGAAATTTTTCATAGAACAATGGACTGGTGGAGGAGGTCCGGTAGCGAGGAATCCCCTTTCACCGGACGTGAGCTCGTAGGGTTTCATCAATGGGAGGCACTTAAAGCCATTGGTGTTTGCTCAATTCGTCGACAATGCGCAGACGTCACAGGAGCATCTGACTAATTCATGTGACGCTATTCGAATGGAGTCAGGTGTACTTGAAAGAGTGCGTGATTCACGCCGAAGAAGGGCTGAAGGGTACGTCAGCAAGCGTTGTAAGCACGTGCAGTGCTGCCTGTTGTGCTTACTTCTACGCTAATGCGCACGTGGGAATGATAGACCAGATTGGCTAGTTAGTCACTTACGTATTCCACACATCTTTTGAACGATTCTTTTATCGAAATGATGTGTAACGACTGAATTTACAGGATATGTATACATGATTTGCGTTAAAATTAACGAACACTTTTTTATGTCCTACTCGTGCAGCTACACTTACAAGCAAGGGTCTTTTTCAGGCTACTGGTTTTTAAACAGAAATTCGTCCATGGAATAGGAGGAGTTGGCAGCAGAAATAATTTTAGGCCCACAAAGGAATTGCGGACATTGCTTGAAATCAATGGAGAACGTTGAAAATTTGTGCCAGACCGTGATTCGAATCCAGGTCTGCTGCTTACTAGGCAGATGCTCTGACCACTAAGTTATCCAGACACAATGGTCATTGCACCTGCACGGACTACAGTCTCCCGTGAGACCCAAATTCTCAACTTATCTACACACTACTAATGCAGTGCCCCTAGCCCGTTATCCTCATTACTCGCAGCATTTCGCCGATTCACGTAAGCACTCGGGCCTGGTGTTCATCTGCACTGAAGAGGTCATTGGCCGCCTCGCCTTAATTATATGTACATATCCGAAAGAACAGACACCATATATATAGACAATTTTAGGTTAAAAACGTGCCTGGCTGCCTGTCAGACGTTTATGTTATTGGGCAAATGATCAAAAAATATTGTTGGCGGATACTGAACTCCTTTCTGAGCCACGACAGCATTAACAATGGGTTCAAATGGTTCAAATGGCTCTGAGCACTATAGGACTTAACATCTGAGGTCATCAGTCCCCTATAACAGAACTACTTGAGCCTAACTAACCTAAGGACATCACACACATCCATGCCCGAGGCAGGATTCGAACCTGCGACCGTAGCGGTCGCGCGGTTCCAGACTGAGGCACCTAGAACCGCTCGTCCACAGCGGCCGGCTAATAATGGGTAATAAAGGTTATTTTTCCCTCTAGTGTCGGAGGTAGAGAACATCTTCTGAAATTGTGATGGATTATTTATGACGAATTTCATTAGCGAATGTGTGTTTTCCAGTAGTGCAACTAAAATGTCCAACTGCTTGAAGAGGTACCTACACGACGTTCGTGAGTGAACACCACGTTTTATTCTTACTTCTCGGTTTTTTATAATCAACACTTCCTTTTTAAGTGATGATTTACCCCATAAAATTATTCCATAAGATGTAGTTGAGTGGAAATTTGCAAAACATGTTAGGTGGTTGATTAATTTGTTTCCAAGAATAGCAATGGTACGAAGAGAAATACTTGATTGTTTGAGAATCTTAGTAATACGCTTCTTCCAGTTCAAGTTCGTAGCAATATGTTCACTCAAAAATTTGAAGCGCTCTGCCCCGTTTATTGATTCAATTCATGTGCTACATCAGTTGTTGGTGTGACTATTTGATGAACAGTACGGAATATAGGATGCCTTCTTTCAAAATTAAGGAACAGTCTATTTTCAGAGAATCTCTTAATAACTGTTTGGAAAACATAATTAACAATTTCTTCTGTGGCTTTCTCTTTAATGGGATTTATTATAACACTAGTATCGTCACCGAGCAGTACCGATTCTGCTTGTTGAATGTTAAGTGGAAGCTCATTCACATACAGTATGTAAGGAACATGAGTGCACCCAAAATTGAACGCAGAAAAACTCCCTTTGTGTAGTGTCCCCAGCCATATATTTATATATATAATATATTTAAAAATATATTACGCAAATTTTACAGCGGCACCTGCTTATGTGCCTAATAGACCGCTTCGCGAGTCACAAAAATGTATTCCTAGCTGCCGTACACGAAGCCAATTTTCAGTAGTACAAAAAATTAACGCGAATAAGTAGTTGCAGGAATCGAAAAAGTGCAAATTGTGCGCGCTGCAGTTTACATCATTACGACCTTGGCAGGCAGCGGGTCGACCATTAGGTCGAAACAGAGTTGGGGCCATTACAGAGACCATTAAATGAACATCGGTTGTTTGCTACTGTGTGTGTGGATAATTAGAGGCGCTCCCGGATTGATGAGCCGACCCGGCCGGAGGCGGAATTAGCCGCGCGCCTCTCGTTACACACACACACACACACACACACACAGCTATAGGCCTAATACACGGCGGCCCCTGAATTACGCGGCAACGCGACCGACCCACCGGGGGACGGGGAGAAAGTTGAAAGAGAGGGGGGGGGGGATTAGGGAGGGGCAGGGGCGCATTTCTGAGCGCTTTTGTTTTTGTTCCGCGCTTCATTTACAATGCAGAGCAGGGCTGCTGAGGGCCCCTATAACTTTCGGATTCGCTGCGGAGAATTAGCCGCCTTCCGGAGATAACCGCGACCGCGTCTCTTCTGCGGATATCCCCCCCCCCCCCCCCCCAGCGTTTTCCTCCTAGCCCAGCCCTCCACGTTGTGAATCCATCATCTCACCCTCATCGCCATTGTGACGACATTGGATTTCGTATCAACATTTGGATAAGGTAGCGGTGGTGCCTTTATTTGCAGTATCTAGAGTTACCTTCGCATGCTGCAAGAGGAGGCGATTTCCGCTTGCGGTTGTATAAGGCGGTGCGCAAGCACCTTACAGATAGAGCTGCTTGAGCAGTACGTTGGTCACACAGTCTGCTCGCCACGGGGATGAAAGTCATGTAGGTACTTCTGGTAATACGCCCTCGTTTCGCTGCCACGCCACTTGGAGCGCTGCAAAGTTATCAGTCCGTCATCTCGCTTTCTTGTTGGCTGATTTTTAGTCTTCCACGTTTGTTTCTGTTTCATAGCTAACAGAAATTGGTTTCATCACGGTGTGCTTCTAATTAGGCTTTCTCGTGTGTATTGCACTTTTGGACTTGCGTTCTAAATTCTCGTATTCTGATTTTGTACTTCTCGCAGCCGTAATACTGGGTGGAGTAAATGATTCCAAACTGTTTTTTGTTTCATATTAAAACATAAGTTGTTATCGTTGTAACGCTCAGTTTAGATGTATTCTAACTATTTTGTACTCTTATGTTATTTTTCTTTGCACTCGTCGTCTGTACTTTCTCGCATTTAACGGAGAACTCCATCTTAGCAACTTTTGACCATACCGGCATTCAGCTTTATTGTATCTTACCACGGAATGAGTATGCAATTCAGCTTTGTATGGTGTTCCTTCTGCCACTGAGTGGCATGCATTTCAGAGTCGCTTGCGGAGTACGAAAGTAGCTGTAGATAAGTAGAAGAAGAAGGATGAGATTAGTATTTAACGTCCCGTCGACGACAAGGTCATTAGAGACGGAGAATAGGCTCGGATTATGAAAGGTTGGAGAAGGAAAGCGTTCGTGTCCTTTCGAAGAACCGATCCCGGCATATGTATTAAGTGATTTATGGATATCACGGAAAAACTAAATCAGGACGGCCGGACGTGTGTCTGAACCGTCGTTCTCCCGAATGCGAGTCTTATGTGCTGACTACTGCGCTACCCCGTTCGGTCTGTAGAAGAGTCTGCCCTATGATTTGTAGTTTTGGCGAGTAAACTGTTCCTTCCTCGCAAATGTTAAAAATGTAACAGCTGTCACGCAAATGTTTTCACACGTTATTAACAGCTACTAAAACAGCACATTTCAGTAGAAGTCATTGAAAATTTCGGTGGAGTCTATTAAATGCGAGTGTACAAAAAACGGATGGTAACAAAAAAACATAGAATACGAGCAACATACTTACAGTGCATTTAAATCGAGCAGTTCATACACGGATTTCTAAGCACTAACAAACAGACATGAATCCACAGAATACCACGTGACGACACTAGTTTCCACTTCATGTGAAACAAGAAGAAATATGGAATCATGCACCATACCTAATATTACGGATTTTACGGCAATGAAGCAGAATAAGAGTAACATATTTACTCTGCAATTCAAAGACAGCAATAAGCACACGTTGGCCGTAATCAAGAACACAATTTCGACTTAATAACAACCACACAATCGAAATTTCAACACCGGCTTTTACAAATAAATACATTTTAATACCAGACTACCAGATCCACCCATAAAGTATAGCTCCAAAATATAATCTTCTACTACTAGTATTTCGAAAAGCAATAATACGGATTTCTGCGCCATATTTCTCGTATTCAAAGTTCACTGCCACGCCATTAGGAGCGACAATGTCGTTGTCTGCTTCCGTCTCGTAACACAGGCCTTGAACTTTGTGACGTGTCGGTGTCCTGTGCTGCTGGTAGCGGCGAGCAAGTCAAGATAACCCATGAGTGACCAGTGCTAACTTGGAAAGGCGGTAGGTTTTCCTGAATGTGACGGGCACCCACGTATAATGACGTCGGTTCATTCGTGGCAATGCCATTGCTGGTTTGGAGCATTTCCATACCGCGAATCCAGGGCCTAATTCTGCCACGAAGGTACTTTACTGAAGTGTAGCTGCTTAGAGACTGTTCTGGCAGTCCGTATCACCGTACAATGGATGTCCTCCACCTTCATCTACATAGATACTCCGGAAACCACCGTACGCGGCCGGCTTGGCGTAGAATACCCTGCCGCACTACCACTCATTTCCTTTCCTGTTCCAATCACAGATAGAGCGAGGGAAAAACGACAATCTATGTGCCTTCTTATGAGCCCTAATTTCGCATATCTTATCTTCGTGGTCCTGACGCGCAATGTATTCTGCAGTAGTACATCTTAACTAGGCTTAGTTGTGCCCAAGGCGAGTGGTGAAGGTACGAGGGTTATTCAGAAAGTAAGGAACGATCGGTCGCGATATGGAAAATACAGTGAAAATCTGATGAAGCTTTGCACAGGTGCGTTGGGCACTGTGTCTAGTACGTCCGTCGATCGCATCATGTCTCTCTTTTCAGTTCTGAGCTCACAGCGAGAACGTAAAGATGGCTAGAAATTAGCGTCACCCGCCAAGTATGAGGGCCTGGCGAAAGATTTCATCTGAAGCTATGCAATCCACATAACATAACTGTCATGCGGCTCTCTCTACACGACAATTCTCGGCCGCACTCTGCAGGGGCAATGAAGATGCTCCTGCAGCGTTTTCGATGGGAGTGTTTGATCACCCACAATACAGCCCGTAATTGGCCCCTGAGGTTCATCTCTACTCAGACGAACCGCTGGCTATGAAGACAATATTTTGACACAGACAACGAGCTGAAGTCTAGAGTAGAAAATTACCGAAAAGCACTGGCGGCTGTCTGCTGTAACGAGGGAATTGAAAAGTTGGCACAACGCTACGACAGATGTCTACGTCTGAGCATCGACTGAGGAGTAGCTGGAGGGTGTAGCTAACTGTTGCAAATAAAACAGCTCTGATTTTCACTATGGTTTCCATTCCGCGACCTATCGTTCCTTACTTCCCGAATATCCCTCGTACTACTTGAGAGGGTCTGTCTCCATAGTACTCGTGGGAGCTTGGCAGCCCTATCATTTACGTTTCTTATTGTATTGGACGCTGGGAAGTCAGGAACCAACCATTGAGGTACAAGATGTAAATGTATGTGTTCCTTTCACTTAAGATTACAACGGGGGTGCCAACAGTAACTATTGTATACTCTTGTGATTTAAACTGATCAGTAAATATTGCACCTCCTGGGCGGCATCTTTCCGTAAATGATTTTGTTCTGAACCATCTGTACTGATACATCTTGTGGAATCGTTCGAAGCAGCTTTGTCACGCAATGTCGGATAAGCGCATCATTTTAGGAAATGAGACCTGGAGCTACCAATACTATCAGGATACCAAGCGAGAGTCAATGGCATGGCGTTCATTGTCTTCTCCGCTTCTACAGGATAGAAATTCATGATGGATCGAGCCCTTGATGTCGAAAAAGGAGATAAACATCATCGTAAACTTGGAATTTGACGGCTGACTTCTTTTGGGTGGCGAGGAAGACAATTAATACCACGCCTTTGACGGTCGCTTGTTCTCAGCATCATATGATACTACTGGGCTTCATCTCCTGTAATGATTTCGTGAACACAGTGCTTCGAGCCATTCCACAAGATGTGTTTGATGACAGTTTCCAACATCTTTACAACCGATGTCAGGACTGTATTGTAGCTAATGATGATTACTTTCAACGCAAGTAATGGTACTTTGTTTGTAGCCCAGGTTTCCTTTATTTTCTGAGACCTTTCGCCGAACTTTTCAGACACACCTCGTACACAGAAAACGGAGTGACCCAGAGAAAAAAATGTCAGGGCTTGATTGCCTTGTCATAGTTTTGTTTGACATCTCTTCTCTCGGTCTTCTGTTCTTCCGTAAACGTGTAATACACATCCAGTAAGAAAAAGTCGGCGTGACAAAAATGTTTTATAGCAAAAACAAAGAAACCTTCTCCGCCACGTCAGGTTGCGAAGTGCTCGGGCGCCATCACAGCCAGGCCACTGCTTATGACGATGAGCAATCCACACTCTTAGAGATCGATGCATAAGAAATGAGGTATTCGCGAAATGTCGGCATCGTGGGTTTACCAGTGATTCATCCACAGAGAGGATACGGATCGGGAGCCCACTTGTGCTGACAGATGTGGAAAGCATCTGTAGATGTTTTGTTCTTAGAGTGGGGGTGCATCAGTTGCAAACAGAGCAACCACACACAAGCACAAATCCATTTTAGTGGAAAATCCCTTCAGCTGGATTGGTTCGTGTTACATCGTTGCCCAAATGAGCTAGTGTTCCCTCCCCAATGATACCTATGTTAACAAAATCTCAAAAATAGTAGACAGATTGCCGTTAATTTCAAAACATGAGAGGACAACAATTACTTAGTTCCACACACACACACGCACAATCAAACGCGCCCACTTACGACACCTTCTACAACCAAAATGCTTTGTTTTCGACAAGAAACAAGTTTCGAATGAAAGTGTAGATCATTATTGTGTACTCAACTGCTATGAAGCATGCCTGGTGGATAAAAAATAAGAGAGGCGTTGTGCATCACGGTATGCTTTTTGTTAAAATTCCGAAGGGCGACGTTCGTAGATGAGGCAACCTATATAATGTTTCCTTTTAGGTGTATTTAGTGAAAAGACAATGAATGTAAAATTAAAGAAGTTCGAGTTCACACGGTAGCTTGCTAACAACCGCCCTTGTAACTCACCTATCGTGACTGGAACAGGAGAGGAAGAAAGTGACCGTCACGCTCCATAAGGTGGTTTAAACGAATAGAATATATATAGTAGCATACCCTATTCGCCCTATCCGGTGTAATAAAGTCTTATTAAAGTTTACTATTAATGCAAATGACGATGTTAATCTGGGAATGGAACTCTTTACGAAAGTAATGTATTGTATTGCTGTAATGTATTGGCTTGCATAGTCTGAAAACACTATGTACACGTTAATGCGTCGTTAATCCCCTCAATATCGTGAAATATTTAAAGTAATTCAAATTCAATATCGCCATACTCATCCTGAGACGCTATGTTATTGTCGCCACACTCAATTTTTTTAAATATCTAACAATTTTCCTTTATTTGTATTTTACATTATGCGTATCGGGAAATGATTCCCATTTTCAAATTCGTTTTCTTCTCTGTGCTGCACTATTTTTTTCATGGTGTTTTTTATGTTTATGATGCTGCAGCGTTGTGTTGCCATTCCTGTAATGTATAAAAACGAGCAAATTTTTAGTTGTCCTTTCTATGCAGTTAGTGGAGAAATGGGGAAACACTTGCACTAACAGTTGTCTTGTTGTCCAGTAGTGCTCAATCTCGCACATGTTAAACATCACGCACAATTTTCTGTGCCCAGTATACATCGAGAATAACTTACATAAACAAACAGTTACAAAGATCTTTTTAGGTGTAGTCAACAGAGATAATGCTGCAGGTCTTCCATATAGTATAATATATTTTCGTACATCGCGTATTTATCTTAGCAATCTGGATCATAAATTGCTCATATCTGTTTACAGTGGTGCTGATTTCTATGTGTTATTATGTTTGTTTAAGTATGCTGCCGAAGAAATTCACTGATCCACTTTCAGGTTTTTTGCTTAATGTTTTAGCTTCATATTTTTTTCTAATGTGAATGTATCTCCAGATCTTGTAAGAGATCAAGCTTAATGCTCTTTATTTACTCGGGTTGGGTTGTTTTGGGGAAGAGAGCAGACAGCAAGGTCATCGGTCTCATCGGATTAGGGAAGGACAGGGAAGGAAGTCGGCTGCGCCCTTCCAAAGGAACCATTCCGGCATTTGCCTGGAGCGATTTAGGGAAATCACGGAAAACCTAAATGAGGGTGGCCGGACGCGGGATTGAACCGAATGCGAGTCCAGTGTGCCAATCACTGCGCCACCTAGCTCGGTTATTCACTCGGTGGAGTACTTCGATGTTTTGCTCCACTGTTGTGTACACTGATCAGCCAGAAACTTATGACCATCGACCCTCTATCGAGATAATCCAGTTCAGGAGGCAGCAGTGTCATCTGGCGAGGAATGGCTGCTAGTCAGACACACGCACGTTGCAGGCAGTATCAGTGAGCGCGCTGTCCGTTTGCAGATTGGGGAAGGCGCGCGATCTGCCGGAGTCGGATCGGGGGCAGGTTGTGATGGCCCAGAGGCTCGGCACGATAATTTCGGAAACTGCACGACTTGTCGGGTGTTCGGGGTGTGCTGTGGTGAGTGTCACGTGGTGACACCAAGTCCTGACGTCGTGGTGTTGGGTAGCTACCCCTCATTACAGATGTCGGATGTCGAAGGCTGGGCAGACTAGTAAAACAGGACAAGCGGCGAATTGTGGCGGAATTAACATCAGGCTTTGACGCTGGGCAGAGTACAAGTGTGCCTGAACACACAGGGCACGGAACACTCCCATTGGGCCTACGCAGACGATGACCCGAGCATGTAGCTATGTTAACACCACGACATCGGCTACTATGACTGAAATGGGCACGTGACCATCCGCATTGGATGTCGGCGCAGAGACAGAGCGTTGCATGGTTCGATGAATCCCGATACCCCCTTCATCATGCCGATGGGAGGGTGTGAATCCGTCATCTTCCACGAGAAAAGTTCCTTGACACCTGTACTGCAGGACGGAGACAAGCTGACGACAGCTGCGTTATGCTCTGGGGAACGTTCTCGTGGGCATCCATTGGTCTAGTGGAGCTTGTGCCAGACAACATGACGGTCAGGCGGTCAGGGAGGATCGTGCGTACACCCATTCGTGACGATCACGTTTCACGGCGGCAGAGACATTTTTCAACAAGATGTCACAACGCCAGGGGTGTGACGGAGTGGCTCGAGAAGCACAGTGGCGAGTTCCAGTTAATGTGCTGTCCTCGAACTCACCAGATCTGAATCTGGTCGAGCACATCTGGGATGCGATTGAACGTGGCCTCAGAACTCATCGCCCCGCTCTCCCGAATTGACGAGAATTCGTTGGCTTGTGTGTGCAGACGTGGTCCAGCTCCCTCCAGTAATCTACCAAGATCTCATCGCTTCCATGCCACGACGCTTCGCCGCTATTATTCGTGCCAAAGGGTGACACACCGGCTATTAGGTAGGTGGTCATAATGCTCTGATTTGTGTCTGTTGTGTGGCAGGTTTCTAATGCGCTCTGCTTACATGATGTTGAAGTCTCGGACTGTTTGTCGTAGGATGAACATGGAGCACTCTGGCATGTTACTCTCTATATTCCAAAGCCTTAGTTTAGGTCACGATTATACTTTACCTCAGTTGTTTCAGTATTTCTTAGAGGCAGAAAACCCAATTTTTGCTTTTGGTTTTTGAAAATATTTCCGTGCGACCACCTTAGGAAATGTAGTCCATCAACAAAGGAGGTGGCTTACAAAACACTCGTTCTACCTATACTTGAGTAATGCTTATCAGTGTGGGACCCGTACCAGGTCGGGTTGACAGAGGAGATAAAGAACATCCAAAGAAGAGCAGCGCGTTTCGTCACAGGGTGATAGCGTTACGGAGATGTTTAGCAAACTGAAGTGGCAGACTCTGCAAGAGAGGCGCTCTGCATCGCGGTGTAGCTTGCCGTCCAGGTTTCGAGAGGGTGCGTTTCTGGATGAGGTATCGAATATATTGCTTCCCCCTAGTTATATCTCCGGAGGAGATCACGAATGTAAAATTAAAGAGATTCGAGCGCGCACGGAGGCTTTCCGGCAGTCGTTCTTCCGGCGAATCATACGCGACTGGAACAGGAAAGGGAGGTAATGACAGTGGCACGTAAAGGGCCCTCCGCCACACACCGTTGGGTGGCTTGCGGAGTATAAATGTAGATGTAGATGTACGGTCGCAGGTTCGAATCCTGCCTCGGACATGGATATGTGTGATGTCCTCAGGTTAGTTAGGTTTAAGTAGTTCTAAGTTCTAGGGGACTGATGACCTCAGACATATGTCCTATAGTGCTCAGAGCCATTTGAACCATTTGAAAATATTTGCAATCTTCTGTGACATATCGCCAGTGTTTGGGATGCTAGCTATACATTTGTTTTTGTCTTTTTGCTCTATGATGTGGTTTGTGTGTGGGTATTTCTACACTTCGTCTACTACTGTGTCAACCGTGATAGCAGAAAATGATTTATAAAGAAACCCACTGTTATCACAGTAGCAGGCGTTCACGAACCATTTCTGGAGGATCAAAAGCAGACGAGAGTAAAGTGACAACAGGAGCACGGTGATTAACGTTGGAATGGTTTAAATACGTCCTCTGCCGGTTTGGTGGCTGCAAACGGTTCACATTCTACGTCTACATCTACATTTATACTCCGCAAATCACCCAACGGTGTGTGGCGGAGGGCACTTTACGTGCCACTGTCATTACCTCCCTTTCCTGTTCCAGTCGCGTATGGTTCGCCGAAAGAACGACTGCCGGAAAGCCTCCGTGCGCGCTCGAAGCTCTTTAATTTTACATTCGTGATCTCCTCCGGAGGTATAACTAGGGGGAAGCAATATATTCGATACCTCATCCAGAAACGCACCCTCTCGAAACCTGGACGGCAAGCTACACCGCGATGCAGAGCGCCTCTCTTGCAGAGTCTGCCACTTCAGTTTGCTAAACATCTCCGTAACGCTATCACCCTGTGACGAAACGCGCTGCTCTTCTTTGGATGTTCTTTATCTCCTCTGTCAACCCGACCTGGTACGGGTCCCACACTGATAAGCATTACTCAAGTATAGGTAGAACGAGTGTTTTGTAAGCCACCTCCTTTGTTGATGGACTACATTTTCTAAGGACTCTCCCAAAGAATCTCAATCTGGCACCCGCCTTACCAACAATTATTTTTATATGATCATTCCAATTCAAATCGTTCCGTACGCATACTCCCAGATATTTTACAGAAGTAACTGCTACCAGTGTTTGTTCCGCTATCATATAATCGTACAATAAAGGATCCTTCTTTCTATGTATTCGCAATACATTACATTTTTCTATGTTAAGGGTCAGTTGCCACTCCTGCACCAAGCGCCTATCCGCTGCAGATCTTCCTGCATTTCGCAGTAATTTTCTAATGCTGCAACTTCTCTGCATACTACAGCATCATCCGCGAAAAGCCGCATGGAGCTTCCGACACTATCTACTAGGTCATTTATATATATTGTGAAAAGCAATGGTCCCATAACAGTCCCATGTGGCACGCTATTAATCTGTAAGGAACGGATACGTGGCCGCGTGCCTTGCGATAGTGAAGGGCGCCAGTGATTGTCTAGGAATGAGTCTGGGAGCGAGGGAATTACAGCCCCGCGCCGGCGGCCCCGATGACGCAGCGTGGACGCGGCCCCTGTCACTCGCGGCGGCTGGCGGCCGGCGGCCGGTCGGACCGCATTCCAGGCGGCGCTGCGAGCTCTGCCCCCTCCCCCGGCCCAGGGGGAGGGGGAGGGGGGCGGACCCCGCATTCCTGCGCGCCGGCCCTGCCCTCCTCAGCTGCGCCTGCGCGCTGCGCCACAAAAAACGGCGCGCCAGCGCCCCGCGCCACTACTGTGCAAACGCTGCGTACTCTCCACTCACTACTAGCGCCGCCGCTTCCGCCACTCAGCGCCGGCAGTGCCCGCTTTTCTCGGTGCTGCTAATCACCGGTCGCGCCTTCCGCTGCTGCCAAATTTTTAATCGGGTTTTTCCCACCCACGGCTGGATAAAGGCGTTTTACAGACTTCACCTCGTATTCCAATCTTCAGTATTGTTAACCTCCCTCAGGTGCGACTGTTAAGGCGTGTAGCAACTTCGGCAAGCACTTGATGAAGTGTTTACACTGGAACAAAAACTTGCGCAAGTTGCTCGGGCAAGTCAATTTAAGGTACCTCCTTAACTGTTTCCACCACAGTTTCGTGGTGAGTCAGGCAAGTGAATGTTTACAGCCGCCATCGCTGTTGTATTATTATTATTGAAAAAAAATTAAACAGCAGCACATGATCAGCAACCGCTGTACGTGACATTTTTTGACTCGTGGTCTTGCGGTAGCGTTCTCGCTTCCCGCGCACGGGATATATATATATATATATATATATATATATATATATATATATATATATATATATATATATATATAGCGAGGTGGCGCAGTGGTTAGCACACTGGACTCGCATTCGGGAGGACGACGGTTCAATCCCGTCTCCGGCCATCCTGATTTAGGTTTTCCGTGATTTCCCTAAATCGTTTCAGGCAAATGCCTGGATGGTTCCTTTGAAAGAGCACGGCCGATTTCCTACCCAATCCTTCCCTAACCCGAGCTTGCGCTCCGTCTCTAATGACCTCGTTGTCGACGGGACGTTAAACACTAACTACCAATATATAAAGTCCGTAGCTCGTGGTCATGCGGTAGCGTTCTCGCTTCCCGCGGGTTCCCGGCTTCGATTCCCGGCGGGGTCAGGGGTTTTCTCTGCTTCGTGATGACTGTGGTATTGTGTGATGTCCTTAGGTTAGTTAGGTTTAAGTAGTTCTACGTTCTAGGGGACTGATGACCATAGATGTTAAGTCTCATAGTGCTCAGAGCCATTTATATACTGAAAAAAATGGTTAAGAAACGGAAAAAGTTGAGAAAAGAAAACTTGCAGAGGCTTCAACATTTTAAGTTATCAAGAAACACTATCGAATGATCAAAAATCACTCATATCAAATACTTCCTGAGAATTTGGTATGCAAGTTTCGCAAATCTCTCTTCTATTGCACAATAAAATATTCGAAAACTAGACACAAAAATGCTGCAGGTTGCATCAACGAGAGATCATCTTTTAATTACTATTCGATTTTTGCAAACATTTGTTACTTTTATTAAAAGCATAAAACATTCGAAAATAAGATACCAAAATTTTGCGACCTATACAACGAAGAAACCACTTTTTAATTACTCTTTAATTTCTGCAAACTGTATTTACCACTTTCATTACAAATGTAATTTCATTCGGAAACAAGATACAAAAATGTTGCAGGCTGTATCACCAAGAGAGGGCCTTTTAATTACTCTTCGATTTTTGCAAACAAAACTTATTATTAACGTTTATGTTTACGCATAAATTTAAACACGTCTCTACTGTCATTCTGCTTTCCCTTCAGCTGATCGAGATTAATCGGTAAATCTATTTCGCACTTTCTTCACTGACGGTGGCCATTTATTGGGTTTGGGGGTTCCAGTGGTACATTTGTTTCTGTCCATCTGTCTTTGTGCCATTCTCCTTTTCGACAATGACATTTTCGTATCGGCATTCAACACACAAAAGTTCTGCGAGTTTGAGAAAAACTTCCAACAGCCAGTATGTTGTTGCAACAGGATGCTAGGAAGTGTTTGTACTAGCTAGCGGAGGAAGCTGCTTATGTAATTTCACGAAAGTGGCGGAAGTCGACTTACTGGAGGTGTTTCAACGTCAAATAACTTGCAAAAGTACCTTTTGCAAGCGACTTGCCGAAGTTGAGTTGCCGGCCGGAGTGGCCGTGCGGTTCTAGGCGCTACAATCTGGAGCCGAGCGACCGCTACGGTCGCAGGTTCGAATCCTGCCTCGGGCATGGATGTGTGTGATGGCCTTAGGTTACAAAATTGTTAAGGCTTTCGTGACCACTTGTTGACAAACTGCCTATTGGCTTCTGTCTCGGGTTCTTCGGCCGACGTTCATCTAATGATTTTTCTGACGTTTCGCCAGCACGAGTGGCTGGCATTGTCAAAGCTTCACCCCACCGGCAATGGAGGGTGAAGCTTTGACAATGCCAGCCACTCGTGCTGGCGAAACGTCAGAAAAATCCTTAGGTTAGTTAGGTTTAATTAGTTCTAAGTTCTCGGCGACTGATGGCCTCAGAAGTTAAGTCGCATAGTGCTCAGAGCCGTTTGAACCATTTGAAGTTGAATTGCCATGACACAACTCCTCAATTAGTCTGTTCTGAGGCATAAGATTTCGCTCTGGAATATTCATTTAACCTGACAAGACCATGGCCATCAAGCCCTCAATTACATGTAAACAGGCATTCTGCACATTACGAGGGCGTGCTGAAAAGTAACACCTCCGCTAATTTTTTATGTGGAAACTCTTACAGCTTTAAAAATAAAACAAACGTTATAACCTCTCCTCTGCTTGCACCGCTTCATCACTATCAAAGTAAGATGTTTGAAAGTGTTCTTTAAGTTTTGGAAACGGATGTTAATCGGATTGGGCCAAGACGGGTCTGGATGGAGGATGATCGATGACAGTGAACCTGAGGCATCTGATTGTTGCAAATGTTGCAGAGGTCGTGTGTGGTCTAGCATTGTCATGCTGAAGGACAGGGTCCTGCTCACGCACCGACATATTTACGTTGCACGCCGTCATGCTTACACGGACAATTCGGAGCCCTCCAGCGGCAAAGGACTGCAGATATGTACACATGAAGAATAAATGGGATGAGAAATTCCGCCTTATTCAAGACACCTTTTTTCTGTTTTGTTTCACCCACACATAATTCAGCACTTTTGTGCTATCTTCAGTGGGTTTAATTTTTATTTCTAACTGTAAAATTGTTGTTACATATTAATATTTGTGTTGTTTATAACATTATGTCAATGTTCCATTTATAGTTTAATTGGCGAAAGGTGGATGTACACATTACTTAGCATACCTTACATGATGCTATTGTCCATTCATTTTGGTAGCTATTCTGCTACACAATATACAACTTGTTATCTGCAAACAGCAAAACGTAATTTATTTTTCTGTTTCTTACGCATTTACGAACGGAAATGAGTCTGTATCACGTTTTTTTTTTTTTTTTTTTCAACTTACAGTTTTGAAATTGTGGTGCGTTTTCCTGTGTTGTTGGCGAAGTAAATAGGCTTACTTCCTTACTTCGTGACCTATGGTCGCTTGGCATTGCACTTTTTCAATTTTTCAAAACATAGGCTGAGTTTTCGCTGCCATTACGTGTTGTTGTGGCTGTGTGGTATTCATTTGTTTCGTAGCGTGTTTGGCTGGGTG
This sequence comes from Schistocerca nitens, assembly GCF_023898315.1. Classification (NCBI taxonomy): domain Eukaryota; kingdom Metazoa; phylum Arthropoda; class Insecta; order Orthoptera; family Acrididae; genus Schistocerca; species Schistocerca nitens. Next base: position 224,759,560 of record NC_064620.1, on the reverse strand, counting down.
AGGCACCCGAGTTTGAATTGTATTTGGCATCAGTGGTGTATGGTTTGTGTGGGTGTGCATGTGTGTGTTGAGGACTGGGGCAGAGAGAGAGAGAGGGGGGGGGGGGGGGAGAGGGAGGGAGAATTTTTTTTCCATGAGTAGTTTTGGTGTGGGTGTTATTTGTACAGTGATGTGTATTCATTGAGTACTGTCTTTCCTTGGGCTATTGATTTCTCTCTCTCTCTCTCTCTCTCTCTCTCTCTCTTGATTTCTCTCTCTGCCCCAGTCCTCAACACGCACACGCACACTCACACAGACCATACACCACTCACGCCAAATACAATTCAAACTCGGGCGCCTCACCCAGCCAAACACGCTACGAAACAAATGAATACCACACAGCCACAACAACACGTAATGGCAGCGAAAACTCTGCCTTTGTTTTGAGAAAGTGCAGTGCCAAGCGACCATAGGTCACAAAGTTAGCCTGTTTACTTCGCCAACAGCACAGGAGAACGCACCACAATCTCAAAACCATAAGTTACACACAAGAAACGTGATACAAACTCATTTCCGTTCGTAAACAAACAGCTTACACACTACTTAACCTAAATTATCCTAAGAACAAACACACATACCCATGCCCGAGGGAGGACTCGAACCTCCGCCGGGATCAGCTGCACAGTCCACGACTGCAGCGGCCCAGACCGCTCGGCTAATGCCGCGCGGCCCTCGGGAATTCGTCATACGGGAAAATCTCCGCTTCATCGCTACCTCGGAGATGCTGTGTCCCATCGCTCGTGCGCCGACTACAACACCACGTTCAAACTCACTTAACTCTTGATATCCTGTTATTGTAGCAGCAGTAACCGATCTAACAACTGCGACAGACGCTTGTCTTATATAGGCGTTGCCGACCGCAGCGCCGTAGTCTGGCTGTTTACATGTCTCTATTTGAATAGGCATGCCTATACGACTTTCTTTGGCGCTTCATTGTATTTTAAAGGAAACTTCCAGTGTGTCCACGTATTGACCGTCCAAGCGTGGTTGAACTGCAGACAACACGAACCGTATACCTCCTTCCTCGTGGAATGACTGGAACTGATCTGATGACGGATCCCCTCCGTCTAATAGGCGCTGCTCATGCATGGTTGTTTACGACTTTGGGCGGGTTTAGTGAATCTCTGAACAGTCAGAGGGACTGTATCTGTGATACAATATCCACAGTCAACGTCTGTCTTCAGGAGTTCCGGGCGCCGAGGTGATGCAAAACCTTTTTTGATGTGTATATTTTGCTGTCTGTGGGATCGACAAGTGTGTCTCCTTCTGCTACAATTTCTCGTATTCTTTCATTTCATTTATATTCACTGCTTCAATAATCGGTAAAGAGGGTGGCGGCAAATTTTATTCACTGAAGGCAATAAATAAATACGAGCCGTATCCCTCAGTTGTGTAGCGACGCGAGCAAAGTACTTGCAGGCGCCGTCGAGATGTGGGCTGCATTCCGATCGGAATACCGCAGCAGGTGTGTTGCTGCATGCTGACGCAGAGTCTGGCGAAGCTGACGATAGCGTGATGTCGGAAGGCCACGCACAGCGCACTGCATCCTGTGACGCGAGATCAGTCCGTCCACACACTACACAGCAAGGCTCAGGTCTTAACAGGTACCTCTTCCATATCGTTATGACTCCAGGTCTCGCTTTCTGATTAGTTTAACATTGCAGTTAAAGATATCAATGGCTGACAAACATATCTGGTCATCGGAAACTAGGATATCAGCCGTATATTCTGGATTATAAACCGTATGCTTTATGTTGCACGACCAATGCAAATCGAAAGACACACTTGTGCACAGTTAGCGTCGGATCGCAAAACAAGAATGAGATGAAGGTTTCCCAACATCAGGCAACCACATTATCACTAACATTACCAAGTACACATTTACCCTGACCTCCGTTATCGCTTTAGGTACTACTACTATAACTGCGACCATTCACTTTTGTTTTTATTCATACTTATTCCTTTCTCGTTGTTACTGAGTGTAAATCATTGTATAAGTTTTACTTTTGATCTAATGAAGTCACCTCTCCCGCGTTTATTTCTCAGTGACATTAATTTACAACTTACTTGGCATTTACGATAAGACTTTTGTTACATAAGCGTTTTGTCTTTACCATACTGTTTTTGTTCGTTCCTCACATGCAGAATGTATATAATAAAGTTCGTGCTGAGTGTCACACAACTCGTGTTCACTTAGTACATCAAAGGACAACATTTTTCCCACGCTGATCGAATCGTAAACTTTTTATCAACTGAAATTTCTCTCTATATTGCGCTTTTAAGCAGCTTCCATAAAAATATAAAGAATGTTGCAGTTGGAAATCTGGTGGATTCTTTGCATCTTTCTTGCAGTTTCTCACTATACTTGTGCAGGATGGACGCGCTAATTCTTGTCTCGACGTCGTCTGTTATCGCAGTTACGCCACATAGCGTCCTCTAACGTCTAAATTTGTCGTCGTCTTTTGCATGTTTTCGTCTCGTAAAATTCGCTCAAACTACAATTTACTCCCGTTCTCACGATTTGGGACACATATTAGAACGCTCTGTGAGACATACTAAGTAAAAATGCCAATTTCAGCCGTCTGCTGATAAGTAATTATTCGCTCGAAACTGACTTTGGATTCTCAAACAAAAAATGAAAATCGTAAACGAAGCAGATTGCGTCAAATTTTAATAAGCAGAATGACAATCATTTGTGGTAAAATGAAATCAATTTAATAGTCTTTTGTGTCTGGGTCCAGGGCTGCATTAAATTTCTTGGAAGAGGTGTTTTCTTGCGTGAGATTGTTTTTATTTGACCTCTTTGCATGGTTTGGTTTGCGATTAGTTAATTTTGCCAGCTTTCGGCATTATCAAGCGTCATCGTACAGGAATTGCATTATATTACGCTAACAGTATGATTGTGTTCGATTCTTATCAGCGACGCCATTACACGGCACTGCGAAACCTGTTCTGACATCGTGACCGTGCAACATAACGGTTGTGTGTTGTCGCAGAATTAACAAATAGCGCATGAAATTAAGTAAAGTATTTATTTCAAGTAAAAAAAAGCAGCTTCAAGCAGGAAAGTGGCTCTTTTATACATATACCGAATGAAGCTGCATGATATGAATATATATATTATTTTGTCTATGATGGATCTTGTGAATGACGCAACCAGCCACAAATGCTTCTTAACATGTTTTATTTCAGTGGCATAACCAGTTCCAGGGTACCATGCTGGTCTTCAGATGGCTAATATTTTCAGTTTTCTACATGTTTTGATTTTCAGTATGTCGTCTGCTCCTGCAATAAGTTCCTGTAGCTGGCGATTTGTGCCGGCCGGGGTGGCCAAGCGGTTCTAGGCGCTACAGTCTGGAACCGCGCGACCGCTACGGTCGCAGGTTCGAATCCTGCCTCGGGCATGGATGTGTGTGATGTCCTTAGGTTAGTTAGGTTTAAGTAGTTCTAAGTTCTAGGGGACTGATGACCTTAGAAGTTAAGTCCCATAGTGCTCAGAGCCATTTGAACCATCGGGCGATTTGTTTTGTTGTGGGGCCACAACAACTTTCCAGGTCGGTGTATATGTTTCTGAATACAGATACTGTGAACAAATTATTGTGGCACTCTTAATAATATTCTTAATGTGAGTATTGAGCGTCACACACGTACTATAAACTGACATTAAGAATATTATGAAATAACGCTATTTCTTTAAACGCGCACCGGAAATGAATTACTCTGCAAGTTTCTAAGCTGCCATTGTCTTAACAATGGAAATGGAAATGAAGTCCCATGCTTCTTGATAGAGCGTAGGGGAACGACGCGGGACACCCGCACCGCCTTCCTCCGACCGTAATGGGGATGAATGATGACGATGAAGACGACACAACACCACCCAGCCATCTCGAGTTAGGGGATCGGTCCCGGGACCCCGTGCTCGGGAAGCGAGAACGCTACCGCGAGACCACGAGCTGCGAAATGAAGAAGTGGAACATGAGCGAAAAAAGAGAATAGAAGCTTTTGAAGTGTGGTGCTCGGCAGAATGTTGAAGATAAGATGGCTAGATCACGTAACTAATTAGAAGGTACTGAACTGAATTGGGGAGACAAAAAATTTGTGGCACAGCCTGACTACAAGATGAGATCGGTTTGATAGTACACAGATCTCACATTCTGAGACATCAAGTGATCACCAACAATTTAGTATTGGAGGGAAGCGTTCGAGTGTGGAGGGGGCAAAAAAAGTAGAGGGATTGTTGTATGTGAGGTCTGCCAGTTATGCAAAACATCGTTTTTCCCAGTACCCAAACATGTTTCGGCACCACTGTGCCATCATCAGTGGGTTTTCGTTTTTATTTATTCTTTACATTTGGTGTGCATGAATTTTCTGGATCACTTGTGTGTTAATTACTACAGGTAGGTTGTCATGTTTTCGTGTGGTAAGTACTTCCATTCTCCGCATAATGCTGAGGTGTTGTGACGCACACGTAACTATGACAAGTATTTTTCACAAATAACGTAGTACAACACTTTTCACTTCACCAGAACATAGTGTGAAAAAAAAACCACCTCAGCACACGAAAACATGACAAGCTACCTGTAGTAACTGACACACAAGTGATCCAGAAAATTCATGCACACCAAATGTAAAGAGTAAATAAAAACGAAAACCCACTGATGGTAGCACAGTGGTACCGTAACATGTTTGGGTACTGAGAAAAACGGTGTTTTGCATAACTGGCGGACCTAATATCCAACAATTTTAACTGCAAACACGGCTAATACAAGGAGCTGCAAATCAAAATGACGGAAAGTAGAGGGAGACCGACAACGCCATATAGCGATCTTTTGGGTGGGAGGGGACGGCGGAACAGTTAACTTAAAGGGTGACTGTTTACCAAGGTAGAAGAATGCTGACTGCTGGACGGAGGTGTCGTCGCGCGGGATTAGCCGAGCGGTCTCGGCGCTGCAGTCATGGACTGTGCGGCTGGTCCCGGAGGAGGTTCGAGTCCTCCCTCGGGCATGGGTGTGTGTGTTTGTCCTTAGGTTAATTTAGGTTACGTAGTGTGTAAGCTTAGAGACTGATGACCTTAGCAGTTAAGTTCCAAAAGATTTCACACATTTTTGAACGGAAGTGTTGGACCGATGTAACGGGTTGGGCAGAGCATTGTGAACGACGCCGGCTCCAGCTTCCGCGGCGTCGCCCGCCTGTTTACCGCACAGCACAGCGCCTTGGCGTCGACAGTGCCGGCGCGTCGGCCTTGGCGGCGTTACGTTTCGTGGGAAGCTGCGAGCGGATCTGCGTAGCGCATTCCGCAGCCGCAGCCGCACACGGATGTGCGGAGCGCGTGCTTCGCTGCGGTGCACGGCCGTCTCTCACAACTGAACGCCACAGACGGCCGTAGGTGCACCGACGAGGAGCAAGTCAGTCTAAAATTCTGATAAAGCAGCGATGGCCACGAGCAGAGAATTTTCGACACAAATAAAGACACTGATTTCGTGTGGTTCAGTGGCTGGAGTGCAAGCCTTTCAAATGGACGCCATTTCGGTGAATTATATGTCTCTGCAAAATACTAACACGAATTCTTTACATACGAATGGAAAAACTGGTAAATGCCGACCTCGGGGAATATCAGTTTGAATTCCGTAGAAATGTTGGAACACATGAGGCAATACTGACCCTACGACTTATCTTCTAGAAGATAGATTAAGGAAAGGCAAACATATGTTTCTAGCATTTGTAGACTTAGAGAAAGCTTTTGGCAATGTTGACTGGAATACTCTAATTCTGTAGGATTCGAACCTGGGACCGTAGCGGTCGCGCAGTTCCAGACTGATGCGCCTAGAACCGCCCGGCCACACCGGCCGATGATCTCCAGGCTTGTTCTGCTACGGCCGACTTATTTGTTTGTGCGACGCCACTGTTTCTCTTATCCTGCGCAGGAAATTTACTTAAGTCGTCATAATTTTTATAGAAACGAACAGGTAGTTCAAAACAAAAGAAATGGCGACCGTGCTCCAAGAGAGTAATTCTAAAGATAGATTACTTTCAATCGAATGTCAGCTGACACTAAGGTTGTCAGATTTTGTAAAATAACAAGAGAAAAGACGACTAGTTATTTGTTTGTAACAATACTTCAAATGGTTTAACATCTGAGGTCATCAGTTCCCTAGACTTAGAACTACTTAAACCTAACTAACGTAAGGACATCACACACATCCATGCCCGAGGCAGGATTCGAACCTGCGACCGTAGCAGCAGCGCTGTTCCGGACAGAAGCGCCTAGAATCGCTCGGCCATAGCGGCCGGCTAACAATACTTACAAAGCTAAAATATACATACAGGGTGAACAGTAATATAACGGACAAACTGCAGGGACGAATTCCTGACTGGAAACGGAGGAAAAAAGTCCTATAAACATGTATCCGTAACTGCATCGTTGCTACGGTAGATGGCGCTGGCGAATGACCGTTCCTCTGACCACGTGCTGTGTGTTTCTTGTGTGTTGCAGGCTGTGTGATTGACGCAGCGTACGGTGAGCAGCAGAATGGCCCGGTATTCATGTCGCGAACAAGCCGAGATGGTGTCTGGGTACCTCCAAGCAGATGGAAACCGTCGAGAGGCAGCACGGCTATTCCAAAACAAGTACCTTCACAGAAGCCAACCGCACCACACAACATATCAAACCCTTTTTTGGCGTCTGTGTGACCACGGGTCCTCCCATACAGACGAACGTGCAGAGAGGCCGCGGACTGTGCGTACCTGGTTGTACAGGATATTGACACGAACCTTAGTACAAGCTCCAGGCAACTGTTTCGCCAATATGGTGTAAGTCAAACTGCGGCAATTCATGACGCTACGTGTGAACACGTGCATTGCATCCCATGGAGGCCACTTTAAACATCTGTTGTGACATGGATGCGATGCAGCTCAGAACTGTGTCGGGAACGATTTGTTGTCATTGCACGCGCACCGTCCAGTTTCTGACATATGTTCATAGGACCTTTTCTCCTTCATTTCCAGTCAGATATCCGTCACTCCAGTTGGTCGGCTTTATTAATATTCACCCTGTATCACACAAAAAAGTTACTTAGCATAAATTGACTCATACTGCTATAAAAGCTGTTAAGGTCTCCAATTACTTTATTCTATAATGAAGTACACAACACATTTATTTCTTTTGCTTTGCTGCCAAAACGCTTGCCTTCCCTTCTCCGCTGAATTTTAAGAAGTCAGAAGTTTTGTTGTATGTCTGTAGTACACTTAAGTCAGACCTTTGTAGTATTTCAGCTACCATGTCCAGCTAACTCATAACCAAAGAAACTGTAATAAAGCCATTTACAAGGGGATACGTTTCAAGATATTATTTAGTTTATAAAATATAATTCGTAATAAGACTTAAATACAATAACGGAGAATTATGCACTCCCGATAAAAAAAAGCTGAAGAAGAAAATCTGGGCCAAAAAACGGAAGAACCCGTTAAAAATGGAGTGCCTGGTAACCCTTCCTGTCAGAGAGAATGGTATGCATTCGACGCCATATGACGAATAGTATGATGCCCTTCACACAGCTCACAATGTACCTTTGTAGCAGGTCAGCAACTGGAAGCAGTTAATTCCATAAATTATCTGGGAGTAGGCATTAGGAGTGATTTAAAATGGAATAACCATATAAAATTAATCGTCGGTAAAGCAGATGCCAGGTTGAGATTCATTGGAAGAATCCTAAGGAAATGCAGTCCGAAAACAAAGGACGTAGGTTACAGTACACTTGTTCGCCCACTGCTTGAATACTGCTCACCTGTATGGGATCCGTACCAGATAAGGTTGATAGAAGAGATAGAGAAGATCCAACGGAGAGCAGCGCGCTTCGTTACAGGGTCATTTAGTAACCGCGAAAGCGTTACGGAGATGATAGACAAACTCCAGTGGAAGACTCTGCAGGACAGACGCTCAGTAGCTCGGTACGGGCTTTTGTTGAAGTTTCAAGAACATACCTTCACCGAGGAGTCAAGCAGTATATAGCTCCCTCCTACGTATATGTCGCGAAGAGACCATGAGGATAAAATCAGGGAGATTAGAGCCCACACAGAGGCATACCGACAGTCTTTCTTTCCACGAACAATACGAGACTGGAATAGAAGGGAGAACCGATAGAGGTACTCAAGGTACCCTGCGCCACACACCGTCAGGTGGCTTGCGGAGTATGAATGTAGATGTAGATGTAGAATCCCATAAATAGGAATCTCTTTCAATTTCAACGCAGTTGCCTGTTTCATCTCTGAAGTTAGCTTCCCCAGATGGGAACGAAACGTTACTCGATTTCCAATCCGACCGCGGTTTCTCAGCTCGCAAGTTCAACAGTTTCGGAACAGCTCCCGCGCAGGTGCTCCAGCGGCTGTGACCTTCCCGTCCGCACCTGCTGTTACAACCCGAGCTCCTCATCAGCATACGCAACGTCTGTAAGGAACCGGTAAAAGAGCGATATTGTTAAAAAAACGAGCCAACAGCGTTTAAAGTCCCGCGAAGTTCCGTCCGTTGTCGAAGGCCGTGAAAGCCGCGCCGTCTGTGACGCGGACTAGATTCAATTATTGGTGTGGCGTTTAAGTTTCGTAGCAGGTGGGGCCAAGGAGGAACGAACAGCTGCCGACAAGGACGGCGCACCCGGTAACCGGTTTTCTCTCTCCTCTCGTCCCCCGCGAGGCCCGCGCAGCACCATTCCTGTCGGCGGCCGTCTGCAGACACATCACCCCTCACCAGCGCTGCAGAGACACAGGCGAGCATCAAGGTTTTCGACTGGAAAATATGGGTTGGTGGGGAATGGGGATATCACAGTTTGCTGCACTCCCTCCCCTAAATACAACTTGTCATCACCCCCACCTTTAACACGCCTCAGAGGCAACACGTAACACGGGGATTTTTTGAAGCACACAACTTACGTGGTGCGCCCACAACGGCTGTCCAGGCCATTTCGTATCACAAAGAAAGAGAGCCGAATAAAATTAATTTAGCACTTTCAATCGTAGATTGCGGTTGGCCGCAAAATTCTGAAATCATTGACAGAAATCTCAGACGGGACGGATGATTAACTTCCTGGCAGATTAAAACTGTGTGGAGGACCGAGACTCGAACTCGGGACCTTTGCCTTTTGCGGGCAAGTGCTCTACCAACTGAGCCACCCAAGCACGACTCACGCTCCGTCCTAACAGCTTTAATTCCGTCAGTTTTAACTTGCCAGCAAGTTTCATATCAGCGCACACTCCGCTGTGGAGTGAGAATTTCATTCTAGAAACAACCCCCAGGCTGTGGCTAAGCCATGTCTCCGCAATATCCTTTCTTCCAGGAGTGCTAGTTCTGCAAGGTTCGCAGGAGAGCTTCTGTGAAGTTTGTAAGTTAGGAGACGAGGTACTGGCGGAATTAAAGCTGTGAGGAGGGGGGCGTGAGTCGTGCTTGGGTAGCTCAGTTGGTAGAGCACTTGCCCGCGAAACGCAAAGGTTCCGAGTTCGAATCTCGGTCCGGCACACAGTTTTAATCTGCCAGGAAGTTTCATGTCAGCGACACTCCGCTGTAGAGTGAAAATTTCATTCTAGGACGGATAATTAATTTAAAAAGTCGTAGAACTAAACCAATCAATTTATGTAATTAGATCAGCTTTCCCCGGCCAGTGGAAGCCACCGATGGGTCACCTTCATGAAGGGTCATTGACTGTAGGGGGCGAAGGTATTATTTTTGAACATAATGGATTTAGATCAGATCGTTCATTCACAGACAACGTGTTTGTGGTTAAAAACATCGTAGAATAACAGAATATAAAATATAGAAACCCATTTAGCCTTTATCGATCTTGAGAAAATTTTGACCGTTTTAGCCATGATAGGCTATGGAAAAAAACGTCCGAATGTGAATATCCTTATCACCTAACAGAGGTAGTAAAAGTCTTTCCAAAAGTACATGCATTGTAATAAACACAGGTAGGAATCGATTAGAGGAGATAGTTATTAACCGAGGTGTAATACTAGGATGTGCACTATCACCCTCACTTTTTAATATTTAGATTCACTTCATCCTTTGTAGATGGAAATGTAAAGTAAACAAAGTAATTAAGATAACGAATGAAGACTACCCGATGTACTTATTTTTACAGATGATATCGTTGTTATCAGTATACCAGCTGAACGAAATATACAATAAATACAGCTTCAAAATTTCTGGTAATAAAAAAAATAATAGCATTCCGAGGAAATATCCAGACATGTCAAAAATTGTTTTGGATTTAGAACAAGCCAGACTGAATTTCCAGAATGAGATTTTTACTCTGCAGCAGAGTGTCCGCTGGTATGAAACTTCCTGGCAGATTAAAACTGTGTGCCGGACCGAGACTCGAACTCGGGACCTTTGACTTTCGCGGGCAAGTGTTCTTTATCATGGTGGCAAATTAGAAGAAGTGATCCGTTTTACTTGGTGAATTGAATTTTCTTATGTTGAGAAATTAGACGAACCGATCCGTTTTACTTGGTGAAACCTTTCTAAAGCATCAATATTTCTTTATTTGCAAACAACCGGACTTTGCAGACATCTTAAGGTCCTCAAAAATTTTTGTTACAAATTGTGTTTCTTTTGAGTTGGAAGTAATGCCAAGCTGTCATGTAGGTAAAATGTAGCACATTACATGAAGGTTTATCATAAATAAAACATTTAAAATCGAAAAGCACCGTGTGCACGTGACCATCTCCAAATATGAGTATGTAGCGCTCATAGATGATTGTTACGTCATAAATCGTCTGTGAGTGTTGATATTAAGTTGGTTGGTTGATTTGGGGGAGGGAACCAAACAGCGAGGTCATCGGTCCCATCGGATTAGGGAAGGAAGTCGGCCGTTCCCCTCCAAAGGAACCATCCCGGCATTTGCCTGAAGCGATTTAGGGAGATCAAAACCCAAATAAGGATGGCCGGACGCGGTTTTGAACCGCCGTCGTCCCGAATACGAGTCCAGTGTGGTAACCACTGCGCCACCTCGCTCGGTTCATATTAGGAGATGACCATGTGCGTAAAGAAGCTGTTTGATTTTAAGTGTTTTGTTAATGACACAGCTTTACATATTGTGCTACATTTTACCTACACATCTTGGCGTGAGGCCTAACTCAAAATCAAAACATTTTATAGCAAAAATTTTTGAAGACATGAATATGACAGCAGAGTCTGTCGATACTGGTTGTTTGTAAAGAAAGATTCTGGCATTGAAAATAAAATACGCATATCCCAAGCAGTCTTTGGTACCACTAGCAGAACATTGGGCCATGAAGTACAAAAAAGGGTTCAATGGCTCTGAGCACTATGGGACATCGGAGGTCATCAGTCCCCTAGAACTACTTAAACCTAAGTAACCTAAGGACATCACACACATCCATGCCCGAGGCAGGATTCGAACCTGCGACCGTAGCGGTCACGCGGTTCCAGGCTGAAGCGCCTAAAACCACTCGGCCACTGAGGCTGGCCATGAAGTACAAAAGTGCCATCAAAAAAATATTTTCGAAGTGAGTAAAAAGATTCAAAAATATCGTGGAAGACTGAGACAATACCTCACGAGAATGCCAGGTCACAGAATTCCCAAGAAGATTTTTGGCTGGTGACTGTTAACAGCCGTTAAGTAACGTATAAAAAGCATATACCAGCCATCAGCTGCTTTCATTTTAAACCCAAATATCAACCGCTTTCAGTATTGGACCATCTTTACATATAAGGGTTAAATGGCAGTCTGCTCTGTATACATTTAGTATTCGTATGTTTTCTTCTAAAAGTCCTGTACCGTACATTGATATTCATGGCATGCCTGACGCATTATTTAAGTAACGACTAATGTAATGTGGTGGGGGGTTGGGTTGTTTGGGGAAGAGACCAAACTGCGAGGTCATCGATCTCATCGGATCAGGGTAGCACGGGGAAGGAAGGCGGCCGTGCCCTGTCAAAGGAACCATCCCGGCATTTGCCTAGAGCGATTTAGGGAAATCACGGAAAACCTAAATCAGGATGGCTGGACGCAGGATTGAAACGTCGTCCTCCCGGTAATGTGGTGGCTTGAAACATTCTCACCCTTATCCGTGAAGATGGTCCGAGACCAAACCGTTTGATATTCGGGTTTAAAATAAAAGCAACTGATGGTTTAAATATGCATTTTATATATTCCCCAGAAGATCCTGAACTACAAGCCAAGAGGCAAAAGAGATACTGGAAGACCTCGAAAAAGATAGGAATGATTTTGTTTGTGAGTTCGGAACAGGCAGCAGCCTAATCCTTAAAAGGAAGACGATGATGATGAGGAGGAGGATGACACAAGGCGGTGAAATCTGTCAAGTCCCGTGGCTGTTCCGGTTAAGACTGAGGTTGAAGCCACACTGTGGTGGAGGCCCAGTAATTCCTTCCTCGTTCGTAGAACTGACGCCCAACCAGGTGTGTCAACTTGAGACCCAAAAAGCCACGCCGCCCTGCCCCAGGCCGAGGCTGCGGCAACAATTCTATCTCCACCCCCTGTCTTGTTGGCCGCGGGAACCTATTTTCTAACTGCAGACACACACTACGGTCCGGCGTACGAGTTTACAAATACTACGTAGAGTCGCTGTCATTCGATTGCTCGTCCTGGTTTCCTTCAGTTCGCAGTTAGTGCAGAGCGGAAGTTAGCGCCACTTTAATGTGATAGCGTCGTCTTTCATCACCTTGGGAGAAACCTTGTACTTAAGACCGCCGGATAGGCCAGCATGATTTGCGATACGAAGCTTAACAACAACGCCGTTGTTTGCCGCGCTACAGTGACATCATCTGCACTGCGATTGTCCGGCATCGCACTCCACCGATCGTAATGTCGCAAGCTTTCTCGTTTCACCCCTCCCTCTGTATTCATAATATGGAACTCATGGCTAGCATTTCTCATCTCCTTCAGCCATCTCGATTGAACATTCCTCTCTCTCTCTCTCTCTTTCTCTCTCTCTCTAGGGACTGCACCTATTCCCGTTGGAGTTTCCGTTGTAATTCAGTGTACTCTATAATAGTTTTCCTTTTCCTACAGCTAGGCAGCTATCAGATAAATCACTCAGGACTGTGAGTGCGATCTATAAAAGATGGTGACAGGATTACCTCACATTTTTGTCTTTTTCTGCAATATACAGGGTGAATCCATGATGTTGTTACAAACTTTCAAGGATGGTAGAGAAGGGTAATTGTATCAATTTGAGATAAGGGACCCTGATGCGGAGACGACCGAGTGAAAAGTTATAAGCGAAAGCCGATCCGATAACTCTGACAGTGTAATACGTGTACCAGTGTTGTTGTTGCCAAGATTGTAGGATAGCTAATTTCACAGGTGGTAACATGGTTCAAAACAAAGAAAAAAAGTTTAGTAAACATGGGCTCTAAAATGCATACCTTAAGAGATATGAGCACTTGCTCATCTTCGTTACAGTGAAACACATCTCCTCTACTGAACAAGTGCCCGTAGTTCTTAAAATATGCATTTTAGAGCCCATATTTACTGCACATTCCTTTCTTTTCTTTTGGTTCGTACTACCAAATGGTTCAAATGGCTCTGAGCACGATGGGACTTAACATCTGAGGTCATCAGTCCCCTAGAACTTAGAACTACTTAAACCTAACTAACCTAAGGACATCACACACAACCATGCCCGAGGCAAGATTCGAACCTGCGACCGTAGCGCCTAGAACCGCTCGGCCACATCGGCCGGCTTCCGTACTACCATCTGTGAAACTTGCCTACCGCTCAATCTTAGAAACAACGGCGCCGATCCATATATTCAATTGCCAGAGGGATCAGAACGATTTTCGCTTATCGCTTTCGGCCCGGACTTTCCCAGACGAGTGTCCCTTACCTCGCATTGATACATTTTCCCTTCTCCAACACCCTCAATTCGAAGTTCATCGTATTCACTGACCACCGTTGGTCTGGAGCTTCTCGTCACTGCCTTTTCCTTTAATGAAACTATAAATCAGGCGACGAAACACCTGTAAGTAAAAGAAACCCGACGACCTCACGGTCCAGGGACAGAAGATTAACTGGTGCGCGCAAATTCCTTCTCACAGGGACACAGTGATAGGCAGCATATTTCTCCATTCTAGGCACATACACTTACAGATCGAATGGATATTTAAGTACTTACGGGAAATAACACCCCCAAACGGTCTAGGTAAAGAAACAAGCAAAAACAAACACGGAAAACAGAAATGGATCATCAGTTAACGATGGAGATTTGCAGTAAAAAAAATCACTGTCATTGAAAACAAAAACCCAACACTGTCATAAAACCGACAGCGAAATGTTAACCTCCCAATAAAATAGGAGAAATTGAAGAGCTGGAGAAAAACGAAAGGAAGGGACTGTGGAAAGTACTCGTTCCAAGAAAACTTGGGAGTGTGTGCATGAGGAGAAGTAATGAAGAAATACAGGGTGTATCAAAAAGAATCATCCGATTTGGCATGTCTATATTTCTGAAACTATTAAACACACACAATGAATTTTGTTTTTTGATGAACGAGAAACTCAAAAAGTTTTTTTGTTCATTACCTTGTCATAGGTGTTCAATATGCCCTCCTTGAGATGCAAGGCATACGTCAATGCGGCATTCAAATTGTTCCAACACTGCAGCGAGCATGTCTTGAGTTAGAGCTTCCACAGATGATGTTATGCGATGTCTCAGTTCATTCACTGTTGTTGGTAACGGAGGCACATAAACAGCGTGTTTTATAAACCCCAACAAGAAACAATCACATACAGTCAGGTCCGATGACCTGGCCGGTAATGTAACGCTGAATTATTTGGTCCAGTGCGACCAATCCTTCGTTCAGTAATCCTTTGATTAAAAAATTCCCGCACTTCCAGATGCCAGGATGGAGGTGCCTATCCTCTTGATAAATGAAGTCGTCCGAACCAGTCTCCAATTGCGGGAAAAGAAAGTTCTCAAGCATATCGAAATATGTGCTTCCTCTAGCAGTGTTCTCGGCAAAAAATGGTTCAAATGGCTCTGAGCACTATGGGACTTAATATCTGAGGTCAGCAGTCCCCTAGAACTAAGAACTACTTAAACCTAACTAACCTAAGGACATCACACACATCCATGCCCGAGGCAGGATTCTAACCTGCGACCGTAGCAATCGCGAGGGTCCGGACTGAAGCGCCTAGAACCGCTCAGCCACAACGGCCGGCTTTCTCGGCAAAGAAAAGTGGACCATACACCTTTTCCCGTGAAACTGCAGAAAACTCATTAAACTTTGTAGAGTCCCTTTCATGTTGTTTAACTTCACGTGCTTGTTCTTACCCCATATTCTCTCCAGTTAAATGGAATATTGCCTCGTCACTAAACACTGAGCGTGGAAGCAAACTGTCATCCTCCATCTTGCCAAGAACGAAATTACAGAACTCCACACGTTATTGTTTGTCGCCTTCATGAAGAGCTTGTTTTGTATGGTTTCATGGGTAAACGTCGAGGTAACACACGCGAGACGGACATCGGGAGCATGTTGCGCTTTCGAGCTGCAAGGCGAACGGATTTCTGCGGACTCTTTGTGAAACTATGGCGGATGCGTTCGACGTCTGTGTCGGACACTCGCGGACGGCCAGGCGATTTGCCTTTACACAAACAACCTGTTACTTGGAATTGTTGCTGCCATTGTCTAATTCTCTGCGTTGTGGGAGGATCCACACCGTGCCTAAAACGAAAGTCACGTTGAACAGGTATTACTGACCCGCACGGTGCATAACGTAGAACACAAAACACTTTCTATTGTCCTGACACCATTTTTACTAGAACTGAAGTGGGCGCACACTATTGCTTGCTAGCAGGAAACACGTATATCTCGGGAGTTTGCTTTTTCTAACAGTATGTAGTTCACGCACGTATCTCAAATAACATAATAGTTATGATTCTTTTTTATATACACAATAACCATAAACAATCTGATGCTTTCACGAAAAGGAGAATTACGTTTTGTGGTTACTTTATTCGAATAAACTCAGGAAGCTTGACTTAAAATAAAAGAGTTAACCATTTCGACAAAAATCCCACAACGCAAATCAGTTGGATCAACGAAGTGAAAAAGGACTTAGCTGAAATTAACGTTATGAAAGAAGAAATTCTAGATAGGTCAACTTTTCGAAACAACGTGAGGAAGTTTGGGGGTTTTCAGGAGAACGTCAGAGAGCGCACAGATAATAGATGAAAAGAACACGATGAAAGAATGAAGAAATACTGGAATGACCAAAAATCAGGAACGAAGACAAAATCAAGAAGAAGTTACTTCACATAATCCACAGATGGCCGAAATCTGTAGATGGAGGCCTGTGTGTGACTACAATAACGTTGAAGCGAATGTAGGTGTAATTCTTAGGCAGTGATGAAGAGACAGCCGGCCGTTGTGGCTGAGCTGTTCTAGATGCTTCAGTCTGGAACCGTGCGACCGCTACGGTCGCAGGTTCGAATCCTACCTCGGGCATGGATGTGTGTGATGTCCTCAGGTTAGTTAGGGTTAAGTAGTTCTAAGTTCTAGGGGACTGATGACCTCAGATGTTAAGTCCCATAGTGCTCAGAGTCATTTGAACCATTTGATGAAGAGGCTTACACTGGACGGGCTAGCTTGACGAATTGCACCATTCCTGTCTTCAGGCAGATATGTTTTACAGTGAAATAAAAAGAAACTGACTGGTGATGATGTAACATGAGCGAAACGGAGACGAGTCATAGTGATCGAGAAACTGTGTTCTGTCCAAGTTGGAATGCTCAAAATATTTATTATGTCGATTACTGATTAGGAGAAGATGCAAATTCTTTCGGAAACGGAGCTATCAAACGAGTGGCTCATTGTCCACGGTCGTGATCGAAACGAGAATCGATTGCACACCGTTCCAGAAATGGCAGTCGTCCAGATAGGAAACTGACAACCTCTGGCGAGCTTTTACTCCCACTCCCCGTTGCTGATTGGTGGAAACGCGTTGCTGGCCACACCTTGTGGGCGTTCTTCAACTACATACATCCACCAGGCTACCAGCCCCAATGACTGTGGACATTTTTCTGCGGCGGTATCTTATCAGCAGGTGTTGACAAAAGCTTAATGGCAGCAAGACATGTGGTTTCCCTTTTGTACTACCACACAGTGCTCATGCATATTACCTTCTAGAGTGATGCTTTCTCTATAGTTAGCAACGAGTCGAGGAAAGTTGTGAAACCAACAATTACCATAGTGGCGCGGCATAAATAAACATGAGAAATCTAATCGAAACTAATAATTTATTTTCGAACTTACTTGTTCCATTATGATTGCTTTATTACACTCTACTCTTGCCTTTTCCTACAGTGACAACTGGTTTCCTTCAAATTAAAATATCATCGGATCTAATGAAAATAAATAGCAGAATTTAAGATATATAAAATCGATTATCAACTCCAAAAAATTTACCATTCGCATCTCGTTTTGTTCATTTAATACGTCAGTGGTTGCATTTTTTGTTTTATTTTGTTTACATCTGCAAATGTTTTTTCAAAAAATGGCTCTAAGCACTATGGGACTTAACATCTGAGCTCATCAATCCCCTAGACTTAGAACTACTTAAACCTAACTAAGGAAACCACACACATCCATGCCCGAGGCAGGAGTCGAACCTCCGACCGTAGCAGCAGCGCGGTTGCGGACTGAAGCGCCTAGAACTGCTCGGCCACAGCGGCCGGCCCAAATGTTGTCCGTACACATAAACAGATACACGTTTAGTCAGAAGACGGTCAACAAATGCTTACGGTGCAATATTTTTTCCCTTTTTATGTCAAGGAATGTGTAGTGTAGCAAGTCGAAATGAAGCAAGCAAAAATGCTAGTGCCAAACGCAGGAGTTCCTGCGTGCGCATGTTGACGGCACATGGGGATGGAAATTGGAAATTTGTGGTAAGGTCTTATGGGACCAAACTACTGAGGTCTTCGGTCCCTAAGCTTACGCACTACTTATACTAAGAACAACAGACACACCCATGCCCGAGGGAGGAATCGAATCTCCGGCGGGAGGGGCCGCGCAATCCGTAACATGGCGCCTCAAACCGAGCGGCCACTACGCCTGGCAATCGTTTCCATTACAGCGCAATACGGACCACGTTTTCTTTCATTAAGTATTCAGAGGCTTTGAAATCACAAAGAAACATTGTTTTAATATATCATATGTATATGTTGGATTGGTTAGGTACAATCACACATGGAAATCTATTATTTGTTTTTACCAGAACCGAAAAGATTCTCTAATTGGATGAAGCCGTTTCATTTCGTGGAAAAAGTGCGCCATTAGGCTTTAATCAAAGTACATTGCAGTAATTAATTTTCCAGTATGAAATTTGCACTCTGCAGCGGAGTGTGCGCTGATATGAAACTTCTTGACAGGTTAAAACTGTATGCCGGACGGACACTCGAACTCGGGATATTTGCCTTTCTCAGGCAAGGGCTCTAAAACTGAGCTACTCAAGCACGAGGTACTGGCGAATGTGCTTGCGTAGCTCAGTTGGTACAGCACTTGCCTGTGAAAGGCAAAGGTCCCGAGTTCGAGTCTCGGTCCAGCAAACAGTTTTAATCTACCAGAAAGTTTAATAATTAAGTAGTCGCAGGTTTATCCACTTGTGGGCAGCCTCTTACTGCTTACTGGACCTATCTTACTGCGCCAAAAGAAATGAAATGAGCGTATGGCATCGTTGTGCGGCAGTCCTATTTCATTCGACGCCACATTGGGCAACTTGTGCGCCGGTGATGAGGATGAAATGACAATGAGGACAACACAACACCCAGTCTACGAGCGGAGAAAAATCAACCCCGTCGGGAATCGAACCCGGGACCACCAAGCTAAGCAGGCGGACTTACTGGGCTACTTCCTTACTGCGATGTCCCACAGACGCGCCACTTCACTGCATTGACTTGACTCAGCGGTTATAGCGCTAACCAACACTTCTGGCTATTAAATATTCCCGTAAAACTTTACTGTTTACTTGGCCGTCTAGGGGATGATTATACTGTTCAATTCTTTGCCGCTTTGCAGTGCAGTTTTTGCGCTAGATCGCTGTTTATTAAAACGTATGCTGCTAGCCGGCAAAAGAAAATTCTCCGTTAAAAGTCATACTTCTCTTTAGTCCGACCATAGCGACTCCATGCGAGCTCAAATTATTCTTTTAGTTATAACTCTGAAGGTTATTACTTTTTTTCTTTTTTCATTTAGGGAAAAACTTATTCCCATAACTACGCAGTATACGAGTGTAATACTAACGAAATGTGGTACGCAAAATGGAAACAAACATCGTCGCTGTGACGCTCTTATCAGCTGATAGTGGGTGTAGTGTTACACTATGAAACAATGTGTGTACGGTGTGTGGAATGAGTAGGGGTGAGAAATGAATGAACAGTGTCGCACTAGCCTTTTACATTATTGAATGGCTTCTTATGTGAAATAGTATTGTACTCTAGGGATAAACAGAATGAGGTAGCGTTATTTTAAATATAATGGCCTTCTATTCGGGATGCTGGAGGCTCCAGTCTTCATGTGACGACCCTGATTTACATATTCCGTGGTTTCCTTAAATCAATTCAGCTAAATGTTGGGATGGTTCCTACAATAACGCCACGGCCAGCTACCTGTTCCAACCTTGTTAAACTAGACCTGTAAGTATGTAAACTTCTGTCTGTAAGAGTTACATTGTGTTTCCAGTTCTTAAATTGTAATAACAAGACATGTCTAAAATCCTTGCAAAAGTGATCTACGAATGAATGAAACTACAGCTCCAACGGAGAGACGACAAGCTCCACGTGTTTCGGTCCCTCGCAAGTTGTGCTCCTTGCGTCACTGTTCTAGTTATGTAGTATCCCCTCAAAAAAATGGTTTAAATGGCTCTGAGCACTATGGGACTTAGCTGCTGTGGTCATCAGTCCCCTAGACCTTAGAACCACTTAAACGTAACTAACCTAAGGACATCACACACATCCATGCCCGAGGCAGGATTCGAACCTACGACCGTAGCGGTCACGCGGTTCCAGACTGAAGCGCCTAGAACCGCACGGCCACCACGGCCGGCAGTATCCCCTCCAAAATGACGAAAAATCGTATAGGTTTCACGCATCATCAAAAGATTTATTATTGGTTTAACCGTTACTTTAATCGTCCTTAACAAAATATAATTATTCGCTTTAAACTCAATGGCGGAAATTCTCCACAGTACATGGCACATGGTGACAACAATGCCACAATGCCTAAGAACTCAGATTTCTTGTGGAAATAGCTAACGTGGGCAAGTAATATCTTTGGGATTTTCAGAGTCTCTGGAACGCTGTCTCCAAGAAGTTAAAGATATTATTGTGGTGGGTCACACGACCTCATGACACTGTTTCTATACCACCTACGGCTGCAAGGTGAGCAGTGCGCTCCCTTGTGGAGATAACAAATATTTTGTCTCGAGAGCTTATCATCGACACAGTTGGTTTGTGGGAAACGGCCAGCGAACCGCCGTGACCATCGAGCATCCTGCGTCTGCTCTTGCCAACTGAATCTGTGGCACGTATAGACTTGCAGTGCGTGACAGGTGCACTATCTTTCTACCTCGCCTCACTGTTTCTAGGGTTTAAAGACGACGATGCTGCAATCCTGGTCAGAACTTCTGTTCGGTTTTTCAAGCAATACATACAGTACTAGTCTTAAGAACTGCACACCGTGTAGGCAGCTTACAACAGAAAGGCATGCTTGAGTAAGGAAACAATCAGCGTTTCGGCACAAGTGAACAAAATAGGTATGTGTAATGCAAAATGCAGTATCTATATCTACAGAGGGTGAAAATTAACAAAACCGACAAACTGCAGCGACGGAATCCCGAATGGAATGAAGGAAAAAAGGTCATATGACGTCCGAAAATGGACGGTGTGCGTGCAACGTCAAAAAATCGTTCCGGACGATGGTACAGAGTTGCATCGCATCTACTCATAATAGATGTTCAAAGTGTCCTCTGTGGAATGCAGTGCACACGTTCACACGTCGCATCATGAACGGCCGCACTCTTTGCCACGTTCCGCCCTCTCTCGGAATAACGTCAAAGGAGTCGTGAACACGGTGTCGAAGGGCCTGCACACTGGTTCGGTATACACAACGCTTTTCAGGTTCCCTCTGAGGTAAAAATTCCAGGGGTTCGGTAATCTAGCAGGCCATGCTACAGCGCCTCGCCGACCTATGCGACGTCCGGTGGAGATGTTGTTGAGGTATCGGCGAACTGTAATACCGAAGTGGGGTGTTGCTCCGTGATGCAGAAACCACATAAGCTGTTGTATTGCTAAAGGCAGATTCTCAAACAGCACAGGCAGATTATTTTGCAGGAAATACAGGTACTTTCCTCCATCGAGAAGTTGGGGAATAATAACCGGCCTAGGTATGTAGTCGCCAAGCATCCCTGCGCACACATTGTTGCTGAACAGATACTGATGAAACGCCTCAATCTTTCCCCGAGGATTGTCTGTAAGTCACAGATGATAATTATGCAGATTGACGATGCCAGTTCTGGTAAAGGTTGCTTTGTTCATAAAGAAAACTGATGACAGAAATCCAGTAACTCTGATGGTCTGGTGCAAAAACCATCGACGAATTACTTCCCGTCAGGGGAAATCCTCCGGTGACGCACTCGTCGCAGTGGATATGGATAGTACCGGTTGTCATGCAGGATACACATAATCGTACTTTGGGTTACACCGTGTTGGTGGGCCACTTGTCTGGAGCTTGTACTAGGGTTCGTCTCAATATTCTGTAGAGCTGGAACCTCCAGATCCGGTGTACGCACAGTCCGCTGCCTCTCTGCGCGTTCCTTTGTTTGAAAGACCCATGATCACACAAACGCCCAAAAAGTGCTTGAAGTGTTGTGTGTTGTCGTTGGTGTCCGTGAGGGTATTTCTTTTGGTATAGCCGTGCTGCCTCTCGACCGTTTCCATCTGCTTGTCCGTACACAAACACCATCTCGGCTTGTTCCCGACATGAATACCGGACCATTCTGCTGCTTACAGTACGCTACGCCAATGACACAGCTTGCAACACACAAGGAACACACGGCACGTGGTCAGAGGAACGGTCATTCGTCAGCGTCATTTACCGTGACAACGAAGCATTTCCTGACACATTTTCATAGGACCTTTTTTCCTCTATTTCCTTTCAATAATCTGACCCTGCAGTTTGTCGGTTTTCTTAATTTTCATCCTGTACGTCAGTGGGCTGACAAATCGATACATTTATCAGAGATCTAAGTAGATGGAAGTCAACAAAATGTTTTGGCGTTCGGGGAAGAATGTTGGTGCTTACAATTTCGAGGGAAGATTTCACCACAAAGAAAATGTGTTAACGACTGCCACCGAAACTCTCTTTTACGTCCGTGACACTCTTACCCCTCTGTTTCATGATAATAGAAAACGATGTGATCTTCTTTGAACTTTCTCGATGCCCTTTGTGAATCATATCTGTTGTATCTACCTATCTATCGCTTCAGCCTTTATCCTGCAGTTTACGCAGAATCGGCACTGTTACAATCGGATTTGGCATGGTTAATTCGAAGGGGTGGCCGGATGCCCTTTCTGCCGCCATCCTGCACCCCTCAGGATGGAATCAGTGTACCCCAGATGTCTGCATCTAGTGTAAATTATGAAAGAATGCAAACGAGTTTCAAATGTCTGCGAGTCGTGTAACTGAGGCAGGGCGTGGGGACCAGCCCAGTATTCACCTATTGGGATGTGGAAAACCGCCTGAAAACCACATCCAGGCTAACCAGCACACCGGCCCTCGTCGTAAATCCGCCGGGCGGAATCGATCAGGGGCCGGCGCGCCTACCCGAGTCCAGGAAGCAGCCCAATAGCGCTCTCGGATAACCTGGCGGGTTGTGAATCATATCTGGTAAGGATCCCATACCCTGCAATAACACTTCAGAAGACGGTAGACAAGCATAGTGTAGACAGTCTGTTTAAAAGCTTTGTTGCTTCTTGTAAGAGTTGTATCAGTAAAACGCAGCGTTGAATATCACTTCCACTTCCGCCAAAACTGCGCGCAGTCCGGTCTCTGTGTCGGGCTGCAACGAACCCCCCTCCGTGGCGGTGTTGAGTCTTTTGACACGCGACGTCATCGCCGCGTGCCCCCGCGTCGCCACAGGCAGGGGCGCGCTCAGGTCCAAGGTCACAGCGCTAGCCAGGGAAGCGGCAATTACTAAAACTCCGCTCCGCCAGCCTTGAGAACTGGAATTCCGGCTCTAGCGATCTGGGCTGAGGCACGTCGGCCGCCGGACCGCTACCGCCGCCGCGGACGCCAGAAAAAAGCGGACGCGCTCGCTAATTGCTTTAATCGTGCTGTGTAAGCATCGTAGCATCGCCCCCTCTCTCTTCCTCCCCCCACCCCCCCTCTGGGTACGTCCGTGTGCTATCGGGAAATCTTCCTGACAGAACACCTCCGCCTCTTCCCTTCCTCTCCCTCCCTTGCCATTCTGCACCCCCTCCCTCAGTCTCTCACATTCTAGGTGTGTGTTTTAAATCTCTCATTCCTTAAGGGCCCTGCACACGTTCAATATGTATCGACAATACTACACTGAAGAGCCAAAGAAACATACACCTACCTAATATCGTGTAGGAGCACCGCGAGCACGCTGAACTGCCGCAACACGACGTGTCGTGGACTCGACTAATGTCTTAAAGTAGTGCTGGAGGGAACTGACGCCATGAATCCTACAGGGACCGGCCGGAGTGGCCGTGCGGTTCGAGGCGCTACAGTCTCGAGGCGCGTGACTGCTACGGTCGCAAGTTCGAATCCTTCCTCGGGCATGGATGTGTGTGATGTCCTTAGATTAGTTAGGTTTAAGTAGTTCTACGTTCTAGGGGACTGATGACCACAGCAGTTAAGTCCCATACTGCTCAGAGCCATTTGAACCATTTTTGAATCCTACAGGGCTGTCCATAAATCCGTAAGAGTACCATAGAGTGGAGATCTCTACTGAACAGCACGTTGCAAGGCATCCCAGATGTGCTCAATAATGCCAGGGGACTTTGGTGGCCAGCGGAAGTATTTAAACTCTGGAGAATGTTCCTGGAGCCACTCTTCAGCAATTTTGGACGTGTGGGGTGTTGCATTGTCATGCTGGAATTGCACAAGTCCATCGGAAAGCACAATGGACATCAGACACGATGCTTATGTACATCCCATCTGTCAGAGTCGTATCTAGACGTATCAGGGACCCATATCACTCACAACTGCACATGCCCCACACCATTACAGAGCCTCCACCAGCTTAAACAGTCCTCACCCGATATGCAGGGTCCACTCATTTATGAGGTTGTCTCCATATCCGTACACGTCCATCCTCTCGATAGAATTTGAAACGAGACTCGTCCGACCGCCGACCTCTGTGGCCGAGCGGTTCTAGGCGCGTCAGTCCGGAACCGCGCGACCGCTACGGTCGCACGTTCGAATCCTGCCTCGGGCATGGATGTGTGTGATGTCCTTAGGT
Source organism: Schistocerca nitens (assembly GCF_023898315.1). Taxonomy (NCBI): domain Eukaryota; kingdom Metazoa; phylum Arthropoda; class Insecta; order Orthoptera; family Acrididae; genus Schistocerca; species Schistocerca nitens. Next base: position 224,735,012 of record NC_064620.1, on the reverse strand, counting down.
TAGTTACGTTTAAATGGATCTAAGTTCTAGGGGACTGATGACCTCAGATGTTAAGTCCCATAGTGCTCAGAGCCATTTGAACCAGTTGAAGACGCTGTGTCCCATCGCTCGTGCGCCGACTATAACACCACGTTCAAACTCACTTGCATCTTGATAACCTGCCATTGTAGCAGCAGTAACCGATCAAACAACTGCGTCTGACACTTGTTGTCTTATACAGGCGTTGCCAACCGCAGCGCCCTACTCTGTCTGTTAACATATCTCTGTATTTGAATACGCATCCCTAGTCCAGTTTCTTTGGCTCTTCAGTGTAGTTTGTCAGACCATCAGTATACTGAAGCGACATCACACTATCGATAATATTGACAAAAACTGTCAGCTGACACCGCGATTTCACGAGGGTACGATGTCGAATGCCCAAAAGAAAGCGTGAGCTGCAGTTATATTACCTATAGCTTGCAAGCAACAGAAAACAGCGAAAAAAAGGATTGGGTCCGAGATTGGTTGAAAAAAGGAGGCACTAATCACAGGTTAATTTACTGACTAAAATCAGAATCACGTACCCAAAAGATTTTATATATCATTTTCCGATGATTTATGCAACGTATGAGAAGTTATTAGTGTTGATACGAGATAAAATTTAAAAAAAATATGGTAATGAGAGAGGCAAACGCATTCGACAAGTGGAGTAACTTAGAGGTATACGGCGATAGGCAGATCATTCTAAAGCTCGAAGTTTAGTTCCATAACGTCAGCAAGCACAGTTAGTAAAATTCTATGGAAAGCTATAAAGCAATTATATCTACCTGGTAAGAACCTGTTCAGGCAATTAACTTCAAACTTTTTGCGATTTCTGATAATTAGTTGAAATTGACTCGCATTTCCCAGACATCTTACTTGTCACTGCAGATATATGGTGTATTTTCCGAAATCGGGGAGTTTTTCAGAACTACTATGTAACACAACAATCTCTACTATATTTTCAAATTAATGAAGTAAGCAATGTTATAGAGAATCCTCCGTTAATCATCCTAAAGTGGCATATATAATGATTACCCTTGCATACGCCTATTAAAATTCTTTTGTGTTAAAAGACTTCTTAGAAACTGAATCTAAGGTATGTATATACTACAGCGAACTGAAAAAATACAGTGCACACTAACGCCACGTGGCTGGTTTGTGAAGCTCTGGCAGCATCTGAATGGAGAATATTGTCAAACAGTCAAATCTGACCTCACATGTTCAATGTATATTGACGATATTGAGACTACTTTAAGGTCCAGTACTGCTCATCAATATTTCTATGATTGACAATACGTCTATACGCGCCCTCAGACGGTCAATATATTAACAGTTTGACGATATTATTGAACGTGTGAGGGCCCCTTTAGCGATCTCGGCTTCGTATCACAGGCGTACATCTTTCCCTTTAGGTGCTTTCGACCTAAAGCGGGATTTGCATTCCTCGCCTCTTCGTGTATGTGCTGGTGCAATTCACAGCCATCTACACCAACTCTTCCAAATTAAAGTAATATGTTGCACTGTCTATCGTTATTTGAATTACAATATCCTTTTATTTCCTACCAGTAAACACTTCCCCCCCGCCCCCAATGCATCCAAAATTCTTTATACAACAGAACTCCCCTGTATGAGCCGCGCGGCGTGCCCGCGCGGTTCGAGGCGTCATGTGACGGATTGCGCGGCCCCTCCCGCCGGAGGTTCGAATCCTCCCTCGGGCATGAGTGTGTGTATTGTTCGTAGCATAAGTTAGTTTAAGTAGTACGTAACTGCAGGGAGCGATGACCTCAGCAGTTTGGTCCCTTAGGAATTCACACACATTTGAATATTTTTCCCCTGAATGAAACAGCTTCAAACGTTCGATTACTTTTTTTTTCGTCTCTGTTGTGCGACTAGATTTCTAATTTCTTGTCACATAGCACACATTTCGTTGTAATTCACGGACAGTCATCGCTATAACCGAAGGTAATGGATCAGTCTGACTTGAGGTGACGTGCATGATGCCTTGCACAAGTATGCACGAACATTGCCGTCAAATCAGCGAGTTTGATAGAGGGCGTAATAATGGCATGAGAGAATGTGATGCATCCATCTGGAAAATTGCTGCTCGTATGGGACAATGTGTTTCGGCGGCGCAGAGGGTGTATGCAGAATGGTTCACGGGACAGGTCGAACCCCCCCCCCCCCCCCCCCCCGAGACGATCGACACCTCATCCGAATAGCGTTAGAGCATAGATCTGCGTCTTCCTCGGTTCTTGCGCAACAGTGGAACAGTGTACCACATCGTACACTATCAACAGTCGGTCGCCGTTTATTGCGGCATGGGTTAGTGCGCGTCGACCACGTCTCCGCCGTCCTTTGACGAATGTACAGAAACATGATAGACGGCAATAGCGTACGGGCCGACGCCACTGGGGACAGGAATGGCATCAGACAGTGTTCTCGGACGAATCCAAGTTCTGTTTTTTTTTTTTTTTAATTTTGGCCGCATTTTAGTTCGCACCTTGTGGGGTGCTATTGGGTACAGCCACAAATCACAGTTGGTGCGTGTCCAGGATACTGTGATCAGTGTGACCACATTTTATAATGAGGTGGAGACAACCAACATGTTGTTGCCCACTCTTGGTTTCACTGTCGTTCAACCTCGTTTTTTTTCCATTGATTCTTAAGGCAGTAGCAGGCAAACAGCCAACCAGCTTCGCCGTTTCTGACATTCTTGGTCCCTTTTTCGGGCCGTATCATCTTTGGAAAGATTACCCAATCATCTCTGCTCCACTCATATATAAGGGTCAGTCAAATGAAAACTAGACAAATGTGAAAAAAGTAAGCAAGCTCTTTATTAATTCAAAAATAATCGGTACAACCGTTGGTACACATATCCCGCTGTGGGACAAGATGGTCAGTGCCTTCATGGAAAAATTTTGCGATTTCCTGTGGAACCATGATTGCACCAAAGCGTCCACCTCTTCGTACAAAGCAAATCGATAACCACAAATGTCTTTCTTCAGAGCTCCAAGAACAAGTAAATTGCATGTGGAGAGATCGGGACTGTATGGAGGATGAGTAACCGCTTCACAGGGAAATTTCTGCAGCATACCTGAAACATCATTCGCAATATGTGAGCGGGCATTACACTGCAACATAATGATGCCGTCCGACAAAATTCCTCCGCTCTGACCAACGCTGCACCGGCAAACACAAACATATTTCCATGAAGGTATTGACCGTGTTGTTATGGCGATTATTTTTGAAATAATAAACAGCTACTCTTTTTACGTCTACTTCTTTTTCATTTCACTACCCATTATATTTCGCATTCTGTACAATTACGTGCTGTATATCAAAGCAATATTTTTAATTATTCAGTTACAGGACTATATGGTGAGTAACATGCTCTCTCTCTCTCTCTCTCTCTCTCTCTCTCTCTCTCTCTCTATATATATATATATATATATATATATATATATATATATATATATATATATAGAGAGAGAGAGAGAGAGAGAGAGAGAGAGAGAGATAGAGAGAGAGAGAAATCTGCAGTTGAGATACCAGAAATATTCAAGCATATGGCTTCTTGCTAGAGATGAACCTTTCTTTCTGTTTGTTTGGATCATTAATTTCAGAAGCATTATAGGCAGAAAAGTGGAGGTAATGGACTTGTACCACAGTTGAAATAAGCTCTTTGTATATATTTTAATCACGGAAAGTACAGCTTCCATTTCGAAGTATATTTAACTTGTAACTGGTTTTTGGTAATGCTTGCGCTTGATTCGATTTCGCTTATTAATTATTGGCGTGTAATAGAGTAATAATGTAGCAGATAGAGGACTAAATACAGCACTGACGAGATTTTTTTCGTTTGCGACGCTTTTAAGTTCAAACAGAATATTTTTTCCCAGGTACAGGCTGTTCTGACCACGTTGTACCTTGGAAGACGTTTCCACATTTCGAAACGTCTTAATTTTGCGGAATGATTTTTTTCTTGTTTGTTTAAGAAACAGACTGCGGTACATAGGAATTGAATGGCATACTTCCTACGCGTCTTGCGCAAAATTTTATTGAATCAACAGCTGCGCGATGTGATATGCCGTTCTTGCTCGCGGAAATCGGAGAAGTAAAACTTGTACGTGAACAATTTTAATCGCTGTTCGGGCGCTAGGACCGCTTTTCTCAGCAACCTCGTCAAGCCGTGAACGACAGCCATTTACGTACGCACTTCAGCCTCCAGCCATAAAACGCCTGACTCAAATCGTGAAAAGTCATGTTTCCAGCGAGCCGGACGTAAGGCCTCGCGAATGCTCAAACGCCTATGCAAGCAATCCTGCGGCCTATTTCTCCACCTCCTCCAATAAAAGCCGGCAATAACTCGGCCTTAATTGCCTTCGTATCCTCGAAAGATAACGTCATACGACCAGAGCTCGCAGCATTCTCTCAGACGGACATAAATTGTCCTCGACTTCCCTCCTTCGCCGAATTCCCCTCGTTTGTTTTTATCGGGGCGATGTAGCAAACCCTCAAAGTCTGGAAAAAAGGAAGCCATTAATCGTCGAAAAAGCCTTAAGCGGTATTTCTCTTTTCAGAATGTAGCCTGGAAAAGGCTCTATAAAAACGGCGACAAAGAATAAAAAGGCTGTTCTAGCAAACACCCTGATTTTCCTGATAAACGAAGTAACAGGAGACAGCACTCTACAGTGAACGACGCACGCTGCTAGCACGCATAACATCGCGACAATGTGAATAACTCTTTCTCCGTAAGACTATCAGGTTGAGGCAAGTAATAAAAACGTGTTGGCAAACACAGTGTCTCTCCGTCAAATACGCCATTCTCCATGCTGCGTCCACAGAGTAAGGATTAATTAACATCATCGTAATGGGCTTCACAGTCAAGTTCGTAAATAAGCCTACGAAAGGAGCAGCTCCCAGCTCATTTCATTGCCTCTTTGTGACACAAAACGTAACTCAAGTCCTCAAGTACATTACTTACTATTTGAAATTTACGATGCGCATTTGTCGCACCCGTAAAATACTCGCAGCAACGGAGGGAAAGGTTACTAAAGTGGATGCCATACACTTCTGTTGTAGTACGCGTCTGGCGCTAGCACGCTATTAAACTAGCGGTCCACTAGACCATTAACCGCTAGAATTTCTTCCCATTTCGAAAGCAGCGTACTGTTCCTTCCGTGAAGGAGTCCGAAGTCTATATAACGAGCCAACTGAAGATCGTCCAAGCAGCTGCACACTTTCATGACGTGAGTACGGGCAGGAGAAACAAAGTACTGTGGCAAATGTTACACAGCCAACGACATCGGCATTCTGCGAAACATCTTCCACATGATATGATTATTTCTCTTACTACTGCCAGCAGCACATAATTACAGATCTTACGGAACTATTCTCTTACTTACAGAGTTGTACGAAAGAGAATGACGCACGAATACCTGACATTAAGACAGGAAATAGAGGACGCAAAGCGGAAGTATGCCTGAGAACCGTTACGCGTTTCAGCTGAGTGCAGTCCACATTTGGGAGTGATGTCTATTGCGGGTAAGAGAATCCCTCGCATAAAACGATAAATGATGCAAATATGAGGAGAAAGTAACCTCAGATTTATAACAGTGGAGTTAATAGACGAAACAGGCAGAACTCGGATGCCTTCCCTCCGCTGTTGCATTTGAATTTTCATAAAATAAAATTGCAATCTCCATACAGGCTTTATGTCCGCGTAGAGGTCGGCGACCATATTGTTTTGGCAATTATTAAGCGTTACGACTTGATCGTATATATATACACTACTGGCCATTAAAATTGCTACACCACGAAGATGACGTGCTACAGACGCGAAATTTAACCGACAGGAAGAAGATGCTGTGATATGCTAATGATTACCTTTTCAGAGCATTCACACAAGGTTGGCGCCGGTGGCGACACCTACAACGTGCTGACATGAGGAACGTTTACAACCGATTTCTTATACACAGACAGCAGCTGACCGGCGTTGCCTGGTGAAACGTTGTTGTGATGCCTCGTGTAAGGAGGAAAAATGTGTACCATCACGTTTCCGACTTTGATAAAGGTCTGATTGTAGCCTATCGCGATTGCGGTTTATCGTATCGCGACATTAGTGCTCGCGTTGGTCGAGATCCAACGACTGTTAGCAGAATATGGAATCGGTGGGTTCAGGAGGGTAATACGGAACGCCCTGCTGGATCCCAACGGCCTCGTATCACTGGCAGTCGAGATGACAGGCATCTTATCCGAATGGCTGTAACGGATCGTGCAGCCACGTCTCGATCCCTGAGTCAACAGATTGGGACGTTTGCAAGACAACAACCATCTGCACGAACAGTTCGACGACGTTTGCAGCAGCATGGACTGTCAGCTCGGAGACCATCGCTGCGGTTACCCTTGACGCTGCATCACACACAGGAGCTCCTGCGATGGTTTACTCAACGACGAACCTGGGTGCACGAATGGCAAAACGTCATTTTTTCGGATGAATCCAAGTTCTGTTTACAGCATAATGATGGTCGCATCCGTGTTTGGCGACATGGCGGTGAACGAACACTGGAAGCGTGTATTCGTCATCGCCATACTGGCGTATCACCCGGCGTGATGGTATGGGGTGCCACTGGTTACACGTCTCGGTCACCTCTTGCTCGCATTGACGGCACTTTGAACAGTGGACGTTACATTTCAGATGTTGGTATTCCAGTGGCTATGGTTTTATTCATAGACTGTCATTTTTTATTTGTAGTTCACTGCTGCTATTTGAGTTTTACACGTTGTCATTTTGTCATTTGGAGATAGTGATGGGAGCTACGCACGCTAGAAAATGGAGTACCAGATGGAGAAATCGGAACATTCCCGACATATTCTTCTGTTTTTGTTCCATAGAGGCGTGACAACAGCGGAGGCAGGGGTATGGGGGCAATGTCATCGGGCAGAGCACGAAAAAAAAAAAAAAAAAAAACAACGTTTTCTCATGTTAAGGAGGATTGTTTTGACATTAGTGACTCTCCGCGTTCATGAAGATCTTCGGGGTTTCATGAAGATCGTTTAAACGCATTAACCCACAATGATCGATGACATTCCACCATCGCGCGACGTCTCCATGCAGTGGAGAAGGATCAGAAACCGGATGAAACGGTGACGAAAACTATAAGCCAAAATCACGATGATCACCGGGTGGGCCGGCCGGACTAGCCGAGCGGTTCTAGGCGCTTCAGTCCGGAGCCGCGCTGCTGCTACGGTCGCAGGTTCGAATCCCGCCTCGGGCACGGATGTGTGTGATGTCCTTAGGTTTACGTAGTTCTCAGTCTAGTGGACTCATGATCTTAGATGTTGAGTTCCATAGTGCTCAGAGCCATATCTATTCATTACATCTATTCCTCATTTTGGTTGAATATCATTTTACTTACAAACCCTTCTTTCATTTAAATCTTCATCAGCGATATTTTGTCCACCGTGCAATAGGAATTTAAGCTATTAAATGTATATATGGCAATTACCATGCAAAGAAAATGCACATCTTGTAACGAAAAATACATTTTTCATACCATTACACGGTCAATATAAATAAATTAAGGACGTAGATGTTCAAATGTGTGTGAAGTCTTATGGGACTTAACTGCTAAGGTCATCAGTCCCTAAGCTTACACACTACTTAACCTAAATATTCCTAAGGACAAACACACACACCCATGCCCGAGGGAGGACTTGAACCTCCGCCGAGACCAGCCGCACAGTCCATGACTGCAGCGCCTCAGACCGCTCGGCTAATCCTTCGCGGCTAAGGATGTAGAGGCATATATCATTAGGGGTAAGATAGATACTGCCTATAGGAAAATTAAAGAGACCTTTGGGGAAAAGAGAACCACTTGTATGAATATCAAGAGCTCAGATGGAAAACCAGTACTAAGCACAGAAGGGAAAGCAGAAAGGTGGGACGAGTATATAGAAGAGGAGTATATAGAAGAGTCCGAACAGAAAGACAAGAATTAGCCGGCCGCTGTGGCCGAGCGGTTCTAGGCGCTTCAGTCCGGAACCACGCGGTTGCTACTGTCGCAGGTTCGAATCCTGCCTCGGGCATGGATGTGTGTGATGTCGCCGGCCAGGGTGGCCGAGCGTTTCTAGGCGCTACAGTCTGGAACCACGCGACCGGTACGGTCGCACGTTCGAATCCTGCCTCGGGCATGGATGTGTGTCATGTCCTTAGGTTAGTTAGGTTCAAGTAGTTCTAAGTTCTAGGGGTCTGATGACCTCAGCAGTTAAGTCCCATAGTGCTCAGAGCCATTTGAACCATTTGTGTGATGTCCTTAGGTTAGTTAGGTTTAAGTAGTTCTAAGTCTAGGGGATTGATGACCTCAGATGTTAAGTCCCATAGTGCTTAGAGCCATTTGAACCATCACCGGGTGGTCATATCTCAGCTTGCTCGTCGTCAATTGGCTCGTGAATAATTCAGACCATTTCTGCCCTATATCATTACTGGTGACGAGAAATGGTGTCTTTATGCTAACATAAGGAAAAAAATGGAATAGCTGAGCCCAAACAAAACAGCAAAAGACTTTCGCTCATCCACGAAAGATAATGTTATGCGTGTGGTAGAACAGCGACGGTGTGGTATACTACGAATCGCTTCGCCGAGGTGTAACCGTCACTGCTGACACATATTGTCAACAACTAAGACGTCTTGCGGATGCAGTCCAAGAACAACCACCAGGATGACTGCGTGAAGTGATGCTACTCCACGATAACGCCCACCCACATTCTCCTAGCCTGACCAAAAGCACTATACAGGAGTTGGATTAGAAAGTCATCCCGCGCCCACATCAGTCACCAGATCTTGCGCCCTCAGATTTTCATCCTTTCCGCTCTCTATCGCACAAAGCACAAATAATTTCCTTTCCGGATGAAAATGTGCTCCAAACAGGGTTCGTCGAGTTCTTCGCTGAAAACGACGTCATTTCTACAAGTGCTGGAATCGAAAAGTTTCCCCAACATTGGCAGACCGTTTCAAATAGTGAAGTAGGACATATTATTAATGGCTAAAGTCCCTGTTACGTGTGTTGTGTCTAGACAAGACACCCTAGACACAATGAGAGGAAGCCGAAAGGCACGCGCTTAAACTCACGCAGGCTGGCGTGAGGTCTGAAACAGGATACGTAATGAATGCTATAAAGAAAAGTACATAGCTTCTGGAATAAACTTTAATCCACATTTGTAGAACATCGCTCTTGATGATACATTAATACAATCTCAATATCAATTGAATACAGCGCCTTGCTAGGTCGTAGCAAATGTAGCTGAAGGCTATGCTAACTATCGTCTCGGCAAATGAGAGCGTATTTGTCAGTGAACCTTTCCTTGCAAAGTCGGCTGTACAACTGGGGCGAGTGCCAGTACGTCTCTCTAGACCTGCCGTGTGGTGGCGCTCGGTCTGCTATCACTGACAGTGGCGACACGCGGGTCCGACGTATACTAATGGACCGCGGCCGATTTAAAGGCTACCACCTAGCAAGTGTGGTGTCTGGCGGTGACACCACAATGTGTATCTGTTATGTTTATCAACCTTACGGAAAAACGCTTCGCACTTAAGCACTGACGTCATATATTTCACGGAGGGTGGCAAGAGTCCTTCATCTACGAATGGGAGCTGCTCTGCATCTTTCATGGATTCCAGAAACAGCGATCGTGTGAGACCCCAACTCGCTTTATTTGTTCATGAGACCCAGAAAATATTAGATACAGGCTCTCAGATAGATGCCATTTTCCTTGACTTCGAGAAGGCGTTCGATACAGTTCCGCACTGTCGCCTGATAAACAAAGTAAGAGCCTACGGAATATCAGGTCAGCTGTGTGGCGGGATTGAAGAGTTTTTAGCAAACAGAACACAGCATGTTGTTATCAATGGAGAGACGTGTACAGACGTTAAAGTAACCTCTGGCGTGCCACAGGGGAGTGTTATGGGACCATTGCTTTTCACAATATATATAAATGACCTAGTAGATTGTGCCGAAAGTTCCATGCGGCTTTTTGCGGATGATGCTGTAGTATACAGAGAAGTTGTAGCATTAGAAAATTACAGCGAAATGCAGGAAGATCTGCAGCGGATAGGCACTTGGTGCAGGGAGTGGCAACTGACCCTTAACATAGACAAATGTAATGTATTGCGAATACATAGAAAGAAGGATCCTTTATTGTACGATTATATGATAGCAGGACAAACACTGGTAACAGTTACTTCTGTAAAATGTCTGGGAGTATGCGTACGGAACGATTTGAAGTGGAATGATCATATAAAATTAATTGTTGGTAAGGCGGGTGCCAGGTTGAGATTTATTGGGAGAGTCCTTAGAAAATGTAGTCCATCAACAAAGGAGGTGGCTTGCAAAACACTCGAGTATTGCTTATCAGAATGGGATCCGTGCCAGGTCGGGTTGACAGAGGAGATAGAGAAGATCCAAAGAAGAGAGGCACGTTTCGTCACAGGGTTATTTGGTAAGCGTGATAGCGTTACGGAGATGTTAGGAAACTCAAGTGGCAGACTCTGCAAGAGAGGCGCTCTGCATCGCGGTGTAGCTTGCTGTCCAGGTTTCGAGAGGGTGCGTTTCTGGATGAGGTATCGAATATATTGCTTCCCCCTACTTATACCTCCCGAGGAGATGACGAATGTAAAGTTAGAGAGATTCGAGCGCGCACGGAGGCTTTCAGACAGTCCTTTCTTCCCGCGAACCATACGCGACTGGAAAAGGAAAGAGAGGTAATGACAGTGGCACGTAAAGTGCCCTCCCCCACAGTATAAATGTAGATGTAGATGTAGAAGATGACCAGCTGGGACATAGGATCTAACTGAGAAGTGTGCACCTTCAGTATATAGCATGAGTACAACAATAAGAGAAGAGGATGTAGGAAGAAAAGGAGAAACGGAGAGCAAATTTCACTACAGTATTCGTTGCGATGAAAACTGAATTCATTCCATCACTGCAGCACTGTCGTAGAATTATGGCTCGGATAACTGTCGTAGAGAAAAATGTCATGTCCTGTGGGAATGTGGTTATTACAAATATCGCTGTAGTGCTCCGGTCCGCGAATAACGCAGGTGCCTTACTAGCGCAGGCGCGTAGAGCAATCGTACTCCTGGAATACGCAAACTGCTGACTCGGCCTTGGACGTGACGTAAACGGAAGTGTGCACCACGTGACCAGCTTACTTCCCGAGTACATTCCGACGTCTCCGCCCTCATTGCAATCGCCACTGACCTCGTCGTTTGGCGCCCATGGGAGCTAACTGCTGTGGGCACTATTAGTAAGCACTCTTCCGCATTCGTACAGTGAAGGCTTTCACAATCGGATGACTCAGTTGCTGGTGAATATTCCGACTTGTATGCACGTGGTCCAAGAAACTTTTCGGTTCCTGACTTTTCGTCGAGAGCTGCGTTGGACATCTTCGTAGGTGTCGCTGTTCTACCTAACCTGGAAGACTGCCTCGCCAGTAGCACGTCTGAGGATGTCCAACGCAGTTCTGGACGAAACGTTAGGAACCGAAAACTTTCTTGGAACGCGACCATACAAGGCGAAAGATTCACCAGCAACTCATCCGTATTCTCCAGCTCTTGGACATAAACAGTTACTTCCGCCTCGAGATCCTCTTCGAGGTGTTCAAGAAACTCGCCACATGACCGTATAGCGAGTCGAGTCATTAAAATAATTCCTTCACCCTGAATCTTGGGAATTACTGGAAACATAACAGACCAACAACACTTTTTCGTAGGGAAAACTTGCCATATATAGTAAGTTCAACAGAAAACGAAACGTTGAGATGGCGTCGCTGAGCTGCTGTATGTCAGCAAAACTCACTGGGCCCGTCACCTACACATATAAGGTGAACGTCAATTAAATCGACAAACTACAGCTTGCCGTTGTGGCCGAGCGGTTCTAGGCGCTTCAGTGTGGAACCGCGCGACCGGTACGGTCGCAGGTTCGAATCCTGCCTCGGGCATGGATGTGTGTGATGTCTTTAGGTTAGTTAGGCTTAATTAGTTATAAGTTCTAGGTGACTGATGACCTCAGATGTTAAATCCCATAGTGCTCAGAGCCATTTGACTAACTACAGGCACGGATTCCTGAGGGGAAAATCGTCCCAGAACACAGTACACAGCTGCGTCTCATCCATGTCACAACAGATGTTCAATGTGGCTTCCACGGGATGCAATGAATGCGTTCATACTGTAAGATGGCAAGAACTATGGCCCTTACATGAAGTCATTTAAGATCACCTAACTCACGTTGAGCGAACAGTAGGGCTGAACAAAAATGACTGACAAGGCACAATGCATCTTGTAGAGGGTATAGTATGGACGTATTGGAATAATTAATGTCGGGTGATGGTTTTAAAGTAATTCAAACGACATGAAAACTTTATGGAAACGCGTCGATTTACTGGAGGCTAGTTTATCCCAGGGAAGTATTCGAGTTGACCGCGGTGCGCGGCTGGGGAGCAGCGAAGCGAAGTGACAATAGGCAGCTTATGGCGGCTCAAACTCTTGAAAAAGTGGTAACGGGGCGTGGCCTCCAGCTGCCTTAAGATGAGTGACAGTGAGGGGGGGGGGTGCTTGACCCCATGCTGGTGTACCGGGAAGCAGACGGAGAACTTGTACGCCTGCTGATAAATGTCTGTTCTCCCGTTTTCAGGGAAACATGCGAGAAAGCCGCGCAAAGCTACGCTGGAGCGGTCAACAGAGGTCAAATTATGCGTGTTCGTGACTATAGCAACTTCACGCTGAATTCACGGTCCACAGAGACTGAAGTAAATGAGGTGAAGAGCGACAGAATGAAATACGCCGGCCTCCGATGGGAACGTAGGACCAAGGAATTTGAAGTACTCTTCTGGGAGTCAGAATTCCGGAAAAATTGGTGTTTTGTGCAGACGCTAACCTTGATGGGTGGCCTGAGAGGAGCTAAATCGCAGAAGTTGAGAGGAAGGGAAATTTTATGGGAATTTGTTCACTTCCCAGAGCAGGCATTGGTCGGCGCTGGGAAGCGACGCATAATTAACGCGACTTGTGCTGCAATTGGCATAAGTGATTTTGCTGGAGGGGAAACCGAGGCAAAGAGCTTGCCCAGAGTGCGGATGTGGCGTTCTTTACTCAGCTTGCCTGAGAAAGTGTGAGCATCTCTGCAGTTTAGGACTTATCAAATGGAACGATTGAGCTTGGAGATAGGAAGTTTTGGTTCAGTTATGTACTGAGCAAGATAGCTAGGAGTGAATAGACGAGCGCAGCCTTGCAGCACCACGAGGTCGGCCGACGTCCGCACAACGACACCGCTTCGCCACGCTGAATTCGATGATATTGCGCCCGCTGCGGCCACTGATTAATTTGTTGGATCACGTCGGCAAAGTTTTCAGGAGGGTTTCATGGGCCGTGTATTGTAGAATTCTTCTCGCACTTCGCATTACGCCTGGGTCAGTCGATAGGAATTACTTTTGGTTTATCACGCATTACTCCACACAAACGCAATTTATTACCACTGCCTGTTAGGAGAGTCATGTAATGTGATGATTGAAGGTCGTGAGTTAAAATAAATCTGTGCTAATCGACTGCATCTGTTTTCAATCAAGTAGTTGAAATCCCAAGTCACTTTCTTAATTAATTGTATGTTCAGCATTTGCATCTGGTGTTCAATAGCTGAATATAACATCAATGTGCACCCCTTTTTAATTAAAAGGGATCAATTCTGAATCAATTAATAACACTGCCACCGCAGTTAAATCAGGAGTCACAGGGCCTTATTACTTTCTTTGCGTTACCCGACATTGCGGCAGTTTTGCACTCTCTGTTGATCTGTTAGTCAATTACCTGGCGTGAACACACACCAAAACCAGATAAGGGACGGGTGGGGTGTTACAATATGTCGCATCAAGGACTGATGCACTCTTTCGTGCGTTGCGGCCTCCCTCCGAATATCGTCATAGGCGTCGTGAGCATGCTGTTGAAGTATCTACGTATCAGTAACTGGTTCAGCATATACAATGTTTTTCAAATGCCCCCAGACTTAAAAATGCAGGGGGTTTACATCCGGGGATGTAGCAGTCCATGCTACGGGGCCTCCGCGTCCTATCCAACGTCTGGGGAAGATGTTGAGGTTTCGGCGAACTATAATGCGGAAGTGGGATGGCGCTCCATCATGCAGAAACGACATAACCCGTGGTAATGGCAAACACACATTCTCAAGCAGACCAGACAGAGTATTCCGCAGGAAGTCCAGGTGTTCTTCCGTTGAGGCGTAGTGGATAACATGTGGTCCAAGAGTGTGGTTACCAAGGATGCCTACACACACCACTGATGAGACGCCTCAACCATTCCCCGAGGACTGTCTGTAGCCCACAGATGACGATTATGCTAATTAGTGATGCCAGTTCCGCAAAGGTTGCTTCGTCGGAAAAGATGACTGATGACAGGAATCCCATAACTGTGATGGTCTGTAGCAAAAACCGTTGACAAAATCCTTAACATAGAGGGAAATCCGCTGCTGATAATCCTCGCACTCGTTGCAGGTGATTGGGATAATAGCAGTTGTCATACACATTAGGTGTACTTTGGCTTACACCATGTTGGTGGGCCACTTGCCTGGAGCTTGTACTAGTGTTTGTCTCAATATTCCGTAGAGGCCAGTCCTACAAATCTGGTGTACGCACTGTCCTCCGCCTCTGAAAGGACCTACGATCACACAAACGCCCAAAAAGGGTTTGAAATGTTATGTGATGTGGTTGGTGCTTGCGAGAGTACAGTTTCCTGCAGCATTGTAGGAACGTTGTGCGTGGCTCGACCTAATACTTCATTCGGAATCCTGGAGACATCCTCTCGCATTCTTGCTTTAAGTTTTTGGTGGTAGCAGATCGAGAACGGTAAACCGCGTTCTTAAGGTGACCACACAAGAAAAAAATGACACGCTATCAGATGAGGCAGTCTTAGGGTCCATGCAGTGTCCCCGTGCCTTGAAATGCCACGTTTACCAAACAGTCGTTGGACAGATTCCATCGAAATCCTTGCCGTATGTGTCGTTGCTCCGTCATTTTGAAACCAACTGCTGGCAGGAAAATGGTGAATTTCATGCGCAACGAACCATAGAACTTTACACCCACTTTCAGTATTCGTCGAACACTCGAATGATGCAAACGTAGAGACTCTGCGTGACGTCGAACAGAGCTCTGTGGACTTCTTACGAAAGCAGTTCGCACAGCCCCGATATTACGTCCTGCACGAGCGGTTAGAGGGCTGCCTGCTGATAGCTTCTTCAATGCAGAACCCCTCCATGCAGGTTGTTTCTTCAGTGCAGCACTCGTCGATTCAGCATTGCGGATTGGAGTGTCGATTGCATGCACTGAGGGAACACAACCATGCCAGCCGATACTGAAGTGACGCCAAAATTCTCGACAAACGGCCTCCCATTGTTGTAACAGACATTTACTGCAAAGGCACTCAGATGATGTTTGATTTATGGGGCGCTCAAATGCGCAGTCATCAGCGCCCGTACAAACTCTCAATTTTTACACAGTCCAATTTTTTTACACAGTCCAATCTAGCCACTGTCAGGAATGATGATGATGATGATGAAATTGTGAGGACAACACAAACACGCAGTCCCCGGTCAGAGAAAAAAAATGGCTCTCTGCACATCGTTCCATTGCTCCATGTTTACTGTTTACTACGAGGGTTATCCGGAAACTAAGATTACAAGGCATGTAGCTTTAGCACGGAATGTCCGTGGGGGAAGTTGGTACCACTGCCGTGTAGAGCTGAAGGAACGAGCATTTGGTGACTGTTAGAAATGAGAGTTATTCCGGCTCCCGCCAAGGGTGAAGTGGCGCTATAATTCGCTGCCTAAATCTAAGAGCATGGACGTCGCTGCGATTCATTGCGAAACTGTTTCATGATATGGAGGGGACGTAATGTCATGGCAGCATGTGACGAAATAGATACGGAATTTCAATTTTGAAGCGACGGAAATTCACGATGAAGTCAGAAGCGGAAGGCCGTCTGTTGTGAGAGGTGCAGAAATTTGAAGAACATCTATCTCATCGCCGTTCGACAATTGACGACCTGCATGCAGTTGATCCAAACATTTCACGAACTGTTGTTCACGAAATCGTAACTGCTCGACTAAATCATCGCAAGTTCTGTGCGCGATGGATGTCCAAGATACTTTTTGAGGCTTACCGAAGCACGCAGTGCCGCTCGCGAATTTCATGACCGTTTTGAGACTGAAAGCGAGGTTTTTCTCACTCTATAGTGACACTAGATGAAACTTGGACTTACTACCTTTT
Organism: Schistocerca nitens; assembly: GCF_023898315.1. Taxonomy (NCBI): domain Eukaryota; kingdom Metazoa; phylum Arthropoda; class Insecta; order Orthoptera; family Acrididae; genus Schistocerca; species Schistocerca nitens. Next base: position 224,718,668 of record NC_064620.1, on the reverse strand, counting down.
TCCAGAGAGCAAATGACAATCAGTGCACTGCCGCCAGCCAAAAAGTTCAGGACTCAGTAAACAGCGAGGAACAGAAAAGGTGTTCTGCTCGTTGTTTTTTTGGAAAGAGGTGAAACAATAGATGCTGCAGGATTTTGTGAGACCATGATGAAATTTCGCAGACTCATACAAATGTCGCGGGGTGGTGACAACGGGAGTCTGTCTCCATGACAACTCGCGTCCGCACACCGCTCATGCAATACAAGAGTTGTTCGCTTCGTTTGGTTGGGATGTTTTAAGCCACGCCTCTCACAGCCCCGATCTCGCACCTAGTGACTATCATCAGTTTATTAAATTGAAGGAACACGTTCTTGGAAAACACCTTTCCGACGACGACGAGGTGAAAATCGAAGTGAAGAACTGGCTAAAAAAGGCGGTGGGAGAAGTCTACTACACAGTAATCAAAAAACACGTCCCACGGATGATAAAATGTATTCAGGATGTCGATACTTTCCGGATTAGCTTCGTAAATGGCAAGACTGTGCGGTCAGCATTCTACACTCATGCTCATAAATTAAGGATAATTGCAGAATGTGGTGCCACTCAACGTGGCACTACACAAAACTGGCGCTAATAGCATAGGCACATAGAGAACACACACGACGCAGATCTGTAAGTCCACGGTATTGGTGATAAGTTGAGAAAACCGTCGCGAAACACATGTGCTACAAAACGCCACTCTTTCCTGCGCATGTACCCCGACATCAATATGGGATATGATCACCATGCACACATACACAGGCCGCACAACGGGTTGGCATACTCTGGATCAGGTGGTCGAGCAGCTGCTGGGGTATAGCCTTCCATTCTTGCACCAGTACCTGTCGGAGCTCCTGAAGTGTCGTAGGGGTTTGAAGACGTGCAGCGATACTTCGACCGAGAGCATCCCAGACGTGCTCGATGGGGTTTAGGTCTGGAGAACAGGCAGGCCACTCCGTTCGCCTGATATATTCTATTTCAGCGTACTCCTCCACGATGGCAGCTCGGTGGGACCGTGCGTTATCATACATCTGGAGGAAGGTGGGACCCACTGCGCCCCTGAAAAGGCGGACATACTGGTGCAAAATGACGTCCCGATACACCTGACCTGTTACAGTTGCTCTATTAAAGACATGCAGGGGTGTAGGTTCACCAATCATAATCCCACCCCATAGCATCAAACCACAACATCCATACAGGTCACTTTCAAGGACATTAAGGAGTTGGTATCTGGTTTCTGGTTCACGCCAGATGAAAACCCGGCGAGATCACTGTTCAGACTATACCTGTACTCGTCCGTGAAAATAACCTGGGACCACTGTCCCAATGACCATGTACTGTTTTCTTGACACCAGTCTTTACGGGCTCTCCTATGACCAGGGGTCAGCGGAATGCACCTTGCAGGTCTCCGGGCGAATAAACCATGTCTTTTAAGTCGCCTGGTAGACTGTGTGTCTGGAGACAACTGTTCCAGTGGCTGCGGTAAAGTTCCGAGCAAGGCTACCTGCAGTACTCAGTGACCGTTTGCAGGCACTGATGGTGAGATATCCGTCTTCTTGTGGCGTCCCGTACTGTAGCGCCTGCACACGTTTCCTGTCTGCTGGAATCGTTGCCATAATCTTGAGATCACACTTTGTGGCACACGGAGGGCCCGTGCTACGACCTGCTGTGTTTGACCAGCCTCCAGTCGGCCTAGTATTCTAGCCCTCATAACGTTATCAATATATGTTCTTTGAGCCATTTTCAACACAGTCACCATTAGCACGTCTGAAAACGTCTGCACACTTACTCGCTGCACCGTACTCTGACATGCACCGACACACCTGTGCGTATGTGGACTGCTGCGAGCGCCGCATTGCGACGACTGCAGGTCAAATGCAACGCATGGTCATACCGCGAGGTTATTTAAACCCGCAAACCGCCCACCAGAGCGTTGTTTCACCATGTATCAGCATTATCCTTACTACTCTGTAGGAATCAACATGGATTCCAGAAACAGCGATCGTGTGAGACCCCAACTCGATTTATTTGTTGATGAGACCCAGAAAATATTAGATACAGGCTCCCAGGTAGATGCTATTTTCCTTGACTTCCGGAAGGCGTTCGATACAGTTCCGCACTGTCGCCTGATAAACAAAGTAAGAGCCTACGGTATATCAGACCAGCTGTGTGGCTTGATTGAAGGGTTTTTAGCAAACAAAACACAGCATGTTGTTCTCAATGGAGAGACGTCTACAGAAGTGCCACAGGGGAGTGTTATGGGACCATTGCTTTTCACAATATATGTAAATGACCTAGTAGATAGTGTCAGAAGTTCCATGCTGCTTTTCGCGGATGATGCTGTAGTATACAGAGAAGTTGCAGCATTAGAAAATTACAGCGAAATGCAGGAAGATCTGCAGCGGATAGGCACTTGGTGCAGGGAGTGGCAACTGACCCTTAACATAGACAAACGTAAAGTATTGCGAATACATAGAAAGAAGGATCATTTATTGTATGATTATATGATATCGGAACAAACACTGGTAGCAGTTACTTCTGTAAAATATCTGGGAGTATGCGTAAGGAACAATTTGAAGTGGAATGATCATATAAAATTAATTATTGGTAAGACGGGTGCCAGGTTGAGATTCATTGGGAGAGTCCTTAGAAAACGTAGTCCGCCAACAAAGGAGGTGGCTTACAAAACACTCGTTCGACCTATACTTGAGTAATGCTTATCATTGTGGGATCCGTACCAGGTCGGGTTGACAGAGGAGATAGAGAAGATCCAAAGAAGAGCGGCGCGTTTCGTCACAGGGTTATTTGGTAAGCGTGATAGCGTTACGGAGATGTTTAGCAAACTCAAGTGGCAGACTCTGCAAGAGAGGCGCTCTGCATCGCGGTGTAGCTTGCTGTCCAGGTTTCGAGAGGGTGCGTTTCTGGATGAGGTATCGAATATATTGCTTCCCCCTACTTATACCTCCCGAGGAGATCACGAATGTAAAATTAGAGAGATTCGAGCGCGCACGGAGGCTTTCCGGCAGTCGTTCTTCCCGCGAACCATACGCGACTGGAACAGGAAAGGGAGGTAATGACAGTGGCACGTAAAGTGCCCTCCGCCACACACCGTTGGGTGGCTTGCGGAGTATAAATGTAGATGTAGATGAATTTATGGGCATGAGTGTATATGTCATTCGGCACCAACTACCTCGCAGCGTTGCCACAACACGTTCCAAAAATTCCCATTCTTTTGCATCGCATTGTACAACGACTGCAGTTCGTAGTACTGTGGGTCGTAGAACACAGCAAGTCCTCGATGAATGTACACGCCCTGATCACGCTATCCCACGTTCGAGTACCGGTGTAACACGCGGCTTTAATGCCAGTAAGAGCACTGCCCGCAAAACGCGGGGTTCCGGGTTTTAACGCCAACCGGCCAGACGGTGTTAGCCTGCCAGGAAGTTTCAACAGGAGGATTAGCCGCCCGGGCGAGGCAGCCGCTACAGAGGAGTCCGGGTGGGATTAGTCTCGGCTCGGTGCTCCCCGTCGCCACAGAGCAGCGCCGGCCCGCTGATAACTGTGCAGTCACGCACGGGCCGCGACGCCGCCGCGTCTGCCGGAGCTGAGTGGTTCCCCAGCGTAAGACGTCGCTTCCCCGGCGCCGCGCTCCGCTGCGCCGAGCCGAGCCGAGCCGAGCCGGCTGCTTTTTGCGTTACTCCAGGGGGCAAGTCTGAAACTCGTTCCGAATGAGTCACGTAATTTATGCCCGCCCATTACACCGCGACCTGCCGGTATTAACGTGTCGGGGCACTTCTCCGGCCGCTCGGGACTTGCGTCTCGACCCGGTGTACCGGCTGGGAACAGCAGCGGCAAACTGATGGCGGCCATTGGTGTACTGCTACACGCTCCGACACCGTCACATCCCCCACACACGAGAGACACACCTGCTAGGATGAAGAGCACCGACAGAGCTAGAAATTTGACGGGTTCTAGACCCACTGAGCCCAAGGGCCGTGAATGGCTTACAATGGGAGGCCACGACATTTGGAACCCGGAACGACTGCAAACTTCGTACACTCGTAGTACTCTGTGAGGACAACAAAATGTGTAAGCAGTAGCGCGTACTTCTCAAGCGTTATTGAGAAAATCGCAAGATCATTTCGGTCGTCAGATGTATACCTGCGCGTGGTCATTTTTACCATGATACGCCGGCAGCCGAGTGGTTGTCAGATCAAAATGGTACATTGTCGTGAACCGAAATACCCCAAGAATGATAAAAAGTACGCAATACATTTGGCGGATTCGCCCTTGTGTCAGCAATGCGGCGTGCTGGTTACGGACGACCATAGGCTGGTCTGCGGCGAGGCATTGGCTGTCTGGACTCTCGCAAGAAAGGTAATAGCGTTCATGCGGCGCACTATCTATACAGCAGTCTGTCCTGACATAGTATTTTTTCCAAAGGAAACGTATTTTCCGCGTCATAAGACGAACGCAGTGGCGTGGATCACAGGTATGACGGTCCATTACATCTATAGAGACACACGTCAGAACGTACTGAACGTCCTGGATTACTGGCAATACTTGCAAGATGGACACACAAAACTATTACGGCTACACAAGTACAAGGATTGGTATGCCAATTTCCTAGTAACGGTTTTTGCGGACCCGCCATATACTTGGGGTGTGCCGGGTGCGCAAAGATGTGCGGCGGGGCTGTCGTTGTGAAACCGACCAAGTAAAGTGATCAGCTAATGACACTATGCGAGTATGCGACTAGGAAAAACTAACGCTTGCACAGTTGGCAAATGGATGTACTTCAAATTTTGTTTTCATATCTATAAATACTTTTCTTTAGGATGCCGGAGGTGGCCTCACTTTAATTTTGTTGTTATTTCATGCTGCATGGTAGCGCGGCAGCGAGGTTCCTTCCAGGACAGTTATCATGTGTCAGGACGTACTATGTTTCTGTTTCTCCTACCTTCCTTAATAATAATAAAAAAAAGTGGTTAGCGTTCAAGCCCCGTAATCGCTGGCTCGCTGGATAGGGTCCCGCTAGTCAGTTTTTTTTGTTTATTTCTAACACAGTCAGTTTCTTTACTATTTATATTACAATTGATGTAATGGGAAAATTAGTGTAATCGGATGAACTTTTATTAAATATACAATGCTATTTGGCAGTCTACAAATTTTTATTATCACAAATAATGTAATATTCGTAGCTACCGACTAGTGAATGACCAAACGCATAAAGTGATACTGAAAATGTATGCTTGTCAGTGATTTGAGAAATCCCTTATACCTGGAAGGAGCCCGAAACGACTTGTTATCTCCAAGTTTTGACCGGCACAGACGGCTTTCGGAAGATGTACAATTAATCGTCGCTTTCGACATTACAAGTTGCACGATGGTATTTTTCGTAAAAAAATGAAAAACAAAGTTAAACGGCACCAGCTACATTGAATAAATGTTATGTTTCCGTACACGCAAGGTCTTTTGAGGTTTTCCGTGGAAAAACAAACCTCGTTAACATTTTCAAAAACCTCTCTTTCAGCCGATAATTTGCAAGCAAACCATGCATAACGCAGCATTTCCTTAAATATCGGCGCGGGTCATTGGTCATGCAGCATCGAGCGTATTTTAATAGAGTCTTCACGAGAAGCAATTTCTCGTTCTCTTTCCATTAAATACGAACAATTTTGAAGACACTTACAAGCATACATTTTCAGTATCACTTTATGCTTTTGGTCGTTTACTAGTCGGTAGTTATGAATATTATATTATTTGTGATAACAAAAATTTGTAGACTGCCAAATAACATTGTATATTTAATAAAAGTACATCCGGTTACACGTATTTTTCCCATTACATCAATTGTAATACAAATAGTAAAGAAAATGACTGTGTTAGAAATAAAAGAAAAAAACTGACAAGCAAGACTCGATCCAGCGACCCAGCGATTAGGGGGCTTGAACGCTAACCACTCGGCTGCCGGCGCATCATGGTAAAAATAGCCACGAACAGGTATACATCTGACGACCGAAATTATCTTGCGATTTTCTCAATAACGCTTGAGAAGTGCGCGCTACTGCTTACAAGTTTTGTTGTCCTAATGGAGTACTACGAGTGTACGAAGTTTGCACTAAATCCGCGTTCCAAGCGTCGTGGCCTCTCCTTGTTAGTCTCTTTCCTTGTTTCTACTTTTGGGGTTTATGAAATGAGGGTAGACGTGGTGTGAGTGACGTTATGGAATATTTATGATTGAAGGAAGTTCAGTAAGGGCTACACGTTAGAAGCTGAACTGCCGGTGGCCGGCCGCTGTGGCGGAGCGGTTCTAGGCGCTTCAGTCGGGAACCGCGCTGCTGCTACGGTCGCAGGTTCGAATCCTGCCTCAGGCATGGATGTATGTGATGTCCGTAGATTAGTTAGGCTTAAGTAGTTCTAAGTCTAGAGGACTGGTGACCTCAGGTGTTAAGTCCCATAGTGCTTAGAGCCATTTGAACTGCCGGTCGAGGATCACACAGGAAAATTTGGTTCTGGGGTCAGGCACGTTCCAACACTATCATTTCCACCATATATGAGGAACACAGCTGGTAGAATGAGGATCACCAACCCACCGAGCAGTCTATGAGTTCTAGACCCCCTTGAGTCCTGGCTTAGTCTCTTTCCTTGTGTCCGATTTTGGGGTTTATGAAATGAGGGCTAGTGTCGTGTGAGTGAGGCCTTTTTTCTAATTTAAAGTGAAGGAAGTTCAATAAGAGCTACACGTTAGGAGCTGAACTACCAGTGGAGGGTCATACAGGAAAACTTGGTAGTGAGATTGGGCACATTCAGTACTACCACTTCCACTACAGATAAGGGACACACCTGCTAGGATGATGGCCACCGATCGACCGAGCAATCTGATGGGTTCAAGACTCCTTGAGTCCAAGGACCACAATTGGCACAGCCGTTTTCCTTGTGTCTATTTTTGGTGTTTCTGAAATCAGTGTTGAGTTCGTGTGAGTGATGTTAGGGTGCATTTCTGATTTAAAATGAAGGAAATTTAACAGAGACTGCATGATAGAAGCTGAACTGACAGTCAAGGATCAGATGGGGAAATTTGGTTCCGGTGTAGGGTGGAATGGCGCCTACTGCATTCTCCTACAGCATCACCTCCAGCACGCATGAGGAACACATCTGTTAGGATGAGGACTGGCCGACGATGGAGCAATCTGATGGATTATACACACCTTGAGGCCAAGGAACATGAGCGACATTGTCTCTTTCCTTATATCTATTTTTTGGGGTCTATTTTAAACAATGACTGAAAGTTGAACAGACAGTCAGGGATCATACGAGGAACTCTGGTTCTAGGATAGTGGGAATGGTGCCTACCACACACTGACACTGCCACTTCCAACACACATGAAGGGACACATTAGCTATGATGAAGACTGAGTGATCGACCAAGCAAACTGATGTGTTCCAGACCCCTTAAGTACTGCAACTGGCACAGACTTTTGTCTTGTGTCTATTTTTGGTGTTTATGAAACTAGTGTTGAGTTCGTGTGAGTGATGTTATGATGCATTTCTGATTTAAACTGAAAGAAGTTTAATAGAGGCTACATGTTAGAAGCTGAATGCAGTGCCTGACGACAGAGCAATCTGTTGGGTTCTAGACCCCTGAGGCCATGGAACACGAGTGATTTAGTCACTTTCGTTGTACCTGTTTTTGGGGTTTATTTGAAATGAGGGTTGAAGATTTGTGAATGATGTTATACTGTATTTCTGATTTAAATTGAAGGAAGTTTAATGAGGGGTACCTGTTAGACGTTGAACTGATGGTCTGGGATCATAAGGGGAAATCTGGTCCTGGGATGGATTGGAATGGTACCTACTGCACATACTAACACTGTCATCTGTCACCGCAGCACACATGAGGGAACATCTGCTATAAAGAGGACCGACCGACTAACTGACCTACTGCATATCTAATAATGTCTAGACCCTTTGAGTACAACGACTGTGACTGTCTTAGCCTCTATCGTTTTGTCTATTTTTGGGGTTTATGAAACAAGGGTTGAGCTCATGTGAGTGATGTTATGCTCTATTTATAATTTAAACTGAAGGAAATTTTTTAAGGGGTGCATGTTAGAAGTTGAACTGATGGACGAGGATCACACAGGGAAATTTTGTTGTGTAGTTGTGACACTTTTACTGAGGCAATAATTACACTGAAGTCACTGCGATTTGAGATGGTCCCTGGACATTACAAAACACAGGATACGGATCTTAGAAGTATGAGTACAATGGACAGCAAATCACGCTCTGCAATGCGTGGCAAGAAGACTGGTAAAGCGTTCTTATGGTAGGGCACCCCCACTGCTCCACCAGCGCGACTGAAAACTGCTGAGTGGTCAGTGCACGTTGACGCACTCCAATACGTCTTCCCAACGGCCCACACGTGCTCAGATAGGATTCAAGTCGGAGGAAACGGAAGGCACGTCCATCTGCCGAATACCCTTTCTCTCCAAGAGCTTCTTCACCTACGCTCTTCAACGCGACTGTGCGTTGTCATCCATAAAAAAGAAGTCAGGACTAAATACGCCACTGAAAAAAATTCACATGGGCAAGGAGTAGAATGTCACAATAACTTTGACGAATGGGTGTACTGTGTTCAAAGATATGGAGGTCAGTACGCCCATGCAACATTATGCTCCCCCACACCATAACACGTAGACCAACTAAACTATTATGCCTCATGTGGCAAGGGGTGGAAACACGTAATGCACCGCGGAGCCCAGCAGCGGCGCTATTGGGCGACTGGAACGCCCTTCCACAAGAACTCCCTGAGAGTCTTGTGACCACCATGGGGGCACTTTGGCACGTCATCCTTTGCCGTCCGTTGTGATGATGTCCCGCCTTTTCTAATGTCCGGGGGACATCATGAATAGGGCCGGCCATCGCTCACCAAACTTATAGCGTGTAGTGTGTCACTTGACTTTGGTCGGTACCTCTTGCAACCACCCGAAATGGCACGAAATTTCATCTAGCGGCCGGCCGGTGTGGCCGAGCGGTTCTAGGCGCTACAGTCTGGAACCGAGCGACCGCTACGCTCGCAGGTTCGAATTCTGCCTTGGGCATGGATGTGTGTGATGTCCTTAGGATAGTTAGGTTTAAGTAGTTCTAAGTTCTAGGGGGCTGATGACCTCAGAAGTGAAGTCCCATAGTGCTCAGAGCCATTTGAACCATTTCATCTAGCGTTGCGGTGCGTCATTTTGCGATCGGCACAACACTCTGAGTTTGGCAGAATCGTGCCATCAGTGCTATTTACCTTTCGGTGTTTGTTCATGGTATGGAGGACGTTCACAGGTCCAGTAGCTGTTTACACAAAAAGAGGCAGTCTAGCGATCTATCAGAATCCTTTAAAATGAATGGGAATGACAGAAGAGAGGGATGAGAATTCTCAATTCGCATAAGCGATGGATATTGCTTATTTCCCACGAAACGACATTATAGTACCACGAAGAAAAAATTTAGACTTTTACATGACAATGAAACAGCAAAAAATTTGCTTCTGTGAAGTTTGGTTCAAAATGGTTCAAATGGCTCTGAGCACTATGGGACTTAACATCTGAGGTCATCAGCCCCCTAGAACTTAGAACTACTTAAACCTAACTAACCTAAGGACATCACACACATCCATGCCCGAGGCAGGATTCGAACCTGCGACCGTAGCGGTCGCGCGGTTCGAGACTGAAGCGCCTAGAACCGATCGGCCACACCGGCCGGCTGTGAAGTTTGGAAGGTAGGAGACGAGGTACTCGCAGAATTGAAGCTGTGAGGTCGGGTCGTGAGTCGTGCTTGGGTAGCTCAGATGGTAGAGCACTTGCCCGCGAAAGGCAAAGGTCCCGAGTTTGAGTCTCGGTCCGGTACACAGGTTTAATCTGACAGGAAGTTTCGTATCAGCGTACACTCCGCTGCAGAGTGTTAATCTCATTCTAAAAAATTATAGCAATCGACAGACGGGATTCATTGTTCTGTACATCAAGAAGCACTTTGTGCTAAATTTGTAGGCATGGAGCTCTTGAAGAAATTAGTGGCACAAATATTAAAATTTCTGAAATCGCATCCGTTATTCCACTTTCAATTACAACAGTTTTCAATGTAAATGAAGGAAGAGTATGGAGACTTCATATATTAGTGCAAAGTGCGTTGGTTAAATCAGGGGTATCCCTGGAAGGATTTTTCGATTTCAATCTCGCTATTGTTGAATTTATGAAGGAAAAAGGAGTGCAGGACGAAAATTAGAACATCCGGAATGGATTGCAGACTTCGTATTTTAAGTGGACTTGACTGTACACTGCCCACAGTAAGACATTACAAGGCAACTTCTTTCTGATTTGGTGGCATACACTTAAAAAGAAATTCGCGTTGTAGAAGGGACACATTCTGACAAAGACAATCTAGTTCCTTAAGCTCAGTGGCGTTAGAGAAAGCGCGAAGTTAGAAGAATTTAATTGGCTTGCAACAATTACAACGATAGTTTTATGGAGGTTTTGAGGACGCTGTCAATTTTACAAGTGTTTTCGAGACTGTTTGCTGTCTCATTTGAAAGCGCCCCTGTCCATGTGCAGATGTAACTGATTGACCTGCGAGGTAATTCTAGTTTTAATTAGAAATCCTTTTACATTAAAACTGTCCAGGAGGTCTACATTGCTTTTCTCAGCTAGATTGTTCCAAGTCTCCATAATAAGGCTGCAAAAATGCTACAATATTTCTATCGACATATTTGTGTGAAATATCTTTTTCGGATTATGAAACGGAATAAGTCACGATTACGTCGCAACCTGACTGTGAAATTGACTGCGCCTGTTCGCACGCCGACAGTTTGTACCAGATAAAAATTATATTACGTCTTAAGCGCGCCAAAAATAATTAATTAACATTGGAAACTTGTTTTGTTCGTGAAGTATGTTGCTGAGAAATATGAAGTATAAAAGTTATATGCGCCGCGTGGGATTAGCCGAGCGTTCTTAGGCGCTGCAGTCATGGACTGTGCCGCTGATCCCGGCGGAGGTTCGAGTCCTCCCTCGGGCACGGGTGTGTGTGTTTGTCCTTAGGATAATTAAGGTTAAGTAGTGTGTAAGTTTAGGGACTGATGACCTTAGCAGTTAATTCCCATAAGATTTCACACACATTTTAACATTTGAACAAAAGTTATATGCGGTACGACTGTACTGCCATTTAAATGTGACGTGTTTCGTGTTTTCCCCTCTTCCCCCTCCTCGCGCTCATCAGACAGCGTGGCATGGCGGTGGGGGAGCGGGTTTAGCGGGGCTGAGCGCTTTGGCACTCGGGCCCGGGCATGGCACATGAGCCAAAATCTTGGTCAGCCCTGATCATGAATTTAATTATTGTCTTTGAATAACAGTGTCATTTTTCCTTATGTCATTGCGTATTTCTTTCAGGTACGTTTTGTACCATACTGGAGCAGTTCTTTCTATGTAGGGGCAAAGTTTCATCAAGCTACAGGTGACAATTATTGAACTATACGAAACAAACGCCCATTAGTTACAAACTATGCAGTGCACATACTTTATTCAACATGTAAACGTCACTGCAGATATTCGGATTTAGGTTATAACATGTTACATATGCCTGCTATCCTTGGTGATGTTGTGGCTCAGACGAATAGCGAAATTCTGCATGACCCGCTAAAGTATCGAAGCTGTCGATGACCTCCAGATTGGCTGTTTTCAGCTGAGCAATGGTTTTGGGGTTATTGTCGTACACTTGGTCTTTAATATAGACCTACGAAAAGGAGTCACATGGACTCAGATCAGTGGAATATGATGGCCAACCGAAGCCCATGACAGTGACCCCTGGTTACCCCAGAGCCGGAATGCAACCCCCAAAGTGCTCCTCCAGGACATCAATCTCCTGCTTCGATGAGGCTGAGCTCCATTTTGCACGAAATCCTGTCGAAATCAGGGTCAGTTTGGATAATGGAGATGAAATCATTTTCCAAAATCTCCACTTACCATCGCGCCGATTATTCCGTGCCTGGACATTGCACACCATACAGTCACCCATTGAGGGTGAAGAGATTCTCGATTGCCAAATGCAGATTCTCAGCCCCCCAAATATCCAGTTTTGATTATTGACGAACCCATTCAAACGAAAGTGGGTTTCGTTGCTAAACCGGACTATCATGCTCAAACTAATTCCCATCATGCTCCGCGGCCAGTTGTGCAGTTTGAACGTTCTAACGCAAACCGTTCAAAAGTTATGACGATTTTATTTCACGTAGGTCAATAATTGTCACGCTGCATGTTACTTGGTAGTCACATACAATGCGATAGTTACTTTCGTTCTCGAATTTTGCGTACCAGTGTACTTCAAACTATTCCATAGATCAACATGGCACCTGACTCGCTTTAAAGCGCGACAGAAGTCATCAGTACAATAGGAGCGCAATCCTTGACGTAAACGTCAGCTCCACAAACTTCGGCTGAGCCCTCGCTGGGTGTGCTATCGGAGCCACGCAGGAGCTGCCGCGATGTCGTCCCCGGCCTTCGGCTAGCGACTGGCGCTGGAATTCGGCTGGCCACTCCTTCGCAGCCACAGCAGCAGCCGCCGGCGCAGTTACGTAAACCGGGTCCCTCCTGGCTGCCGCGGTACAAGGCAAGCGGGACCTCAACTGGCCCCTCCGCCTCACGCCTCAGTCCGAGACAATCATCGTCATTATTTTTCTGCATTAGATCGCTTACAGTCTGGCGAGTTGAGGAACGTGGCAACGAAACGACTATTCACATTGGCGAGTAGAATGTGTGAGACTAGCGATATACTTCCGAAAAAACATCATCCACACTATTTCGAAGACTGCGAGAGCCGACAAGTACGAGAATTATCGCACAGTCAGTTTGACAGCTCATGCTTCCGAGTTTCTGACATGAATAATACACAGAAGAATTGAAAAGAAAACTGAGTTTGTGTCAGATCCACGATCAGTTTGGCTTTAGGAAGGTAAAAATAAATGCCGTGTGACTAGGGCCTCCCGTCGGGTAGACCGTTCGCCGGGTGCAAGTCTTTCGATCTGACGCCACTTTGGTGACTTGCGCGTCGATGGGGAAGAAATGATGATGATTAGGACAACACAACGCCCAGTCCCTGAGCGGAGAAAATCTCCGATCCAGCCGGGAATCGAACCCGGGCCCTTAGGATTGACATTCTGTCGCGCTGACCACTTTTTTTGTTGTTTTTGCATTTTGTTCGTTGTTGATTGTTGTCTTTGGTCGTTGCGGACGTCACGTGCATCCGGGCAAGTCCGTTTGTTGATCCCTCCACTCAGTTTTTTATTACAGAGGCCAACCAGCACTCTGACCGAACACGCGACCACTCAGCTGCCGGGGGCGGACTTTAGAAAAGTAAAGGCACCAGAGAGGCTGTTCCGACATTGCGGTTGATAATGGAAGCAAGTCTGAAGAAAAATCGAGACACTTTCACAGGACCGTGTTAAATGGTGCAAGATGTTCGTAATTCTGAGACAAATAGGGGTAAGCTACAGAGAAAGACGGGTAACATACAGTCTGTAGAAGAGCCAAGAGGGAACAATAACGAAGTGCTCGGATTAAAAAGGATGTAAGACACGGATGTAGTCTTTCGCCCCTACTGTTCAATTTACACATCGACGGAGCTCCGACAGATGAGTCAAACGGCTCTAACAAGGGAACCTCCCCATCGCATATCCTTCAGATTTAGTTATAAGTTGGCACAGTGGATAGGCCTTGAAAAACTGAACACAGATCAATCGAGAAAACAGGAAGAAGTCGTGTGGAACTATGGAAAAATAGGCAACATTATAAACTAAGTAGTCCATGCGCAAGATAGGCAACATCAAGGATAATGTGAGCTCAGGAGTTCCGTGGTCCTGTGGTTAGCGTGAGCAGCTGCGGAATGGGAAGTCCTTGGTTTAAGTCTTCCTTCGAGTGAAAAGTTTACTTTATTTTCGCAAAGTTATTGTCCGTTCGTTCATTGACGTTTCTGTTCACTGCAATAAGTTTAGTTTCTGTGTTTTGCGACCGCACCGCAAAACCGTGCGATTAGTAGACGAAAGGACGTGCCTCTCCAATGGGAACCGAAAACATTTGATCGCAAGGTCATAGGTCAACCGATTCATCCAAAGGAAAACACGTATGATATATGCTATACGACACTGGTGACGGCATGTGCGTCACTTGACAGGAATATGTTGTCGACCCACCTAACTTGTACACTTGTCCAATGGGTAAAAAGATTCTTCTACCTTGCCCGATTTAGGTTTTCTTGTGGATGTGATAATCATCCCCAAAAAAGTGATGAAAACATAAGAGTTTGTCACATAAACTGAAAATAAAAAATTAAACTTATCTCTGGACGGAAGACTTGAACCAAGGACCTCTCGTGCCGCAGCTGCTCACGCTAACCACGGGACCACGGCACTCCTGAGCTTTTACTCTCCTTGTTGTTGCCCATCTAACGCATGGCCTACTTAGTTTGTATATTTTGCTTTTTTTTCATAGTTCCACACAACTTCTTCCTGTTTTCTCGATTGATCTGTGTTCAGTTTTTCAAGGCCTATCCCCTGTGCCAACTTATAACTAAATCTGAGCGGGGTGCGATGGGGAGGTTCCCTTGTAAGCACTATGGGACTTAACATCCCACGTCATCAGTCCCCTAGACTTAGAACTACTTGAACCTAACTACCCTAAGGACATCACACACATCCATGCCCGAGGCAGGATTCGGACCTTCGGTAGAGTAGCAATCGCGGGGTTCCGGACTGAAGCGCCTAGAACCGCTCGACCACAGCGGCCGGCGCACCGACAGAAATCAATGAAACGTTCAAGAGTGGAATTAAAATTCAAAGTGAAAGGATGTGTGTGGTGAGGTTCTAAGAATGTTGAAAATTAGGTGGACTGATAAGGAAGGCATGAGGAGGTGCTCCTCCTGCTGCTAAGAAGCTACCATGAGGTGAAAGGCTACCCCACAAGAAGAAGACCAAGGTGGGAGAAGCCATCCTACTTCAAGAGGGCACCAGTTCGCGGCATTTGTCGAAGAAAGCAGTGGAGGATGAGCTGCGGCCCGGCCGAGATGATAAAATAAGGGCGTCATTCTCCAGCAGCTGGATAGCACGAAGATCTGTCGACTGGTGCAGCTGGTCATCCTTCTTAAAATAGATCAGGTTGGGGAGGATGTTGGGTAATAAGAGACTCTTATGCCATCTGTTGGTGTTGATACAAAATTGCAGTTTGTGCTGCCCTCTGTAGCGTGTGTACACAACTGTGAAAAAACTGTAATGGACGCCGTTAATAAATCTGTGAGCTTAAGGTGCCGTGCTGATAATGATCGAAGCAGAAGAATTGAATTAAAATTTGTGGTGCGGCTGGGACTCGAAAGCAGCTCTTCTTGCTTACTAGGCAGAAATACTAACCATTACACCACCGCAGTTCAATGGTCAACATAGCTGCACGAACTATCCACGCTGTACTGCGATGGTGTAATGGTTAGCATTTCTGCCTAGCAAGCAAGAAGACACGGGCTCGAGTCCCCATCAGAGCACAAATTTTAATTCAGTTCTTCTGCTTCGATCGTTATCGTAGATAATGAACAGAGTTAGATGTCTCAGGGAAAAACATATAATTCTTTTTCCGTGTTGAATTCCTTTAAGGGGGGTAGGACGTGAATCGGGCCGACTTGGAGCAGGAGAGGCACCACAGGACATTTTAATTTACACTGTCTATACTTTTACAAATAAATTCATAAAAGTTTGTTAGCATGACCAGGAAGGATTCAGGATTCACACTCATAGCAGAGGAAGTTTTAAACATAACAAAACAAATTTTTTTTAAATGCGAAATTTCATCATTTTTCACTTGGTATTGGCAGCATTTGTTGCTGTAGGTACACTTTTCTTCATAAGTAAGAGAGATTATTCGATGAATTTTGCACAGCATATAAACCATACTTACAGGTGTATGAAACTCTAGAATTTCCCAAATCTGTTAAAAACTGTGGTAAAAATTGAGATAATTAACTATAAAATTCGAGTTTTCTCTAAACACGAAGTTTAAAACGTAACAGCCCATTCATTTTTCCATAGATTAAATAAATTCTAGAGTTTCATACACCTGTAAGTATGGTTTGAAAGCTGTGCGAAATTCATCGAAGAATCTCTCTTATTTATGAAGAAAAGTGTACCTATAGCAACAAATGCAGCTAACAGTAAGTGAAAAAATCATGAAATTTCACATTTTAAAAATATTATTTTTTCGTGTTTTTGAACTTCCACTGCTATGAGTGTGAATCCTGAATCCTTCTTGGTCATGCTGACAAAGTTTTATGAATTTATTTGTAAAAGTATAGACAGTGCAAATTAAAATGTCCTCTGGTGCCTCTGCTTTTCGAAGTCGACCCGTTTGACGTCCTACCCCCCTTAAATACAAGTGACTAGCAGCCTCAAGAGACAGGATTGTTGGGCACAAATTAAGACAAGAGCCGTTGTTGTAAAGGCCAGCTGAATTTGTGGTAAAATGGGAGAACTCTAGGGACAAGCGTGGGGCTTAAGTATTTGTTTCCAGTTGGCGAAATGATGCCACGCTTACCACGCCTTGCCGTCACGGGATAAGGATCTCACGTCAAGCGTGAGTCATGATTCGAGGAACAGAACACATTTCGAAGAACAGTGCGGCCGATTGACGGGGACGATTACAGAATCAGCCGAACACAACGAAATGTACGCGTGCTGCTTGAACGGCCTTGTCAGAAGATCTTTTTACTCGTAGCGAGTCTGAGCACGTGTTTCCAACTCGAATGTTCCATACAAATAGATAGTCGAGCAAGGGTGACAGAGCTTCATTGGAAAACCATGAGTTCCAGCGATCTGTGAAGCGACGTGTGACCTATCTGCAATGAATAAAGCAAACGTGTGGTTTTATTCCCCTTTCAGCATCTAGGAAAGAGGCGTACGAAGGTGTCTGGAGCCCCTCGTGGGGCCGGTAGAGGTAAATACTGCGAAGTCCTGTTGGCTGGTTATTCTGTCTCCCAAATTTCATCCGTACTTCATGGCTTTGCTGCTTTGATAAGCTCGTACCAAGAGCCAAGTTAACTCTCTGTTTGGAGAGTGTAGCTAACTCCCAAACTTCCAGATGTCAGACACTCGGATTGGTACCAAACGTTGTGTGTCGATAGAGTATCAACCAAAACACCGATTTAGTTCGTGCTGTGTGCTCTCGTCCAGTAGAACAAGTGTAAATGGAAATTAAAAGTATCACCAACACTACGGAGTAAAGGAAAAGCCTATCTGCGAGGCGATAGCAGTAAGGCGTCTGGCATCAGTGGGTTTCGAACTCGGGACCTTAACTACGACCATCTAATGCGCTTTTAATTCACCTACCAGACACCTTTACTCCCTACTTTTGGTGTTTCTTGTAATCACCGTTTACGCATGTTCTACTGGATGATAGCACGAAGTAAATCGCTGTTTCGGTTGATAACCTATCGACACACAACGTTTGGTATCGATCCGAGTGTCTGAGATCTGGAGATTTGGGCGTAAGTGACAGTGTGAAATGTCGAAAGGGCGCAATCGAGTCGTATTCGGATGGAACTAGATTCAGTTTCTCTTGAGCAACCTGCTTTTAGTTTACCGCAGTATTCCTAAAGCACTTCATCGAAGACTGGAATGATCCCTTCAACAGGATCGCGACAGAACGTTAACTATGAACACCCTACCTTCCTTTTCATAACAATAAGCAATCGCTGTCCGCGTTACCGTTGCCACACAAACTTTCAGGTCGATAACATATGCCCACAGGCCATTATCGCAGGAAGATTGCTTTATCCTCAGGAAGTATTAAATTCAATTTCTACAAGGATGCTGATACCCATGAGGTTGCGCGCCCTGACACCAACATCATTATAATCCAATAGATGATGACGACTAAGCCTCTTATAAAGCAGTGAAAAGTGAAACGATTTTCAGATTTAAAATTCTATACAACTGCAGCTCAGTTCGTCTGCAGCGAAGTTCTTCCACGCTGTGTGCATCACATTGCATGCTTTGGGCCACGGAGGTCAATATACCCGTAACTTCTCCGGTCTTTATGTGAATAGCTGATTATTCACTTCCTTATTGCAGGAAAGATAATGATTTAGATGCTTACAGAGTCATTGCAGAATTCATTATTGGTAAATATGTTCTACACAAATAGCACATTTTGTGATAATTCGAGTTTCTAAAAATTTAGTTTGGTCACACGAACAGTGTTCGAAATTTTCTATATTGCGAAACTGTTAATGAATTTTGTAAGAGTAATAGGGAGATGTTAAGATGAACAACTGCAATGTGGTGAACACGACTGGGCTGCAAATTGACGGGAAGAGTTGGTAATGGTTCAAAAAAATGGTTCAAATGGCTCTGAGCACTATGGGACTTAACTTCTGAGGTCATCAGTCTCCTAGAACGTAGAACTACTTAAACCTAACTAACCTAAGGACATCACACACATCCACGCCCGAGGCAGGATTCGAACCTGCAACCGTAGCGGTCGCGCGGTTCCAGACTGTATGTAGTTGGAAATGGTCTCGCATCTTCTCATTATTTATAAATACAAGCATTATGAATTCATTCACACTTCTTAAGGAACTGGAGCTAAAATAAAGGCCATATAGCACTTTCAGGGGCACCTTTTCTCTAGTATTACATTGTTCGTAGCTGTGAAGCCTTGGATGTTGGGCTCGCACACAATCACACCATTGAGGCATGCGTGTGGATCTATTGAACGTTTACAAATAGAGCACACAATGAAAAAGATAAAGAGTGCATTTAGATTTCGCTCTGACAAAACTGTGTCTCGTAAAGTAAACTGACTTGTTTCGGAAAACCTGCTTTTGTTTCAGGCATTGTCAAAGTCAGACCTCGTAATGGAAGTAAGGAAACGTGTGTCCTCAGCACCAAAGAGCAGCTGACCTACAGGTATCGTGGCCAACAATACGTGACGACATTAAAAAAATTTTGAAAATGAAAAGATTTAGTCCGCTGTATGTGAATGAATTATCTTCTGTCGACTTGAGCAACGAGTTGCAACTTGTGGTGCTTTGTTTACACAATTCCCAAATGCCGTGTATTGCTCAAGAAAGTTATTTTCTGATGAATTCGCGATATATCGCAGTTCACATAGGAAGCACGTGTTTTTTGGTGTAAGGGAAATTCCCATTAAGCGCAAGAGTTCGAAAGACACCCACTTCGTGTTACACTGTGAGCCAGGATATCATCGTCACACCCATTTGGACCACGGATACTTCGGCTCGAAGACAAGGGAATGATTGTTGATGTGCGGTTAGAGCAGAACGCGCTGTAGCACACTTTGCTATTCAGGTGCATTAGTGCTTAGACGAACAGCTTTGGGGTCGCTGGATTAGGCACGTTCAGTCCCACTGAAATGGCCACCACCAACCCCGCACCTTAACACTCCAGACAACTCATTATGGGGGATAATCAAGTCCTGCGTATATCGACGTGGGCGCAAGACTAATGAAGATTTGCGAAAAAGTGTTGAGGAAGCCTTTCGAAGCATAACTTTTGAGATGCTCCGCAAGATGTGAAGGAGGACATTGGGATGCGAAGACCTCTGTGTAAGGCACGACGATGAACATACAGAACCGCCGTATACGAGTACATACACACATCAACAAAGGTTCGGACTATCATAGAGTTTACTACAGTTACTTCTTATAGTACGCCCATTGCGGTTTGTATAATACCTTATTAAGAAAATAATATAATTCCTTCTGAACACAAGAACGATCTTGATTAGTTACAGAAAATCACTACAAAACAAAGCAGACTCTCTCTTGTGTATACATCTTGAAAACAAAAACAGTAAAAATCCTTATCTCAGGAGTTCTTCCACTGTGCGAGGCATGCTCTTGATGAAATCACCAAGTTTATCTTGGGGTATGAGGTCCCACTCCTCAATGGCAGCTTCAGTGAGGTCCTGAAGATCGCCAGATGGATTCGGACGCTGCGCATCCTTTAACAGGTCCCATGCATGCTTAATTGCATTCATGTCTGGGAACTGCGCTGGCCAATACCTTCGGTTGATGTTGCATCTTTGAAGATACTGAGACACTGATAGACTATAGTGCCGTCTTGCATTGTCATCGACTAAGATGAAGCTGTCACCCACTTCACCCTCTATGGGGCCTTACAAATCGTTTGTAAGTTTGAAGGTATAGGGTACCACTCAAATTGCCGTAGATGGGAATATTATTGTCGCCCAGAACATTACACTTATACCTGCAAACGGATGGATTTCCTGAACGTGTCGGCGTTCCTAGAGTCGTCCAGCGTTTCTCCAAATCCTAACACGTCTAGTGTCCGGTCGCAAACCAGCCTTGGTCTCGTTAGCAAACATGGCATTATTCCATTCTGCAACGGTCCAACGTTGATGTGAAAGAGTCTACGTCCCTCAATCGCGTTGGTTCCGTTGGTTCAGTGCAAAGCTTCTCATTGGTCTTCTGTAATGAAGACCATCCTGATGCAATGTTCTACGCACTGTATGGTCTGACATACGAATCCCTGTCATCCGGGAGAAGTCATTTCTAATATTTCTAGCACTTGATGTTGGGCATCTGCGAACAAAAAAAATGGTTCAAATGGCTCTGAGCACTATGGGGCTCAACTGCTGAGGTCATTAGTCCCCTAGAACTTAGAACTAGTTAAACCTAACTAACCTAAGGACATCACAAACATCCATGCCCGAGGCAGGATTCGAACCTGCGACCGTAGCGGTCTTGCGGTTCCAGACTGCAGCGCCTTTAACCGCACGGCCACTTCGGCCGGCTATCTGCGAACAGGCAGTTGGAGATCCTGTATTGGTGTTGTCATACGAGGACGACCACTGGGAAGTCTATCGTTCACATCTCCCATCTCTCTGTACTTTCTCCACACCTTAGACACACCACTTTGAGTGACATATAACCGATCGGCAACATCTGACCTGCTGAAAGTAAAGCCACTATCCTGACTGTATCAAAGTGTTGTAATGCCTCTACGTGGCATGTTACTGCAGTGGTGATCACAACCTGCATGAAGCTGTTACTGATATCCGCGGTGTGCCGCTGCGGTAGCAATATGTTTAAGACTGGGGAACAGATGCAAAGCATGCCAGTAGTAAACATCGTCCAGTATATGGGTTCTAACTGGATATTGCATGAAGTGCCTAGGTCAATGAGACCTCCAGTACCGTAGACCACATTGTACGATAGTATTCCAAACTTTTGTTGAGTAGTAGCGTGCAATCAGACGTTAGCTAGTACCCGTCCCCCCTACACCGACCCTCTGCCGTCTGTTGCTCCTACCCACCCGCCCCACCCCCCACCCCCCTTCCTTTACAATATATCACCAACTATAGCACCTAACTAAACTATAGAATGAAAACCTTTTCTTGGAATATTTTTATTTTTAAAATGATGAAAGATGAATGATATTTAGTTTGTGTGTGTGTGTGTGTGTGTGTGTGTGTATGGTTGGGTTGGGAAGGGTGGGGGAGGAATTCGCGATGCATCACGTTACTCACAATTCCTTCTCCGATGAAAAAGCTAGCTATCTACAGTGAGGGTAGACACTTGTTACCAAATATACTTCCCCTGCTTTACTCTGTCCATTGCAGCACTTGCTTGACCTGCACACTCCAACCCTATTTTAAATCAACCAAGTTAAAATGGGTGCACTCTACTTACTGTTCGTAAATCGCTTGATTGCTGCACTCATTACTTCTGAACTTGGAGAAATTGGAAGACTGAGGCTGTTAATGCTTTATGTCTGATCAGAGACACTAACAATAATAGCGATAGTAATAATAATAATAATACTGTCTACAGAACTATAGTAACCCTTATGTAGTCACTGCTGTGTCGTGCTGTCAATTAATTCATTTATCTGTTTCGAAATGAATAATGAAGCAATTTTTGAACTACTGCAGATACTATCTATAGCTTCGAGAAGACATTTTCTTGCGATTTTTAGCATTTGTTACGTACATATCTCACTTTTATCATCTGCGATGTACGGGACAAAACACAACATACGTGTGTAGTGGGTGGACTATGTGAGGAACCTGTAACGTCCACAGTATTAATGCTACTAATTGAGAAAAAGTAATTATTGATAACTCATATACAGGGTGTTACAAAAAGGTACGGCCAAACTTTCAGGAAACATTCCTCACACAGAAATAAAGAAAATTTGTTATGTGGGCATTTGTCCGAAAACGCTTAATTTCCATGTTAGAGCTCATTTTAGTTTCGTCAGTATGTACTGTACTTCCTCGATTCACCGCCATCATTTCATACGGGATACTCTACCTGTGCTGCTAGAACATGTGCCTTTACAAGTACGACACAACATGTGGTTCATGCACGATGGAGCTCCTGCACATTTCAGTCGAAGTGGTCGTACGCTTCTCAACAACAGATTCGGTGACCGATGGATTGGTAGAGGCGGACCAATTCCATGGCCTCCACGCTCTCCTGACCTCAACCCTCTTTACTTTCATTTATGGAGGCATTTGAAAGCTCTTGTCTACGCAACCCCGGTACCAAATGTAGAGACTCTTCGTGCTCGTATTGTGGACGGCTGTGATACAATACGCCATTCTCCAGGGCTGCATCAGCGCATCAGGGATTCCATGCGACGGAGAGTGGATGCATGTATCCTCGCTAACGGAGGACATTTTGAACATTTCCTGTAACAAAGTGTTTGAAGTCACGTTGGTGCGTTCTGTTGCTGTGTGTTTCCATTACATGATTAATGTGATTTGAAGAGAAGTAATAAAATGAGCTCTAACATGGAAAGTAAGCGTTTCCGGACACATGTCCACATAACATAGTTTCTTTCTTTGTGTGTGAGGAATGTTTCCTGAAAGTTTGGCCGTACCTTTTTGTAACACCCTGTATTCAGTATTAGTCTTACAGAACTGTGATAATAGTAATGATCTTTCGAAAATAATTTAGTTTCGTGAAACAGAATCAAATAGTTTAGTTTTTACCCATCAGAAAATTTCGTTTTAGCCCTCAGGAGGTAATTTTCCCCTGTCTGGGAACGACTGCAAAAAACTGTTTTGACTTGGATGTACCGGGACTTCTCGGATACACTCTACTAATAACGGTTGAAAGCGAGGAGCGCCTTATTTGCGGATAACGCGTGTTGTGCACAACTGGAGCGGAAGTGCGCTGAGGTGAGTCGGGCGGCGGTCGCCGAGCCGGAGTCCTGGCTCAGTACCCGGGCTGGGTGTGGACCCGGTCCAACCGGTACTCTCTATGGAAATACGCGTTGCGTAAGTTGCGCGGCTCTGACAACTAACTGCAGAGCAGCACGCACTGGGGTCCTCTGTCATAACAAAATAAATGGCATCTGCTGCGACCGGCGTCGCTCCCAGTACACGAAGCAAACTGTGTCTCACTTCTGTGACGTGCTACACAACCTGCATTACATTTCACATAAATCTCCCCATCGTCAATTATTAAACATAAATTTCCTGAATTTCGAGCAACTTCCTAGACATTTCTTCCTGGTTTGTTATCTACTATATTGTTTTGATACCTTCACTTTACCGTGTAGCGTTATTATCAGACCGCCATTACACACATCAAAAAAAGTTTTGCATCACCTCGGTTCCGAGAGTTCCGGAACCTGTACAGAAAATTGGAATAGAGATCAACACAAACATCATTTCTACCATTTGTATTGCTCAAGAAAACCACACATTGCATATTGTACCACCATACAGCGAGACCTTCAGAGGTGGTGGTCCACATTGCTGTACACACCGGTACCTCTAATACCCAGTAGCACGTCCTCTTGCGTTGATGCACGCCTGTATTCGTCGTGGCACACTATCCACAAGGCACTGTTGGTCCGGATTGTTCCACTCCTCAGCGGCGATTCGGCGTAGATCCCTCAGAGTGGATGGTCGGTCACGTCGTCCATTAACAGCCCTTTTCAATCTATCCCAGGCATGTCCAATAGGTTTCGTGTCTGGAGAACAAGCTGGCCCCTCTAGTCGAGCGATGTCGTTATCCTGAAGAAAGTTATTCACAAGATGGGCACGATGGGGACGCGAATTGTCGTCCATGAAGGCGAATGCCTTGCCAATGTGCTGCCGATATGGTTACACTGTCGATCGAAGGATGGCATTCACGTATCGTACAGCCGTAACGACGCCTTTCATGACCACCAGCGGCGTACTCCGCCCCAAATAATACCACCCCAAACCAGCAGGGAACCTCCACCGTGCTGCACTCGCTGGTCAGTGTGTCAAAGGCGTTCAGCCTGAACGGGTTGCCTCCAAACATGTCTCCGACGATTGTCTGGTTGAAGGCATATGCAACACTCATTGGTGAAAGAGAGCGTGATACCCATCCTGAGCGGTCCATTAGACAGTCAATGCAGTACGGATAACTGAGATATAATTTAGGTTTGGCAACGAGAACTGTTGCACAAACAATTCAGTGAATTGATTCTTCACCTTCAGTCAAGAGAAACCGCCAGCAGAAGCAAGTTCAAGTCACATCGCAGCAGTGCAGCACTTTTGGTGCACAATATTTTAGCTTGTCAAGCCTTGAAACATGGCTAAGAACTGCGGAGGAAACGATAGTAAACTCCACAGTCAATACGACGAGAAAAGTGTATAGCCTCGAACACCTCAGACGAGTAAGTGGCGAGCAACGGATGCCGAATTCTCAGCGACAGGTGCGTACTGTTTACGAGGTGTGAATACCTCATTCAATGCTGACTGCGTTCCACGGCGGCTGGCGCGGAGGGCATGGCACAGAGAAGAACAAAGCCTCGCGTTCTGTCAGATCATTCTTCTCAGAACCCGCTGCAGGGGCGCCACGCAAGGAGAAAGCCAACGCAACGCGTCTGCTCAGCCAGCAGGCGGTGGGCTGTCCCAGCGAGAGCTTAAGACTGGGCCACAGGGGAATCGACGATACGGCAAGCTCACCGTTCAACTCAAATGATCGGCTCTAGAGATGGTGGGGGTGGTCGTATGGTGTCGGCAGAGAAAGGAGAGGAGAGAGGTGGTTCACGTATTCAACACCTGCTGCAAAAAGCAAATGAAGCTGCTTTTACCACTAGAGCATTGTCCATTCATAGATAGAGAAGCTACACCATCTGGTCAAAAGTTACGGAGCACCTCTATGCAATTCGGAATTTGCCGCTAGATGTCACGAGAGACGGGCCCGGTATAGAGAGCCTGCATAGGGAGAGAGTGGCCAACCGGACGATACGGCGGCCATTTTTCTGCCAAACTGCGGGCGGGGCTTTTGAATGGCCAGTAGTGGAATAGTGGAGTACACACTCACCGAATCAAAAGCACAAGACAATATGGCGAAATCATTTGTTAAATGCCTTTCTTTACAGCTATAATATGGTCATAGTAGCCTACTACGTACAGCACAGGAAAATTTGATACAGTGGCTGTAAAAATTATTCGTTACTTGCATTTATCTCCTTTAAAGTTCTTTTATTAGACATATTGCAATGAAAGTAACGTAAATAAAAAAATATAGTGTATAGCATATGTTTTATATCGCATGTGCATAACGCTAAAGATTTAACGTAGCTGTATTACGTCATATGAATGAAAGTCGTAAGCAGTTGTTTACTTGTGACATGCAAAAAGTGTGAGACATATTAGTACTTCTTGTCACGTCTTCAAACTTTCTGCATGTCACAAGTAAACAACTGCTTACGATTTTCTTTCAGAATACCTCTCGTAGATAACAAACGAAAAAGATTACAAAAAAATCAGGTAATGTTTAATGTAGGCTACTGTAATAACGACCAAATATAACAAGAAAACTACCGTATCCGATCTACCCCACCGTAAGTAGGCCTATTAAAAACTGTCTTCAAGAGTACCTACAATTATTTACTACGAATAATGTTTCAGCTACCACGAAAACTGCGGAAAACGTGCTTACAACTTGCCTGCGTCAACAGTCAGGCAATAACACTGAACCAAAATAATGCCTAGTGTTCTGATTCGGAACGAAATAAAGATTGACGGTATAAAGTCGAATGAGCATGGCACAACAATTACAGGAACTTTCCGTTTCAAGCAAGGACTGTCAGCTATTGGCTTCAGAAAAGCTTGTACGCCTACCGACTTCATCACAAAACGCTTCATTATTTCAACTCGTATTTAAGATCGCAAACGCTGATTACGTACTAAAAACGATATATAACTAAATCGAACATGCATGCACAACGCATAACAAGTCTCTCAATAATTCAAAAACCTTTTAATCGTTTCCAAAAGTCCTCTGAACTTCAATTCAACTCAAAAGCACGGCGAACATAGGAAGCGCGAGAGACGTTTGGCAGAAAAATGGCGCCAAAGCTAATCAACCAATCACGGGCAACTTCACCTCTGGCCACTCTCTCTGAATACAGGCTCTCTAGCGCGGTATAAAAGGAGGCTGGGAGTATCGTGCTGCCTTTAAGAGACGGAGGAAGAAGACCTGCCCGACTGCCTGCCGCTTTCGGACGAGCGCAGCGTGCAGCCCTTCCTAAAGAAGATCGTGGCATCTCTTAAACCGGTATTATACTATCAAATTTCTTTGTCCAATATCTTTGTCAAAGAAATTTGATCGTGTAATAGGGAACTTTGTCAAATGTCGTCAAATATTTGATCAAATCTATGGCCTCGCTGTAGATTTGATCAAAGAAGTCGCTTGTCTTCTGTTCACTGCAATGTGACATGTTGGCACTTGGAGCGCTAGCATAGCTGCAGCGTTCTCTCATCTGTAGTGTTTTTATAAACATTGCCGGTAAATACAATTGGTGTGTACGGACAACTACAAAATTAATAGAGATGTATGAAGCTGACGAGGCGCTTTACAACGTGAGGCACCCTGAATACAAAAATAGATTAAGAAGATTGGAGACCTGATCTAACCTAACCCAACCCTCTCCTGTAGCAAGGAATCGGAGTGTTACAGTGAGCCTGTCTTCTGAGGATATAGCAGTTCTTAAGTGAATATTGTGCTTTGTGATATGAGGATACACTTCACTGAGCACGTACTGAAATGTATGCTCATCCATTCTTAAGTAACTGATGTACGACTTGACGTCATCCACTACAAGCTCACGTAACAAGTTTTGTTGAATGCTTTTATCGTCTCGTCGTAAAACCCACGGCTTCACCCAGGTACGTTTCCTTCCCCCCCCCGCTTCTCTTCCGCATGTGTACACAGTGCAATTGTGGTACATGCAACTGCTGCGGTTAATAACAAGTTGTTGTTGTCAGCCATCTTGAACTTGGACGAAAAATATGATGACAGTGTAATACCCCTTTTTATCGCCACGTCAAAGATCTTTGTCAAAGATATTTGACGAATATTTGATCACATCTTTTATCAAATCTTTGACAAAGAAATTTGATAGTGTAATACCGGCCTTAGCGACGGGGCGTACCCCCACAGGGACAACCCCTACCAATTCAAGCCAGCGGACACCCCCAAGCCTCCCCTTCCGCACAAACCATACGACCTCTGCTGCCACATTCGTGGCATGTTGTACGATGTGGTGTCGAGGAAGGAGCTACGAATAATCAACGGCAATCCGATCTTCACCCCCCCCCCCCCCCCCCACCACCACCACCTCCCCAGGACAGGGAGCACATCTACCGAGTCTGGATGAAGAAGGAATAGCGATCAGGCAGGAAGAAGCCTGGCCCTGAAGATCTTGCAGCCATCGCCTACTTCAAGAAATAAGTAGAGTTATGACAAGTCACCCGAGAGGTCAAGTACATCAGCAGAGAAGATCAAGGAGGAACAGCAGCTAGGCTGCTTACCCTCCGCCACGCTAGGGCTCTATGATCAGTTCGTTAGTTAGTGTGCATTGCAGTGTGTTGCCAGTAGAGAAGTAACAGCAGAATGGATCCGTCAGGAGAGCTCAGTTATTTACGAATATGGACTAGTTACCGTATGTCACCACACTAACAATAAATCAGGGCCATTTCAATCCTTTTAAAGTTCACCAGTCTACTGTTGGAGATGTGACTATGAAATGTGAACACCGGCCGCTGTGGTCGAGCGGTTCTCGGCGCTTCAGTCCGGAACCGCGGGACTGCTACGGTCGCAGGTTCGAATCCTGCCTTCGGCATGGATGTGTGTGATGTCCTTAGGTTAGTTAGGTTTAAATAGTTATAAGTTCTAAGGGACTGATGACCCCAGATATTAAGTCCCATAGTGGTCAGAGCCATTTGAACCATTCGAAGTGTGAACGCGAAGAAAAAACCACAGCTAAACCAGCATCAAGCAGATCACATATTCTGACGAACAGCGACCATCGAGCATTGCAAAGGGTGGTTCTAAAAGAACAGCACGAAATCAGCGGGAGGAATCACTCGTGAGTTCCGAAATGCTACCAGCAGTCCACCTAGCACAGTGATTGTGCGCAGGGAGTTAAAAAGAATGGTGTAAAACGACCGAGAAGCTGCTCATAAGCCGCACATTTCAACAGACAGTGCTTGCCGGCACTTGAAATGATGTAAAGAGCGAAGGCATTGGGCAGTGGATGAGTGGAAATGAGCGATTTAAAGTGATGATCACGCTATAACACGTGGCAGGCCAGTAGAAGGGTTTGGGTGCGACAAATGCCTGGAGAATGTAACGTGCCATCATGTATAGTACCAACAGCAAGGATGTGCTTTTACGGTGTGGGGGTGTTTTTCGTGGTTAGGACGTGATCTCCTTACTGCGCTTAGGAAAACTCTAAACGCCGAAGAATATGAAGACATGTGACTCTTCAAGCTTTCCCGGCGGATGTGTTGTAAATACAATACGTATTTACAATATGAACACATTTTACAGCACTGTACGCTGCGTGCAGTAGAGGAACATTTCTGAGGCGATGATTGTATCAGCATGACAATAAACCCTGCCGTAAAGCATCATCTGATAGGCTATGGTTTGTGGACAACAGCACTCCCGAAATGGACTGAGCTCCCCAGTGTCCAGACATGAACCCAAGAGCAAACCTTTGGGATGCGTCAGACCGTCGACTTCGCTCCAGACTTCAGCACCCATTATCACTACCTTCTTTGGTTTCGGCTCCCGAGGAAGAGTGGGCTTGAACTTGCTGGGGCCACTTTCAAAGAGGTATCTTCAAAATGGTTCAAATGGCTCTAAGCACTAAGGGACTTAACATCTGAGGTCATGTCCCCTACAACTTAGAACTACTTAAACCTAGCTAATCTAAGGACATCACACACATCCATACCCGAGGCAGGATTCGAACCTGCGACCGTACCAGCAGCGCAGTTCCAGACTGAAGCGCCTAGAGGTGTCTTAATGTCTGTGGAGGAATGGCAACCATTCATACCCAAGAGCCGAGACCAGAGAAGGTAGCGAGTGACGCTGGGATATGGACGTTCTAACGTATCCCAGAAGTGTTCCATTGGGACGAGATTGGGCCTCTTGGCAGGCCAGTACATTTCAGGAATGTTGTCCACAAACCATTGCTTTGTAGATACTACTTTATGACAGCAATGACTATCATAGTGACACAGTCGTCGTCTGCGAACTGTTCTTCCACTGTACCCAATACAGAACTCTGTAAAATGTGTTCTGGCACTTCACATGATGGCAAGTACCTTCCAACAGGCATTTGAACTCTTGCATAGGATTGGCAAATGATATAGTGTGATTCACCATGGTCCCTGTCCTTCAGTACATAAGGTCTGCTTGTCTTGGTCTGCTTCTGTACTGTTGTTGTTGTTGTGGTCCTCAGTCCTGAGACTTGTTTGATGCAGCTCTCCATGCTACTCTATCCTGTGCAAGCCTCTTCATCTCCCAGTACCTACTGCAACCTACATCCTTCTGAATCTCCTTGGTGTATTCATCTCTTGGTCTCCCTCTACGATTTTTTACCCTCCACGCTGCCCTCCAATACTAAATTGGTGATCCCTTGATGCCTCAGAACATGTCCTACCAATCGATCCCTTCTTCTAGTCAAGTTGTGCCACAAACTTCTCTTCTCCCCAATCCTATTCAATATCTTCTTATTAGTTATGTGATCTACCAATCTAATCTTCAGCATTCTTCTGTAGCACCACATTTCGAAAGCTTCTATTCTCTTCTTGTCCAAATTATTTATCGTCCATGTTTCACTTCCATACATGGCTACACTCCATACAAATACTTTCAGAAACGACTTCCTGACACTTAAATCTATACTCGAAGTTAACAAATTTCTCTTCTTCAGAAACTAATAACACTGTAATCCCCGCCTTCAAAACTTGCGGGTCCGCCTGTAGTGACATCTACTCCGCGATACTTAGGGGTGCCCAGAAAGATTTGATCAGACGGTGTATACCTTTAATTTTGTAGCTCTGGGGATGGCCTCTAATCACCTGCACTGATAATTTACATCTTCTCGTACCTGTGACTGTAATGAACAACCATTTGCCATTACTTTAATCTTGAGCTTAAAATCCGTTGTAGTGCAGCAATGTGGTTAGCTCGCTGCAGAATAACGAGTAAGCTACAGCAACATTTGGTACAGAAGAAGACAAAATATGGACCTTTCAGCAGTGTAAAAGTATCAAATGCTATGTTGTTTGTCACAGAAGATATGTGACCGGAAGTCAGCTAATGGTTTCTTTGTGGCTCTTATGACCTACTATCGCTTCAAAGAAGTAAGTCATTTACATAAGCACGTCAAAGAAACTTTTTCTAAAAAAAAAGTGACAGGTGGCTGTTTCGACATTCGGTAATTGTATACCCGTACGGGAACCCACAGCTAGTGATTAGGCACGTACCAGACGGGCCGCCTTCGTGTCGCATCGCCGCTTAGATTTAAGTGGATTCCAGTGGGGCGGGAACAGGCGGACAGAAGACGCGACGCCTGCTTTACGACGCTGGCGTCCTTCACGGCGTCGCTTCCAGGAGCCTACTTCCAGGTCCTGTCGTCAGAGAAAGTGCATTCCAGCCGCAGCACGCAGCACGGCACTAGAGATCACACGCGCGGCTCTGCCCGGCTGGAGAGTCGGGCCCGCGTCCCCGCGGCGGCAGCCGACGCCATGGCTGGGATCTTCGATAGAGGTCCGGCTGGTGACGCCTGGATTTACAGATTACCACAGTAGCGAATTCAGCCTTCCTTATTACTATCGTCTCCTACTGGAGCGTGTACCTGACGAAGAATCAAAGACCGCAGAGTGTCCTGTTATTGACGTAGTAAGTCTCCCAGACAATTCCTTCATTCACTGCTTGCTGCGAACCATTCCAATGGACACTATTTCGGAGGTACGCGTGCCCTTTAGGAAACGTGAGTTACGGCAGCACGTGTGATGGGTGCGTGTAGAACTCAGGATCACGTTGGTGCTAGTGCTGATGTTAGTCTCTTTCCCAACGAATAGAAAAAAAAGAAAAAAAAGAAAAAAAAGAAAGAACGGTTCAAATGGCTCCAAGCACTATGGGACTTAACAAAATGGTTCAAATGGCTCTGAGCACTATGGGACTTAACATCTGTGGTCATCAGTCCCCTAGAACTTAGAACTACTAAAACCTAACTAACCTAAGGACATCACAAACATCCATGCCCGAGGCAGGATTCGAACCTGCGACCGTAGCAGTCGCGCGGTTCCGGTTCAAAATGGCTCTGAGCACTATGGGACTTAACTTCTGAGGTCATCAGTCCCCTAGAACTTAGAACTACTTAAACCTAACTAACCTAAGGACATCACACACACCCATGCCCGAGGCAGGATTCGAACCTGCGACCGTAGCGGTCACGCGGTTCCAAACTGAAGCGCTTAGAACCGCATGGCCACACCGGCCGGCCTAATGAATGGCTTTATGAGTCAGGTGGCGAACTGGGCAAGGATGCCATAAGTGACGCATACATGTGGGTTGATGTGTTTTGTTGGTGCTAGTATTGGTGTTTGTGTCCTTGTTAATGGAGGGATGCAGGATGGAAAATTGCGTAATAATAGCGACTGTGATGTGTATGGTTGGATTCTGTGGATCTAAGTTACTCAAGAAGACTGCCAAGTTAGTTGGGTTGGGGTTTGGTTGTTTGGGGGAGGAGACCAGACAGCGAGGTCATCGGTCGCACAGGACTAGGGAAGGATGGGGAAGGATGTCGGCCGTGCCCTTTCAAAGGAACCATCCCGGCATTTGCCTGGAGCGATTTAGGGAAATCACGGAAAACCTAAATCAGGATGGCCGGAAGCGGGATTGAACCGTCGTCCTCCCGAATGCGAGGCCAAGTTAGTTCAAAATGGTTCAAATGGCTCTGAGCACTATGCGACTTAACTTCTGAGGTCATCAGTCGCCTAGAACTTGGAACTAATTAAACCTAACTAACCTAAGGACATCACACACATCCATGCCCGAGGCAGGATTCGAACCTGCGACCGGAGACTGTAGCGCCTAGAACCAAGTTAGTTTCCATCAGAGAAATTCCTCCTTCTTTCTCCTGGGAGAAGCTGATGCTCTTCCACTAAAGCTTTCAACAGGACGTTTCTTGTGTCTTGCTTTTGGTGCTACCGTTGGTGTTGGTGTTCTTCCTGTGGTACAGTATTTTTTTTTATTTACCTTTTGCAGTACAAACAGTATGCATATAGATAAAAATGCCATCGACCAGGTTTCCAAATCAGATGACATTTTCCACTGTCGATCATAGGGTCCTCCGTTGAACAGGTGAATGGACAAAGAATGCTCTGGAAAACGTATTCCACAGTTTGTCCTTCTCCACACACACAGAACACTTGCAATCTCCGTAGTTTAAGGAAGCACCAATTCTTAATTGGCTGAAGGACCTCCGGACACCCCACTCCCCGTTGTGGCCGACTGTAAAATATTCTCGCGGTTCCATCCAATCCTGTTGTACGGATTTCCTTTGAAAAAGTCTTGCCTTCTCTGAAAGGAGTTTCAAACGCTCCCGGCGGAGGTTCGAGTCCTCCCTCGGGCATGGGTAAGCGTGTTTGTCCTTAGGATAATTTAGGTTAAGTAGTGTGTAAGCTTAGGGACTGATGACCTTAGCAGTTAAGTTCCATAAGATTTCATACACATTTGAACATTTTTTTTCAAACGCTCCGCTATTCGAGAATTTTTTTTTTTTTTTTAATTTTAGCCTAGGTAAACGGTAAGTGAGTTTCAACGTTCTCAAGTTACAGTCGTTCATGATGGGCGGCAGCTTCTCCACGAATATTTGGAGGGCCTATGCCGGAAAGAAAGAAAATCTTCTCAACAACGGTATGTTTTAAACAACTTGTTAGGCTTCAAGCTTCGCTCAGAGCAGGGTCCATAGTTTTGGCATGTGATGATTTATACCAAACACGGGACACATAATCTGCTACAGAACAACAGGGCCAAAGCAGTGGTTCTAACAACTTTTGGCTTAGCTGCCAAGTTTGTGCCTCTTAACTTTCTCAGGATGTTATTCCGTGGGCTTGTTTTCTCTTTGACGTTGGAGCAGTGTTGTTTGAAAGTGAGGGAGCGGTCCGGCGTGCTCGCCACTTGGGAAATTGGGTAGTTAGACCAACTGTGATGTGTATGCGTAGACTAGTGTCGTGTTGATGATCCTAATGTTGGTGTTACTGTCCTTTCTAATGGACATCATCTGGAAAGTGTGCGTGCTTGTACCTGTAGAGTGTGGTATCTTCTTGTGGGCGGTAGTGTTGATGCTAGTGACGTTCCTGATCGACACGATTTTAGAGGTCGGTGTGCCAGATGGGAAAATGGGTAGCGACAGCGACGTTGATCTCTACCTGCGCAGTGTAATATCTTGTTTTCCTCCACTAGACAGTGGTGCGACACCAACAGGATTCGCACAAACAGGATTCGCACAAACAGGATTCGCACAAACCATGGTGTCTACAACAGCTTGACTCACTGGAGAACTTCAGAAAGCCTCTGATGCGAACGATGTGGAGTTGAAGAGCAAACAGTCGCCCACCTGGCCCTGGTTTTCCCTGACACGTCCTTCAAGGGTACGTTACAGGACGCCCACAACCTCACAGTGACCTGCGTTTGTAATAGAAGGTGCAATGGACAAAATAGATACCTGTTTCTTTAGTTTAAGTTTTCAACAGTTACTGTAATTTTTAATTTATTTGCCGCACTGTGTGTAAGTCCATTCCCATATCCTACAATTCTTTCCCCTGTACACCAACAACATTTCGCTCTTATTCTCTGACGTCCTCACGCCTGCATATCCTCACACATCTTGGCACTGCTCTCATCCACATAACTTCATGAAAACCACGTACTACAGATTCAGCACTTCGTCACAACACTCTGCATTAACTTACACAAGGTAATATGGATCAATGCTAAAATTCTGTGCTTTTGTTCAGAACCTGACTAAATATGGAGGTTAGGTCTTGTGTGGATCTAAGAATGTCAAGTTTCCGTCAGAGAAATTCCTCCTTTCGGTCTTCTGTGAGATGTTGATACTCCTCCACCTCAGCATCCAACAGGACGTTAGACATATTAAAAAAGTGGAATGTGTGCCTTGTGCCGATAAGAGAAAACGCCCTTTCACTGTGGCGGCGGTGCTTAACGAGCCAGGTTTCCAGCTGACACCGGAGGCACTCAAGAGCCACGCTAAACCCACAACACTCAACAGATCCTTCCTACCTACGTGGATGGTCCAGTGCGAGATCCACACTGGGTTCGAGATCCACAGTGCCACATGCCTTTCCATAACATCTGTAATGTATTTAATGCTACCAAAGTCAACTAACCTACAGAGCGCAGCAACTCGTCTGATATTTGTGAATTGTTCACTGAACCAGTCTGACGCAATTAAGAATCGATGAAACGGTCCATTATCATGCTGAAAGTGCAGCTCCGGAGTGGGGTACCAAAGATGACCTGTGGCTGCACGGATTCCCGCTTCGTTCGCCTATAACGAACAATTACTCGGTTCAGTCACATTAATGTGATTACCGCCTATGCTCGACGTCAACGTGCAATAACCAATCACAGACGCCAGGTGGCAACACTGGCAGTGGAGGGTATATAAAGCGTATCGGGGGACGCGGACAACAGTAGAGTCGTTATCGTAATGCGGAAACGGAGCGACTGATCTGACGTCCAAAAGGGCATGGTCACTGGTTTTCGGGCCAAGGGTGGAAGCATTTCTGAACGGCTAAGTTTGTAAACCGATTGCGTATTGTCGTGGTATGGGACAAAGAGGCGCAGTCCAAAACTAGTGCTGAGGCAATTGTGATGCATCACAGAGGACAGGGGTGAATAACGGCTGCGGAGATGTGTACGGGCGAATAGACGTGCAACTGTTG
Source organism: Schistocerca nitens (assembly GCF_023898315.1). Lineage (NCBI taxonomy): Eukaryota > Metazoa > Arthropoda > Insecta > Orthoptera > Acrididae > Schistocerca > Schistocerca nitens. Next base: position 224,683,326 of record NC_064620.1, on the reverse strand, counting down.
AGCAAATGACCGCCGAGATGAACCAAGGGGCTATCAACAGTGTCTCCGTTCAACGAAGTGCTGCGTATGAGCCTCTGCTGCAGGCACCTGGTATATGCACCCAAGCTGACTGCTGTTCATCGGTGACGAAAGATGGAATTTGCACGCCAATATCGCAACTGGGCATCTACTGATTGCCGACAGGTGGCCTTTTCAGAAGAAGTTTTACGCTCCATCAGACACACGACCTTTGGCTTCTACGGCATAAAACTTCTGAAAGCAAACAAGACCTAGGGAATGTTTTCGTGGCATTCCCTGGATGATCTGGTCTTTCTGGAAGGCACAATGGATCCTTGGGACCATAACCAGCCCTAAACGCAGGTTTTCCTCGGCCGCGCGGGGTAGCCGCGTGGTCTCGGGCGTCTTGTCACGGTTCACGCTGCTCCCCCCGTCGGAGGTTCTAGTCCTCCCTCGGGTATGGATGTGTGTGTTGTCCTTAGCGTAAGTTTAAGTTAGTTTAAATAGTGTGTAAGCCTAGGGACTGATGACCTCAGCAGTTTGGTCCAACAGAAGCTTACCACAAATTTCCAAATTTTCCTCGACACGGTGGCATCCACCAGCAGAACGATGCAACATGTCACACAGCTTGCACTGTATGTGCGTGGTTCGTGGATGAGTTTGCCGTACTCCCCTGGCCAGCAAACTTCCCGGATTCAAATTCAATCTTGCCGGCCGCGGTGGTCTAGCGGTTCTAGGCGCTCAGTCCGGAGCCGCGCGACTGCTACGGTCGCAGGTTCGAATCCTGCCTCGGGCATGGATGAGTGTGATGTCCTTAGGTTAGTTAGGTTTAAGTAGTTCTAAGTTCTAGGGGACTTATGACCTCAGCAGTTGAGTCCCATAGTGCTCAGAGCCATTTGAACAATCAAATTCAATCGAGAATCTGTGGGACTACCTCGATGGCGCTGTTCGCGCCACAGCAATGCAGTCGGCATGACTGAAAATCCCTGTGGAGCCTCACTGACTCCCTTCCTGCTCATCTCGCAGTGGTTTGGCCTGCAAAAAGTGATTACTCAGACTTTTGACTGGAGGTCACATCAATGTCGCTGGACGGTGCACAAGTACACGCTTGCTGTTTTAGATTCAGCCAGTGGCCTGTACCGTATCCTGATTCTCGAAGCATTGGTACCTCGTCAACAGTGTGTGTCAATTGATTAACCGACGAGCGTTTCTATTTTCATACCCAGGCTGCAATTTTACGCTCTTGCAGACCTCTGTGTCCTGCAAGGGTTGGTTAGGAAATTCCCTGGTATGGCAGGTTCGTTTGGGTACCCTTCAGAGAAGAGATGGAGTCGGTTAGCATGGCCACTGATGTGTTGGTATTTTAATTTAGCCTAAATTATCGAGGAATATGCAGCTCTGAGGTCTGTCTTTTTACTGTTACAATCCCAAGTAGTCAGTGGCAAGTAGTGCCAGTAAGTTACTGATGATGGGAGTTGATCTTGACGATGGCAGTTTGATCCGAACCGACGTACGGGTAGACCCATAGCTCAAGTCCCGAGGACCTGGACGTTATCAGCGCTCAGGCCTGCCCTCTATCACATCGCATGAGCGACTAATACTTGACGACAGAAAGAAGACCAGACAGTAGGTATAGTGTTTTGCGCGTGGAACTGTCGAATTATTTCTGTTTTGATCTGGAGTCATGATATCGACAAAGTGCAATTGAAATTTGCACGTCTGATGCCAACAACTACAGAATGAATTCTAAGCCGGATGTCATACTGCTTCAAGTGAACCGACAGATCCCTTCCGCCTGCTAGAGCGTAAATCCGTAGGAAAACTTCTGCAATGATTATAGATTTTTGCCACGTACCTTATCTACTGCATAGCGTTGCTGGTCATTTGTGCGGGGGTCCAGGATTCGATTCACAGTAATTCTATGATGGAAAAGTCTGCAACGGAGTCCTTTCCGTCTTCTGAGGCCAAATGAGAAGCTACTTAAACAAGGAAGTGGAAGAATACATACGTACATCTACATATACGGGCGACATACATACTCCACAAGCCATCGTGCGGTGCATGTCGAAGGGTACCTTAATAAAGCGAGGGAAAAGCGACTGTCTACAACTAATGCCTCCGTACAGCTCTAATTCCCTCATATTCATGGAACTTACGCGAAATGTACGCTGGCGACAGTAGAATTGTTCTGCAGTCACAAGTTTGTTTGTGTGGCCATCCTCCGCAGCAAGCATATAAATACTTGCTTTGCAATCAAACTGCCTTTTCCTGCTGCTAATTATTTTATTTCTACCATACGCGTTTCGCCTTCTCCAAAGGCCGGTTCCCTAAGTTTTCCTAACAGTGTTTCGCGAAAAGACGTCGTCTCGATACCCATTTAAGTTTATGAAGAATCTCCGTAATACTCACGTGATGATCGAATCTACCGGTAACAAATCTGGCAGCACACCTCTGAATTACTTCGATGTCTTCCTTTAATCCGTCCTGGTGGGTACCCCAACTACTCGAGCAGTACTGAAGAACTGGTCGCATTAGTGTTCTATACGCAGTCGCCTTTATAGATGAGCTACACCTTCCTAAACGTCTCCCAAAACAGACGTCCACTGTTCGCTTTCCCTGCTGTTGATCTCAAGTGCTCGTTCCATTTCATATCGCTTTGAAATGATACACCTAGGTATAAATCAACACGACTGTGTCAAGTAGCGCACCATTCACACTATACCAAAACATTACAGAATTGTATTTCCTACTCGTATCCTCTCACAGTCACTCAACGACATCTTCCTGTACACCACGGCACCACCAGCAAACATCTGCAAATTGCTGCTCACCCAGTCTATCCTATCACATATCCTTGGGGTACTCCAGACGATACCGTTGTCTCTAATGAGCACTCGTCGTCGAGGGTAACATACTGGCTTCTATTAGCTAAGAAGTCTTCGAGCCACTCACATATCTGGGAACTTAATCTGTATGCTCTTATCTTCGTTAACAGTCAGCAATGGGGCAAGTATCAACATGTTGATGTTGTGGTCTTCAGTCCAGAGACTGGTTTGATGCAGCTCTCCATGCAAGCTTCTTCATCTCCCAGTACCTACTGCAACCTACATCCTTTTGAATCTGCTTAGTGTATTCATCTCTTGGTCTCCCTCTACGATTTTTACCTTCCACGCTGCCCTCCATTACTAAATTGGCGATCCCTTGATGCCTCAGAGCATGTCCTACCAACCAATCCCTTCTTCTAGCCAAGTTGTGCCACTAACTTCTCTTCTCCCCAGTCCTATTCAATACCTCCTCATTAGTTATGTGATCTACCCATCTAATCTTCAGCATTCTTCTGTAGCATCACACTTCGAAAGCTTCTATTCTCTTCTTATCTAAACTGTTTATCGTCCACGTTTCACTTCCATACATGGCTACACTCCACACAAATACTTTCAGAAACGACTTCCTAACACTTAAATCTATACTTGATGTTAACAAAGTTCTCTTCTGCAGAACCATTTCCTTGCCACTGCCAGTCTACATTTCATATCCTCTCTACTTCGACCATCATCAGTTATTTTTCTCCCCAAATAGCAAAACTCATTTACTACTTTAAGCGTCTCATTTCCTAATCTAATTCCCTCAGCATCACCCGATTTAATTTGACTACATTTCATTATCCTCGTTTTGCTTTTGTTGATGTCCATCTTATATTCTCTTTTCAAGACACTGTCCATTCCGTTCAGCTGCTCTTCCAGGTCCTTTGCTGTCTCTGACAGAATTACAATGTCATCGGAGAACCTCAAAGTTTTTATCTCTTCTCCATGGATTTTAATTCCTACTTCGAATATTTATTTTGTTTCCTTTACTGCTTTTTCAATATACAGACTGAATAACATTGGGAATAGGCTACAACCCTATCTCACTACATTCCCAACCACTGCTTCCCTTTCATGCCCCTCGACTCTTATAACTGCCATTTGGTTTCTGTACAAATTGTAAATAGCCTTACACTCCCTGTATTTTACCCCAGCCACCTTCAGAATTTGAAAGAGAGTATTCCAGTCAACATTGTCAAAAGCTTTCTCTAAGTCTACAAATGCTAGAAATGTAGGTTTGCCTTTCCTTAATCTATTTTCTAAGATAAGTCGTGGGGTTAGTATTTTCTCGCGTGTTCCAACATTTCTACGGAATCCAAACTGACCTTCCCCGAGATCGGCTTCTAGAAGTTTTTCGTGTTAGTATTTTGCAGCCGTTGCTTATTAAACTGATAGTTCGGTAATTTTCACATCTGTCAACACCTGCTTTCCTTGAGACTGGAATTATTATACTCTTCTTGAAGTCTGAGGTTATATCGCCTGTCTCATACATCTTGCTCACCAGATGGTAGAGTTTTCTCAGGGCTGGCTCTTCCAAGGCTATCAGTAGTTCTAATGGAATGTTGTATCAACATAGTCAAAATGACATCACACGTAAAAACCTAAACGAGGTTGGGAGCCTCGCGACATTTTATTTATTGTAGTGGCAAAATAACTAGTTGTGGGTCGCACAGCGGGCCACGCTTGGCTGTAGCAGACGCCAGGGAGGGCGTCAGTACGGTAGTACAGCGCTGCACTTGGACCGCTTCCCTGCCACGCGACAGTGAGAGTCGCTCTGTTGGGAGGCCGTTCTGGCCACACCGACCATCAAGGTCTCAGTCTGCAGGCTGTGTGCTGACACAGCTTTAAAAGCAAACTGGCAATTCAGTTGTGACAGATTCACAGAAATATTTAAAATGTTCTTAGTTGAAATTAATTACTACTGAAGTTGGCTGATATAAGTGTATTACCTAACAAAAAGAGTTAACCATCGAGAAAGCGAGGAGGAAACGAAATGAAACATTCGCGAGTAGAAAGGGTAAGTGATGTTATTACACTGATTACAATATCGAGTCAGATTTACAAAGAAATTGGTAGTATGAGCCCACTTATCAGTATGAGGTTGCACCTCCTCTGGACTGGATGCGTATGCTGATTCGGGTGTGAGGTAATGGTTTGTGGACACTAACATTCGTGAATTGGATTGATCTGCCCAGAATCCCAACCTGAAAGCAATAGAATATCTGCGGGATGCATCTCGTGGAATGAAAACAGCAAACAGAATTATGTAAGATCCTTTATTTGGGACCACAACCGGTCTCGTAAATTAAAGCCATAAATTTAGGCGGGTATATAAATTACGTCATATGAGATTCAAATGTGGGGAGGGATAGAAAACTCAATATCCACAGTTAATGAGTGTTGGGTCTTCGACCCATCACCACAAAAATGGTTCAAATGGCTCTGAGCACTATGGGACTTAACTGCTGTGGCCATCAGTCCCCTAGAACGTAGGACTACTTAAACCCAACTAACCTAAGGACATTACACACATCCATGCCCGAGGCAGGATTCGAACCTGCGTGCATAGCGGTCGCGCGTTTCCCGACTGTACAACCTAGAACCCCTCGGCCACTCCGGCCGGCCCCATCACCACATTCGAGTCTGATATGTCATTTACATACCCACCTGAATTTGTGGCTTTAAGCTACGAAACCGGTTGTGGGCAGAAAAAAAAGGATCTTACATACAGTTGTTTGCGTTTTTCTTTCCACAAGATGTACATCCACAGCTGTGAATTCCGTGAACACAAAGTCGTTTGCATGTCGAGTTCGCTGCTTTTCCGGGATTCCAACGTTACTGTCCTCTCTTGTTTCGGCTCTTGAGGATGAACGCGTTGTCACTCCTCCACAGGAATCCAGACACAATAATGAAAGTATCCCCAGCAGAGTTGAAGCCATTCCAAAGGCGAATGGTAGACACATCCCAAAATGTCCACTGACACGTGTCGTGATACTATTGGCCAGAGAGCGTACATGGCCACAGATGTAAAACGGTCATCCAATTTCGAGAGTAGCATGCACCCGTCTACGACGCTACTCTGGAGGTAACAGCCTCTCACCAGCTTTGCGAGCTCTTGGTAGTCCCTGTGCAAGTCCGTTTGGATACCAACTGGTGGCCAACTGGCGGGCAGTGAGCTAGCTCGCCCGGCCCGCAGCAGCAGCGGCAGCGGCGGTGGCCGCAGTGGGTAATGAGTCAGGGCGCAAGCACGAGCGGCCGGCGGCCGGAATGCCAGTCGCAGAACCTGTTTGGAGCGGAGGCGCGCCGGGAGACGAACCCTGCACCTCCGGCCCCCGCCGATTGCATCAGCCGGACGCATTAACTGCGCCCGGGCAGCCGTCGCTGGTCCAGCGGGCGAATCCCGTCGCAAACAGTGGACGGAGCGGACCGTCGACTCACACTGGCGTCACGTAACGTTAAAACATCACGCAGTGCGTTTCAAATGGCAGCATCCGCACAAAACGTCAACGCAACGGCGCGTCAACGTCAAAGATTGTCAGGAAGCAAGTTTCGACGGTGTATGAAATTTTCTCGCCGCGTTATATTTGGGTAAAATTTCGAGCAAAACATCGAAATCCTTCATCGTATTCGTCATGAACAGCTGAAAAGTGAAAATCGAGAACGTTCCACGTGTGAAATGTGACATTTGTGAGGAAAAAAATTGGTATCAGTGCAAGTAGGACTTGCGCACCAAGCATACCGTACAAACTTAATTACACTACTTGCCATTGAAATTGGTACACCACGAAGATGACGTGCTACAGAGGCGAAATTTAACCAACAGGAAGAAGATGATGTGATATGCAAATGATTAGCTTTTCAGAGCATTCACACAAGGTTGGCGCCAGTGGCGACACCTACAACGTGCTAACATGAGGAAAGTTTCCAAACGATTTCTCATACACAAACAGCAGTTGACCGGCGTTGCCTGGTGAAACGTTCTTGTGATACCTCGTGTAAGGTGGAGAAATGCGGACCATCACGTTTCCGGCTTCGATAAAGGTCGGATTGTAGCCTATCGCGATTGCGGTTTATCGTATCGCGACATTGCTATTCGCGTTGGTCGAGATCCAATGACTGTTAGCAGAATATGGAATCGGTGGGTTCAGGAGGGAACGCCGTGCTGGGTCCCAACGGCCTCGTATCAGTAGCAGTCGAGATGACATGAATCTTATCCGCATGGCTTTAACGGATCGTGCAGCCACGTCTCGATCCCTGAGTCAACGGATGGGGACGTTTGCAAGACAACAACTATCTGCCCGAACAGTTCGACGACGTTTGCAGCAGAATGGACTATCAGCTAGGAGACCATGGCTGCGGTTACCCTTGACGCTGCATCACAGACAGGAGCGCTTACGATGGTGTACTCAACGACGAACCTGGGTGCACGAATGGCAAAACGTCATTTTTTCGGATGAATCCAGATTCTGTTTACAGCATCATGATGGTCGCATCCGTGTTTGGCGACATCGCGGTGAACGCACATTGGAAGCGTGTATTCCTCATTCTGGATACAGAAAATGTTCGACTGCTGCCCTGGCCAGCACATTCTCCAGATCTCTCACCAACTGAATACGTCTGGTCGGTGGTGGCCGAGAAACTGGCTGTCACAATACGCCAGTCACTACTCTTGATGAACTGTGGTATCGTGTTGGAGCCGCACGTGCAACTGTACCTGTACACGCCATCCAAGCTCTGTTTGATTCAATGCCCAGGCGTATCAAGGCCGTTATTGCGGCTAGAGGTGGTTGTTCTGGGTACTGATTTCTCAGGTTCTATGCACCCAAACTGCGTGAAAATGTAATCACATGTCAGTTCTAGTTCATTTGTCCAATGAATACCCGTTTATCATCTGCATTTCTTCTTGGTGTAGCAATTTTAATGGCCAGTAGTGTATTTATGTAGTTAGTTCCTCCATCCCGGAAATCGCGGATCTCGGTCATTTTTGCCTGTAATCGATATCGATATAGGTAAGATATACAATGATCAGCCAGAACATCACGACCACCTATCTAATAGCCGGTATGTCCACGGGTAACACAGGCGACTCGTCGTGGCATGGAAGCAATGAGGCCTTGGTAGATCGCTGAAGAGAATCGACACTGCATGTGCACACACAAACATCACCTAATTCCCATAAATTTCGGGGAGGGGGTGCGTCGTCTGCTGTCGCGCTCACTCATCTTGTGGAAGTAGGTTTTTGTGTTTTCTCACTCATTATGTTGTTTGTTCAAAATGGCTCTGAGCACTATGGGACTTAGCTTCTGAGGTCATCAGTCCCCTAGAGCTTAGAAATACTTAAAACTAACTAACCTAAGGACATCACACACATCCAAGCCCGAGGCAGGATTCGAACCTGCGACCGTAGCGGTCGCGCGGTTTCAGACTGTAGCGCCTAGAACCGCTCGGCCACTCATATGAGTGTTCTTCCACATAAGTATTCCACATTAAACCACAAAATGCAATGGCATAATCGCAGAATTCTTTCCATTTATTTCAGTTGCCTGCACACCAAAGGAACGAAATAAATTATTTCATCTTCCATGCACTCACGAGTATTCTCAGTTTATACCTCGTACGATACGCTTGTAACTCTATGACGAAAGTGAAAACACGTTTGCACGCGTGAAGGTGAACTGCTATCTATTGGAAATTTGTGGGAAAATGTCCAGTCTTCAACGGTATTCGTCGTTCTAAAGACGTGCCGTTAAACTACTGCAGCAGAATGTGAACACGTACGGTACTCGGGTAAAACAAGGAGTTTATTGCCCGTGCCTGTGTTTACGCTATGCATTCTCTCAGTGCTCACACAAATGCCACCAGGCGACGACACGGCACGCTTTTCAGAAACTTTTTGCTAGCTATGAGTCGAGCAGTTTTCGTGTTCATTTTATACACTTACACATACAGTTTTGAGTTGTAAATTGTGTGTTTTCTACACCTGGAAATTTAATTATCATCTGTGTTAACTTACTCTGCCAAAAGTGTATATTTTATGATCTGGCCTCTGAGTACGGAACTATAGGGTCGATCGCGTATTAAAATGCAGTGGAATAACCCATCGAGTATTTCCTTATTTACAGCTTTAGCATTACCCCATTATCGATGTCGCCAAACTACATTCAGTGAACCGACTACGATTCAGCAATATGTGTCACGTGCGGACCCAGTCGCATCGATCAGTAATAAATACCATTCTTTCGAAAATCTCTTACTTATTCTCGTTTCAAATCTGTTCGCTGTAAAACACCCATTTCTGATGACCTCTCAGTTAGAAATTTCAGTCATAACATCAGACTTTTTGGAGACAGTACAGTTGTGTGTGAAGGAATGTTATCTCGTAAAAATTGTAATAAAATAGTCAGATGTTGGAAAACATAAATCTAGGTGATAGTCTGAGCAGCCACTTTAGATTGTTTGCAGATGACGCTGTAATTTACCGTCTAGTCAAATCATCAGACGATAAATTCCAATTACAAAATGATCTAGAGAGAATTTCTTATGGTGCGAAAAGTGGCAATTAGCACTAAACAAAGAAAAGTGCGAGGTCATCCACACGGGTACTAAAAAAAATCCGATAAATTTTGGGTCTACGATAAATCGTACAAATCTAAGGGCTGTCAATTCGACTAAATACGTAGGAATTACAATTACGAGCAACTTAAATTGGAAAGACCACATAGATAATATTGTGGGGAAGGCGAAACAAAGACTGCGCTTTGTTGGCAGAACACTTCGAAGATGCGACAAACCAACTAAAGAGACAGCCTACATTACACTTGTCCGTCCTCTGCTGGAATATTGCTGCGCGGTGTTGGACCATCACCAGGTGGGATTGACAGAGGACATCGAAAAAGTGCAAAGAAGGGCAGCTCGTTTCGTGCTATCGCGCAATAGGGGTGAGAGTGTCACTGATATGATACGCAATTTAGGGTGGCAGTCACTAAAACAAAGACGGTCTTCTTTGCGGCGAGATCTATTTACGAAATTTCAATCACCAACTTTCTCTTCAGAATGCGAAAATATTTTTTTGACACCCACCTACGTAGGGAGAAATGATCATCATAATAAAATAAGAGAAATCAGAGCTTGAACGGAAAGATTTAGCTGTTCCTTTTTCCCACGCGCCATTCGAGAGTGGAATGGTAGAGAAGTAGTGTGAAAATGAACCCTCTGCCAGGCACTTAACCGTGAACTGAAGAGTGACCATGTACAGAGAGGTAACTAGCTCTCAATTTAGAGAAGTATAAATTTATGCACTTCGTGAAACGTAAAACTGCAGTGTCATTTGTCTCCATAAATAATAAGTCTTGCGTGAAGTGGGGAGGGTGGTTGGGGGTGGATATAATTATGTTTATGAAACACTACAAATACAACACGTTACCATGCCTAACTCGATGCAGAAAAACAGTTGGCATTTAAAACAGCTTTCAGTCATGTCAGAATGGATGGATACAGATTTTGTACGTTTAAAAGGAAATCTTACACAATTCTTCCTGCAAAATAGTGGCAAGCTGAGTTAACGATGATGGAGGTGGACAGCCATCACACACCCTTTTCTCCAGAGTAGACAACACTGAGATCTGGTGACTGTGGGGCTAGGAGATATGCGACATTTTATCATCGTGCTCACAAAACCAGTCCTGCGCGATGTGAGCGGTGTAAACAGGAGCCCTATCGTCTTGGAAAGCCGCTGGGAAACAAGTATTGTAGCGTAGGATGAACCTGATCAACCAAAATGGTCACATAATCCCTGGCAGTAATGCGACCTGGGGCCAATGGAATACCACAATATGGCTGTCCAAATCATCAGCGAACGCCCACCTCCACCGTCTACCACTCTTGGGACGTGAACTTGGCCAGGGCTTGGAAACAGTTTGAAAGATGACGCATCCGACCAAATGACTTTTTCCATTGGAGCGTAGTCCAGCAGTTTTAGCTTCAACACCGCGTCTGCCTGTTACGGGCATTTGCATTGCTCATGTATGGTCCTGAAATTCCACTTCGCCCTACAATTCCCTGCTTATGGACCTATCTCCGTGTTGTTTTGCTGCCGACAATGTTCGCGATCGCGACATTCAATTCTGCAGTGACTTTTGTAGGTATCTCCCACTTATTTTTCGCCACTATCCTCTACAGTCATCGTCTGTCACGCTCACTCAACAAACATTTTCGCCCGTGTTGTGACTTAGCGGATGATGTTTTTCCTTTTTCCTTGTATGCAGTATAAATCTTGGATGGGATGCCTCTTGAAACACCAAACACTTCGGCTACCATGGTTACGAAAGCACGTACCACACGTGCACCAACAATTTGCCAAGGTTAAAAGTCACTTAGCTCTGACATAATGTACTCACAACCCTACGGAGCACTGTTCTGACCACAACTGACATTTGTGACGTATGACGACAAAGTGCAGCGTCTGTTCGTGGTCAAATACAACATTGCAACCTGTAGGCTTAACAAGCATCTCAATTTATTTTCAAACATGCATTTCTCGCTGTGTTTCTACGTTTATGTCCAAGCCCTGTATGTTTACAATGAGTTCACATTCGGTGTGTGTGTGTGTGTGTGTTTGAGGTTTACGGGCGCTACAGCGTGGTCATCAGCGCCCATTCACATTCGGGTAAAATAAATGGTAATAGCTTCATGACAAAGGTCGTATTAGATTATGCGTGTATTGCGCAGACATTTTTGTGATAAGAATTCTACTGTTTTGATTTTTTTCTTGGTGTCATGAGGCGCTGAAATTTATTCTTTTTCTTTGATCGAGTCAATGAAGTTTTCGAAACAGTTTTTGTAATTTAGTTCCGTCTCTTCATCAAAAATTTCGTTCGGACATGCGTTTGTACTGCCAACGGCCTAGCCGCAGTGCTAACAACGGTTCCCGTCACATTACCGAAGTTAAGTGCCGTCGGGTTGGGCTAGCACTTGGATCGGTGGCCATCAGGTCTGCCGAGCGCTGTTGGCAAGCGGAGTGCACTCAGCCGTTGTGAGGCAAACTGAGGAGCTGCGTGATTGAGAAGTAGCGGCTCCGGTCTCGTAAACTGACAAATGGCCGGGAGAGCGGTGGGCTGACCACAGGCCACTTCATATCCGCACCCCATGACGCTTGTGGTCTGAGGATGACACTGCGGCCGGTCGGTACCGTTGGGCCTTCATGGCGTTTTCGGGTGGAGTTTACTTTTTATGCGTTTGTATGGATACATATTTTGATTTCTTCCAGGGTATTCATTGTAGTTTCTTTGGATACACGATGTAGAATTTTCATTGCATTTTCTATTCATTCTGCTTTGTGTTTCTGGATGCGTAAATGCACGTAAAATGTACATGGATGTCTTTCACAGTTTCGAGTATGTTCTCTGAACCTAGCTGCACAGTAACTACCTGTCTGTCCGATGCCAATTTGGTTGTAATCATCGAATGAGAGCTTACATATTCTAGAAAATTGAGATTTTTGCTTTTGCTGATTGTACGTTTTTGCTACGGAACGCCATTTTCACCTTAGGTTTCTTTTTTAAACATATATATAGTTTTCCTTGCATTTGTCCACTGTATGATATGGTGTGTGATTTTTCTTCTCTTTTCAGCGTTTAGTTTTGTGTTTTTGGTTACGTGCATTGTCCACATAGTCTCAGCATTATTGCAAGGTTAAAAGCATTCTGCTGTGCTGTAAATCGTGATGTTTCATTTGTTTCAGTGTTGCGTCAGTGTCGAGCGGTAAGTTCGTGATTCGGTTGATCTTCGGGCTAAAGAATGCAACTTATACGAAATTGGATGAAGGAGCGATTGTTAATGATAATGTATGTCGTAGTGGGTTTCCTATACACTTCGAAGCTAACGTAGTTGTTATTATTACCTATTGTCTGGAAAGTTTAATCACTCGTTTTAGGCCGGTCGCTGTGGCCGAGCGGTTCTGTGCGCTTCAGTCTGGCTGCTGCTACGGTCGCAGGTTCGAATCCTGCCTCGGGCATGGATGTGTGTGATGTCCTTAGGTTAGATAGGTTTAAGTAGTTCTAAGTCTAGAGGACTGATGATCTCAGATGTTAAGTCACATAGTGCTTAGAGCCATTTGAACCATTTTTGACTTGTTATCTATCGTGAATTTTATTTTAGGGTTTAAGCTATTCATTTTTGAGGCATCATTTGTACATCATTGTCATCGCCATTTACAAATAGCAACGTGTCGCTTACGGATCTGTGGTAGTAAATAATTTTATCTTAAGTGGGCCAGTTGGAACTGCGGACCGATCAGAAAAGAAACTTTGGGGAGGAATCAATTATGGTTCAACAAGCGCCCTCTGCCATACACTTTATAAAGATCTGCTGCAGCACACGGATGCAGTTGCAGAGATATGGGCGAAATTTGGGCGTGTTAGCAACTTCCACAACAATGAGCTAATCTAGCGAGAGTTAGGCGATAATGCAGTGGCAAAGATCTTATTATCGTTCGGAGTGTGGCGAGATTCAAAACAGGCGCTGAACGCCCAACGTGTAACGAGAAGCGAAGTCGGTGCTGTCGTGTCCAGCACTGCCGGCTACCGCTGGTAACGGAACTCGTAACTGCTTTGAAGGCCTTGTCCATGAGGTGTCTGTGGGAAGCAGAACGAAACGACACGCCACGCAACTACCTCGAAGTAGGACCGCTACCGCGCCGTCGCTAGCCGAAATTGTCGAACACTCGGAGAGAGCTTATAATGTTAAGACCCGTCAGCTTTCCCTCAGGTGGTATCTTACATTATCCCCACTACGGTGAAACTAGTTCCTGCTGAAGCGTCATTAGACTGCGGGATTTGTATTTCTCCAGCATTCAGCAAGGGTGTAGAATCGTTAAAATATTTGAGCGAGGCGTTCTCAATTTTATTGCTTTGGTGTTTGCAGACCGCCTGCTTTGTTGACGAGTTACACTTTTTAGGCATTATTTTATGTTTCGCCTTCAGCACAGGTGGCAGCGGAGTACTATTTTGTCGATTATTTCATGTCATCAGAAATGTCATCATACCAAGCTTTCCGTTTCAAAAAATAAATTTATCCCCTATATGCAAGTTCAACAACAAGACCAACTACATGCACAATGGTACCCACACTTCATTGTATAGTGGATGGGGAATGAGTCACACTGAAAGAATGTGACTCGGTCTCCATCCCTCCAATTTCTTGTGAGTGTTATGCAGAACCAACGAGCTACTAGTATGCTTCTATATGAATTCGTCTGATTTTACGTTCACCGATAGTTGTGTGACATGCGTATGCAGCTGTGTGGAAAACTTATGGACGAAAGTAACTTCGTAAGATGTGTCCCTGCTAAGAAGCACAGCTCGATGAAACTTGAGCCATACATAGAAAGAGCTATATATAATATACAATGAGAGCCAAAGAAACTGGTACACGTGCCTAATATGGTGTAGCGCCCCCACGAACACGCAGAAGTGCAGCAACACGACGTGGCATGGACTCGATTAATATCTGAACCAGTACTGGAGGGAACTGACACCATGAATCGTGCAGGGCTGTCCATAAATCGGTATGCTCAAAAATGTTCATCTCTGGGGAGTTTTGTGGCCAGCGGATGTGTTTAAATTCAGAAGCGTGTTCCTGGAGCTATTCTGTAGCAATTATGGACGTGTTGGGGGTTGCATTGTCCTGTTGGAATTGACCAAGACCGTCGTAATGCACAATGGACATGAATAGATGGCAGGTGTACGTCTCACCTGTCCGAGTCGTATCTAGACGTATCAGGGGTCCCATTTCACCCCAACTGCACACGCCCCACACAATCACAGAAACTCCACCAGGTTGAACAAACCACTGCTGACATGCAGGGTCCATGGATTCATGAGGTTGTCTCCATATGCGTACACGTCCATCCGCTCGATGCAATTCGAAACGAGACTCGTCCGGCCAGGCACCATGTTTACAGTCATCAACAGTTCAGTGTCGGTGTTGATGGGCCCAGGCGAGGCGTAAAGCTTTGTGTCGTTCTGTCATCAAGGTTACACGAGGGGGCCTAAGACCCCGAACGCCCATATCGATGATGTTTCGTTAAATGGTTCGTACGCTGACACATGTTGGTCGGCCAGCATCGAAATCTGCAGCAATTTGCGGAAGGGTTGCACTTCTTCCACGTTGACTGATTCTCATCAGTCGTCGCTGGTCCCGTTCTTGCAGGATCTTTTTCCGGTGACAGCGATTTCGGAGATTTAATGTTGTACCGGAGTCCTGATATTCATGGTACACTCGTAAAATGGTCGTACGGGAAAATCCCCATTCCATCGCTGCCTTGGAGTAGCTGTGTCCCATCGCTCGTGCGCCGACTACAACGCCACATTCAAACTCACTTAAATCTAGATAACCTGTCATTGTAGCAGCAGTAACCGATCTAACAACTGCGCCTGACACTTGCTGTCTTATATAGACGTTGCCAACTACAGCGGCGTATTCTGCCTGCTTACATATCTCTCTATTTGAATACGCATGCCTATACCAGTTACTGTGGCGCTTCACTGTAGTACAGGAGGTAATTCAAAGAAATGCACAATGAGACGGACAGAAATGACACTTTTATTCAATGAAAATAACTACAATGAAGTCACTGCGATTCATGATGGCCCCCGGACATTACAAGATGCGGGATATGGCTCTTAATAGGGTGTGTGAACACCACGGACAGCAAAGCATGCTCCCATGCTGACCACAAGTTTGCTAATGAATTCTTCTGCTAGGGCGTTGCATTCCTCCACCACCGCTGTTGATAACTGCAGGATGGTTTTGGGTGAATGTGGACGTGCTGCGGTACTTCTGCCTAACACGTCCACACGTGCTTGATGAGATTTGGCAGTCCATTCACCGTTACAAGAGCTCCTACACCTGCACTGTTCGATGCGATCGCGCATTGTCACTCATAAACATGAAATCAGAGCTGAATGCATCCCTGAAAAGACGAACATGGGAAAAGAGCACAGTGTCACAATAACGCTGACAGGTGAGTGTACAGTGTTGAAAGATTTGGATGATGATGATGATGATTGGTTTGTGGGGCGCTCAACTGCGCAGTTGTCAGCGCCTGTACAAATTCCCATCCTTTGCCCAGTCCAGTCTCACCACTTTCATGAATGATGATGAAATGATGAGGACAACACAAACGCCCAGTCATCTCGAGGCAGGTGAGAATCCCTGACCCCGCCGGGAATCGAACCCGGGACCCCGTGCAAAGATTTGGAGATCAGTATGCCCATGCAACATTATGCCTCCCCATACGATAGCACATGAACCACCAAAACGATCATGTCAGACAATGTTCCTGGGCGTATTACGCCTTCCCAAATTTGCCATATGAGGGTACGTCTGGAATTACTACTCAAACTGAATATGTTCTTAAGCGAGAAGAACTCGGGGCTTCAGTCGTTTTTGGTCCAGTCCCTGTGCTCTTTGCACCATCGCAAAAGGTGCTTCGCTAGTGTCAACGGAACACAGCATAGTGGTTGTCGAGCAAAGAGATCACGCGGATCAATCGCCATGTCACTGTGGAGCGTGCAATTGTGTGCGTTGCAGTCCTGCTAAATGGGGTTGCAATACTGTACCTGCTGTTCTTGCCTATTTTACAATGCAATAGGCATCTGCTGCTGCAGTTGATCGTGGTCGACCACCTCCTCTCGTTGGGGTAACAGTGCCTTTGGTTCAGAACGCTTCCCACGCACATGAAACAATGCAATACCAAACTCCTGGGTTACGCTAGTCACACTTCGTTCATCTTCCTATTTCCAGATGTTGTCTTCGTGCCATGTTGTAGTGAAGAACATCGCCACAGTGCACCGTAACTGCTCACTGATTGATATGCAATGTATTTTCCCGTTTCTTCAACTGTCTCGTATTGTGAGACCAACCTCATTTGTCACTAGAGTCATGCTAATCGCACGCAGGGCCAACAAGATATACGGCTCGTGCAGCGTATATCAGAGCAAGTGACACTACAGCTCTTACAAGTTGCAATGACCGTCTCCAGTGGGGAGCGAGTTACTATTTGTGACTTTAATACTTCATAGCTGCACATTTAAATTGACTCACGCCCTTGATGATATAGACTTTACATGCATGCAACTGCTTTATTGGGTACCTTTTCATCAGCTGATCGATTTCCCGCCTGTCCTCGGAAGTAGCCGAGCCTTCGCGATGTTGTGTCGGGCGAGGCAACTAGCGTGACGTCACAAGTTCGTTGCGGGGCTCGTATTTCCCGTGGGCGCCGTCTCCGCCATGTGAGTCCAGCTTTCTGTGCACGACTGGGAGATGATCCCATACTTTCACTCACTTCCACTGAATAGTTAATAGGCGCATTTTTACGTTTCTTAACCTATATCGCCCTTGAGTTTTGCAGAGCAGTGTGGTAAGAGGTAATAAATTCTATCGACAAGAGACAGTAATTCTGAAAGCATTGTATATTTTAGTGATTCCTAATTGGATTGTCTGAGCCCTTCTACAACACTATCGTCATCAGTAAACAAACGCATGACGAATCATTTACCTCTTAATTGATTCTCTTCCAACTCCTCTATTAACCTAGATGTGGTAACCCAGTAGCCAGACGAGTGATGCTCAAAATGGGTCAGATGATCTTTTTGTAGCCAGCCTCACTCGTACGTGGACTACACTTTCCGACAACTCTGGCCGTGAATCTTATCCTAGCATCTACGGCACACGGGTTTTCGTGGTAGTTCCACATTATTTCGAAGTCTGCGTGTGGCGCACCGCACATGATAAGACTCTCTCGTCTGTTTGTGTGCATTACGCTGTGTATGTAAGTGCTAATAATATGCACGTCTCCTTTTTAAACTAGTGCTGCACGCGAACAGTATAGGAAGACTACGGATGTTATCTGACGTGTCAACATCGCCCCACAGCCTTCCTTGAGGCACTTCTCCTTTAACTTCTAAGCGATTTTCACTCTCCTCTATACACGTACGGACGAAATTGATTTTGCCAGCCTGATAAATTATCGGTTTTCCGACTGTCGAACTGTGTCTGCAAATCAGCTGTTACGACTTCATCAGCACTATTAAGTGAGGTTATCCGTACCTTCCTAATATTTTTAACCAAGACGGAACACGATTTCGCCCTGGACGTCAGAGACCTCTTACGAAGTAGAGAGCGAGACTGTCCAAGAAAAGATGTTCATAAATCTACAGATAGTGTGTTTAACTTCCGCATGCTTCATCTGAAGGTGAACCTGAAATTGCTCGAAAATTAGTTAACGGAAATAAACAAATATTTCAGAAGTTAGTTGTCGCAGTTAATACCCTTTCACTGTGTTCTAGATCATCCTCGCACTATTGTACAAATTCTTACACTATTATTCTACGAGGGTTATTCGGAAAGTAAGGAACGATCGGTCGTGAAATGGAAAATACAGTGAAAATCTGATGAAGCTTTGAACATATGCATTGGGCACTGTGTCTAGTATGCCTGTCGATCGCATCATGTCGCTCTTTTCAGTTATGAGCTCACAGTGAGAACGTAAAGATGGCTAGAAATTAGCGTCTCCTGCCAAGTATGAGGGCCTGACGAAAGATTTCGCCTGAAGCTATGCAATCCACATAACATAACTGTCATGCGGTTCGTTCTACACGACAATTCTCGGCCGCACTCTGCAGGGGCAATGAAGATGCTCCTGCAGCGTTTTCGATGGGAAGTGTTTGATCACCCACAATACAGCCCATAATTGGCTACCCCTGAGGTTCACCTCTGCTCAAATGAACCGCTGGCTATGAAGACAATACTTTGTCACAGACAACGAGCTGCAGTCCAGAGTAGAAAATTGTCGAAAAGCACTGACGACTGTCTTCTATAACGAGGGAATTGGTAGCGGCAGCCCATCACATGGGGTTCACTGTTGGCTCTATACAGGAAATAAATACCAGGACCGGCGGCTGGTTCGATAGTGATTTAAACGTAAGTTTTCCGTGCATCGATTCTGAGAAAATACACTAGGATACGGGCACAGGCAGTGGGGAAAACTTGCCTGCTCTTACGCTGTGTGGGTGCGCAGCCGGCGCGCGGTGAAAGGTTAAGCCGAGCGAGTGCAGGCCAGCTCCCGGCATTCCTCACAGCCGCAGCGGGCGCCTTTCGTATTTGCTTACGTAACTGTGCTGGCTGGTCCAGCGCAGACATCGCGTCTCAGCGTCGTCCGCTTCATTGCTCACCCCTTCATTACTCACGCTGCGTGTGTCTCATAGCGGCATGCCACGGCCCGCCAAGTGCTTCTTCTCTACCGGTATTTTCCCTGTACGTAATAGACGCGGACGTGCGACGAAGACTGCCTCACCTTCAAGAGAACACTGTCTCAAGTTTTAAGCGCGAGACCTGCGTGGAAGAGAAGGTAGACTGCATTTTCCAAGTATCCTACCAAAGATCGTTCCGTTTCATATCCCAACAAACTGTTATATCCGGTTTACTGATTCCAATTTTGACTCATTACTACTGTAGGCATAAAATAGCACGTTTATGCGTTTTCTGAAATGCAGAATTTTACATTTCTGAACATTTGTGTGTAGTGTGAGGAGGGCTATGCGAGAGGCGTTCAGTGAATTCGAAAGTAAAGTTCTATGTACTGACTTGGCAGAAAATCCTAAGAAATTTTGGTCTTATGTCAAAGCGGTAGGTGGATCAAAATAAAATGTCCAGACACTCTGTGACCAAAATGGTACTGAAACAGAGGATGACAGACCAAAGGCCGAAATACTAAATGTCTTTTTCCAAAGCTGTTTCACAGAGGAAGACTGCACTGTAGCTCCTTCTCTAGATTGTCGTACAGATGACAAAATGGTAGATATCGAAATAGACGACAGAGGGATAGAGAAACAATTAAAATCGCTCAAAAGAGGAAAGGCCGCTGGACCTGATGGGATACCAGTTCGATTTTACACAGAGTACGCGAAGGAACTTGCCCCCCTTCTTGCAGCGGTGTACCGTAGGTCTCTAGAAGAGCGTAGTGTTCCAAAGGATTGAAAAAGGGCACAGGTCATCCACGTTTTCAAGAAGGGACGTCGAACAGATGAGCAGAACTATAGACCTATATCTCTAACGTCGATCAGTTGTAGAATTTTGGAACACTTATTATGTTGGATTATAATTACTTTTCTGGAGACTAGAAATCTACTCTGTAGGAATCAGCATGGGTTTCGAAAAAGACGGTCGTGTGAAACCCAGCTCGCGCTATTCGTGCAGAGACTCAGAGGGCTATAGACACGGGTTCACAGGTAGATGCCGTGTTTCTTGACTTCCGCAAGGCGTTCGATACAGTTCCCCACAGTCGTTTAATGAACAAAGTAAGAGCATATGGACTATCAGACCAATTGTGTGATTGGATTGAGGAGTTCCTAGATAACAGAACGCAGCATGTTATTCTCAATGGAGAGAAGTCTTCCGAAGTAAGAGTGATTTCAGGTGCGCCGCAGGGGAGTGTCATAGAACCGTTGCTATTCACAATATACATAAATGACCTTGTGGATGACATCAGAAGTTCACTGAGGCTTTTTGCAGATGATGCTGTGGTGTATCGAGAGGTTGTAACAATGGAAAATTGTACTGAAATGCAGGAGGATCTGCAGCGAATTGACGCATGGTGCAGGGAATGGCAATTGAATCTCAATGTAGACAAGTGTAATGTGCTGCGAATACATAGAAAGATAGATCCCTTATCATTTAGCTACAAAATAGCAGGTCAGCAACTAGAAGCAGTTAATTCCATAAATTATCTGGGAGTAGGCATTAGGAGTGATTTAAAATGGAATGATCATATAAAGTTGATCGTCGGTAAAGCAGATGCCAGACTGAGATTCATTGGAAGAATCCTAAGGAAATGCAATCCGAAAACAAAGGAAGTAGGTTACAGTACGCTTGTTCGGCCACTGCTTGAATACTGCTCAGCAGTGTGGGATCCGTACCAGATAGGGTTGATAGAAGAGATAGAGAAGATCCAACGGAGAGCAGCGCGCTTCGTTACAGGATCATTTAGTAATCGCGAAAGCGTTACGGAGACGATAGATAAACTCCAGTGGAAGACTCTGCAAGAGAGACGCTCAGTAGCTCGGTACGGGCTTTTGTTGAAGTTTCGATACCTTCACCGAGGAGGCAAGCAGTATATTGCTCTCTCCTACGTATATCTCGAGAAGAGACCATGAGTATAAAATCAGAGAGATTAGAGCCCACACAGAAGCATACCGACAATCCTTCTTTCCACGAACAATATGAGACTGGAATAGATGGGAGAACCGATAGAGGTACTCAGGGTACCCTCCGCCACACACCGTCAGGTGGCTTGCGGAGTATGGATGTAGATGTAGATGTAGATTTAAAGCAAACTGCCAAACTTTGCACCACACTGGAAACTTCTCAAGATCTCACTCGATATAATCTTTATAAATTATATATGCTGTATTAAACTATATTAAAGTTTCAGACACAATTAAATTATCGCTCATTGTATCATCTGAGGAAAGTCTGATATTACTAGTAATATAGTCTGCCAGGTCATTAATAACATGGCAAGGCTCCTAACACACTTCCACATCTGTCGATGACTCTCGAACAGATTATATGATTGCACCAGTGAAGTAAGAAAACGACGTATTGGGAAAAAGAAATATAGGTACAATTACAGGAACACAGCTGTGATTAAGGCACTGCAAGAGGTATACCCTTATGATTACAGACGTATTTAAGAACGGACGGTGAAAAATGCACTCTAAAGTCGCCGGTACACAGACCATGTTGTCGAACGTTAACATTGAGCGTGCCAAGTTCAACGTGCTGCTGAACGCTCAGGAACGGTGCGACTTGTGCATACGGAACGTTGGCCCCAACATGTTACACGCGATCGCAACGCCCTCCAGCGGCAGTTGAGGGATGTTTCTAGTTCGTAAATCACACTGTGTACTCAACGGGCGCGCGTAAAATTCCCACGTTAGCTCTATTAAAACGCACATTTCCTCCATCGTTTACGAAAAGGAAAGTACCATGTCCAATCAATAAAGACACAGGCTTATAAAAGTTCTATTACAAACAGTGCGATACAAATTTGGAATACTTCTCCGCATAAGATAAACATTATTTCATCATTCCCACATTTTAGTAAAACCCCACAGTCAGTCTTACTTGATCATTGTTCCTACCCTGTAGCAGAATCTTTGCAACATGTGAATTACGAAGCGTAAAAGAAAAAGGAGCAAAATATTACAGCGCCATCTACCACAAAGCGAAAAATGTGGTCCAACTAAAACATTCATATTTCTTTATATACTACACGAATATGTAATAAAAAATGGGGGTTCCTATTTAAAAAAACGCAGTTGATACCAGTTTGACCTATGGCAGCGCCATCTAGCGGTCCATCCATGGCGCCATCTGGTTTCCCCCTTCAAGCTAGACAAGTTTCGTTCTTTGTAGTTTTTTCGTTTGACGCTTAATTTGTGTGAGATATTTGGCCCAGTCACGATCATTGGACCACCCTGTATGTGCAGACTGAAGCGACGCATGAACATTTGTACCAAGGCAGCGATTTGATTCTGGGACTCCTGCTAATTAGGCAGATGCGCAAACCACTACCTCACCCTGGCACAGTGATTTTGCACAACTGCATGGACTACACTACCATGCCACCAGCCCTTGCCACATTCGCGCGGCTCGGCTCCCCCCCCCCCCCCCCCCCCCCCCGTCGAAGTTTGTGTGCTTGTTGCCCTTAGCGTAAATTAGTTTAAGTTAGATTAAGTAGTTTGTAAGTCTAGGGACCGATAACCTCAGCAGTTTAGTCCCATAGGGACTTACCGCCATCACCACCATGCCACCTGCCTCAATCCAAATTCTCATTCACGCCTCAGCTCCAACTGCGTTGGAATAGTAACTCAGTATCGAACAGAATGCGGGATCCTGCCTGAAATCCAGGCATAGGTGCTTTAATCAAAAGAAACTGTGTGGTTCCTGAGACCTAAGTCTCAAACATCAGTGATGTATATATGCAGACTGAAGTGACGAATGGGAATATCAAGTGGGCTAAGGCGTGAATGGGAATCTGGATTAAGGAGGGAAGTGTGCTAGGGTAGTCCATGCAATTGTGCTAAGTCACCGTGCAGCGTGGCATAGTGATTAGCATATCTGCTTTGTGAGCAGGAGACCTGGGTTCTAATCCTGCCTCAGTACAAATTTTCATTCCTTGCTTCAGCCTGCATGTATACATTAGTAGATAAAGTTTTGATAAGGAACACAAGTCTGGAAATGTACCATTTGAATGTAAAATTAGTTTGACGATCGGACCACTTTCAAATCTCCCATTTCATGGTAAGGACGTAGTGGAGTACTGAGCTCTGGCCGGTTTGCCACTACAGGATATGGGTATTTAATGGGCTACGGCAGCAGGCGACCGCCTGCAGCGGCTCTACTGGGCTCGTGACTCTAGTCGACTGGGAAATCGTGGTCTGGTTAGATAAGTCCCGATTTCAGTTGGTAAGAGCTGATGGTAGGATTCGTGTGTGACGCAGACTCCACGAAGACATGGACCCAAGTTGTCAACAAGGCACTGAGCAGGCTGGTGGATCTCCATAATGGTGTGGACTGTGTTTACGTGGTATGGACTGAGCCCTCTGGTTCAACTGAACCGATCTTTGACTGGAAATAATTATGTTCAGATACTTAGAGGCCATTTGCAGCTCCTCTGAAAGGGCACGACCAACATCCTCTCACATCCTTCCCTAATCCGATGACACCGATGACCTCGCTGTTTGGTCTCCTCCCCTAAATCAACTCATCTCAACCATTTGCAGCCATTCATTGACTTCACGACGGAATTTTTATGGATGACAATGCGCCATGTCACCGGATGACAATTGTTCGCGATTGGTTTGAAGAAAGTTCTGGATAGTTGGAGCCAACGATCTGGCCACCCAGATCGCCCGACATGAATCCAAACGAACATTTGTGGGACATTAGCGAGATGTCAGTTCGCGCACAAAATCCTGCACCAGCAGCACTTTAGAAGTTACGAACGGCTACAGAGGCAGCGTGACTCAATATTTCTGCAGAGGACTTCCGACGATTTGTTGAAAAATGGTTCAAATGGCTCTAAGCACTATGGGACTTAACATCTGAGGTCATCAGTCCCCTAGACTTAGAGCTAGTTAAACCTAACTAACCTAAGGACATCACACACATCCATGCCCGAGGCAGGATTCGAACCTGCGACCGGAGCAGCTGCGCGGTTCCAGACTGAAGCGCCTAGAGCCGCTCGGCCACATCAGCCGGCGACGATTTGTTGAGGACATGCCACGTTGAATTGCTGCACTACCCCGCGCTAAAGGAGGCCCGACACGATATTACGAGGTATCCCATGACTTTTGTCACCTCAGTGTGTTTTACAGCCTACCCCGTTGTCATCCTCCAAATACGAGAAATCATCAACTGGTCCTATGACTACATTTCTTACTTGAACTATTTTCTTTTCAGTGTGTTATCTGTACATTATTTTAGTCGCACTGTAATTAGCGTTCTGGCCTATTTTCGAATCGGGGCAAACAGTATAACTTCACCAATAAAAAGAATTTGCTGCAAGTATAATCCATTCTCTTCTCTTTTACCGGTGGGAGAGTGAGAACTTCATGTATGGCTGCAGAAACAGGTTTGATGCTGTAGAGCCTCATTGACTGCCTCCTCTATAAGTTCTGGGTTTCCAAATACACTACTGGCCATTAAAATTGCTACACCACGAAGATGACGTGCTACAGACGCGAAATTTAACCGACAGAAAGAAGATGCTGTGATATGCAAATGATTAGCTTTTCAGAGCATTCACACAAGGTTGGCGCCGGTGGTGACACCTACAACGTGCTGACATGAGGAAAGTTTCCAACCGATTTCTCATACACAGACAGCAGCTGACCGGCGTTGCCTGGTGAAACGTTGTTGTGATGCTTCGTGTAAGGAGGAGAAATGCGTACCATCACGTTTCCGACTTTGATAAAGGTCGGATTGTAGCCTATCGCGATTGCGGTTTATCATATCACGACATTGCTGCTCGTGTTGATCGAGATCCAATGACTCTTAGCAGAATATGGAATCGGTGGGTTCAGGACGGTAATACGGAACGCCGTGCTGGAACGCAACGGCCTCGTATCACTAGCAGTCGAGATGACAGGCATCTTATCCGCATGGCTGTAGCGGATCGTGCAGCCTCGTCTCGATCCCTAAGTCAACAGATGGGGACGTTTGCAAGACAACAACCATCTGAACGAACAGTTCGACGACTTTTGCAGCAGCAGGACTATCAGCTCGAGATCATGGCTGCGGTTACCCTTACGCTGCATCACAGACAGGAGCGCCTGCGATGGTGTACTCAACGACGAACCTGGGTGCACGAATGGCAAAACTTCATTGTTTCGGATGAATCCAGGTTCTGTTTACAGCATCATGATGGTCGCATCGGTGTTTGGCGACATCGCGGTGAACGCACATTGGAAGCGTGTATTCGTCATCTCCATACTGTCGTATCACCCGGCGGGATGGTATGGGGTGCCATTGGTTACACGTCATGGTCACCTCTTGTTCGCAATGACGGCACTTTGAACAGTGGACGTTCCTCATTCGATCCCTGCAAAACCCTACATTTCAGCAGGATAATGCACGACCGCATGTTGCAGGTCCTGTACGAGCCTTTCTGGATTCAGAAAATGTTCGACTGCTGTCCTGGCCAGCACATTCTCCAGATCTCTCACCAAATGAAAACGTCTGGTCAATGGTGGTCGAACAAATGGCTCGTTACAATACGCCAGTCACTAGTCCTGATGAACTGTGGTATCGTGTTGAAGCTGCATGGGCAGCTGTACCTGTACACGCCATCCAAGCTCTGTTTGACTCAATGCCCAGGAGTATCAAGGCCGTTATTGCGGCCAGAGGTGGTTGTTCTGGGTACTGATTTCTCAGGATCTATGCACCCAAATTGCGTGAAAATGTAATCACATGTCAGTTCTAGTATAATACATTTGTCCGATGAATACCCGTTTATCTTCTGCATTCCTTCTTGGTGTAGCAACTTTAATGGCCAGCAGTTACTTCGCTGATGTACACGGTCCATGCTGTTGGGGAAAAAAAAAAAACACCAGAGCAAGAGCTGCATGAACTTTGTCGAACGGCCGGCAATTTCTAGATGAAAATGGAAAGAATCGGAATGGTGGAATGATGGAGGCACTGCGTTCCTTTCGGGGATGAGCGTCCATCTAGACCTTCCTCTCCCTCCGACCGTCCTGATGCACATAGGTTTCCTCTGGTTTCCATAGCCGAAACGAGTCCTAAGGTGTTCCGTAAAGAAGATCCGTTTCCCTATACTTGGAGCGTACGACTCGGGGAATATTCGATTTTCAATGATTGAGATGTGAATTACACACTAGAAGCTTTCTTTTTTCGATAAAAATTGCATTGTTAAATATGGGAATAGTTAATAAAAGTGCGTGCGTAACCATAGTATCTACACAGTCATCTGAGCGCTCAGTGGGACTGATTGCCACGCGAAAGACCTGCATTCGAGATTTGGTACTCCAAAGAATTTCTCCTTTATTGGTGGGCTGGAATGGAAGGCACGCAATATCATGCACTGCTGAGGCAAACATGTAGGAAAAACTGTTGTTGCGGTTCGAAATCTGGTAAAATGTTCGCGACAGCAGTGTGTTAATGAAACTGCCCTCCACAGTGACGTCTAAGTCACGCGGTTGGTACAGAATGTCACAGCAGTCGGTTAGCTGGACGAAGTACCCACGATCTGATTTCGGAGTTGCTTTATTATACATGGACGATGTGAGCTGTGACAAGGTATAGTTACGAGGAAGGAATTACTTTTTTTTTAAGTAGCTGATCTAATCGCCGTACTTCCTTCGTTATTTTCTTCCTGTAGCGTTCGACGCATTTTAAATTAGTCACAAACAGTGAGGTAAAACCAGAAGCATGTGTATCGTAGTCTTGGTTATCAAATAAAATTGACATCAGGAAACATTTAATAGTGGCATAAGATTTTTAACGTGTCATTGTACCAGCAGTCCGAATTTTTTATGTACTGAACGTGATTGGGAAACACGAGACAACGAAAGACACGGCTTTGGAGTAACAAGAAAAAAAATCGCTCTGCTGAAGATGATAGAAAGATAGGAACACAGAGTATCAAAAATAAGTATCCCTGTACCTTAGATCTAATGCCAACATTACACCTTGTACACCAGGCATGTTCAGAAATACTTGTTTGTACGTATTTTTTTTTTGTCAGCAGTCTCGGTGAAATAACTGGCGAACTTTATTTTTTCACCATGTGGGAAACTCCCCAAACATCCACCAGCAGCTATAAAACTGACATACAAAAGCGTCTGCAACTGCACATTCGCTCATGTAAAACGAATGAACTACGTAAGAACAACAAACAATGAGACCTTGGCGTCAAAAGAAAAACAAAGCAAAAAGAAAGTTATAGTCTGCATGTCGCTCAGGTTCCGAAGCCCCTCCGAGTCATTGACTCGGAGAATGGTGTTCTTGCACACTCTACGTCACGAAATATAGCTTGTTGTCAATTGTTGTCATACCGTATACACGAAGAACAGTGCATAAGTTGACAGTCATTTGACGTCAGAAATAAATCTTTTAGTTATATCCAACATCTTCCCGATAAAAATAAGATAATCTCAGCAGTTTCTTTTCTTCCCGTTTGCAAAATAAAGTTTGATTTCTCTGTATCCGCTTTGAATTCTGTCCTGTTTCTATTTTATTTTCTCTTTTTTATTTATCCAGATTTTTTCACAACTATGTACCTTATTTTGTGTGATTTTTATTGCCCTAGTGGCATCTGTTGTGTGTTGTGTGTGTTACCGTTTATACACACAGATATTTTCTTTTCTTTTTTTTACGCCATTATCCATTTCAGTGTACCTCAGCTTCGAAAATTGACACAGAAATGGACGGCATTGAACGAGCTTTTCCTACTCCTACGTAAGTTTCTTAATGTATTTTAATGAAACAAGGGGAACGCTGAAGTGGAAGATGTAAAAATAAATAAATAAACAAGAAGACGTCACACATACAGTACACATTCACTACGAAACGTGGTTAAGACAGGGAAATATGACAAAAGACGTCACACATGTAATAGACGTCAGACATACAATATCCATACACTAAGAAGCGCGGTTAAGGCAGGGAATTACGACATGCTGTTATTCATTACGTGTACCATAAATGGCGAGCTGTAAATTTAAGATGTATATGATAGGAATATAGCAGTAACGTGGAATCAGCCGGCCACGGTGGCCGTGCGGTTCTGGCGCTGCAGTCCGGAACCGCGGGACTGCTACGGTCGCACGTTCGAATCCTGCCTCGGGCATGGGCGTGTGTGATGTCCTTAGGTTAGTTAGGTTTAAGTAGTTCTAAGTTCTGGGCGACTTATGACCTAAGTTGTTGAGTCCCATAGTGCTCAGAGCCATTTGAACGTGGAATCCTCACACAGTGGGGCATAGGTACCTAAATACGACTGGGTAAACGCAAAGAGAAAACCGTTTCGTGTTTTGCAGAAAAACCTTTTTCTATAGTTCGATAATGACTGGGCGGATGATGGATTCAGGTACTATTAAAGCAGTAGTGCCCTGTTACGGAGGCTGTGTGAAGGAAAACTACGGTAAGCTAATTTTTAAGAGGTAACTGAATGTTAAACAACGCATCTTACGGTCAGAAAGAAGTCAAATACGAAAAATAAATAAAAAAGAATGCAAAAAAACTGCTGAGTTTTGCTAAATTCCCACATGACTTTATCGCAGTGTATCCGTCGCACTGCCATAAACTCATATTGCAATACATTGTTTTCATAAACTAATTGGATACTTCGAAATTCGCAGAGCAAGGCCTTTCTGTAAGGAGTAAAGCGAGCTGAATAGCAGACAGCATACATGTGACGCAGGCATAGGTGCTACGTCGGCCTCCTGCGGGCCAAACAACATTCCTGCGAGACTATCTCAGTTTCACGCTTGACATTTCAAACGTTTCTATCTGGAACGACGGGAGGGAGAGAAAAAGAAATAGAGAGAGAGAAAGAGAGAGAGAGAAAAAGAGAGGGAGGGAGGGAGAGAGAGAGAAAGTTTGCGGCACAGAAGGGCAGCACCTAATACGCGGGGTCATTGCCCCCCACCACGACACAAAGCTGCATGGACGACTGCGTACGCATTCCGTATTAGCCGCGCAGTCCGAGGCGCGAACAGAGAGAAAGATCCCGCTTTTTGCCGCCGTCGCTCTGACGGGAATCGGCACAAGCGAGATGACCGGAAAACGCGGCCAGGGTCCGCTTCGCCTCACTCCTGTGACACGGTTCGGGCAAGTCGGCTGCGCCCGAGTTCATACGCCGGTCGTGACCACGAGGTTTTCTAACGAAAATATCGATGGTCACGTTAATCTGGATGGCTAGCGAGTCCTTCGTAGAGCAAATTAATTAGTATACAAAGCCTGTGAGCCGACAAATGTCTAGATTAGGGTGAAAGCTGACGCTCCCGCCACAAAGAAGGAGAAAAAAATGGTGTACATTTCACTTACCTTTCAGCTTAGTACGCTTGGAAAGTTTTCTTCAGTGCCGGTGCTCCTCGAATGACGGTCGGCGCACGGAAATATCCTCACAGTTTGTCATTCCACCTCGTCGGTCACAATTACCAGTAATCACTGCGATCAAAACACTACACGAAGTCAAATAGGTACAGTGTGGAAAACGAACTGTGGAGGCAGCTTTGCGCTGTCACTTCTGAAGCAATGATAAAAAAATTGTATTTTAGTCGATTTGGAAATATGTGACGCGCACTGATTTTCGACGCGGTAGCACCACCTCGGCAGAGAAGAACGCGGCACACGAGAAACGCCGCGCCACGGAGCCGGCTCGCGGTTGTTTGTTGTTGTTGTTATTGTTGTCGCAGGCACGGCGGGAGCGTGTCGACGCCGGCGCACAGACAGCGGGCGCGCGCGCCACTGGAGACGCACGCACAGTAGCCGCGGCACGCAGAGACCGGCCGACCGGCGAACCAGCCAACCAGGCAGCAGCACAGCCCCGCTGGACTGACGCGGCGGCCGGCGCGCGCGGGCCCACACCGCCGCCTCACGCACACACACACACACACACACGTTCGTACACACACTCGGCCGCGGAGGAATGCGGCGGGACAGAGACGTAGAGAGGCGCAGAAAGAGAGCGGACGAAGGAGGAGGAGCAGGAGGAACGGAGGAAGGAGGGTGGGAGGAGCGCACGCGGGCGCTGGCGCCGCCGCTGCGCCCTGGCGGCCGCCGCGCCAACCAGCCGGCAGGTAGGCGGCTGCGGACTCGCTCGCTAGGTAGGTAGGGCTCCGGAATGCGCCCTGCCCGCCCCTCCTCACGGCTCGAGGCTACATTCCAGCCGCCGCCGCGCCGCCACCGCCGACCGGACCGAGGCTAGCCTCGCGCGCCGGGTGCCAACTTTACAGGCAAAAATTCTACTCCTTCTATAGAATGAAGGATTATACCCCTCCTATAGCAGGCGAGCGACCTCGAATCCCCTCCTGCGAGCCGAGCCGAGCCGAGCCGCCGGTATCACATTCCTGGCGTGCCGCGGCCGCGCACCCCGCCAATGGCCGAGCCGGAGCGGAGCTGCGCGCGCGCCTCCCAGCGGCAGGAACGCCAACCACTGCCTGGCGTAGAAGACTCGGCCGCACTGCGGGTCCGCCGCAGAATCGCAGTGGATGCCGTACTAGGTGTTTCGCGAGCAGCAGCTGCTACTCCTCCGCACTCCAACATACACCTTATTGCACTCTAAAGGGGTGTAGGACGTCAAACGGGCCGACTTGGAGCAGGAGAGTCACCATAGGACATTTTAATTTCTACTGTCTATACTTTTACAAATAAATTCATAAAACTTTGTCACCATGACCCGTAAGGATTGAGGACTCACACTCATCGCAGTGGAACTTCAAAAACGTAGCAAAATACCTTTTTTTTACATGTGAAATTTCATTATTTCTACTGTCTATACAAATAAATTCATAAAACTTTGTCACCATGACCAGGAAGGATTGAGGACTCACACTCATCGCAGTGTAACTTCAAAAACGTAGCAAAATACCTTTTTTTACATGTGAAATTTCATCATTTTTTCACTTATTACTGGCTGCATTTGGTGTTATAGGTACACTTTTCTTCCTAAGTAAGAGATAGTCTTCGATGAATTTTTCACAGCATACAAACAGTAGTTAGAGGTGTATGAAACTCTAGAATTTTCCAAATCCATTAAAAAACTGTGGAAAAATTGAGATAATTAACTATAAAAATTGAGTTTTTTCGAAACATGAAGTTTAAAATGTAACAGTTCATTCATTTTTTCGTAAAGTAAATAACTTCTAGAGTTTCATACACCTGTAACGATTGTTTCTATGCTGTACAAAAGTCATCGAAGAATCTCTCTTACTTAAAAAGAAAAGTGTACCTATAGCAACAAATGCCGCCAGTAGTAAGTGAAAAAATGATGAAATTTCACATGTAAAAAAAAGTGTTTTGTTAAGTTTTTGAGCTTCCACTGCTATGAGTATGAATCCTGAATCCTTCCTGGTCATGCTGTTAAAGTTTTATGAATTTATTTGTAAAAGTATAGACAGTGGAAATTAAAATGTCCTGTGGTGCCTCTCCTGCTCCAAGTCGGCCCGTTTGACGTCCTACCCCCATAACAAAGCCATTTGGTCCAATATTTGACAATGTACTTCTGCTAAAGACATCTTTGATAAAGGGGCGTGGGCCAAAGCCAATAGCTTTGATCAACATTCGCCATTGTACACATATTGCTTTGCTTGCAAAATGACGTGGAAGTATATTTGGAGCATGGTTATCGCCACAGTGGTCATTGCTAAGTATGAAGAATGCGCGCCGGCTGAAGTGGCCGTGCGGTTAAAGGCGCTGCAGTCTGGAACCGCAAGACCGCTACGGTCGCAGGTTCGAATCCTGCCTCGGGCATGGATGTTTGTGATGTCCTTAGGTTAGTTAGGTTTAACTAGTTCTAAGTTCTAGGGGACTAATGACCTCAGCAGTTGAGTCCCATAGTGCTCATAGCCATTTGAACCATTTTTTGAAACTTGGCGGTGGCTCACGGGAACGAGCGTAAAGGCATTTCCCATTTACTATCGCTACCATCAGCCACCGCGCCGACGTCAGCTTAGTTTGCGCGAATAATACACGAACTAGTAATGACAGAAACGATATACAGCGACTACACAGCTCCCAACACACAGGATTAAAATCAAGAAATCCAAATATGATGAATAAATACGTACCTCTTATTTGTTGCAGATGCAATGCAAAACACACACACTTTCTTTACACACGACCAATAGCACTTGGATTATGTGTTATATTTCGCGTATCTCGAAAACGGCCCTAACGATCCGGATGAAATTTTGTATTTAGACTGGTTTTTGCTTTTTGAGTTCACCTACATAGTTCCATTCTTTCGTAAAAAGTCAATTTTACAATATATATATCCTACATAGTTCCATTCGTAAAAACGCAATTTTATATCATAAAAACGCTATTTCACTTGTTTTTATAACGCCATCTCGTAAAACTTTGTTAGTACGTATTGAATGTAGTTAAGGTTTTGGTTTTTATGTTTATCTGTATATAGGTGTCTTTCCTTACAGCACGCGATTTTATACAAAAGAATTTTTTAAATAAAAACGCGAATTTCGTGTTTCTTGCGAACTGCATTAACAGTTTGGATAAAATTTTATATTTAGATACGGATTTTGATTTTTAAGTTTATCTATATTGGTGTGTTTCCTGAAAAAACTCGTTTTTACACAATAAGTATTTTATATCGCAATTTCGTAAATCTTTGTTACTATTGGATGTTACTGTAATAAAAATTTGCCGGCACGGTAGCTCAGCGTGTTCGGTCGAGGATTAGCTGCCCTCTGTAATAAAAAAAAACTGAAGTTAATCGATCAACAACGAACTTAACCGGATGTATTACGACGTCCGCCCCGAGCAGATGAAACGAACACAAGCGAACAAAATGAGATTAAAAAAAAAATGAGTGGTCAGTGCAACAGACTGTCAATCCTAAGGGCCCGGGTTCGATTCCCGGCTGGGTCGGAGATTTTCTCCGCTCAGGGACTGGGGGTTGTGTTGTCCTAATCATCACCATTTCATCCCCATCGACACGCAAGTCGCCGAAGTGGCGTCAAATCGAAAGACTTGCACCAGGCGAGCGGTCTACCCGACGGGAGGCCCACATCGCACGACGTTATTATTATTACTAGCTGCATTCGAAACGTATGCACTGTGGGTGATCTAACGAAGATACGAAGTGGACTAAGGAGCTTATGAAGATGTAGGAAGCCAAATGTTGACCATCTTCACAAATTCAAAACCCTGCATAACCACCTTTTGTAGAGCGGACCGCTGCGAAGAGTGCAGCAAGAGAGTCAATGAGGTTCTGGAAGGTACCGAGAGGGATGTCGAGCCATTCTGGCTCCAATGCCCTGATCAGCTGCGCTGGGTTTCTCAGTTGAGGAGCCGGCCGCTGGTGGCCGAGCGGTTCTGGCGCTACAGTCTGGAACCGCGCGACCGCTACGGTCGCAGGTTCGAATCCTGCCTCGGGCATGGATGTGTGTGTTGTCCTTAGGTTAGTTACGTTTAAGTAGTTCTAAGTTCTAGGGGACTTATGACCTCAGCAGTTGAGTCCCATAGTGCTCAGAGCCATTTTTCTCAGTTGAGGATCCGTGGCGCAAACAGCCGATCGAGGTTGTCCCACAGATTTTCGATTCGGTTTGGAGGCCAGGGGAGCACGGTAAACTCATTCTGGAGCTCGTAGAACCACACACGTACACTGCGAGTTGTTCCATTGTCCTGCTGGTACATGCCATCGCGCCCAGGAAAAAACAAACTGCATGTAGAGGTGTACATGGTTCCCAAGGGCAGATGCATACTTGTGTTGATCCATTGTTCTTCCAGAATCAGCAGCTCACTTAGGATATGCCACTAAAACATTCCCGAGACCAAACGTTCCATCCTCCCATCTGGACCCTTCCGACGTTTGTTGCAGGATGTTTTGTTTCAGACGTTTCACACCGTACACGCCAATGACCATCTTGTCTGATGCAGCATAATATGTGATTCATCTGAAAAGGT
The DNA here is from genome assembly GCF_023898315.1 of Schistocerca nitens. Taxonomy (NCBI): domain Eukaryota; kingdom Metazoa; phylum Arthropoda; class Insecta; order Orthoptera; family Acrididae; genus Schistocerca; species Schistocerca nitens. The sequence goes on along the minus strand of NC_064620.1, from coordinate 224,649,235 downwards.
TTCCTGTGTCCATTCACCCTGGACAGTGTTGCGGTAATGGATGCAAATTCCAGCTTTCGCCACCTATGAACTGCAGTCAGCGACGGTGTACGAACCAGGCGCCTGCTACGGAGGTCCATACGCAGCAACGTTCCCTGAATGGTCATTTGCCTCATCGTTACTGAACCTTAACAGACAGCATTGACGGAGAACATTGTCAAAGTTAAAAGAAGGGTAGCTCATTTTGTATTATTGCGAAATAGGGGGGAGAGTGGCGCGGATATGATACACGAACTGGGGTAGCAATCATCAAAACAAAGGAATTCTTCGCTGCGGCATGCTCTTCTTATGAATTTTTAGTAACCAACTTTCTCCTCAGAGTGTAAAAATATTTTGTTTGCGCCCACCTACAGAGGGAGAAATCAATGCTCGCATGGTAAGAATTAAGTGCTCATTTTTGCCGCGCGCTATTCGAGTGTGCGACGGTAGAGAAATAAACTGAAGGTGGTTCGATGAACCCGACGCCGCCATGCAAATGACCAACGTAAACAAAATATCCTAGTGCCGGAAGAAGAGCAAGAGTGCCGTCAGGTGTTCACATAACGTTCTACACATTCCCTCTTACATATCCATATTGTACTGACTCATTTTAACCCTTATAGCCTGGTTTTTCTTCTTTTATGATGCATACTCTGTCCTAATATAAAAAATCGTTATGCGCAGTCACTTTGAAATTTTTTTTGTTACGTAAGTTATGACGTTACATAAGTTGTGGTAAATTCTCTGTTCCTTTAAAGTGTGCGAGGTGTGGCTTCAAAATAATGGGAATATTAATATAAAATTTTTTGTTTCAAAACCTACGTATTTAGTTACAGCCACTAACATACTCCCGTCCTCTATCCGTACTACGGTCCATGCAAATATTCCACTGGTGGAAACAGTGCTGGAAGTCTTCCTCTGTAAGCTGCTTAATGACGCACGCCGCCTTTCCTTTCATTGCTTCAGTGGACTGAAATCTCGTTTTTTTTTTTTTTTTTTGAGATTCGACCTTGGGGAATAGATAAAAGTCACATGGTGCTAGGTCAGGCGAATAAGGTCGTTGGTCTAACAATGGGATATTGTACGTCCCTAGAAACCTCTCAACAGGTAGTGTGGTATGAGCCTTTGCGTTGTCATGCTGCAGAGCCCATGACTTGTTCTTCCATAATTCGGGTCGTTTTTGTTTCTTATTTCCTCATGGAGTCGAGCAAGAACCATCGACGTAGTATTATTCATTAATTGTCTGCCTCCGGCAACCCAAGGAAGATACACAATTCCATGAATATCGAAAAAAAAGCAATCATCATCGCTCTAAATCTTCATTTGCTGATTCGAGCTTTTCCCCCTCTCGGTAAAGCTGGGCCCTTCCAGTGTTTGGATTGGCGCTTAGTTTCTGGATCATAATGAAAAGCCAAGATCTGCCACATGTTATCAGTCTTCCCAAGAAAGTGTTATGTTCAATGGTATTCAAAATAATATTTTCTAAAATTTGCCTTCCGTATTCTTTGTCAATTCGCACAGTTTCGCAATCGATTCAATACTCAACTGTCGGTCAGACTGAATCAGATTACGTACTTTTTCTATATTTTCATCCGTTTCTGAAGTTGAAGAGCGTTCCTGGCGTGGGTCATCTTCAACGTCCTCTCAGCCATCTAGGAAACACTTGAACCACTCAAAAATTCGTGTTCTTGATAAACAGTCTTCGTTATACACTTCTTTTGGTAAAAAGTTAGCTTTCAGTAGTGGTTTTTCCAAGTTCCATGTGAAAGTTAACGAAAATTCGTTGCTGTATTATTACATTTAGCCAACGTCCTTGCGGCAGGGGTAACACTGGTTCCCGTCAAATCACGGAAGTTAAGCGCTCTCGGGTTGGGCTAGCAGTTGGATGGGTGACCGTCCGGTCTGCCGAGCGCTGTTGTCAAGCGGGGTGCACTCAGCCCTTGTGAGGTAAACTGAGGAGCTACTTGATTGAGCAGTACCGACTCCGGTCTCGTAAACTGACATACGGCTGGGAGAGCGGTGTGCTGACCACATGCCCCTCCGTATCCGCATCCAGTGTCGCCTTTGGGCTGAGAATGACACGGCGCACGGTCGGTACCGTTGGGCCTTCAAGTCCTGTTGTTAGGGCGGAGTTTAATTTATTATTACATTTGTCATTTTTCCCGCAAAACAAGATAACAGTTCTTATACACACGAAGGCCACGGCCACACTGATTTGTCTACGGGCACCAAAGATCCAGCATTCGATTGAGAAAGCTTCACGCTTGACAATTATTGGTCGTTCACTTTTGGCGCTTGCGTAGTGACAGTGTCACTCCCGTTATTTTACAGTTACATCTCGTATCTTAGTTAATATACAGCATTATAAGGCTTATGTATCTTTCACTTCGAAGTAAAGACAATGATATGCAGAATTATCCAGGACTATTGCTCCTGCATAATTCTCGCACCACTGCAAAGATGAGTGAAATAAATGTTTGTCAAAGGAGCTGAGAAACAGCTGAAATCGGTAAAACTTAACAAAAAGGTCAGGACCAGATAGAATCCCTATCAGATTCTATACCAGATTTACGTCTGGATTAATCTCTCTTTTAGCTACAATGTAGCACAGATCCCTTGAAGAAAAAAAAAGTGCCTAGTGGTTGGAAGAAAGCACAGGTCATATCCAGCTACAAGAGCCATTTGATATGTAAACAACAAAGCTAACGTCAAATATCTTTGAGATTCATTTGTTGTAGAATCTTAGAAAACATTCTGAGCTCAAACATAATGCGATGTCTTGGATTGAATGACCTCCTCCATGCGAAGCAATACGAATTTCGAGAACATCGATCATGTGAAACCCAACTCGCGCGTTTCTCACATGACATCCCGAAAGACATGACTCAAGGCAGTCAGGTTGATGCAGTATTTCTTGACTTCCGAAAAGCACTAGACTTACGTTAGTACCACATCTACGTTTATTGTCAAAAGTGCAAATGTATGGGGGTATCAAGTGAAACTGTGATTGCATTGAGAATTTTCTGGTATGCGAATTGCATAGTGTAGCGAATCATTATGACTCTACGTCGAAGACCTTACTGTACTGCTAAAGATTACCCCTTGTGCGTATTCTGCTATCATTGGGGATTTCGTTTTTCCAGTGTTTAAAAAAAAAAAAAACATGAAATCGATGTACAACTCACGGTTGTTCTTCCTATTCGAGCTTCTACATGAGAAGTCCTGTATATTTTGCTAGCGTAGTTTGTTAGCGTAATGAAATAGTAATAATACCCTTAAATGCATTGTGATTTATTTAGAAGTATACTTAGTGCACTCTCCACTAATCAAAAATGTAATTTTCAGCCTGTTAAATTAGTAGGAAGTGATCAGTTTGATGGTGTAACATTCGTACACCATAAGATCGCTATTGTTTCCAAATTACAACTTACAACATTCAATCCTGCAAGTCATAATTTTAACGAAGTCCGACCGCAAGTATTACTTCCATGCAAGTATTGGGACAAAGCGTTTCCATGCCGAAGTACCGTTACCCAAGATGGCGGCAATGGCGTCACTCAACACCAAGGCGGTTTCCACGCCAAAGTACAGTTATCCAAGATGGCGGTGATGATGTCATCAACTGACGACAGTTAATATCGTCTTCCAAGGTGACGTCTGTGACGTCAGTTGATAACATCGTCCAAGGTGGCGGCTGTGACGTCAGCTAATGACGCAAGTACCGTAATCCAAGATGGCGGGAAGAGCCATGCCCCCTCCCCCCCTGATGGGAAGTTCAAATTCCATCAGGACAATGCAACCTCTACTAACCCAAGAAAATGGTGGGAAAGAAAGGTCACTTGGGATACCACCACAAACCTACGTTATCCGACCGCCACCTCATCCTAGGAACTGGTGCCAAGTTTGAATTTTGGCGGTAAAGAAAGGTCACTTGGGCCATCTCTACTAACTTAAGAAAATGGCAGGGAAGAAAGGGGACTTGGACTACCTCCACTAACCTGTCATCCGACCGCCACCTAATCCCAGGAAATGGCGGGAAAAGGACTTGACCTGTGCTGGACATAAGTCTTTATTTGGCATGTGCCAGTCTTTATTTAAACAATTAGAGGCAGTACCGCCATCCAGTGTGTTCACCACAAGGTCTGGAGTCCAACTTATCTGGTACACAGTACTGCCACCAGAGGGCACTATCCTCTGTTCCGTGATGTAATCCAAGATGAAGGTCATGACGTCAGCTGATGATGCAAGTACCATTATCCAAGATGGAGGGAAACATTGTGTTCACCACTAGGTATGGACATAGTACACACTACTATCACCAGAGGGCACTGTCGTCCATTCTGTGACGTAACCCAAGATGACTGTTCTGGAGTGGAAAATGTCTTAGCTTGTGCTGGGCTGCTGGAGAGAGGAAGGAGTGCACTTTATTTATTTTGGAACAATTTATTTAGGGATGGATTTGAGGTAGTATATTTATCACACTGATACAAAACAAACGCTCTGACATGCTTGGGTCACGCCACACAGCCCACAGACCAGTAAACTACTCCTAAATAACGCTCTGCAGATACGCAAACAACTCCTAAATTACCGAATTAATTTCAGTACAGACACGAAAACTGCTCCTAAATAATGCAGTACACTGATGTGTAGACACGAAATGAACTCATACACTGTCCAAATAATGCATAGCACAGCCTACAGACCCACTGACAAAATAATGCAACAGATACACGCAGATGGCACCAGCCACCCACTGTCGACCGTTCAGCACAGGAAGCTAGTGCTAGCCCCTGCGAAGTGATGTGGCCATCAACTGCCAAACCACGCACAGGTGCTCATTCGGGTCCCTAAAGCATCAGGCGGCAGCATCCCTTTCATACCCGACACCTGACAAATTCCTCTCGAATATGTGATCACCTAGGCACCGTTGCTGACGCGATCTCACGCGAGCGAAGACCCATTTGCAGAGTGTCTGTTACGAGAATATCGCAGAGTCCTTTGTTCCTCACGTTCCTAATGGAAAATACAAGCTATGTCTAGTTGTGCCGGCATATCCAGCATGGCTCACGCTTCGTGGTGGGATGTTCATCCTGCTGTCAATATACCACTCAGAAACGTTAAATGCTCACACAGCTAAAAGACTGTGCATGCTTGCAAAAACACCCTTAATCATAAAAGCATTCTCCTTATTTGGAAATAGATCACTGTCTAAGCACAGATGGGAGTGATTCAGAACAATTACGCAAACAGAATTCGAAGCACTGTCATACGGCACAGAAAAAATGTCATGAATTTTCTGTATCCTACAGCTACAGGTCTGGAGATGTCCTAATGCCACAGTGACGGATGAGTGATAGCATCCCTGCCAGAGGTGGATGGTATGCTTTAACTTGACTTTGAACACTTGCTTTGTGACAACTTTCTGTACATACGTTGCCTCCATCTTGTTCGAATCAGTTTGTAGATGCTCCTACATCCTGGCACAAAGGATATCTTATGAATGAATCTAGCATTATGATTTTCCTTTATCGAATTTACCCACCAAATTACTGAAGCCGCCAGTGTGGAAGCACTGTCCGCCATTTTTCTTCTTTCTGCAGATGAAACTTTCAGTAGCAAAAAAACTATATTACACAGACAGCTATATTGCACCGACTATTAAACCATGCAAAGTGCCCCCACATATTGTCAAATATGGAGAGACTCTTAATCAATTACACTCATCTCCCACGGAGGACACGAGCCTGAATATTAGAATGTGAAACTGATCTCCAACCCATCAATATATCACCGCATACGGTATTGTTGTAGTAAACACGCGATTTGTGTCCTGCGCCATACATCAGCCATCATTCGTAAATACACTGTGAAGACAGACAGCACAGTAGGTATACTTGTGGCTCTAGATATTTACCATGAGGTCGGGTTGGCATCCACCCCCAACAAGTGACCAGAGCTCCCTCAGTGGATCGAAGTCACTCTCAGAACGGTTCTACAAATTCAGCCTCCTTTCCTCCCTTGGTACAAACGCGTTACTGTTTCTGGTCCGGACTGCTTGCTTGCTTGTTTTTCTACACCCATCTCCAGACTCTCGCATTACAGGGATATATCTAATTTCGCATGGCTTGCTAGAATATCATACCATTTTCGCGGTACCTCTTGGTATCAAACACATATCAATATCGCTTGCATAGCAGTACCGCTCGTGTGATATAATTCCGAAGCTATAGGCTGGAAATTATTTCTCTAGAAACCCGAAACTTTAGCTAGGTGAATCATGCTGTAAGCCACTGACTAACTAGAAACTTGTCATGTCTGCGAAGACATTTACTCGGAAACGCAAAAAAATAGAGAAAAACTGATATTTCTGCTCGCGAATACCAATGTCAGTGATGTAGCAGATCTCAAATCACCCCTATAATTTACACAGTCTGTAACGCCGGAAATGCATATCCTCCTATTTCCATCTATTGTACCATAATTTTTTCCTTATTTTGTTACCTGAAGATATAACATTTCTGTGTCTTTATATATTGTAATTGTTTTAATATATATATATATATATATATATATATATATATATATATATTTATGCATTTATGTCGATGTATAATTGGTTTGTTGTGTAAAGATTATTTGTATATTTACGCTGGGTCTGGCCTAGGGAAACTATGCTATCGAACCATTACATCGATAGGTCGTGTGGAGAACCAGAGTGTTTAGGATCTTTGGTAGTGTTAACTCTGTCGCATGGAGCGCGAGCAGAGAGAGGGTCTGGTTGGAGTAGTGTGATTGAGCAGGTGTGTTGTGTGACGCTCCCGCAAGTTGCCGGGCTTTCGGGGTTTGGCAGCATGTAATTGCGATCGACTGGCTATGGTAGTTTCTAGCACGGTGTCGCGGACGGGAAGCATTAGCTGGCACACATCAAGAGCCCGTTTCGCCTGGTGAGCGTGTCGAGAAGAAGGCGCGCCAGCATCCAGCTTCTGCAACAGCGACGGCCGACAATGAGTGACTGTCGCCACCTCCTCGATCGGCGACTTCAAACCTTCAATCAACCAACAAGGAAGACTAAAAGCACGTAAAGTTTCAGAACTGTATGGCAGACCTCAGCTTTTCAAACTGTTCAAATCACAAAATTACAGCAACGTAGCATGAACCTTTGTTGCTCATTGTCCCAATTGCATTGCCTAGCAGGGTCCCTTCCTTTTCCAAAATGAACCCGAGTGTCGTTGAAATTCAAACGCCAGCATTAAAGCATTATAATTCGATTTCACTGCTTTAATTTCAAAGTTCAGTTAAAGTATTCATAGCTGGCTACAATATTTAGATTACACAAGCACAAATTAAGAGTGCGAGTTTTGTTACAGTATTTTAGCTTACCTGTGACTGCAGCTCAGCTTGGTACGTACAAAATTTTACTATTGTTAATTGTTCAGAATCATTTAATTCAAGTTCAAAGTTAAATCTCTTATTTCTAAATTGTGTAGAGTCAAGTTGCTTTTGAAATGATTGTTGAGGTAGTCCAAGACTAACCGTATTTTACTGAATTTCGATGTGCTTCAGAAAGAAAGCTCACTATTAACTTCAGTCACTAAATTAACTTTCGATTTTCCAGTTTTATTAATTCTTTTGCTAAATTAAGTCAGAGTGTAGCGAAATTTATTACTTCTGACAAACTTTCAGTTTTCACACTACACGTGTCAACCTTCAGTTGCCACGCTTCTAGTGCTAATTATATGTGTAATAACCTTTCTTTTTCAGTTACTATAGTAGTTGTCCTTAGGACTGGCGACCGTAATTTCCCCCAAATCTCAAATATCTAATTACCGCTAGTTAATTGTTAACGTAACGGCCGCTCATTTACTTTCTTTATTAACTTTACCCCTTTTCAAAATTAATTTCCACCAGTTTCATTTGCATTTTTCCTTTCATTTAGATGTAACCCTTTCCTCCCTCTTTACCGACAGATTAACTTCGGTGACGATTGCTTTCCCAAATTTCCATTAGGTACACGCGGTTTAATTTTTCACTGTCATTAAGGTCGATAAGTGAGAGGGAGGTTACAAGTCAACTAAGGTGTTTCTCATTTCTAGAAAACCAGCAAACGTATCTTCCACATGCTTGATGCACACAACACAGTCGATCTTCTCTCAACCAAATAGAGACGCGAAATGTGCAGAAGCAGTCAACTGAACCATTTACATGGGAGGGAATAACGATCCAGCGCAAACGCACCTCCATATTCAATCTTCTCAAAATTTCCACGCGATCACGAAAGGTATCCAACACATACTAAGTATTAGTTAGCTATTCGATCGACTGGAGGACAACACGGTTAATTCATTTAAATTCCTACACTCCAACAGGCCTCTCCAGTCTGACAGCGCCTACCGTTAGCTTGAAACATGGAGGAAATGTGGAGGTGGCTGGATACAGTCGAGTACAGTGCTATATTACACCTCCCGATCAGTGCATTGGGCTAGGTGTTGGCAGCTGTGCTATATTTACAAGCAATCTTAAAACACAGAACAAGAGGTTATGTCATGATCGCATGGATAGATCTGACATAAAATCGATAGAATTGCAAAAAAATGACGAGGAAATAGGTATAAATTGACCAAATATACACTGCTGGCCACCGTAAATGCAACACCCTGAAGGAAGCATCCGAATCAAGTGAAATTTACACCATGAGTTTGCAGCGATGAGATATGCAACTGATTAGAATTTCAGCGCAGACGCACATCACGCGCGCCTGTGGCGCCACATCATAGCGCCATTTAAGGCTTGGCGATTTCGACGAGTGTACGTTCGGCACGTGTGTTTACCTTGTGGTTGTTTCACAAGACGATCAGTTATGCCTCGTAGACAACAGCGAACATCTTTTGATCAAGTATCCGAGTTCGACAGAGGAAGGATAGTGGCTTACCGAGATTGTGGATTATCATACAGAGAAATCGCTAGTCATGTTGGACGAAACCAAACAACTGTAATGCGGATATGTGACCGTTGGATGCAGGAGGGTACGACGGACCGACGTGGTCGATCGCATTCACCTCGGTGCACCACTGCACGTGCTGATAGGCAAATTGTGCGCATGGCAGTGACGGATCGCTCAGTGACATCCCGAACCATAGCACAGCACATTGCGTCTGTAACGCATCATCCAGTGTCTGCGCGTACCATTCGACGCCGTTTACAGCAGAGTGGTCTGTCCGCAAGACGTCCATTGCTTCGTCTACCATTGAGGCAGAACCACAGACGTCTCCGTCGCCAATGGTGTGATGACAGACGGATGTGGACGGCAGAATGGAATGACGTTGTCTTTACTGACGAGGCACGCTTCTGTCTGCAGCACCACGATGGTCGGATTCGAGTGTGGAGACACCGTGGAGAGAGGATGCTGGACAGCTGCATTATGCACCGCCACACTGGTCTTGCACCGGGTATTATGGTATGGGGCGGTATTGGATATTACTCTCGCACGCTTCTAGTACGCATTGCCGGTACTTTAAATGGCCGGCGCTACATATCCGAGGTGCTGGAGCCAGTTGTCCTTCCGTACCTCCAGGGCTCGACCACAGCCATATTTCAACAGGATAATGCGCGACCACACGTGGTACGCATTGTCCAAAGGTTCTTCGTCAATAACCAGATTGAATTGCTTCCATGGCCGGTTCGATCTCCGGATCTTTCGCCGATAGAAAACATGTGGTCCATGGTTGCTCAACGAGTGACCCAGATTACATCCCCAGCTGCCACACCAGGTGATCTTTGGCAACGTGTGGAAGCTGCTTGGGCTGCTGTACCCCAGGAACACATCCAACGTCTCTTTGACTCAATGCCGAGACGTGTGGCAGCGGTGATCTCCAACAATGGCGGCTACTCTGGCTACTGATTCTGGCAGGAACCACATGTCACAGACGTCTGTAAACGTAATCATTTGATACTTGGTCAACATGTTATCTACAAAATAAATTTTGTTGTGCTACCTCTTGTCTTTCTTGGTGTTGCATTTACGGTGGCCAGCAGTGTACATCGAAATGCGGGGAATTTGAGGAAGTACTTGCGTATCTTCTCGTTCGTACCGAGCAATTTGTACATGGGAACAAGTATGGGGCAGCAAGAGGGATCCGAGAAAACGTCGTCATCGAAGCGAAGAGAATCAGGGAGGCAGTCAAAGTTTCTCTTTCAAGGCAACATTATACTGTATGTCTGTTGAGGTACCAGTGATACTCGCGAGTTGACTTCTGTATCTGATGCTTTTCAGGAAGACAGAGAACCACGCGCTTCTAGACTTACTTGCATTTGCGTTAAAGGATAACAGAGAGTGGGTGGGGTGATAGAATAAGATGGAGCTGTAATGAGGTACAATTTAACGGTTGGTTGATGATGCATTCTAGTGAGGGAGAAGTTGCTGCAGGACAATTTTTTCCACTGTTCTGTCAGGATGCATCAGTCGCGTGACACAGCCTGCGTTCTACTTGTATACTGCCACGTGTTCTGTACGTGGTTTAAAGCACTGTCTACTTGCGATCATTAACGGTAAAGAGGTCAGTCATCAGAGGATTTCTATTTCGTGTGTGATGAACCATCACACATTCCTCTAAATGAACTTTAATTTATGCGATGTACTCCATCCCCCTTGTCACATCTTGGGTGTAAAATCGAGACTTCAGCGTCATAACTAAGTCAGTGATAGGTGCTTGTGAGACACTAGTTCTCGTGTACACATTTATCGGACAGGTATGCTGTTTACAGAGTTAGAGCCGGAATTACTTGTAATTTTCACATGTCAGACGCTGCTGCTATGCATTTATCTGTTTCCTTGTAGGAGGTATTCGCCATTACTAACGGTCATTTTATATAGGGCTGATGCAGGCATAGTATAATTTCCTAACTGTGATCGGATGTGAACAGTGGGCGCTATACATCTCCGGAAAGCTATATTGTAGTCGTATCACACAGAGCCAATGTTTTAAGGAAGTATCTTTTTCGTTTTACAGTTTGATGACATAGTTCATCGTTGAGAAACCGGGAGGAAGGATGTATGTCGTGCGCTTGACATATATTTCTTACATTGAAATACAGGGTGATTCAAAAAGAATACCACAACTTTAAAAATGTGTATTTAATGAAAGAAACATAATATAACCTTCTGTTATACATCATTACAAAGAGTATTTAAAAAGGTTTTTTTTCACTCAAAAACAAGTTCAGAATGTTCAATATGGCCCCCTCCCGACACACGAGCAATATCAACCCGATACTCCAACTCGTTCCACACTCTCTGTAGCATATCAGGCGTAACAGTTTGGATAGCTGCTGTTATTTCTCGTTTCAAATCATCAATGGTGGCTGGGAGAGGTGGCCGAAACACCATATCCTTAACATACCCCTATAAGAAAAAATCGCAGGGGGTAAGATCAGGGCTTCTTGGAGGCCAGTGATGAAGTGCTCTGTCACGGGCTGCCTGGCGGCCGATCCATCGCCTCGGGTAGTTGACGTTCAGGTAGTTACGGACAGGTAAGTGCCAATGTGGTGGCGCTCCATCCTGCTGAAATATGAATTGTTGTGCTTCTTGTTCGAGCTGAGGGAACAGCCAATTCTCTAACATCTCCAGATACTGTAGTCCAGTTACAGTAGCACCTTCGAAGATAAAGGGACCAAAAACTTTATTGGCTGAAATGGCACAGAAAACGTTCACCTTAGGCGAGTCACGTTCATACTGAGTTGTTTCCCGCGGATTCTCAGTGCCCCATATACAGACATTGTGACAGTTGACTTTCCCGTTAGTGTGGAATGTTGCTTCATCACTAATCTTTGAAACGAAAGATTCATCTGTTTCCATTTGAGCAAGGATAAAATCACAGAAATCGATTCTTTTAATCTTATCAGCTGCAGACAGTGCTTGAACCAATTTCAGACGATAAGGTTTCATAACTAACCTTTTTCGTAGGACTCTCCATACAGTTGATTGTGGAATTTGCAGCTCTCTGCTAGCTCTGTGAGTCGATTTTCCTGGGCTGCGAACAAATGCTTGCTGGATGCATGCTACATTTTCATCACTCGTTCTCGGCCATCCAGAAGTTTTCCCTTTGCACAAACACCCATTCTCTGTAAACTGTTTATACCAACGTTTAATACACCACCTTCTGCCGTACTCAATAACACAAAAAGCTTTCTGTTGAACGGTCGCCATCTTAGCATCAACTGACGCTGACGCCTAGTCAACAGCGCCTCAAGCGAACAAATGTACAACTGAATGAAACTTTATAGCTCCCTTAATTCGCCGACAGGTAGTGCTTAGCTCTGCCTTTTATCGTTGCAGAGTTTTAAATTCCTAAAGTTGTGGTATTCTTTTTGAATCACCCTGTATTAACAGCGCTACACTCCATACTACTGATAGGTTGGAAATGCAAGGAATCTAACATTATAGCCCGTTTTAAGTGCAGAACATTGTTCTCTCTTACCAATACGTTCCAGGTACTAACCCTAGACTCTAGAACAATACTTTACTGTTGATAGATTGATTGATTTACGTAAAAATGCGTCGAACTCCATCCGTCTGAAATATGAATTGTTGTGCTTCTTGTTCGAGCTGAGGGAACAGCCAATTCTCTAACATCTCCAGATACTGTAGTCCAGTTACAGTAGCACCTTCGAAGAAAAAGGGACCAAAAACTTTATTGGCTGAAATGGCACAGAAAACGTTCACCTTAGGCGAGTCACGTCATCCGTTTCTTGTTCTTCTTAACCATCTGTTATTACATCACGACGCTTTGAAATCTGTTACTATACATCGATAAGGAGTACTAAACTCCTCGGCATGGGCGCATCTCAAGAAATCTTATGCACTTGGCTGGATGAGTACTCGGCAAGCTCCATTCATTCTCGAGACATGGAGTGTAGCGGCCTACTTCTGGTCAGTTGTAGATTAAATCGATGATGGTGCTGCAGGACGGGTTGGTCAATGACAGTGTGAGGAGGGTCTTTCACTCTCTAAATTTACCCTAAGACAGCGAGAATGCTCTGTGACTCCTATACGCAGAGAGATAGACTGTAAATTAAGCACTATGCTCGATGTGTTAGAAATATGTAGAGTGCTGTATGATATACTTTCATGGTGTATGTGTTCGAGAATTGACAATGAATGGACGTATTGCACAATCATCTATCCACGCTCACAATGATACTCGCAAAGTGGAGAAGGAGTGGTTTAGCTAAGATACTGAAATTGGGAAACATGCTGTTGCATCGTTGGTCGGTGTTGAAACTACTGTAAAATTGCTAAAATTGTTCGTACAATCAACTGTGATGTTTATTATTAGAGTATATTGATGATGTCTTTTCCATCCCATCTGTCCACTGCCACACTGTTGGTTACGACGTAATGATCGACTGACAGCGCTTGTTTGAGTTTGAGGAGGAGTTTTGTGTGTGTGTGTGTGTGTGGGGGGGGGGGGACCTTCTGGGAATGGAAACAGTGATAATGTACATGACTGCAAAATGAGGAATCAGTCGAAACGGAACGTAGAGCCATCAGCTATTCGGTCATTGTGACAGATGAGTTTAAACGTAGTTTGGAAACCCATGACAACGCCGTAAAAATCTTCCAATTTCCTTATGTTGTAAATGAATTTTATTTAAATCATCCACGTGTGCAGTGTGTTATGATAGCAGCAGTAACAATATAGTTTACTCAGTGCGACATCTAGAGGTAGCCCAATTGCCCTATCTTCCCTCCAAAATTGAAACATCATGCCGGGGGGGGGGGGGGGAGGTAGGCAGGGGGTGTGTCTCACTTTCCATCCGCCTTGGGTAACGGTACTCACATCAGGTGACGTCACAGTGTGACGTCTTGGATAACTGTACTTTGGGGTGATGCGTTTGTTGTTTGCGAGAGGCCACGGATCAGAAAGTCTTAATGAATGATGCCAATCACGCCATCAGCTGAAGTCACAGTAGCTATCTTGAATAACATCAATCACGTCACAGATAATCGTCCTTTGGGGTGATGTCCTTCTTGTCTGTGAGAGGCAGTGGATCAGAACGTCTTAATGTCAGCTCAGAACCAGACATAGACCTTGAAGTCGTGGTAGAAAAACAAAATGTTTGGCAGTGTGCAAAGCGTGTTAGAGCAGAAAAAAATAATGATTCAAACAATGGGACAGGGTCAGAGAGAGCGTCTCTTGCAGTTTACAGTATGGTCTGTGGGATACGGTCATCCTCCTACAATACAGTTGATGGAACTTTAAACTGGTCTGTGCAGTTCATCAATACCTGTATACACTCCTGGAAATGGAAAAAAGAACACATTGACACCGGTGTGTCAGACCCACCATACTTGCTCCGGACACTGCGAGAGGGCTGTACAAGCAATGATCACACGCACGGCACAGCGGACACACCAGGACCCGCGGTGTTGGCCGTCGAATGGCGCTAGCTGCGCAGCATTTGTGCACCGCCGCCGTCAGTGTCAGCCAGTTTGCCGTGGCATACGGAGCTCCATCGCAGTCTTTAACACTGGTAGCATGCCGCGACAGCGTGGACGTGAACCGTATGTGCAGTTGACGGACTTTGAGCGAGGGCGTATAGTGGGCATGCGGGAGGCCGGGTGGACGTACCGCCGAATTGCTCAACACGTGGGGCGTGAGGTCTCCACAGTACATCGATGTTGTCGCCAGTGGTCGGCGGAAGGTGCACGTGCCCGTCGACCTGGGACCGGACCGCAGCGACGCACGGATGCACGCCAAGACCGTAGGATCCTACGCAGTGCCGTAGGGGACCGCACCGCCACTTCCCAGCAAATTAGGGACACTGTTGCTCCTGGGGTATCGGCGAGGACCATTCGCAACCGTCTCCATGAAGCTGGGCTACGGTCCCGCACACCGTTAGGCCGTCTTCCGCTCACGCCCCAACATCGTGCAGCCCGCCTCCAGTGGTGTCGCGACAGGCGTGAATGGAGGGACGAATGGAGACGTGTCGTCTTCAGCGATGAGAATCGCTTCTGCCTTGGTGCCAATGATGGTCGTATGCGTGTTTGGCGCCGTGCAGGTGAGCGCCACAATCAGGACTGCATACGACCGAGGCACACGGGGCCAACACCCGGCATCATGGTGTGGGGAGCGATCTCCTACACTGGCCGTACACCACTGGTGATCGTCGAGGGGACACTGAATAGTGCACGGTACATCCAAACCGTCATCGAACCCATCGTTCTACCATTCCTAGACCGGCAAGGGAACTTGCTGTTCCAACAGGACAATGCACGTCCGCATGTATCCCGTGCCACCCAACGTGCTCTAGAAGGTGTAAGTCAAGTACCCTGGCCAGCAAGATCTCCGGATCTGTCCCCCATTGAGCATGTTTGGGACTGGATGAAGCGTCGTCTCACGCGGTCTGCACGTCCAGCACGAACGCTGGTCCAACTGAGGCGCCAGGTGGAAATGGCATGGCAAGCCGTTCCACAGGACTACATCCAGCATCTCTACGATCGTCTCCATGGGAGAATAGCAGCCTGCATTGCTGCGAAAGGTGGATATACACTGTACTAGTGCCGACATTGTGCATGCTCTGTTGCCTGTGTCTATGTGCCTGTGGTTCTGTCAGTGTAATCATGTGATGTAGCTGACCCCAGGAATGTGTCAATAAAGTTTCCCCTTCCTGGGACAATGAATTCACGGTGTTCTTATTTCAATTTCCAGGAGTGTATTTAATAGGATCGGCACATGTGGTCGGTGCCTGCAGGCATGCAGTATTTGTTTTCGATATATGGGAGGACGGAGATGCGGTAAAAATCTTATCTAGGTATCTATTGGATGAAGTTAGTTGAGCTTTTATAGTTAGTAATATTTCTCTGATGGATGGTACAGAATAACGAAGATATGTTGGAGAGATCGATGGGCTGCGCAGGATTAGCCGAGCGGTCTGTGTGGCTGGTCCCTGTGGAGGTTCGAGTCTTCCCCCGCGCTTGGGTGTGTGTGTTGGTCCTTAGGATAATTTAAGTTAAGTAGTGTGTAAGCTTAGCGACTGATGACCCTAGCAGTTAACTCCCATAAGATTTCACACACATTTGAACATTTTGGAGATAGACGTGAATGGATGTGGATCTGTAGTATTTGTATGTAGTTTGGAGAATCACCTCAATGCAGTAGCAAAATCCACGTCCTTCCCCCAGTTCTCGCACTGTCTTTTATACTACTTCATTTTGCAGGAGCAGGCTTCGTTTCTGTTGAATGGTCAAAACACTGTTCTGTCGCAGTAACTCAGCTGTTTCTACACGTATTTCAGGAGGTGGTTTCCTCTTACCTCTACTCATTTCTGACATACACTGGAACGATCACGTGCGCAAAGCTGCAGGGATGATAGTGTAGAGCCTGAGGGGGCAGTTGCAGGAAGCATAGGGACTACCTAAAACGAGGTGGTAGCAGATAGGTTCGAGAAACGTGACTCATTTCAAGATATGTGAGTGCCAGAAATATGATTCACTAATGGCTGTTATCATTAATGGACTTCTCCATAGGATCCAAAGCAGGTATGTGCTCGAATGGAAAGACTTGATTCCAAATTCAAGACACCATTTCTAGTGGATAGCATGGTATTAGAGATCTGAAAAGCTTGTGTACATTTCCTACGACGTCAGTCATCAACCCATCTACTACTGTTTGTGATCCTTCTCACTCAAACATTGCCTATAGCCCAGTGGATATATCACTGACCCTCTGACAGTGCATCGAAACAGAATGCGACTGGAGAAATATCTAGCGGCGGCGGCGTGAGGGAGTTGCAAATATCGGTTTGATGCTGTACATTCCTACAATCACAGTCTCGGTATTTGTCTGGAAAAACCAATTCATTCAGAGGTAATGCCATACCTTGATTTATAAAGCCAGAATACCTTTTAATATGGATGCTTGTGTGCATATATAGAACCACGACTGTGTATGACAGTAACATACAGCAGTTGTTGGGATCAGGTTTTTTAGCATCTGGCGGTTTATAAGACGATTGAACCTCTCTTTCTAAGACACGGTGGTAGCACTCGCAGGAAAAACTTGTGAGACATGTCCACCCATCTTTGATTTTCGGTCAGTATTATTTCGTATCGCCAGCGATCAATTATTGATGAAGTATTACGCTTAGCAGTAGGGGATCCTTGAGCATCAGGCTTATAAAGTATGTGTTTGTTTTCAAACATGTGTAAAGGAAGTTATGGATGTGGCGTCGAGTACCGTGATAGCAAAGGGAAGAGTATATCAAGTCATAAAAATTGTACTAAAAAAATGGTTCAAATGGCTCTGAGCACTATGGGACTCAACTGCTGAGGTCATTAGTCCCCTAGAACTTAGAACTAGTTAAACCTAACTAACCTAAGGACATCACAATCATCCATGCCCGAGGCAGGATTAGAACCTGCGACCGTAGCGGTCTTGCGGTTCCAGACTGCAGCGCCTTTAACCGCACGGCCACTTCGCCGGCCTAAAAATTGTACTGATATTTCTATTCCCAGAGCCACAGCCATCAAGATACTTCGCTCATTGTCAAATATCGTTCAACTGGAAACGTGATTGTAACATTTAGTTGTAAGTGCAGGGATAAAATATATATGTGTCCGATTTCCTTGGACGATGATTCTACCTGTGCTTGCTCAGCTATCAGCGCTGGTTTCTGTGCAGGGTTGATTCACTTTTCCTGTTAACAGAAGGAGCTGTCAGACTGTTGGAGTGTAGGAATGTAGATGAATTAACCATGTTGTCCTCTAGACGATCGAATAGCGAACTAATACTTAGTTATTCCCTCCCACGTAAATTGTTCGATTGACTGCTTCTGCACATTTCGCGCCTTTATTTATTGAGAGAAGATCGATTGTGGTGTGTGCATCTAGCATGTGGAAGATACATTTGCTGGTTCTCTAGAAATGAGAAACACCTTAGTTGACTTTGTAAATTATAGGGGTGATTTGGGATCTGTTACACCACCAACATCTGTATTTGCGAGTGTAAATATCAGTTTTCTCAATTTTTTTTAAGTTTGCGAGTAAATGCCTTTGCAGAAGTGACAACTTTCTGGTTAGTGGTTTACAGCATGCCCCACATAGTTAAAGTTTCGAGTTTCTAGAGAAATAATTTCCAGTTTATATCTTCAGAATTATATCGCATGAGCAGTACTGCTATGCAAGCGATATTGATATGTGTTTGATATCGAGAAGTACCGTGAAAATGGTGTGATATTCTAGCAAGCCATGTGAAATTAGATATGTTCTTCTAATCCCAGAGTCTGGGGATGGGTGCAGAAAAGCAAGCAAGCAAGCAGGTCCAGACCAGAAACAGTAATGCGTTTGTACTGAGGGAGGGAACGAGCCTGAATTTGTAGAACCGTTCTGAGAGTGACTTCGATCCACTAAGGGCGCTGTTTTTTTTTTTTTTTCGATGTAGTTTGTTGCGTTTGGTCTGCGCGGACATTACAAGACATCCACTCAAGTTGATCGTTGATTCCTTTACTCAGTTTTTTATTATAGAGGGCGAGCGGCCCTCTGACTGAACACACTGACCTGCTGTGCCAGCACTCTGGTCATGCGTTGGGGGTGGATGCCCGCCCGACCTCGCGGTAGATATCTAGTGCAGTGAGTGTATGTACTGTGCTGTCTGTCTTCCTGGTACATGTTCAAATGATGTAAAATGACTGACTTTGTATGGTGCAGGATACGAATTGCATGTTTACTAGATCAATATGGTATGCGGTGATATATTGATGGGCCAGAGATCGGTTTCATGTTCTAATATTCAAGTTCCTGTCCTTGGTGGGAGAGCAGTGTAATTGAGTAAGAGTCTTTCCTTTGTGCCGACATGTGGGAGCATACACAAACTGATTCGAACAAGATGGAGGCAAGGTATGTACAGAAAGTTGTGACAAAGCAAGTGTTCAAAGTCAAGTTAAAGCATACCATCCACCTCTGGTAGGGATGCTATCACTCATCCGCCACTGTGGCATTAGGACATCTCCAGACCTGTAGCTGTAGGATACAGAAAATTCATGACATTTTTTCTGTGCCGTATGACAGTGCTTCGAATTCTGTTTGCGTAATTGTTCTGAATCACTCCCATCTGTGCTTAGACAGTGATCTATTTCCAAACAAGAAGAATGCTTTTATGATGGTGTTTTTACAAGCATGCACAGGCTTTTAGCTGTTTGAACGTTTAACGTTTCTGAATAGTATATTGACAGCAGGACGAACATTCTACCGCTAAGTGTGAGCCACGCATGGTATGCAGGCACGGCTAGACATAGCTCGCATATTCTGTTAGGAATATGAGGAAGAGAGGACCCTGTGATATTCTGGTAACAGAGGCTCTGCAAATGGTTCTTGGCTCGTGTGAGGTCGCATCAGCAACGGTGCCTAGATGATCACATATTGGAGAGGATTTTCTCAGGTGTTGAGTATGAAAGAGGTGACGCTGCCTCATGCTTGAGGGACCTGAACAGGCACCTGTGCATGGCTTCACAATTGACTGCTGCGTCACTTTGCAGGGCAGCCGCTGGCCTTCTGTGCAGTCCAGTGGACAGGGGGCAGCTGGTGGCGTCTGCACATGTCTGTTGCATTATTTTGCGAGCGAGTCTGTAAGCTGTGTTATGCGTTATTGGGACAGTTTACATCAGTGTACTGCATTATTTAGGAACAGTTTGCATGTCTGTACTGGATAACGGTACTTGCGTCATCAGCTGACGTCATGATCGCCATCTTGGATTACGTCACGGAATAGATAGCAGTGCCCTCTGGTGGCAGTACTGTGTACTAGGTCTGCTGGACTCCAGACCTCGTGGCGAATACACTGGATTGTGGTACTGCCTCTAATTGTTTCAATAAAGACTGGCACATACAAAATAAAGACTTATGTCCAGCACAGATCGAGTCCTTTTCCCACCATTTCCTAGGATTAGGTGGCAGTCAGTTGACTTAGGTTAGTGGAGGCGGCCCAAGTGCTTTTCCTTTCCCGCCATTTTCTTAGGTTAGTAGAGATAGCCCAAGTGACCTTTATTTAGTGCCAAAATTCAAACTCAGCGCCAGTTCCTAGGATGAGTTGGCGGTTGGATGACTTATGTTAGTGGTGGTATCTCAAGTGACCTTTCTTTCTTGCCATCTTCATGGCTTAGTAGAGCTTGCATTGTCCTGATGGAATTTGAACTTCCTGTCGGGGGGGGGGGGGAGGGGCGCAGCAGGGGGGCGTGACACTTTCTGCCATCTTGGATTATGGTACTTGCGTCATCAACTGACGTTATGGCCGCCACCTTGGACGATGTCACCAACTGACATCACACACGCAACCACGGGGGATGTCATCAACTGTCGCCAGTTGATGACGTCATCTCCGCCACTTTGGGTGGAAACCGCCTTGGTGTTGGGTGACATCATCGCCGCCATCTTAGATAATGGTACTTTGGCGTGGTAACTGCCTTGTCCCAATACTCACCAAAGGTGCCTTTTTGCAACAGCTACACAGTCTGGCATCACTATGCTTCCCTTTTCCACCTACAACCTCTGGCCATCATACTCAACGTTCCGACTGGAAAAGGTGTCTTATAGTACTAAAGATAAATTTGCGCCATATCAATGAATTTCGCAGAAAAGGATTTTCCTTTTGTTGTCGATTATGTGATGTGTCTCTCCTTTGACAGAAATTTAACTTTCAAACATTTAAATTTCAAAAGATGTACTGTTACATGAAATGGGGGTACATTACAATAGAGAGTCATCAACAGATGTAGAATTAACTTGGATTGTGCCTCAGATGTGTGTTGGGACTACCATTCTACTTCCCACACTAGTGAAATACAATAATCAGAAAATTCATTTCGCTCTTCCTTGGGTGACGGTGGCGAATTAGATATCTTCCCAATATACATTTGTTTCGGCCCATCGGTCTTTGCGCGGCCGGCCACTGTAGTCGAACGATTCTAGGCGCTTCAGTCCGGAACCACGCGGCTACTACGGTCGCAGGTTCGAATCCTACCTCGGGCATGGATGTGTGTGATGTCCTTAGGTTAGTTAGGTTTAAGTAGTTCTAAGTCTAGGGGACTGATGACCTCAGATGTTAAGTCCCAGAGTGCTTAGAGCCATTTGAACCATTTTGTCTTATCGCCAGTCTCCTTTTTGACACTCATGTTTTCGTGCCTATACTGAACACACACAGCTTCTGCAATTTTGAGAAAACTTCCACCAACTGGTAAGTTCGGCAAGTACTTGCCTCAGGATGCAAGAAAGTACTTCTGCAAACTGAAGAAACTCAGAGAAATCGACTTGCTTGGTGAGGTGGTGGTGGTGGGGGTATGGGTAGGGTGGGGGGAGGAGCAATGGGGAGTGTTACTACGTCAAAGAACTTGTTAGTGGACACACACCTTTACAGTCGATCGGTCGGCCAGGTTCCAACACCTGCTCGGTAATAAAGTCTATTGGACTGCTAATTGCTTTTCGTTTTTCTTCGTTTCGTTTATTGCGTTTAGGTCCGCAAACAGTCAATAATAATGAGCAACAATATTGTGCAATATATTAAAGGTATCAAGCGTGAAATGATATCAGTTGGGGTGGAAGCTTAAGTTGTGCACCGTTTGCGACCCAACCAAGAAATACTCGAATTGCTAAAAATCCACGAAAGAAATCAGGCAAAGAGTAAGGACAAATCAAATATATCAGAAGTGTTTAAAACAGCAACATGGAATGCAAGAGGTCTGAGACGTAAGGAAACACAACTGGAATAAGAATTAGGCAAAACTAAAATCGATATTGCTATCTTCACTGAAATGAAAAAGAACTACAGGAAGCGATAGAAGTTCAGAAATATGTGATGATCTATTGCGGAAGAAAAAGAATTACAGGGAACGATACAACTTCAGAATTAAGTGATGATCTATTGAGGAGTTTCGCTAGAAAAAGGAGGTGCTGCTGGAGTCTCCATGTGTTAAAGAGCACAGTACATTCGCAGAATTTTATAAATAAAAGACGATACGTCTTTATATTGCCAGAAGAAGGGAAAACTCAAAATACTACAGAATTTTATGCCTTGTTACATAACGCTTTAGTGAAAATAAATAAAAATTATTATATACTTCTCACAGGAGACTTAAACGCCAGAGTAAGTGAGAGACACATTAAGGATGTATTAGGTACAAAGTGTGAAAATACACTGAACAACAATGGAAAGAAACGATTGGGTTTGTTGCTGGTGTTGAGACAACAACCAACCACAAATTTATTTTAAGTTCCCTTATTCAAGAGGTACCGTTACCGTTAAAAGTGTTCAAATGTGTGTGAATTCCTAAGGGACCAAGCTGCTGAGGCCATCAGTCTCTAGACTTACACACTACATAAACTAACTTATGCTAAGAACAACACACACCCATGCCCAAGAGAGAACTCGAACCTCCGTCAGGGGGGGCCGCGCAGTCCGTGACAGGACGTCTAAAATCTACTCGACGGGAGGCCCTAGTCACACGACATTTACATTTGCCAGCGCGGCCACTCCGCACGGCATACCGTTATCGGTATCGAATCATTACAATTCATCGTCAGACGGCTTTCATGCTTTCATTAGAATATGTGGTGCGTTTTTTTACTGATTAGTTGTCCTAAGATATAAATAATACATAGTTATAAGCACGTCACACAGATGGTTGCGTTACAGATTTGCGTTAGGATGTGACTCACGTGAAATGTCGATTTGGAGTACTTGTTTCCACAGTTTTCATGCGGCAGACGATGTTCTTAGTTTTCGACACATTCCCATCATTGCACATATAAACTTGTATAACTGAGCGCTTCAGATGGTTGTTTGTTTGGGGGTCATCGGTCTCATCGGATTAGGGAAGGATGGGAAAGGAAGTCGGCCGTGCCCTTTCAAAGGAACCATCCCGGCATTTGCCTGGAGCGAGTTAGGGAAATCACGGAAAACCTAAATCATGATGGCCGGACGTAGGATTGGACCGTCGTCCTCCCGAATGCAAGTCCAGTGTGCTGACCACTGCGCCACCTGCGCTTCAGATTTGTCACTGAGTACGTGTACAACGGTAAGAATGTGGTAGAAAGTTACTCAGTGACAAACCTGAAGCGCTAAATTGTACAAGTTTATGTGTGCAATGATGGGAATGTGCCGAAAACACATGGTATTTTGGTAATTGCTTCCCAACGTACACATTCATAACGTTCGTTGTTAATACAAATACGTCACATTTCTTAAAAAATAGTGAAGAGCATTAATGTAATATACACTAGGACCAAAAACAATCTCTATAAAGACTACAGGGGATAATATTAGCGAAGAAAGAAGGGAGATATGTGGGTACAAATGTATTCAACAAAGTGCTCGAGTATATTAAATGTGTTATGGATAACTGGTGGCGTTTAAGACTGATCTAAAGAATCTCCTGTTCAGTGGTTGCTACTCCACTGAAGATCTATAGAGAAATAGTTAAAATATTATTTCAAGTTAATTCTGGCACGATAGCGTAATAATGTTTCATGAAGTTAAGTCATTTCATGTATTCCAACTAAACAAACCGTAGATATACCATATAGACTGCTTTCCACATCTGAAAATCCTACTCTGTAGACTCCGTGAAATAAGACTAATGACCATTGTTCTCCTTTCTTTGCCTATCCTTAGCAAAAATTATACCCTTCGTAAACGGCACATTCAACAGTTCTTATAGGCTTCGTTAGGCTCATTTTCTGTTATTACGGCTACGTCGTATGTGAGTCTCACAGCTGGTTATTTACTGTAAATGAAATTCAATTTCTATGAATATTTCACCTCTAGCTGAGTATGTTTGTATCAGTATTGATTCGGAGAAAAATGCTTCTAATAATCTCAAACATACTGAAAACACATCTAAAAATAATGAATTTAGGAAAAGACAGACAAAGCGCTTTCGTTGCAATATATGTCAGATCTTTCTTTTTTCCTTTAATCTCTTTTGTATCTTATGTGGGTTGGTTTTGTAATACGACAAATTTTCACGCAAAACTACGAAAGACAAGACTAAATGGGTACAATTTAAGTAGTGTCTGAAATCTGTATAAGCAATAAAGTTCAGGACGAGAAATTGCATGCTTTCAAGTTTCTTGTGTACAGAAACAGTGAATAACAAAGACGCCATCCTGAAACCGAAAGAATGTGTGATACTAAATAGGAAGTACGTATATTCGTTTCTCTCATGAGACAAAATTAACTAAATGAAAACTTGTAACAGAATAACTGAGCACGAGTCACACTGCTGTATTTACAATATTTATTAGCCACGATCTAGACTGGAAAAAGACCAGACAGAGCAATAATCCTTAGGAAACGAGGCCGTATGCACAGCTTGATTTGAATAAAACATGGAACGATTTTGTTGTAATAATCTGAGCTGTCTACATGTTTAATTTTCCAACCGATATGAAGAATATTTCAGACACAACTTCACTCACAAATACACACATCAAAAAAAGTTTTGCATCACCTCGGTTCCGAGAGTTCCGGAACTTGTACAGAAAATTGCAATAGAGATCAACATAAGCATTTCCGCCCTTTTTATTGCTCATGAAAACCACACATTGCATGTTGTACAATCATACAGAGAGACCTTTAGAGGTGGTGGTCCACATTGCTGTACACACCGGTACCTCTAATACGCGTCGTACAGCCGTTACGGCGCCTTCCATGACCACCAGCGGCGTATCTCGGCCCCACATAATGCCACCCTAAAACAGCAGGAAACCGCCATCTTGCCGCACCCGTCGGAAAGTGTGTCTAAGGCTTTCAGTCTGACCTGGCTGCCTCCAAACACGTCTCCAACGATTGTCTGGTTGAAGGCATATGTAACACTCATCGGTGAAGAGAACGTGATGCCAATCCTGAGCGGTCCATTCGGCATGTTGTTGGGCTCATGTGTACAGCGCTGCATGGTGTCGTGGTTACAAAGACCTCGTCATGGACTCCGGGAGTGAAGTTGCAGTCTATTGGGCACAGTTTGAGTCGTAACACGACGTCCTGTGGCTGCACGAAAAGTATTATTCAACATGGTGGCGTTGCTGTCAGGTTGCTCCGATCCAGAATCCGTAGGTAGCGCTCATCCACTGCAATAGCAGCCCTTGGGCTCTCTGTATCTCTTCCATGTCGGAACATCATCGCTTTCGTTCACTCCGAGACGCCCGGACACTTCCCTTGTTGAGAGCCCTTCCTCGCATAAAGTAACAATGCGGACGCGATCGAACCGCGGTATTGACCGTCTATGCATCGTCGAACTACAGACAACACGAGCCGTGTTCCTCCTCCCTGGTGAAATGAGTGGAACTGATCGGCTATAGGACTCCCTCCGTCTAATAGGCGCTGCTCATGCATGGTTGTTTAAATCTTTGGGCGGTTTTCCTGACATCTCTGAGCACTCAAAGGGGCTGTGTCTATGATACGAGTACAACATCAACAGCCAACGTCTGTCTTCCAGAGTTCTGGGAACCGGGGTGATGCAAAACTTTTTTTGATGTGTGTATTATGTGAAAAAAAGAGCACAGCCGGTTGTGTCATTTAATTTGAAAATATTACCTGTTCACTGACGATAATACGCCCGAATTCTTACTAGTCACAAAAATTCAAATCCTTCTCGGCTTTGAAATTATGATCAAAACGCTTCATTCATCGTGAACAGTATTAACATCTGTGTAATTTAAAAACTCTCACAGTAGAGTAAAATTTTCAGAATTGTTCGAAGATTTCTACGCTGTTGCTGAATGAAGTACTCTTCCTTTCAAACAATTATCATAGCGAAAGTTTTGTGACGCTGTTGTTGTTGTTGTGATCTTCAGTCCTGAGACTGGTTTGATACAGCACTCCATGCTACTCTATCCTGTGTTAGCTCCTTCATCCCCAGTACCTACTGCAACCTACGTCCTTCTGAATCTGCTTAGTGTATTCATCTCTTGGTCTCCCACTACGATTTTTACCCTCCACGCTGCCCTCCAAAGCTAAATTTGTGATCCCTTGATGCCTCAGGACATGTCCTACCAACCGATCCCTTCTTCTAGTCAAGTTGTGCCACAAACTTCTCTTCTCCCCAATCCTATTCAATACCTCCTCATTACGTGATCTGCCCACCTAATCTTCAACACTCTTCTGTAGCACCACATTTCGAAAGCTTCTATTCTCTTCTTGTCTAAACTATTTATCGTCCACGTTTCACTTCCATACATGGCTACACTCCATACAAATACTTTGAGAAACGACTTCCTGACACTTAAATCAATACTCGATGTTAACAAATTTCTCTTCTTCAGGAACGCTTTCCCTGCCATTGCCAGTCTACATTTTATATCCTCTCTACTTCGACCATCATCAGTTATTTTTCTCCCCAAATAGCAAAACTCCTTTACTACTTTAAGTGTCTCATTTCCTAATCTAATTCCCTCAGCATCACCCGATTTAATTCAACTACATTCCATTATCCTCGTTTTGCTATTGTTCATCTTATATCCTCCTTTCAAGACATTGTCCATTCCGTTCAACTGCTCTTCCAAGTGCTTTGCTGTCTCTGACAGAATTACAATGCCATCGGCGAACCTCAAAGTTTTTATTTCTTCTCCATGGATTTTAATACCTACTCCAAATTTTTCTTTTGTTTCCTTTACTGCTTGCTCAATATACAGATTGAATAACATTGGGGAGAGGCTACAACCCTGTCTCACTCCCTTCCCAACCACTGCTTCCCTTTCATGCCCCTCGACTCTTATAACTGCCATCTGGTTTCTGTACAAATTGTAAATAGCCTTTCGCTCCCTGTATTTTACCCCTGCCACCTTTAGAATTTGAAAGAGAGTATTCCAGTCAACATTGTCAAAAGCTTTCTCTAAGTCTACAAATGTTAGAAACGTAGGTTTGCCTGTCCTTAATCTTTCTTCTAAGATAAGGCGTAAGGTCAGTATTGCCTCACGTGTTCTAACATTTCTACGGAATCCAAACTGATCCTCCCCGAGGTCGGCTTCTACCAGTTTTTCCATTCGTCTGTAAAGAATTCGCATTAGTATACACCAGCTGTGACATATTAAACTGATAGTTCGGTAATTTTCACATCTGTCAACACCTGCTTTCTTTGGGATTGGAATTATTATATTCTTCTTGAAGTCTGAGGGTATTTCGCCTGTCTCGTACATCTTGCTCACCAAATGGTAGAGTTTTGTCAGCACTGGCTCTCCCAAGGCCGTCAGTAGTTCTAATGGAATGTTGTCTACTCCCGGGGCCTTGTTTCGACTCAGGTGTTGCAGTGCTCTGTCAAACTCTTCACGCAGTATCATATCTCCCATTTCATCTTCATCTACGTCCTCTTCCATTTCCATAATATTGTCCTCAAGTAAATCGCCCTTGTATAGACCCTCTATATACTCCTTCCACCTTTCTGCTTTCCCTTCTTTGCTTAGAACTGGGTTTCCATCTGAGCACGTGATATTCATACAAGTGGCTCTCTTTTCTCCAAAGGTTCCTTTAATTTTCCTGTAGGCAGTATCTATCTTACCCCTAGTGAGATAAGCCTCTACATCCTTACATTTGTCCTCTAGCCATGGCTGCTTAGCCATTTTGCACTTCCTGTTGATCTCATTTTTGAGACGTTTGTATTCCTTTTTGCCTGCTTCATTTACTGCATTTTTATATTTTCTCCTTTCATCAATTAAATTCAATATTTCTTCTGTTACCCAAGGATTTCTACTAGACCTCGTCTTTTTACCTACTTGATCCTCTGCTGCCTTCACTACTTCATCCCTCAAAGCTACCCATTCTTCTTCTACTGTATTTCTTTCCCCCATTCCTGCCAATTGTTCCCTTACGCTCTCCCTGAAACTCTGTACAACCTCTGGTTCTTTCAGTTTATCCAGGTCCCATCTCATTAAATTCCCACCTTTTTGCAGTTTCTTCAGTTTTAATCTACAGGTCATAACCAATAGATTGTGGTCAGAGTCCACATCTGCCCCTGGAAATGTCTTACAATTTAAAACCTGGTTCCTTAATCTCTGTCTTACCATTATATAATCTATCTGATACCTTTTAGTATCTCCAGGGTTCTTCCATGTATACAACCTTCTTTCATGATTCTTGAACAAGTGTTAGCTATGATTAAGTTATGCTCTGTGCAAAATTCTACGAGGCGGCTTCCTCTTTCATTTCTTAGCCCCAATCCATATTCACCTACTATGTTTCCTTCTCTCCCTTTTCCTACACTCGAATTCCAGTCACCCATGACTATTAAATTTTCGTCTCCCTTCACTATCTGAATAATTTCTTTTATTTCATCATACATTTCTTCAATTTCTTCGTCATCTGCAGAGCTAGTTGGCATATAAACTTGTACTACTGTAGTAGGCGTGGGCTTCGTGTCTGTCTTGGCCACTATAATACATTCACTATGCTATTTGTTGTAGCTTACCCGCACTCCTATTTTTTTTATTCATTATTAAACCTACTCCTGCATTACCCCTATTTGAGTTTGTATTTATAACCCTGTATTCACCTGACCAGAAGTCTTGTTCCTCCTACCACCGAACTTCACTAATTCCCATTATATCTAACTTTAACCTATCCATTTCCCTTTTTAAATTTTCTAACCTACCTGCCCGATTAAGAGATGTGACATTCCACGCTACAATCCGTAGAATGCCAGTTTTCTTTCTCCTGATAACGACGTCCTCTTGAGTAGTCCCCGACCGGAGATCCGAATGGGGGACTATCTCCGGAATATTCTGCACAAGAGGACGCCATCATCATTTAACCATACAGTAAAGCTGCATGGCCTCGGTAAAAATTACGGCTGTAGTTTCCCCCTGCTTTCAGCCGTTCGCAGTACCAGCACAGCAAGGCCATTTTGGTTAGTGTTACAAGGCCAGATCAGTCAATCATCCAGACTGTTGCCCCTGCAACTACTGAAAAGGCTGCTGCCCCTCTTCAGTAACCACATGTTTGTCTGGCCTCTCAACCGATACCCCTCTGTTGTGGTTGCACCTACGGTACGGCTATCTGTATCGTTGAGGCACGCAACGGCACCAACGGCAAGGTCCATGGTTCATGGGGGGCCTGTGACGCTAGCACATGTGCGCAGTAACAAAAATTAATTGAGTTAAAATTTATAGAGAGCTTTTTATATTTGGATCTGTGACACTAGGAGTTCCAAATATAAAAAGCTTTCTATAAATTATAACTCAATTAATTTTTGTTACTGCGAACTTGGGTAATGGGATTTTTGTGACAATCATTTCGGTACATTGTAAGAAGTCCATGATTAAGGAATTTGTTGCTAGCGCACTCGAGCAGATGTAATTTCGATGGATTGCTCACGCGCTGCCTGCGATATGTAAGCTATAAGAGAATCTGAGACCAAAGAGCAGTGTTGTATGCAGTAGTAACTGTGTAGCAGTAAGTTGTTGCTAGCGTGCCGTCTGGTGTATCGTGTTGGCTGGGCCGGTCGTGGTGCAGCGATGGCGGAGCCTGAGCGTTATAGTAGAAGGTAAAAGCAGCCTCGCGCATATCTAGTAATGTTATGTGAACTCCCATGTAAATCTTTTAAAAAATGTCCTAATAATAATATTTGTCATATAAAGTAATTTCTAACAAGCATTCATCTTAATTTAAAGAATTTACTAATTTCTTCAATCCATGATCATTCCGATTGTTGCAAAAGAAAAATCAGTTGCTTCCTTTCATAAATGATAAATGTATAGGCCAGCATTGCACAGAGCTGTGCCGGAAAAAGCTATTGTAAGAGCAGATATTTGCAGACTTTATCGAGGTAAGAATTTTTGCTTTTTATTCAGAATGATCTTACAGGGCCATGACGCAACACTGCTGTCGTCCAAAATTTACCAGGTTACTGAATTTTTTTTTTTTATTACGAGGTTTAGGAATTTTTTCTGTTTCGAGCTTACATTAAATGAGGAAAGAATTTTGTGGGTACATTAAATGGGAAACAAATTTTGTGTGGAGGTTAAATGTGAATGAATTTCTGTAGAGAGGTTACACTAAATTAGAATCACATTCTTTATTCATATTAATATATATATATATATATATATATATATATATATATATATATATTTTTTTTTTTTTTTTTTTGTGGGGATGTTACAACATGAGTGACTAACGTCATTAGCATGCTCTCACTAACCGATAGAAATGATTAGAACTTTTAAGGGTGTCTTTTATTTTGACAAAGGCGTTTCTTGATTTACAACATTCGACCACAAAATCGATACTTCATTTATGATAATGCTTAGGCTGAAGTAAATTTTAGTCTAGCAGTCTAGATATGTCGCTAACATGCATCTCTGCTTTCTTACCATAGACGTTCCAAAGCACATTACGCCGAATACTATTCTCAACTAAAAGTGTACAAAATGGATATATCGCAGTCACTTAGAAAAGATTGAGACTAATGATACCAATCAATAATTAGTGTCTTTAATTCAGACTTATCAAAGAGAGAAACATAAAGCTGCTACAATTGAGCACAGGTACTCGTCTTATCTTCTGTAATGGAGTAGAAATATCTATGGAGTGAGCGTGAGTACTGTGAATGTCGTCAACATCAGGCTGGGATGGTAACGTGACTTTCCTATAACACTGTTTACACTTTGAGAAAAAACCCAAATTTTAATACAACATCCATTTGACCCGTATGACAAATCTATTTATTAGTAACAGCAATGGTTAATAATTGTTGCTGCTACAGATGTAAATCGAAGTATATCAAAGGAGGAAAAGCGACTTGTCACGCAAAGGTTTAATCACAGTTACCGTACCAGTGGGAGTCGCTTTATCTGTTGAAAAAATCGATACACAATGTAACCAAGTGCTAGCATCGTAGGATTAATTTAAGTAAGAATGGCCATATCTTTACGAAACAGTTGCTGGATAAACTGGGTTATCTGACAATGTGCTTCTATTCAATCCATTTCGAGCAATGTTCACAAGCAACTAAATTTTATATTTTATAATTTGTGACTATATATGGACAATACAGGTTTCCAACCAGTGCTTATTTTAAAGTAGTCGCAGTACGAAACTGTATTTCTGCTTCTGATGACGCGAAGAACGGTTTTGTATGTTAATATTTGAATTCCCCTAAGGATGAGCGAATATTAAAGAGACTGCAGCAGAAACCAAAAAACGAAGGAATTCCGTCCTTAAAATAAAACAATTATTTTTCTAAGCTTTTGAGACCAGCAATAAGTCGCACTTAGCATATTTTATTGACCTGCTTCTCTCTTCAAATAAACAAGAGCATCATCAGAACATACATTGCGAAAGACACAAATTGACATAATACGGAAAATTTACACTGACGTTATGTAAAGTACATATTCCACTTACGTTTAAAGTTGCCTGACAGCATTAAAGACTGCATTTAAAGTTGGTTGACAGCTCTAAAGATTAAATTGGCTGTACTATAGTACCTTAACTTCGTTTAAAGCACCTTTAAAGTAGAGTAGTGATTGATGACATTGACAGCGGCAAAGATGAAACAGACTGTACAACAGTACTTGTATCGTCCGTGGTCAGATAATTTACAACTACAGAAAATGAAATTTACATTTTAATCGCCTCTTTTATGGGCGTATGTATAGACATCTCATATCTGTACATATCTGCTCACCTTTCAAAAAATGCGAGTTCATCTGCGGAAATTAAGATAGCTTTCAAAATACTATACAAAAGTTACATATCAGCCAACTTTAAATGTAAGTCACCACACTGAATGCAGAATATTTACGTTATTAACGTCAATATAAGTTTTCAGTATTATCTCAATTTGTATCTTTTACCGTGTATATTCTGATGATGCTTGTGGTTATTTTCAAAAACATAGTTTTAACAGTCGCTCCCCCTGCAGACAGTGCCTGCTCTTGCTAAACTATTTTTCTGTATATCATAGGTACTGCGAACGTCTGAAAGAAAGGGGAAACTACAGCTGTAATTTTTCCCGAGAGCATGCAGCTTCACTGTATGGTTAAATGATGATGGCGTCCTCTTCGGCAAAATATTCCGTAGGTAAAATAGTACCCCATTTGTATCTCCGGGCGGGGACTACTCAGGAGGACGTCGTTATCAGGAGAAAGAAAACTGGCGTTCTACGGATCGGAGTGTGGAATGTCAGATCATTTAATTGGGCAGGTAATCTAGAAAATGTAAAAAGGGAAAGCGATAGGTTACAGACAGATATAATGGGAATTAGTGAAGTTCGGTGGCAGGAGGAATAAGACTTCTGGTCAGGTGAATACAGGGCTATAAATACAAAATCAAACAGGGGTAATGCAAGAGGTGGTTTAATAATGAATAAAAAAATAGGAACGCGGATAAGCTGCTATGAACAGCATTGTGAACACAATATTGTAGCCAAGATGGACACGAAGCCCACGACTGCCACAGTAGTACACGTTCACATGCTAATTAGCTCCGCAGAAGGTCAAGAGATTGAAGCAATGTATGATGCGATAAAAGAAATTATTTAGATAAGGGAGACGAAGACTGATGACCTCAGATGTTAAGTCCCATAGTGCTCAGAGCCATTTGAACCATTTTGAAGGGAGACAAAAATTTAATAGTCATGAGGGACTGGAATTCGATAGTAGGAAAAGGAAGTGAAGAAAAAACAGTAGGTGAATGTGGACTGGCGGTAAGGAATGAAAAAGTAATCCGCCTGGTAGAATTTTGCACAGAGCATAACCTAATTATAGCTAACACTTGGTTTAAGAATCATGAAAGAAATGGTGTACGTGGGAGAGGCCTGGATCACTGGAAGGCTTCAGATAGATTATATAATAGTAAGACAGAGATTTAGGGACCAGGTTTTAAATTGTAAGACATTTTCGGGGGCAGATGTGGACAATGACCACAATTTATTTGCTATGAATTGTAGACTAAAACTCAAGAAATTGCAAAAAGGTGGGAATTTAAGGAGGTGGGACATGGATAAACTGAAAGAACCAGATGTTCTAGAGAGTTTCAGAGAGAGCATTAGGGAACAATTGACAAGAACAGGGGAAAGAAATATAGTAGAAAAAGAATGGGTAGCTTTGAGAGATGAAATAGTGAAGGCAGCAGAGGATCAAGTAGGTAAAAAGGAGAGGACTAGTAGAAATCTTTGGGTAACAGAAGAGATATTGAATTTAACTGATGAAAGGAGAAAATAAAAAATTAAGTAAATGAAGCAGGCGAAAAGGAATACAAACGTCTCAGAAATGAGATCGACGGGAAGAGCAAAATGGCTAAGCAGGGATGGCTAGAGGACAAATGCAAGGATGTAGAGGCCCTATATATATCACTAGGGGTAAAATAGATACTGCCTAAAGGAAAATTAGAGAGACGTTTGGAGAAAAGAGAACCACCTGTATGAATAACAACAGCTCAGATAGAAAACCAATCCTAAGCAAAGAAGGGAATAGCAGAAAGTTGAAAAGAGTATATAGAGGGTCTATACAATGGCGATGTACTTGAAGGTGATATTATGGAAATTAAGGAGGACGTAGATGAAGATGAAATGGGGGATATGATACTGTGTGAAGAATTAGGCAGAGCACTGGAAGACCTAAGTCGAAACAAGGCCCCGGGAACAGACAACATTCCATTAGAACTACTGAGAGCCTCGGCACAGTCAGCCACGACAAATCTCTACCATCTGGTGAGCAAGATGTATGAGACAGGTGAAATACCCTCAGAGTTCAAGAAAAATATAATAACTCCAATCCCAAAGAAAGCAGGTGTTGACAGGTTGAGAATTACCGAACTATCAGTTTAATAAGTCACGGCTGCAAAATTCTAATACGAATTTTTTCGGACTAATGGAAAAATTTGTAGACTCCGACCTCAGGGAAGATCAGTTTGGATTCCGCAATAGAAATGTTGGAACAGGCGAGGCAATACTGACCGTACGACATACCTTAGAAGATAGATCAAGGAAAGGCAAGCCTACATTTCTAGCATTTGTAGACTTAGAGAAAGCTTTTGACAATGTTGACTGGAATACTCTCTTTCATATCCTGAGGGTGGCAGGGGTAAAATACAGGGGGCGAAAGGCTATTTGCAATTTGTACAGAAACCTGAAGGCAGTTATGAGAGTCGAGGGACATGAAAGGGAAGCAGTGGTTGGGAAGGAAGTGAGACAGGGTTGTAGCCAATCCCGTATGCTATTCAATCTGTATGTTGAGCAAGCAGTAAAGAAAACAAAAGAAAAATTCGGAGTAGGAATTAAAATCCATGGAGAAGAAACAAAAATTATGAGGTTTGCCTATGACATTGTAATTCTGCCAGGGACAGCAGAGGACTTGGATGAGTAGTAGAACGGAATAGACAGTGTCTTGAAAGGATAATATAAGATGAACATCAATAAGAGTAAAACGAGGATAATGAAATGTAGTCGAATTAAATCAGATTACGAAGTGAGACACTTAAAGTAATAGAAGAGCGTTGCTATTTGGGGAGCAAAATAACTGATGATGGTCGAAGTAGACAGGATATAAAATGCAGACTGGCAATGGCAAGGAAAGGCATTCCTGAAGAAGAGAAATTTGTTAACATCGATTATAGCTTTCAGTGTCAGGAAGTCGTTTCTGAAAGTACTTGTATAGATGGTAGCCATGTATGGAAGTGAAACATGGACGATAAATAGTGTAGTCAAGAAGAGAATGTAACTTTTCGAAATGTGGTGCCACAGAAGAATGCTTAAAATTAGATGGGTAGATTACGCAACTAATGAGGAGATACTGGATAGAATTGAGGAGAAGAGAAGTTTGTGGCTCAACTTGACTTGAAGAAGGAATCGGTCAGTAGGACATGTTCTGAGGCATCAAGCGATCACCAATTTAGCATTGGAGGGAAGCGTGGAGGGTAAAAATCGTAGAGGGAGACAAAGAGATGAATACGCTAAGCAGATTCAGAAGGATGTAGGTTGCAGTAGTTACTCGGAGATGAAGAAGCTGCCACACAATAGAGTAGCATGGAGAGCTGCATCAAACCAGTGTCTTAACCGAAGAGCACAACAACAACAATAACGAAGCGCTAAATTAAAAGCTTTAACGGACGCTTGCAATTTGGTGTGCTAGGGTGTAATTTCATTATGCCACCGTGGTATAAGTAATTAAAACAAAGACCCGATAATAAGTTAAAGTGCGTTCCAAAACCTAAAACGTGCAGTACCTATTCCTTCATTCCCTCTAACAAAACTTTAGTAGCAACTGATATGTGAAACGTGTTGCGAACGAGCGGAATGCCCTTGCTCATTTTCTCTTCAAAGCTACACATTATTTCAGCCCAGAAGTCGAACTGAAATTGTTCGAAATACCTCTCAATCCCCTGTATAAAATTCATGTCATTTTTGAATGGGCGATGTAACGGCATTCGAAATTAGCAGCCGGCTGGAGTGGCCGTGCGGTTCTAGGCGCTACAATCTGGAACCGAGAGACCGCTACGGTCGCAGGTTCGAATCCTGCCTCGGGCATGGATGTGTGTGATGTCCTTAGGTTAGTTAGGTTTAATTAGTTCTGAGTTCTAGGCGACTGATGACCTCAGAAGTTATGTCGCATTGTGCTCAGAGCCATTTGAACCATTTACCTCATTCTGGCGGACAGGGATCATCGAGCATTGTGGAGGATGGTAGTAAAAAGGTTGCATGGAATCAGGGTAGGGATGGGCAAAATCGAACGGTCAAAACCGATATCGGTATTTTATTTCTGAATAACCTGTTTTTTCAGTATTTCTTTGGTCTCGGTTGTAACAAATGTTTAAATGTGTGTGAAATCTGATGGGACTTAACTGCTAAGGTCATCAGTCCCTAAGCTTACACACTACTTAACCTAAATTATCCTAAGGGCAAACACACACACCCATGCCCGAGGGAGGACTCGAACCTCCGCCGGGACCAGCCGCACAGTCCATGACTGCGGCGCCTGAAACCGCTCGGCTAATCCCGCGCGGCGGTTATAACAGATGTTTTTATTTTTTACTAATAACTGGGTAAAAAAAACAGAAATATCAATTAGCCATAGCAGCAGTGCTACAATTTTACGTTGTTAAATAAACCTTTCTTAAAGTACGTGTAATTTTTATTCGTAAAATTTGCTTTGAAATATTGCGTTGTAATAGAATGTAGTAAGAAATGGCTCTGAGCACTATGGGCCTTAATATCTGAGGTCATCAGTCCCCTAGAAATTAGAACTACTTAAACCTAACTAACTTAAGGACATCACACACATCCATGCCCGAGGCAGGATTCGAACCTGCGACCGTAGCGGTCGCGCTGTTTCAGACTGAAGCGCCTAGAACTGCTCGGTCACATCGGTCGGCAATATAGGACGAGCGATCAGTGCTATTTTAATAACAATGCCGGTAGAAAAGAGCAACAAACACATTGTGTAAGAATTGTTCAGCATTGCCTGTACAATAGTGAGCCTGTTAATCATGTGGTGTTTTCTGTTCGATTTTACGCGTGTACGTGCACCGTGCAAGACTTGAGGTGGTTTATATGTTAGTTTCTCACGATCGGTCATCGGACGTCAGTTGCATTTCAGAGTGGCACCATCCTCAGTCTGGAACTATTTTACGAAGAGCAGTATCAATGAAGTACAATTCTCCACTTGCTTTAAAAGATTAAAAACAGGAGGAGCGAAAACAAGCTTATAATATAATATTAGGAGAAAACTTGACAGTTCATTAATAGTTTACAATAAAAACAGAAAGCAGGTAATTTGCTGGCTGAGTCTACATAACATGCCCTTATCTGTTTGTAGGCGTTGAAAGCGGGCATATCAATACAAAAAATAATAGGTTTGTTTATAAATAAATCTTTTGCTAACAGTCACGATTTTTCTTTGTTTTCCTTTTCGCACGATGCGTTTCGGGAATTTATTCCCATTGTCAAGTGCGTTTTTTGTGTATTTAAAGCCATTTCTATTGATGTTGCCAATGTGTGAGTGTCTGCTTCATTTCGTTGACTTTTACTGCAATATATTAGAAACACGCAATTTTTTAGTTGGGTATAGCTTCTTTTGGTGAAGTTAGTGGCGAAACTTAGAAAAATTTGTACTTACAGTTTTCTAAAGATCCATTTGTGCAGAGTCTCACACACACTAAACATCACACACAACTTATTGTACACTTTACACATTGAAGATATCTTATATAAACAAAACGGTTACAAAGATGTTCTTACTGGTAGTCCACAGAGATAACATTATAGGTCTTCCACAGATTATGATAGTTGTGCGTATTTCTATGTTTTACTATTTTTATTTAAGTATACTATCGAAACATCTGTAGAAATTCACTGATTCACTTTCAAGTTTTTCGTTTAATATTTTATCTTCATGTGAATACATCTCCAGTTCTTCTAGCAAATCCATTTATGTCCTCTATTTAGTCGGTGGAGTACTTTGGCATTTAGTTCTATTTTTGTAAATGGGTGTCCTGTATTATGTATGTGTGTTGCTGTTGCTGATGTAGTGTGTTTGTTGTGTGTGTAGGCTTTAATTTGCTCTGTGTACCTGGTGTTAAAATTTCGGCCTATTTGTCCTAGGTAGAACATGGAGCATTCCTGGCATTTTACCTTGTATATTCCAGAGTATAAATATGGATCATGATTACACTTTATATTATGTATTAGGTTTTGTTGTAGTTTATTAGATGTAGAAAACCCAATTTTTACTTTGTGATTTTTGAAAATATTTTCAGTCTTCTGTGATATATTGCGTATGTATGCAATACTAGATATACATTTGTTTTTCTCTTTTTCTTCTGTGGTACAGTTTGCAACTGGGTCTTTCTTCACTTTGTCTAGGATTGTGCCAACCATGGAAAAATTGTAACCATTGGCAACTGCAATCTTTTTCACTCTGTTTATTTCTTGTCGCATATTTTCTTGGTTCAATGATTCACCTAAAGAATCGATGCCAAATCAAAAAATCGTGTGGTTTTTATATACCCAGTAAAAGTCAACGAAATGAAGCAGACTCTCACACACTGACAACACCAATAGAAATGGCTTAATGCACGCAAAAATCGCACTTGAAAATGGAAATCATTTTCCGAAACGCGTCGTACGAAAAGTAAAATAAAAAAAAATCGTGACTGGTAGCAGAAGATTTATTTATAAACAAACCTATTGTTTTCACAGTCGCAGGCTTTCAAAACCCATTCATAATGGATCAAATCAGAATACGAAAAATTTAGTTTTTCAACCTCTGTTTTCACTCTCCAGCACTGACTATTCATAATATCCAAATAGTTGTATGATCTCCGATTACAGAGCGATTTTTGAGCAGAGTTTGAAAAAATTAGAATCAATAGGAGAATACTGGTGATTATTTTGTAATAGTCAACCACTTATCACTTTCGAGAAAAGCAGCGAACTTTGGACGAAATTTTCTTTTAGTTGACTATTTAATTTAATATTTCGATTCTTTGTATCTCGGAGCTAAGGGAATCAAAATTTTTCAGTCTTCGTTCGATTTCTACGTTTACTACAGGAAATAATAGGAATAAAAAACCGAAATCGGTTATTTCAGAAACTGGCATTTTAGCGCTTTTAATAGTCCGGTTAAACTGATACTGAAAAAAGATTAACCGAAAACCGAATGTTTCAGCGATAACCACCATCCCTAAATCAGGGGCAGGAATCACTCGTGAGATCCACAGTACTTCCAGCTGTCCACCTAGCACAATGAACTAACAAGAATGGGTTACATCGCTCGAGAAATTCCTTGTAAGCCATACATTTCTTTAGATAGTACTAAACGACGCTTGATTGTAGCAATCCGATGGAAGGGTGTGGATTGAGCGGATGCCTAGAGAACGTTAGGCGTTGCCAGCAGTGAAATACGGTTTAGTAGTTGTACTGTGGTGCCCTTACTGCGCTTAAGAAAACGCTGAATGTGGGAGGATATGAAAACATTTTACAGTGTTGTGTACTACATTGAAGAGTCAAAGAAAGTGGTACATCTGCCTAATATCGTGTGGGGCACCCGCGAGCACACAGAAGTGCCGCAACATGACGTGGCTTGGACTCGAATAATGTCTGAAGAAGTGCTGCAAGGAACTGACACCATGAATCCTGCAGGACTGCACATAAATCCGTAAGAGTACGAGGGGGTGGAGATCTCTTCGGAGCAGCACGTTGCAAGGCATCCAAGATATGCTCGGTAATGTTCTTGTCTGGGGAGTTTGGTGACCAGCGGAAGTGTATAAACTCAGAAGAGTGTTCCTAGAGGAGGAGGGAGATTAGTGTTTAACGTCCCGTCGACAACGAGGTCATTAGAGACGGAGCGCAAGCTCGGGTGAGAGAAGGATGGGGAAGGAAATCGGCCGTGCCCTTTCAAAGGCACCATCCCGGCATTTGCCTGGAGCGATTTAGGGAAATCACGGAAAACCTAAATCAGGATGGCCGGAGACGGGATTGAACCGTCGTCCTCCCGAATGGAGTGTTCCTAGAGTCACTCTGTAGCAGTTCTCGACGTGTGGGGTGTCGCATTGTCCTGCTGGAATTACCAAGTCCGTCGGAATGCACAATGGACATGAATGGATGATGGTGATCAGACACGATGCTTACGTACGTTTCTCCTGTCAGAGTCGTATCTAGACGTATCAGGGCTCCCATATCACTCCAACAGCACAAGCCCCACACCATTACAGAGCCTCAATCAGCTTGAACAGTCCCCTGCTGACATGCAGGGTCCACGGATTCATGAGGTTGTTTCCATACCTGTACACATCCATCGACTCAACACAATTTGAAACGAGACTCGTCCGACCAGGCAAAATGCTTCCAGTCATCAGCAGTCCATTGTCGGTGTTGACGGGCCCAAGCGAGGCATAAAGCTTTGTGTCGTGCAGTCATCAACGGTACAAGAGTGGGTCTTCGGCTCTGAAAGCCCATATCGATGAAGGTTCCTTGAATGATTGGCAGACTGACACATGTTGATGGCCCAGCATTGAAATCTGCAGCAATTTGCGGAAGGGTTGCACTTCTGTCACGTTGAACGATTCTCTTCAGTCGTCGTTGGTCCCGATCTTGCAGGATCTTTTTCCGGCCGCAGCGATGTCGGAGATCTGATGCTTTACCGGATTCCTGATATCGTCTTACGGGAAAATCCCCAATTCATCACTGCCTCGGAGAAGCTGTGTTCCATAGCTCGTGCACTGACTATAACACCACATTGCCAGCCGCTGTGGCCGAGCGGTTCTAGGAGCATCAGTCCGGATCCGCGCGACCGCTACGGTCGCAGGTTCGAATCCTGCCTCGGGCATGGATGTGTGTGACGTCCTTAGGCTAGTTAGGTTTAAGTAGTTCCCAGTTCCAGGGGACTGATGACGTCAGATGTTAAGTCCCATAGTGCTCAGAGCCATTTGAAACATTTGAACACCACATTGAAACTTACTTAAATCTTGATAACCTGCCATTGTAGCAGCAGTAACCGATCTAACAACTGCGCCAGACACTTGTTGTCCTATATAGGCGTTGCCGACCCCAACGCCTTATCCTGCCTGTTTACATATCCCTGTATTTGAAAACGCATGCCTATACCAGTTTCTTTTGTGCTTCAGTGTATGTACAGCAGAGGAACTGTTTCGAGGCGTTGTTTGTGTCAACATGACAATGCACACTGTAGTAAAGCAATATCTTTAAGACATTGTTTTGCGTACAATGACATCCTGAGACGGGCTGGCTTGGACGGGATCCCGACCTGAACCCAACGGAACACCTTTGAAGTGAGTTAGAGCGTCGACTTCGCTCCAAACCCCAGCGTCCAAGGTCACTACCTCCTCCGCCTTCGGCTCTTGAGGAAGAATGGGCTGCTATTGCCCCACAGACATTCACACAGAACATTAAAAGTGTCCCCAGCAGAACTGAAGCTGTCAGAAAGGTAAAGGGTGGGCACATCCTGAATTAATGTCCACAAATGGGTGTCTGGGTACTTTTGATCAGAATGTCTAATTTGATATAGACAAAGCTGGGTAAGGAAACTAAACGTGCCCCTTCAAAGGAACCATCACAGCATGCGCATTAAATTTGCAAAATCGTGCTTGTGTGTAAGGCAAATTTAACTGAACCGAACTAATCATGAATGAGGTACACCCTTGAGAACCAGTGCTGAATTTAATGTACGAAACGGATTTGCAAACGTGATAATTTATTTTCGCCGCTGCAGTGAAAGTGGAGGATTTGACATACGAGGGTTGTCCTGAAAGTACACTAATGGCCATTAAAATTGCTACACCAAGAAGAAATGCAGATGATAATAGGGTATTCATTGGACAAATATATTATACTAGAACTGAAATTTGTGTGCATAGATCCTGAGAAATCAGTACCCAGAACAACCACCTCTGGTCGTAATAACGGCCTTAATACGCCTGGGAATTGAATCAAACAGAACTTGGATGGCGTGTACAGGTACAGCTGCCTATGCAGCTTCAACACGATACCACAGTTCATCAAGAGTAGTGACTGGCTTACTGTGACGAGCCAGTTGCTCGGCTACTATTGACCAGACGTTTTCAGTTGGTGAAAGATCTGGAGAATGTGCTGGCCAGGGCAGCAATCGAACATTTTCTGTATCCAGAAAGGCCCGTACAGGACCTGCAACATGCGTTCGTGCATTATCCTGCTGAAATGTAGGATTTCGCAGGGATCGAATGAAGGGTAGAGCCACGGGTCGTAACACATCTGAAATATAACGTCCACTGTTCAAAGTGCCGTCAATGCGAACAAGAGGTGACCGAGACGTGTAACCAATGGCACCCCATACCATCATGCCGGGTGATACGCCAGTATGGCGATGATGAATATACGCTTCCAATGTGCGTTCACCGCGATGTCGCCAAACACGGATGCGACAATCATGTTGCTGTAAACAGAACCTGGATTCATCCAAAAAATGATGTTTGCCACTCGTGCACCCAGGTTCGTCGTTGAGTACACCATCACAGGTGCTCCTGTCTGTGATGCAGCGTGAAGGGTAACCGCAGCCATAGTCTCCGAGCTGATAGTCCATGCTGCTGCAAACGTCGTCGAACTGTTCGTGCAGATGGTTGTTGTGTTGCAAACGTCCCCATCTGTTGACTCAGGGATCGAGACGTGGCTGCACGATCCGTTACAGCCATGCGGAAAAGATGCCTGTCGTTTCGACTGCTAGTGATACGGGGCCGTTGGGATCCAGCACGGCGTTCCGTATTACCCTCCTGAACCCACTGATTCCATATTCTGCTAACAGTCATTGGATCTCGCCCAACGCGAGCAGCAATGTCGCGATACGATAAACCACAATCGCGATGAGCTACAATCCGACCTTTATCAAAGTCGAATACGTGATGGTACGCAATTATCCCCCTTACACGAGGCATCACAACAACGTTTCACCAGGCAACGCCGGTCAACTGCTGTTTGCGTGTGAGAAATCGGTTGGAAACTTTCCTCATGTCAGCACGTTGTAGGTGTCGCCACCGGCGCCAACCTTGTGTTAATGCTCTGAAAAGCTAATCATTTACGTATCACGGCATCTTCTTCCTGTCGATTAAATTTCGTGTCTGTAGCACGTCATCTTCGTGGTGTAGCAATTTTAATGGACAGTAGTGTAAGTTCCGGTCGGTCGCTAAATGGAAACCACAGTTAAAATCAGAAACATTTTATTTGTAAGATTTAGCGACACTTTCCAGATACTTCTCTATATAGTCGCCGTTGCTACTTGTACATTTGTCATCTCCGGCGGTAATCCGAAGGGATACCGCCCTTCGATTGTACCTTTCTGGGTCTAATCGAAGCGATAGGTATATTGCAGGTGCCAGCCACCCTGCAGCGGTCCAGCCAGCAGCCAGCAGCCAGCAGCGGTTCCAGCCAGCAGCGGTTCCAACCAGCAGTGGTACCAGCCAGCAGCGGTTCCAGCCAGCAGCCATTCCAGCCAGCTGCCAGCAGCCAGCAGCCAGCAGCTGTCCCAGCCAGCAGCGGTCCCAGCCAGCAATGGTCCCAGCCAGCAGCGGTCCCAGCCAGCAGTGGTCCCAGCCAGCAGTGGTCCCAGCCAGCAGCGGTTCCAGCCAGCAGCGGTCCCAGCCAGCAGCAGTCCCAGCCAGCAGCGGTCCCACCCAGCAGTGGTCCCAGCCAGCAGTGGTCCCAGCCAGCAGCAGTCCCAGCCAGCAGCGGTCCCAGCCAGCAGCGGTTCCAGCCAGCAGCGGTTCCAGCCAGCAGCGGTTCCAGCCAGCTGCCAGCAGCCATCAGCGGTCCCAGCCAGCAGCGGTCCCAGCCAGCAGCGGTTCCAGCCAGCTGCCAGCAGCGGTCCCAGCCAGCAGCAGTCCCAGCCAGCAGCGGTCTTAGCCAGCAGTGGTCCCAGCCAGCAGCGGTCCCAGCCAGCAGCGGCCCCAGCCAGCAGTGGTTCCAGCCAGCAGCGGTTCCAGCCAGCTGCCAGCAGCCAGCAGCCAGCAGCGGTCCCGGCCACCAGCGGTCCCAGCCACCAGTGGTCCCCCTCCTCTTCCTCCTGCCACTCCTCCTACTGCTACCTCCTCTCCCATCCTGATCCCTCCCTTCTTGAGGCCTGGAACCTCACCCTCTTCCTTCGCCAGTATTTTCCCGGTGCCCTCATCTCCCTCCTCACTCCTCGCCGTGATTATGTCCTCATCTCCTCCACCAGCCCCACCCTTCACACAGATCTCCTTCCCCGCATCCCTGTCACTCACTTTGGCCCTAATGCCTCCCTCACCCCTGCCCCTTCCCCGCCTCCCTCCCACCAACCCCAACTCCTGCGCCGCCCACCGACCCTCACCGCAGTGATCACTTGGCTTAGTCCAACGATCACGGATGAGGAGGTGTTGGCGGAGCTCATGGCACAGCCCCATCTGGAGGTGCATGCTGTTCACAGCATCCACAACTCAGCCGGCCCCACCTGCCTTATGCGGGTCTTTTCCGAATGCGCTCCCTCCATAGACCGTCTCCTGAAGGAGGGTGTCCTTCTCTTTCACCAACACTACCAAGTTGACCCTT
Source organism: Schistocerca nitens (assembly GCF_023898315.1). Classification (NCBI taxonomy): domain Eukaryota; kingdom Metazoa; phylum Arthropoda; class Insecta; order Orthoptera; family Acrididae; genus Schistocerca; species Schistocerca nitens. Next base: position 224,605,189 of record NC_064620.1, on the reverse strand, counting down.
CCCGTTCCCCCCCTTAATCCCTCCGCTGCCAAAGGTGCTTGCGGTATAATGCACACCCGACATCTGAGTGCCGCGAGGCCCCCACCTGCCCGCAATGTAGGCAAGCCCACTTCTTACAGCAGTGCCCCAATATCCATTCCCCCCCTCCTGTAATAACTGTAACCTCCCTCATCCCACTTACTCCCAGAAATGTAATGCCCTACCCCCTCCAACCACTCCTGAACTCACCGTTCCTGTCCACCCTCTGGACACCCCCACCCCTCCCGGCAATTCCCTCCGCCCACCCCCTACCGCTGAGGACATCATCAGATTCCTCACCATTGTCCTTCAGAATGTTCACCCTTTCTAGTGCCCCACACCCTCCAACAGATATCCCTCGCCGCCCGTTCCGTTTTCCACCTAAATATGTATGCCACCTAATCCAACAACCAGGCCCATTTCACCTTCTCCCGTCTTGACACCCTCGTCTAAATCCCTGTCATGGCGCGACAGCACCGTATCCTTTTCAACAACATCTGCTCCCTTCCCGCCAACAATTACCTCTTCGTGCACACCCTTCCCACCCACTGCGTGGATGCCTTCCTCCTCAATGAAACCTTCCTCCAACCCCACCACACCGTCCACACTTTGCCCTACCTCCTTCACTGCTCTGATAATCCCCTCCCGATTGCGCATGGTGGAGTTGCCATTGGTCACCACCGCCAGATCCCAGTTCGGCTCCAACCTCTCCTTCCCAACCCCCCCCCCCCCGAACACCTGATCCTTAGTCTCTTCGTCCCCGGCCTTACCGTCACCTGCGCCACCATCTATGTCTGCTCTAACGCCCCTATTCCCTTCGACTTCCTCTCCCACATTGACCGTACCTTCTCCTCCTACGTGATCGCCGCCGACCTCAACATCCATAGTCGTTCCGCCGCCCAGTTACGGCGGTGGCATCGGTTCCTCACCTCCCTTCAAGGCGACCTCATCCCCATCCCCCAGCACACCCGTCCCGTATCCAACTCCACTCCCTATGTTATCCTTTCCTCCCCTAACCTCCTTGGCCGCATAACGGTGGATGTCCTGGAGCCTATTGGTAGCGACCATCTCCCTGTCCTCCTCAGCGTTTCAGACGGTCGACGCCCCCACCCCGACACTCGTAACGACCCTCCCCCAAAGTACGTCCATAACTATTCCCGTGCCAACTGGAATGCCTACCGGGATACCCTCTCCACCCAGGTCGATAGCCACCCCTTCACCTGCCACCACCCTGACGATGTTACCCATGCCGCCTCCTTTCTCCAGCAGACCTTGCCTGAGGCCGTGGAGGCCCATGTCCCTACTGTCGCCATCCACTCCCACCGTCCTACCTTACTCCCACAGGCCGTCCTCCTCCTCCGTGAATCCCGCCGTCTCTACCGTGCCTTCCTCCACACGCGTGGCCCAGACACACTACGACACCACCGGCAATTCCAGCGACACATTCGAAATTTGCTCGTGGCTAAGAAACGCCGGGACTGGCGACAGACATGCACCCGTTTAAATGCTACCCTACCTATAAACTCGTCCAAGTTCTGGTCAGCCTTCCGTCGCCTTACCGGAACTAAACCCTCCCCCTACTATCCTCTTCTCTGTGATGATCACCCCTTCCCTGACACCCTTAGTAAGGCCAATCACTTTGCCTCCTACCTCTCCGATGTCTTTTCCATCCCCGATGATCCCCAGTTCGATTACTCCCTCTTCCTGGATGTCTGCGATCGAACTGACACGTCTGTCCCTCCCCTCGCACCTGGTTTCCAGTACTTGGACAACATTGCACACACGGAACTCAATGCCCCTATCACTACACAGGGTCTCATTGCTACACTACGCACAATATGCAACACCACTCCTGGTCACGATCTTGTCACCTACCGTCACCTTCATGAAGCTCCTGTCTCTTTCCTCTCTACCTTGGCCAGGCTCTACAATGTAGTCCTGTCCACCGGCTACTACCCCGACCCGTGGAAAATCTCCTGTATCCTGATGTTCCTTAAACCTGGTAAACCGCCGTCCGCCTTCTCCTCCTACGACCCATCAGCCTTACCTCGGTCTTCAGCAAGGTCCTGGAATCTATCCTCACCCGACGCATCCACCAGCATCTCTTCCAGCACCGCCTCCTTCCCATTACCCAGTGTGGCTTTCGGCCGTCCTTCTCTTCCGATGACCTTCACCTCAGTCATCTCCTTTCCAAACAGCTTAATTCCCGTCACTCCGCAATCTTCCTCTCCCTGGACCTCGAACGTGCTTATGACCATGTATGGCATTCCAGTCTCCTCCTCAAGCTCCAAACCTTCGCTCTTCCCATTAACTACGTCCGTCTGATCGGCTCCTTTCTCTCCCACCGTCCTTCCTACGTCACCATCCATAACACGGATTCCTACACCTTTTTTCCCTCCACCGGTGTGCCCCACGGCTCTGTCCTCTGCCCCCTTCTGTACCTTTTGTATACGGTGGACATGCCGCCGCCGTCATCCCCCGTCCACCTTCTCCAGTTTGCCGATGACACCGTCTTCCTTGCCCTTGCCCCCACCACGCAGCTCTCCCAACACCTTCTACAAACCCATCTTGACCGGTTCACCACTTGGTGGAACCAGTGGTTGCTCAAGGTCAATCCCTCCAAAACCCAGGCGATCATTGTAGGCAAACCCACCCCTTCCTTCCGCCTCCTCGATTTCTATCTAACCATCTATGGTCATCCTATCGCCCTCACCCCACCCTTGGCGTCACCCTCGACCGTCGCCTCTCCTGGACCCCCCCATCTGTGGACAATTCAAGCCAAGGCACACTACCGGCTCCGTCTCCTCAAGCTCCTTTCCAGCCCTACGTGGGGTCTGGACCCTTCCACCATACTCCACACCTATAAATCCCTAATCCGCCCTATCCTTTGTTACCCCCATCTGGCCTGGATCTCCGCCCCCCCCTACCTTTTATAAATCCCTTCAGATCCTTGAACGCCATGCTCTCCACCTCGCCTATTGCATCCGTCTCCCCTCCCTCACACGGATCCTGTATGACCTCATTCCGTTCCCCCATCTCCTCCTTTTCCTTGAAAGGATACTGATCCTGTACACCTCTCGTAAACTCGATCCTCCTCACCCGCTTGTCTCACCCATTGTCTCCCATCTCTGCCCGCTGCTGCGCCTGTCTTCCCACCTCCCGCCCGGTCTCCATCTCTCCACGCTCCTTACCCTCTCCCAAGGTGGCTTCTGCCAGCTCCCCCTCCCTGATGATGTCCTCCTCCCCTCCATCTACCCCTCCTATCAACTTTGATCCTCCCCCCCCCCACTTCCTGTGTCTTTTCCTTTAGGCACCCTCCCTCCTATCTCTCTCCTTTTCCCCCCATCCCCCTTCCTCCACCCCTCTTCCCCCGGGCTTCCCCGCCCCCTTCCTCCCTTCCCCCTATCTCGGCTTCCTGTGGTATCTCTGCTCTACCCTCTCCCTCTCCCGCCCCCTCCTCCTCTCTTGGCATGTCCCCGGACCCGTACACGCTCAGTGAACATTGGCGCGCCAGAGATCATCACCATCAGTGTCTCGTGTGTGTGTGCCTTCGTTTTGTGTTTAGTGTTCTTTCGCCGTCACGCCACCACTGTTCACGTGTGCCGTCGCAGTCATCCGTGTTATGTTCAAATGGTTCAAATGGCTCTGAGCACTATGGGACTTAACATCTATGGTCATCAGTCCCCTAGAACTTAGAACTACTTAAACCTAACTAACCTAAGGACAGCACACAACACCCAGCCATCACGAGGCAGAGAAAATCCCTGACCCCGCCGGGAATCGAACCCGGGAACCCGGGCGTGGGAAGCGAGAACGCTACCGCACGACCACGAGATGCGGGCCCGTGTTATGTGCGCCGTGTCAACAAGTGTTAGTGTTTTTTCTCGTCCAGTGTGAACGGCTTCATGTTTATTGTTTTTCGTATCTACAGTTTTTGCCCGCCCTTTTTATTGTATTATATGTGCCACCTATATGTCATATTATTGTACCACTCACGGCTGAAGAGCAGCGTAATATGCTGCTGACAGCCCGCCTTGTATAAGGTGATTAAAATAACAATAAAGAAAAAAAATTATACATTTGTCGTAGCGCTGTAGTGTCAACTTTCCAATACCCTCGTCATAGAAGGCAGTTCGCAGTGATTTCCGCCAATTCTCTACGCTGGCCTACAGCTTGTTGTCTGTGCCAAAATGTTGTCTTCATAGCCAGCGGTTCATGTGAGATGGGGTGAAACATTTACGTGCTAGTAAAAATGTCGTATGACTAGGGCTTCCCGTCGGGTAGATCGTTCGCCGGATGCAACTCTTTCGATTTGACGCAACTTCGGCGACTTACGCGTCGATGGGGATGAAATGATGATGATTAGGGCAACACAACGGTTAGTCCCTCAGCGGAGAAAATCTCCGACCCATCCGGGAATCGAACCCAGGTCCTTAGCATTGACGTTCTGTCGTGCTGACCACTCAGCTACCGGAGGCGGACAATTACGGGCTGTATCGTGGATAATCAAACACTTCCAACTGAAAACGATGCAGGAGCATCTGCAGTGCCCCTGCAGAATGCGGCTGAGAATTGTCTTGAAGAAGAAAACGCACGACGGTTATGTAATGTTGGCTGCATCGCTCAGGCGAAATTTCTCAAGAGGCCCTCGTACTTGGCGGGCGACACTATTGTTCTAGGTATCTTTATGTGCTCCCTGTGTGCTCAGAACTAAAAAGAGCGACGTAACGCGATCGATGAGCATACTAGAGACACTGCCCAACACACCCGTGCAAAACTTCATCGGATTTTCACTGTGGCTTCCTTTTAGCGACCGATCGGGAACTTACTTTCTGGACAACCCTCGTATATTTATCACTGATAGTCTGAATGTGATAATAAACCTGAGATTTAAGAGTGTTCTAAGGTTTACTACAAAAGACAATTGGAATTATAAAGCACTGAAAACAATAACAAAGTTCCGCTGGGTTCAGGTCGGGATCCCGTCCAAGCCAGTATGAAGTTTAAAATTCTGTACTTTTCGACGAGAATTGCAAACTAAAACCCTGAGTTGGCAAAGTTACTCGTATCTGATTCTGTGGTGTAATGCAGCCTGACGACGACGATAACTGTGACTTATTGTCTGCAGCAAGAACCTAAGAATCCCAAAGCTCTGAGGAAGCACTAACGAATATGATGCAGTGAAATCTATCATGAATTTGAACTACAAGCTCTCAGTCGTCCTAATATGCCAGAGCTGTAAGTGACGCTTACCGTAATCTTCAGTGTAATGCAAACAGAGTGAAGGCACCCTCTGGTCTGAAATCTGTAATATGATTGGGCAGCTGAGGACTCGAACATTGGATCTCAGACAACTCCGCCACTAGAGAACACAGCTGCAATTCTTCTCACCGTCTCCAGAGTGCGACACGTCAACGGCTCATATTTTTTAAGTCTCCGAAAGGCAGCTTGCTCCTTTCTTACCACTAACAAAAATGCGTCCACTAATCGTTGCAAAAGTTACTACAGCCTGCAAATGGCGTAATTGTTTCTTTGACAAAATATCCCGCCAATTGGCGAAATGTCAACAAGCCAATGAACTGAATTTCTGCCCTCTTTTCTAAGGAGCTTCCTGCTAACAAGGGAGACTCTCCATCGCTCCCCCCCCCCCCCTCCTCCCCGATAGATTTAGTGATAAGAGGGCCAAGTGGACAGCCCTTCAAAAACGTAACACACATCAACCATGAAAATAGGGTGAATGTATACTGTACTGTGAAAAAAAAGGAAAATGAAAACAGTGGTCACGCGGGATTAGCCGAGCAGTCTTAGGCGCTGCAGTCATGGACTGTGCGCCTCGTCCCAACGGAGGTTCGAGTCCTCCCTCGGGCATGGGTCTGTGTGTTTGTCCTTAGGATAATTTAGGTTAAGTAGTGTGTAAGCTTAGGGACTGATGACCTTAGTAGTTAAGTCCCATAAGATTTCACACACATTTTAACTTTTTTTTTTTTTTTGGAAACAGTGAACGGCCCAACACAGAAGTGCAATATAGAGCAATCCGGTACAGAAACGGCGTGGTGATTAAGTGGATACGGTGTTGGACTGCCAACAGGGAGACCTGTATTCAAACTTCCATCAGGCTTTTTTTTTCTTCGCTGTGCGTTTCGTTCAAATTTGTGTCTATGTCGTTGTGTAACGTACGTTTGCAACTACAGGTTGTAAGGTAGGTGAAACCTGGTAGTCAAGGAAGGCAGGATTCGGTTACGATTGTGGACGGAGCCGTAATCATTTCCTATTGGTTGGTTTTCGTTTTAATCACACACAATTTATTTAAAATCAACAACAAATTAAAATAACGGCAATAATTTAAGAATTGATTCACGGCTGAAGGCCTTAAACGCCGAGAATGGGAATTATTTTAAAAAAATTAACAAACATACATAAAATACAGACACAGCAAATAATGTTTTGAAAACAAGCCAATGTGGTCGCAATTAGAATTTTATGGCAAGTAACCACAGTCATGGCTGAAGGCCTGTAACGAAAAGAATAGCAATTATTTTTAAAAAATTAACAACATACAATAAAACAGCTAATATAACAAAGGTTAATTCAAAAGGACAAGCAACTGATCATCAAATAGGTGAGACAAATGATGGTAACTTGCTAATTCAATACTAAAATAATAACTCAATAATAAAAACACAAGGGCCAGTCACAGACGGTGCTCCAGGAATTGGCCTCTGTGTAGGTCAGGCCAAAAACAGTTTCGCGAGCAATGAGAAAGGCAGCCAAGTGTTGAATTCACTCAGCCTAGTGGCAGTCTAACGAGTGAGACTACCTGATGTCCAATGAATGAAAAGCAAAGATGTAAAAATACGCCAAAGCCGGAACTCCGCCCACAAATACTGTGCTTAGATCGCCCAGAACAAGAAAGGAATCACCATCACTAAGGTAGAAGAATCGCCAACCAATCTACAGTCAACAAAGCTGTCAAATTCACACGCCTCACCGGACAGCGACGGCAAGGCGAGGAAACGTACACTGCCGTTAACATACACTAATCCCCAGGGCAAGTAACTGGGGCGTTAGCGGCCACCAGGGAGGAAAAACCGCTGGTTGAACTTAACAGTTGTAACAAGCTGAAGGTAGTAAATAGTAATTAGAAGCCCAGGAAAGCTAATCAGATCCGTCTTCCCCAAGCACTCCACTCGATGCTCTTTGCCTCGGCGACACTATGCGCAGCAACACGAACCCAAGTCACTGGAGAATCACGAGATTTTACAATAGTGGAGGTTTATCTACTCGAACTGAAATGCACAAAGCTTAAAACTTGCAGGATATGGTTTCGACGAGGTCGTGCACTCTAGTGACCACAGCCCTTCGATCTGGCAGTCCATGCGCGCCGTCAGCGGTCCCACTGTGTTCTCGCTCTGTGCGGACCTGGCTCCTCCTGCGTCCCCAACCGAACTGCTCACACCACGACACGGAAGAACAACGACGTCACCCCAAAGATAGCGCCACTTCTGCCACTAGCGGACAGGCAACGCTTGCGAAAACAAGTGGCGCCAGTCAACACAAGAAGAAGACAAACAACCACAACCATGTCAACTAAACGATACAGCCTGACCTCCAACAAAGGACGGAAACCTACAACAGCACCAACGCGAGCCGGAGCACGGTTCAGTAAGATGGGACCTATAATAACAGTTGATTCTGGCCAACTACTCTATTATCAGCGGAAAGGAAGTTGCTTTACAATTGGAACCGTAAACGTTTGATGACAAGGCGACAAGTCAATCAATCCTCCAGCGGAAAACACACGTGGTGTGTCATACACGCCATTAGTGACAGTATGGCCGGCCGCGGTGGTCTAGCGGTTCTAGGCGCTCAGTCCGGAACCGCGCGACTGCTACGGTCGCAGGTTCGAATCCTGCCTCGGGCATGGATGTGTGTGATGTCCTTAGGTTAGTTAGGTTTAAGTAGTTCTAAGTTCTAGGGGACTGATGACCACAGATGTTAAGTCCCATAGTGCTCAGAGCCATTTGAACCATTTTGAAGTGACAGTATGTGTGTCATATGATAGGAATCTCTTATCGACGCACCTAATTTGTATGGCTGGTAAGTGAGTGAGATATGCCTCCTAGCCCCATATAGATGTCCGTATGAATGTGAATGTGATCGCTCCCAAGGAAACGATAAAAAAATATAATCTGTCACATAAGCCGCAACAAATGAAAGCAACAGTTCCATAGTCACACGGTTTCTCTGTGCTCTGACAAAAGATATGTTTTTAACGTTTTTGAAGTTTCGTTCCGTTTTGGAAGCCTTAATCTTCAATTCCTTTTTTGTAACATACACTCATGCTCATAAATTAAGGCTAATTGCAGAATGTGGTGCCACACAAGTGGCGCTACACAAAACTGACGCTAATGCATAGGCACACAGGGAACACACATGACATAGATTTGTCAGTTCACGATATTGGTGATAAGTTGAGAAAAGTGTCCCGAAACACATGTGCTACAAAACGCCACTGTTTCCTGCGCTTGTACCCCGATATCAATATGTGATATGATCACCATGCACACGTACACAGGCCGTTCAACGGGTTGGCATACTCTGGATCAGGTGGTCGAGCAGCTGCTGGGGTATAGCCTCCCATTCTTGCACCAATGCCTGTCGGAGCTCCTGAAGTGTCCTCGGGGTTTGAAGACGTGCAGCGATACGTCGACCGAGAGCATCCCAGACGTGCTCGATGACGTTTAGGACTAGAGAATAGGCAGGCTACTCCATTCGCCTGATATCATCTGTTTCAAGGTACTCCACCACGATGGCAGCTCGGTGGAGCCGCGCGTTATCATCCATCAGGGGGAAGGTGGGACCCACTGCACCCCTGAAAAGGCGGACATATTGGTGAAAAATGACGTCGCGATACACCTGATCTGTTACAGTTCCCCTGTCAAAGACATGCACGGGTGTACGTGCACCAATCATAATCTTACCCCACACCATCAAACCACGGCCTCCATACAGCTCCCTTTCGAGGACATTAAGTGATCGGTATCTGTTTCCTGGTTCACGCCAGATGAAAACCCGGCGAGGATCACTGTTCAGACGATACCTGGACTCATCCTGAACATAACCTGGGACCACTGTTCCGATGACCACGTACTGTGTTCTTGATACCAGGCTTTATTGGCTCTCCTGTGTCCAGGAGTCAGTGGAATGCACCTTGCAGATCTCAGGGCGAATAAACCACGTCTGTTCAGTCGTCTGTAGATTGTGTTTTGGAGACAACTGTTCCAGTGGCTGCGGTAAGGTCCCCAGCAAGTCTACCTGCAGTACTCCGTGGCCGTCTGCGGGCAATGATGGTGAGATATCGGTCTTTTTGTGGTGTTGTACTCTGTGGACGTCCCGTACTGTAGCGCCTGGATACGTTTCCTGTCTGCTGGAATAGTTGCCACACTCTTGAGATCACACTTTGTGGCACACAGAGGGCCTGTGCTATGACCTGCTGTGTTTGACCAGCCTCCAGTCGCCCTAGTATTCTACCCCTCATAACGTCATCAATATGTGTTCTTTGAGCCATTTTCATCATACAGTCACCATTAGCACGTGTGAAAACGTCTGCAAACTTACTCGCTGCACCTTACTCTGACATACACCAACACACCTCTGCGTATGTGGACTGCTGCCAGCGCCACCGTGCGACGACCGCGAGACACTGCCCAACACACCTGTGCAAAACTTCATCACTGTGGTTTCCATTTAACGACAGATCGGAATTTACTTTCTGGACAACCCTCGTATATTTATCATCGATATTCTGAATGTGATAATAAACCTGAGATTTAAGAGTGCTCTAAGGTTTACTACAAAAGACAACTGGAATTATAAAGCACTGAAAACAATAACAAAGTTCCGTTGGGTTCTGGTCGGGATCCCGTCCAAGCCAGTATGAAGTTCACAATTCTGTACTTTTCGACGAGAATTGCAAACTAAAACCCTGAGTTGGCAAAGTTACTCGTATCTGATTCTGTGATGTAATGCAGCCTGACGACGACGATAACTGTGACTTATTGTCTGCAGCAAGAACCTAAGAATCCCAAAGATCTGAGGAAGCACTAACGAATATGATGCAGTGAAATCTATCATGAATTTGAACTACAAGCTCTCAGTCGTCCTAATATGCCAGAGCTGTAAGTGACGCTTACCGTAATCTTCAGTGTAATGCAAACAGAGTGAAGGCACCCTCTGGTCTGAAATTCTGTAATATGATTGGGCAGCGTCCACTAATCGTTGCAAAAGTTACTACAGCCTGCAAATGGCGTAATTGTTTCTTTGACAAAATATCCCGCCAATTGGCGAAATGTCAACAAGCCAATGAACTGAATTTCAACCCTCTTTTCTAAGGAGCTTCCTGCTAACAAGGGATACTCTCCATCGCTCCCCCCCCCCTCCCCCGATAGATTTAGTGATAAGAGGGCCAAGTGGACAGCCCTTCAAAAACTTAACACACATCAACCATGAAAATAGGATGAATGTGTGGTGTCACCGCCAGTCACCACACTTGCTAGGTGGTAGCCTTTAAATCGGCCGCGGTCTGTTAGTATACGTCGGACCCGCGTGTCTCCACTATCAGTGATTGCATACCGAGCGCCGCCACACGGCAGGTCTAGAGAGACTTCCTAGCACTCGTCCCAGTTGTACAACCGACTTTGCTAACGATGGTTCACTGACAAAATACGCTCTCATTTGCCGAGACGATAGTTTAGCATAGCCTTCAGCTACGTCATTTGCTATGACCTAGCAAGGCGCCATTATCAGTTACTATTGATATTGATTCATGTACCGTCAAGACCGACGTTCTTCATTAACGGTTCAAATGTTTCAAGTGGCTCTGAGCACTATGGGACTCAACTGCTGTGGTCATCAGTCCCCTAGAACTTAGAACTACTTAAACCTAACTAACCTAAGGACATCACACACATCCATGCCTGAGGCAGGATTCGAACCTGCGACCGTAGCAGTCGCACGGTTCCGGACTGCGCGCCTAGAACCACGAGACCACCGCGGCCGGCTCTTCATTAACGGATTAAAGTTAAGTATTCCACCAGCTACGTCCGTTTTTCTAAATTCTAATTTCCTTGCCCTGTTCCAGACCTCACGCCAGCCTGCGTGAGCTAAAACGCGTGCCTTTCGGCCTCCTCTAGTAACACGGTGTTGGCTCTCCTGCCAACCAAAACAGAATGTATACTGTACTGTGAAAAAAAAAGGAAAATGAAAACAGTGGCCGCGCGGGATTAGCCGAGCGGTCCAAGGCGCTGCAGTCATGGACTGTGCGCCTGGTCCGAACGGGGGTTCGAGTCCTCCCTCGGGCATGGGTGTGTGTGTTTGTCCTTGGGATGATTTAGGTTAAGTAGTGTGTAAGCTTAGGGACTGATAACCTTAGTAGTTAAGTCCCATAAGATTTCACACACTTTTTTTTTTTTGAAACAGTGAACGGCCCAACAACAGAACTGCAATATAGAGCAATCCGGTACAGAAACGGCGTGGTGATTAAGTGGATACGGTGTTGGACTGCCAACAGGGAGACCTGTATTCAAAACTCCATCAGGCTATTTTTTTTCTTCGCTGTGCGTTTCGTTCAAATTTGTGTCCATGTCGTTGTGTAACGTCCGTTTGCAACTACAGGTTGTAAGGTAGGTGAAACCTGGTGGTCAAGGAAGGCAGGATTCGGTTACGATTGTGGACTGGGCCGTAATCAGTTACTGTTGGTTGGTTTTTGTTTTAATCACACACGATTTATTTAAAATCAACAACAAATTAAAATAACGGCAATAATTTAAGAATTGTTTTACTGCTGAAGGCCTTAACGGCAATAAATTAAGAATTGATTCACGGCTGAAGGCCTTAAACGCCAAGAATGGGAATTATTAAAAAAAATTAACAAACATACATAAAATACAGACACAGCAAGTAATGAAACTTCCTGGCATATTAAAACTGTGTGCCCGACCGAGACTCGAACTCGGGACCTTTGCCTTTCGCGGGCAAGTGCTCTACCATCTGAGCTACCGAAGCACGACTGACGCTCGGTACTCACAGCTTTACTTCTGCCAGTACCTCGTCTCCTACCTTCCAAACCTTACAGAAGCTCTCCTGCGAACATCCCCCAGGCTGTGGCTAAGTCATGTCTCCGCAATATCCTTTCTTTCAGGAGTGCTAGTTCTGCAAGGTTCGCAGGAGAGCTTCTGTAAAGTTTGGAAGGTAGAAGACGAGGTACTGGCAGAAGTAAAGCTGTGAGTACCGGGCGTGAGTCGTGCTTCGGTAGCTCAGATGGTATAGTTCGGTGCTAGCGGCCGTGCGAAGCGGAGGTCCGGTACTTCCGCCTGTGCGGCGTGTGCGAGTGTTTGTTTACCTATGGACTTAGTCTGCGCGCGGGCTAGTAACAACGATCATGGCGAACAAGTACAGGAAAACTACACTACGATTCAATTTCTGCAAAGACTACGAACGACCAAAAGCTTTAGCAGTGGAACGATTCATTCGAGAGGAAGTCAAGATACCGCCAAACGATATTGTCGGAATTCACCTGTCCATCATTAGTCCCACGGTGTATGTTAAGATGGTAAATGACGCGGCGTGTGAGAGAATTCTACAGGCGGCAAAAGCAGGTCTCCGATTTTGCCATAGTGACGGGAATGTCGGTACGGTAACTGTAGAACATGCTGGTCTGGGTGTACGGACAATACGTGTTTTTGAGCTCCCATTTGAGCTCCCGGCTGAGGAAGTTATCGAGGCTTTTAAGCCATACGGCTCGGTACATGGTCACACGGCAGAACGCTGGACACAATTCGCCACGTACCCCGTTCTTAACGGAGTGCGACAGATCACTATTGATCTTCAGAAGCATGTACCGTCCTATCTTACAATTGGTGGTTGTCGGGCGGTGGTGATTTACGATGGTCAACCACGTACATGTTCTGGCTGTGGCCAGGAGGGACACCTCAGGTCGAACTATATGCAACGGCGGATTACGCAACTGCCTTCAGATGTGCGGGAGCCGTCGCCGGCGATGACAGTACTACCGATCACCTATGCCAAAGCCCTCATTGCGTCCGCTGATGACCGAAAGGACACAGCCCCGGTGAAAGATCAAGATGGCACTCTCCAAAACCTTGTCGCAGACATCGGGATGACAGAGGATGCTGTTCCATCGCGCATACAATCTACGGCGACAACGTCAGATGAGACCGAACTCCCACCAAGCACATCGATAGTACACGAAGCAGTTCCAGCCACTACGGATGCTGTTCCGCCTGGAACGCACTCTGAGACGACAACATCAGTTTCCACCGAACTCCCGCCAAGTACAACGATGGGACTCGAAACACTTCCAGTTCCTACGGATGCTTTTCTGTCGGGCAGCCGTGATTCCCTACAATCTGAGGACACGGACGGAAGATCACGCAAACAGCGTTCCCCGAAAAGGAGGAAACGGCGGCGTCGCACGACATCTCCTCGGGATGACTCCCCTTGCCCCGACGACGATGTGCCTGTGGACCAAGACGACACAGCAGCCTCTACGAAACAGGATGAGGCACTTGGAACTGTTCGATCAGACCCACAGCGGTCTGTCACATTGACGGTACTGGGACGTGGTGATGCTGAAGAGAAATCGCAGCCAGTTGGCTCTCCAGACGCAGATGCTGTGGCTATGGACACGAATATATCACAGCCTGAAAAGATGTGGTATGACGATATTGAGGAGGCGCCGGACGTCATACAGAGGCAGCCGGCACTCACGAAGACGGCCTAATAATTGCTGAAGGTGAAGGGAGAGGGGCGAGAGAACGTCTTCTAACTCAGCCCCCAGCGCCGATGCAAGGAGATGTTGCGCCTCGACAGAGTGGGATTCAACGCCATGCGAACCGTATTGCGACATTAAATATCAATGACGTGCGTTCACCAGCCAAAATACACCTACTGAAGGAAACGATTTGGGCATCTGATGTGGATATTGCTTTGCTGCAGGAAGTCCACATAGCTGCACTCCCATACATCGCAGGCTACCGAGCCTGTTCGTCACATGGAGATCACAATGGGAGTGGGGTGGCAGTTTACGTGCGAGATGGCTTCCCAGTGGAAAACGTGTGTTATCTTCCGTCGGCCAGGGGAATGGCTTTCACGACGTTTGGGACACGCATAATCAATCTTTATGCACCGTCGGGAAACAATCGGCGGCGGGAAGACATTGCTCCACTATTCCATGGACGTTATGAATGTGTAATAATTGGTGAGGATTTCAACTGTGTTCTCAGCCAGAAAGACCAATGGCCGCAAGCAAATATCAGCCGGGAGTTGCGAATCGTTGTCAACGACCTTGTACTTAGTGACACGTGGGAATTACGACATGAAGCTGCACCGGGATACACCTATGTGACAAGTCATTCGGCGAGCAGATTAGATCGCATTTATATCTCACGGGCTCATGCAAATATTGTCCAGCACGCGGAACGCTGGCCATTGGCATCTTCCGATCACAGCGCTTACATCTGTACGGTGCTTCTTCCCTGTAGAGAGGTGTGGAAGAGTAAGGCCCCGTGGAAACTAAACATTCAACATCTACATGATCCTGAATGCCATCAACGGATCCTTGAGACATGGACGATGTGCGAGCGAAGGGTTGGAAGGTATGCGACGATGCTTGATTGGTGGCTGACTTGTGCTAAACCGGCGCTTCGCCGTACGTTCATCTCACATAGCAGGGAGATGGCAGAATGGCGCCGCCGTACCACCGACTTTTATTTTGCAGCACTGCGCGACCTGGATGATGGTCTGCCGGGACAGGGCATCTGGATCGAACGCAAAAGAATAAAAGCTAAACTAGTGGCTTTAGCTCGGAAACATCTTCAGGGAACCATGGTGCGCGCCAGATGTCACGATACGATAAGGCACGAGATTCCTTCCATGCACCACGTCGTGAATGAACGAAAGCACCGACGACGCGTTTTGGTACGGGAATTAATTACCCGCGAAGACCGAAGAGTGACGCGTCAAGCGGACATTGTCTCTGCATTCGTCGACCATTACCAACACATCTATCGGGAAGAAGCAGCCTCTGTGGATGACCTCGACCGTATAGCCACGTCCGTCTCCCGTAGACTGACGGTGGAAGCCGCGGGAACCTTACTGGAAGCCATTAGCTGTGAGGAAGTACATGATGCGATCGCACAAGGTGCGTTGAATCGGTCCCCAGGCATTGATGGGCTTCCTGCTGAATTCTATCGAGAATTTCGCAACGAAATGGCACCGCGATGGACGGAAATGTACAACGAGATGTTAAATTCCGATGCGCCTATTCCACCGGCTTTTATTGAAGGCCTCCTGGTGCCAGTACATAAACCGAAGCCAGGAATTACGGTCACACATTATCGCCCCATCACCCTGCTTAATGCCGACTATAAGATCCTTACATGGTTGCTAGCGTCCCGATGTCGTATGTTAATTCGTAGCGTTCTCTCTCCAGAACAGACGACAACGGGTGAATCGGTGAATGTGCAAACAGCTACTGGCGAATGCTGTGATGTGATAGCGCTGGCGGAGGAGTGCCGGCTTAAAGCGGCGATGGTGGCGGTTGATTTTGACAGTGCTTTTGATAAGGTGCGCCACAACTATCTGTATGCTGTACTGGAACAAATGGGTTTTCCAGACCGTTTTACTGGTCTCATTAGAAGGTTTTATGGGGGCGCACAATCCTTGGTACAGGTTAATGGGCGTAGAGCAGGGCCCATTCAAATTCGACGATCCATTCGCCAGGGCTGCCCTTTCGATGCTGCTGTTCGCGATAGCGTTGGAACCATTAATTGGGAGGCTCACCAATTCTCTATCTGGGATGGAACTACGGGGCTACACCTTCAAATGTCGTGCCTATGCGGACGACCTCCTGCTGCTCGCTCGTTCTGAGGAAGAGGTGACGACGGTCCTTGAACTGTTGTTGGATCACAGTGTGATGGCGGGTAGTGCAGTGAACATGAACAAATCGGCGGCAATGCCGGTTGGAAGGGGCCTTACGCCGGAAGAAATCAGTCCGTTTCCTTATGTGCAACGATTCCGCTATCTCGGCATAGACTTTACCTCATCTGTAAAACATACTGCGGCAGTTAACTACCGACGTATTTTACAGACAACACGTGCCATGGTCCGACAACATCTCCTACGGCGCCTTGATCCTTTGCAGCGAATCGAGTACCTGAACACTTATGTGGTTTCTCGAATGGTGCATATTTCGCAGATCCTGCCCCTACCACTTACGCTCGGACGTCGACTTCAATAAGCACTAGGCTATTTTGTGATGACTGGATCGCCCCTCAAGGTGCGATACGAAACGCTCACTCTCCCTACGGACAAGGGGGGACTCGGACTTAGGAATGTTCACTGCCGAGCGACGGCGCTCCTTCTAGCCACGATGTACAAGCAATGGCGTAGCGGACGTGATTCCCTTACATCCCGCCTACTGGATCTCCTGGTTTCCTGGTTCCAGCGTCCCTCACACCTCCGGTGGTGGTGGGCAACATTACGCATTTTGCGCATGTCTCAACATTTATCGTGGAACTTAGTTATATCAGAGACGAGCTTCCGCGCACGAGACCGCCATGCGCGAAGGATTTTTATGTTTGGCTGCTAAGACGGATAAGTCGTAATGTCATTGAACTCAAACACCCCAGGTTGCATTGGCCGAAGATTTGGAGACATGTGCACCAAAAATTCCTTCCTACCTTCGTTCGGGCACTGTGGTTCTCTGTCGCCTGTGGCAAGTTCAACACCAACCAACGGCTCCATGCAATTGGACTAGTGGACACTCCACTATGCCCGAAATGTCACCAAGTGGATGACGACAATCACCGCTTAACTTGTATCGCGGTGGAGGACGTCTGGCTCCTAGGAAGAAAGATGGTGGCTTGCTACCTCCGTGTGACCCCGCAACATATTACCCCTGCTTCCTTCTTACATCCGGAGAGTGACTACTTTCCGGCGACTAAATCACAGTCGATCATCTGGATCAAAGGTTGGACGATCGCGTACCTCTATGGGGATGCTGGCAAGTCGCGACTTGACTTTTGGTGTTTCCTGCAGCAAGCCCACACTGAGGTTCATAGATGGTCACACTATCGGAAAACCTTTGCCAATTATCTTCAGGCAGTCTTCCTTGACCCCCCACGCAGTTGGGATGTATCGGGTGCAGTCGATGTGCACATTTGACAGCTGATGATGTACCTCACGCTTCTCTCACCACTCAATATGTGATGCACATACTATACGATGAAATGATCTACATGTTCCTTTTAACAGAGTGATCTTTATAGAAAATAAATAAATAAATAAAAAAATCCCTGTTCCTTTAAATTTGTGATTTGTTTTAAAATGATTTTTTTTTTTTTTTTTTTTTTGCAGAGGATGCATTTCATTTAGTGTTTGTGAACTGCCTAATTTTGTATCCAAATAGAATACCAATAAATAAATGTTACAAAAAAGGTCGGAGAGCATTAGCAAAACAAAAAAAAGTGCTTTAGTGCTTAGCTTGAAAAAAAAAAAAAAAGAAAAAAAGAAAAAAAAGAGATGGTAGAGCACTTGCCCGCGAAAGACAAAGATCCCGAGTTCGAGTCTCCGTCGGGCACACAGTTTTAATCTGCCAGGAAGTTTCATATCAGCGCACACTCCGCTGCAGAGTGAAAATCTCATTTTGGAAACATCCCCCAGGCTATGGCTAAGCCATGTCTACGCAATATCCTTTCTTTCAAGAGTGCAAGTTCTGCAAGGTTCGCAGGAGAGCTTCTGTAAAGTTTGGAAGGTAGGAGACGAGGTACTGGCAGAAGTAAAGCTGTGAGTACCAGCCGTGATTCGTGCTTCGGTAGCTCAGATGGTAGAGCACTTGCCCGCGAAAGGCAAAGGTCCTGAGTTAGAGTCTCGGTCGGGCACACAGTTTTAATCTGCCAGGAAGTTTCATATCAGCGCACACTCCGCTGCAGAATGAAAATCTCATTCTGGACAGCAAGCAATGTTTTGAAAACAAGCCAATGTGGTCGCAATTAGAATTTTAAGGCAAGTAATCACAGTCATGGCTGAAGGCCTTTAACGCCAAGAATGGCAATTATTAAAAGAATTTAACAACATACAATAAAGCAGCATATATAACAAAGGTTAATTCAAAAGGACAAGCAACTGATCACCAAACAGGCGAGACAAGTGATGGTGATACAATAATAAAATAATACCACAATAAAAAAAACACAAGGGCCAGTCACAGATGGTGCTCCAGGAATCGGCCTCTGAGTAGGTCAGGCCAAAAACAGTTTCGCGAGCTATGAGAAAGGCAGCCAAGTGTTGAATTCAGCCGGCCGAAGTGGCCGTGCGGTTAAAGGCGCTGCAGTCTGGAACCGCAAGACCGCTACGGTCGCAGGTTCGAATCCTGCCTCGGGCATGGATGTTTGTGATGTCCTTAGGTTAGTTAGGTTTAACTAGTTCTAAGTTCTAGGGGACTAATGACCTCAGCAGTTGAGTCCCATAGTGCTCAGAGCCATTTTGTTGAATTCACACCACAAGATGGTAACTCAGACTAGTGGCAGTCTAACGAGTGACTAATGATAATCTTGGTGAGGCTACCTGATGTCCAATAAATCAAATGCAAATAAGTAAAAATACGCCGAAGCTGGAACTCGCGGTCTGGACTCCGCCCACAGAATTCTGTGCTTAGAGCGCGCGGAACAAGAAAGGAATCACTACCACCAAGGTAGAAGAATCGCCAACCAACCTACAGTCAAGAAAGCCGGACAGCGGCGGAAGGCGAGGAAACGTACACTGCCGTTACATGCACTAACCCCCAGGGCAGGTAACTGGGGCGTTAGTGGCCACCAGGCAGAAAAAACCGTTGGTTGAACTTAACAGTTGTGACAAGCTGAAGCTAGTAAGTAGTGATTAGAATTCCAGGAAAGCTAATCAGATCCGTCTTCCCGAAGCACTCCACTTGATGCTCTTTGCCTCAGCGACACTATGCGCAGCAACACGAACCCAAGTCACTGGAGAATCACGAGATTTTACAATAGTGGAGGTTTATCTACTCGAACTGAAATGCACTCAGCTTAAAACTTGCAGGATATGGTTTCGACGAGGTCGTGCACCCTCGTGACCACAGCCCTTCTATCCAGCAGTCCATGCGCGCTGCCAGCGGTCCCAGCGTGTTCTCGCTCTGCATGGACCTGGCTCCTCCTGCGTCCCCAACCGAACTGCTCACACGACGACACGGAATAACAACGACCTCACCCCAAAGATAGGACCACAGTTACTACATATCGATAACGCCGCTGCTGCCACTAGCGGACAGGCAACGCTTGCGAAAACAAGTGGCGCCAGTCAACACAAGAAGAAGGCAAACAACCGCCATCATGTCAACTAAACGATACAGTCTGACCTCCAACAGAGGGCGGAAACCTACAACAGCACCAACGCAAGCCGAAGCACGGCTCAGTAGGGACCTATAATAATAGTTGATTCTGCCAACTACTCTATTATCAGCCGAAAGGAACTGGCTTTACAATGGGAACTGTAAACGTTTGATGACAAGGCGACAAGTCAACCAATCCTCCGGCAGAAAACACATGTGGTGTGTCATACACGCCATTAGTTCAAAAATCGTTCAAATGGCTCTGAGCACTATGGGACTCAACTGCTGTGGTCATTAGTCCCCTAGAACTTAGAACTACTTAAACCTAACTAACCTAAGGACACCACACACATCCATGCCCGAGGCAGGATTCGAACCTGCGACCGTAGCAGTCGCACGGTTCCGGACTGCGCGCCTAGAACCGCGAGACCACCGCGGCCGGCACGCCATTGGCGACAGTACGTGTGTCATATGATAGGAATCTCTTATCGACGCACCTAATTTGTATGGCTGGTAAGTGAGTGAGATATGCCTCGTTGCCCGATATAGATGTTCGTATGAATGTGAATGTGATCGCTCCCACGGAAACGATGAAAACATAATTATCTGTCACATAAGCTGCAACAGATGAAAGCCACAGTTTCACAACCACACGGTTTCTCTGCGCCCTGACAAAAGATATGTTTTTAACGTTTTTGAAGTTTCGTTCCGTTTTGGAAGTCTTAATCTTGAATAGCATAGAAACACTGGGAACACACACGACGTAGACCTATAAGTCCACGGTATTGGTGATAAGTTGAGAAAACTGACCAGAAACAGATGTGCTACAAAACGCCACTGTTTCCTGCGCATGTACCCCGTCATCAACATGGGATATGATCACCATGCACACGTACACAGGTCACACAACGGGTTGGCATACTCTGGATCAGGTGGTCGAGCTGGTGCTGGGGTATAGCCTTCCATTCTTGCACCAATGCCTGTCGGAGCTCCTGAAGTGCACTAGGGGTTTGAAGACATGCAGCGATACGTCAACCGGGAGCATCTCAGACGTGCTCGATGGCGTTTAGGTCTGGAGAAAAGGCAGGCCACTCCATTCGCCTGATATATTCTGTTTCAAGGTACTCCTCCACGATGGCAGCTCGGTGGGGCCATGCGTTGTCATCCATCAGGATGGAGGTGGGACCAACTGCACCCCTGAAAAGGCGGACATACTGGTGCAAAATGACGTCCCGATGCACCTGACCTGTTACAGTTCCTCTGTCAAAGACATGCAGGGCTGTACATGCACCAATGATAATCCCACCCCACACCATCAAACCACTACCTCCATACAGGCCCCTTTCAAGGACATTAAGGGGTTGGTATCTGGTTCCTGGTTCACACCAGATGAAAACCCGGCGAGGATCACTGTTCAAACTATACCTGGACTCATCCTGAACATAACCAGGGACCACTGTCCCAATGACCATGTACTGTGTTCTTAACACCAGGCTTTATTGGCTCTCCTGTGACCAGGGGTCAGTAAAATGTACCTTACAGGTCTCCGGGAGAATAAACCATGTCTGTTCAGTCGTCTGTAGACTGTGTGTCTGGAGACAACTGTTCCAGTGTCTGCGGTAAGTTCCCGAGCAAGGCTACCTGCAGCACTCCGTGGCCGTCTGCGGGCAATGATGGTGAGATATCGGTCTTCTTGTGGTGTTGAACACTGTGGACGTCCCGTACTGTAGCGCCTGGATACGTTTCCTGTCTGCTGGAATCGTTGCCATAATCTTGAGATCACACTTTGTGGCACACGGATGGCCCGTGCTACGACCTGCTGTGTTTGACCAGCCTACAGTCGCCCTAGTATTCTACCCCTCTTAACGTTATCAATATGTGTTCTTTGAGCCATTTTCAACACACAGTCACGATTAGCTAGTCTGAAAAAGTCTGCACACTTACTCGCTGCACCATACTCTGACATGCACCAACACACCTTTGCCTATGTGGACTGCTGCCAGCGCCACCGTGCGACGACCGCCGGTCAAATGCACCGCATGGTCATACCCCGAGGTGATTTAAACCTGCAAGCCGCCCGCCAGAGCGTTGTTTCACCATGTGTCAGCATTACCCTTAATTTATGAGCATGAGTGTAGTTCACAGACAGGCCGGGGTGGCCGAGCGGTTCTAGGCCCTTCAGTCTGGAACCGCGCGACCGCTACGGTCGCAGGTTCGAATCCTGCTTCGGGCACGCATGTGTGTGATGTCCTTAGGTTGGTTAGGTTTACGTAGTTCTAAGTTCTAGGGGACTAATGACCTCAGATGTTTAGTCCCAAAGTGCTCAGAGCCATTCGAAACATTTTTGTAGTTCACACCCGTTTATTTGTTGTTTCCATTTCTGTGAGAAGTCAATATGATATTTCGCCTGCTATCACTTTTCATCATATTTACAACTGTCAAGGCTACAGAAAGAGAATTAAAATTTCAATGACCGGACGCACACTTGTTGACATCGCGGGGAAAAAAAAAAAAAAACGGCTCGAGGGAATTTTGAACACAGCTCGCCCGCTTCGCTGTGCAACATCACGCCAACTTGCCCACGATGCCGTTTGTGTCTCACGCCGCTACATCTTACACTTCTTATTCTTGGACCGCTCTCTGTTTCTAGTTTGCTTTTCTCTTTCACAGATCAATACACCTTCTTGCTGTGTTCATGCTTGATATGTGTTCAGTTTTTGACGGGCTTTCCAGTGGCCCATCTTATCACTAAATCTGACGGGAGTGCCATGGGGAGTTTCCTTTGTAAGTACTACATCCTCCTGACGTCACTACTAGCGCACCAAGCGGTGCCCTTTCAGGCACCAGTTAACCTCACACTATAGATCCTGCGGAAACGTTAAAAACTGTTCATGAGGTTAATCGCCAACTGTGCTACGTTTTTAGGAAAGGCAGGAGATGTTTATCTACGACAGTATTTCTTTTAACAAGCTCCTTGTACCTACGATTCGCTGACAGAGGTCCATCTTCTGGAACAAAGGCTTTCACCTCGGCGGTCCCCCAGATTGTATTACACTACTGGCCATTAAAATTGATACACCACGAAGATGACGTGCTACAGACGCGAAATTTGACAGGAAGAAGATGCTGTGATATGCAAATGATGAGCTTCTCAGAGCATTCACACAAAGTTGGCGCCGGTGGCGACACCTATAACGTGCTGACATGAGTAACGTTTCCAACCGATTTCTCATACACAAACAGCAGTTGACCGGCGTTGTCTGGTGAAACGTTGTTGTGATGCATCGTGTAAAGAGGAGAAATGCGTACCATCACGTATCCGACTTTGATAAAGGTCGGATTGTAGCCTGTCGCGATTGCGGTTTATCGTATCCCGACACTGCTGCTCGCATTGGTCGAGATCCAATGACTGTTAGCAGAATATGGAATCGGTGGGTTCAGGAGGGTAATACGGAACGCCGTACTGGATCCCAACGGCCTCGTATCAGTAGCAGTCGAGATGACAGGCATCCTATCTGCATGGCTGTAACGGATCGAACAGCCACGTCTCGACCCCTGAGTCAACAGATGGGGTTTTATGCAAGACAACAACCATCTGCACGAACAGTTCGACGACGTTTGCAACAGCATGGACTATCAGCTCGGAGACCATGGCTGCGGTTACCCTTGACGCTGCATCACAGACATTAGCGCCTGCGATGGTGTACTCAACGACGAACCTGGGTGCACGAATGGCAAAACGTCATTTTTTCGGATGAATCCAGGTTCTGTTTACAGCATCATGATGGTCGCATCTGTGTTTGGCGACATCGCGGTGAACGCACATTGGAAGCGTGTATTCGTCATCACCATAATGGTGATCTCAGCGATAGAAATGCCCGTACCGTAAGTGCAACCACAACGGTGGGGTATCTCTTGAGAGGCCAGACCAACATGTGGTTCCTGAAGAGGGGCAGCAGCCTTTTCAGTAGTTGCAGGGGCAACAGTCTGGATGATTGACTGATCTGGCCTTGTAACATTAACCAAAACGGCCTTGCTGTGCTGTTACTGCGAACGGCTGAAAGCAAGGGGAAACTACAGCCGTAATTTTTCCCGAGGACATGCAGCTTTACTGTATGATTAACAGAGCACTGAAAGACCTGAGTCGAAACAAGGCCCCGGGAGTAGACAACATTCCATTAGAACTACTGATGGCTTTGGGAGAGCCAGTCCTGACAAAACTCTACCATCTGGTGAGCAAGATGTATGAGACAGGCGAAATACCCTCAGACTTCAAGAAGAATATAATAATTCCAATCCCAAAGAAAGCAGGTGTTGACAGATGTGAAAATTACCGAACTATCAGTTTAATAAGTCACAGCTGCAAAATACTAACGCAAATTCTTTACAGACGAATGGAAAAACTGGTAGAAGCGGACCTCGGAAAAGATCAGTTTGGGTTCCGTAGAAATGTTGGAACACGTGAGGCAATACTAACCTTACGAATTATCTTAGAAGAAAGATTAAGAAAAGGCAAACCTACGTTTCTAGCATTTGTAGACTTAGAGAAAGCTTTTGACAATGTTGACTGGAATACTCTCTTTCAGATTCTGAAGGTGGCAGGGGTAAAATACAATTTGTACAGAAACCAGATGGCAGTTATAAGAGTCGAGGGGCATGAAAGGGAAGCAGTGGTTGGGAAAGGAGTGAGACAGGGTTGTAGCCTCTCCCCGATGTTATTCAATCTGTATATTGAGCAAGCAGGAAGGGAAAACAAAAGAAAAATTCGAAGTAGGTATTAAAATTCATGGAGAAGAAGTAAAAACTTTAGGTTCGCCGATGACATTCTAATTCTGTCAGAGACAGCAAAGGACTTGGAAGAGCAGTTGAACGGAATGGACAGTGTCTTGAAAGGAGGATATAAGATTAACATCAACAAAAGCAAAACGAGGATAATGGAATGTAGTCAAATTAAATTGGTTGATGCTGAGGGAATTAGATTAGGAAATGAGACACTTAAAGTAGTAAAGGAGTTTTGCTATTTAGGGAGTAAAATAACTGATGATGGTCGAAGTAGAGAGGATATAAAATGTAGACTGGCAATGGCAAGAAATCGTTTCTGAAGAGAAATTTGTTAACATCCAGTATAGATTTAAGTGTCAGGAAGTCGTTTGTGAAAGTATTTGTATGGAGTGTAGCCATGGATGGAAGTGAAACATGGACGATAACTACGAGGGTTGCCCAGTAAATAATGCCCCATATTTTTTTTCTCCGAAATAAAAAATATTAGAAATGTGAAACTTTAGGTGCGAGTTATTTGAAGTTTCCCGCGTGTGTACGCAAAGTTTCAATTTCCTCCGACAGAGAGCGGTGGTGTAGGAATGTTCTAAAATGGCGTCTGCAAGTGACATCCGTCAGAAACAACGTGCAGTGATTGAATTTCTCGTAGCAGAGGAAGAAACCGTGGGCAATATCCATAAACGCTTGTGCAACGTCTACGGAACATCTGCAGTCGATAGGAGTACTGTTGGTCGCTGGGCACAGAGGGTGAAAGCATCAGAGGGCGGTGCTGCGGAGCTCCGAGATTTGCCGCGGTCGGGAAGGCCTCCCACGGCTGTCACTCCTGACATGTTGCAGCGGGCTGATGTTCTCATTCGACGGGATCGACGCATTACGACTCGACAATTGGCACTGGAGTTGTCAGTAAGCAAAGGAAGTGTGGATGTGATTATCAATCAGCTTGGATACTCAAAAGTGTGTGCAAGATGGGTTCCTCGGTGTCTTACTGTCGATCACAAATCCCAAAGAAAAGACATTTCTTTCGATTTGTTGCGACGCTTTCACGTTGACGGGGAGGCCTTTTTGTCACGGATTGTGACAGGTGATGAAACTTGGGTGCATCATTTTGAGCCCGAAACAAAAAGACAATCGATGGAATGGCGTCATGCTTATTCTCCACAGAAGAAAAAATTCAAAACAGGTCCTTCAGCCGGAAAAGTCATGATGACTGTGTTTTGGGATTGCGAGGGCGTAATTCTCATTGATGTGATGCCAAAAGGCAGTACCATTAATTCAGAGGCTTATGTCAAAACATTAGACAAACTTAAGCAGCGCTTCCGGCGCCTTGGTTAACCCACAGGATGTTTTGATTCAGCATGATAACGCTCGTCCTCACACAAGTTTGAGGACTTGTGAACACATCGCGAAACTGGGTTGGATAGTGTTACCCCATCCACCCTACAGCCCCGATTTGGCTCCTTCAGACTTTCACTTGTTTGGGCCAATGAAGAATTTCATTCGTGGAAGACGTTTTGCCGATGACGAAGAAGTGATTCACGAAGTGACAACCTGGCTCCGTAGGCAGAGTAAAGAGTTTTACCGGCAGGGAATACACGCTCTTGTGTCTCGCTGGAAAAAGGCCGTCGAACTTGAAGGAGATTATGTGGAAAAATAAAGCAAGTAGACAAAACATCAGTCTTTCACATATGTAAATTTGATTGTTGTGGAATAAATACTTCTGGAGAAAAAAAATATGGGGCATTATTTACTGGGCAACCCTCGTAGTTTGGACAAGAAGAGAATAGAAGCTTTCGAAATGTGGTGCTACAGAAGAATGCTGAAGATAAGGTGGGTAGATCACGTAGCTAATGAGGAGGTGTTGAGTAGAATTGGGGAGAAGAGAAGTTTGTGGCACAACTTGACTAGAAGAAGGGATCGGTTGGTACTACATGTTTTGAGGCATCAAGGGATCACAAATTTAGCATTGGAGGGCAGCGTGGAGGGTAAAAATCGTAGAGGGAGACCAAGAGATGAATACACTAAGCAGATTCAGTAGGATGTAGGTTGCAGTAGGTACTGGGAGATGAAGAAGCTTGCACAGGATAGAGTAGCATGGAGAGCTGCATCAAACCAGTCTCGGGACTGAAGACCACAACAACAACATCATACTGGTGTATCACGCGGCGGGATGCTATGGGGTGCCACTGGTTACACGTCACCTCTTGTTCGGATTGACGGCACTTTGAACAGTGGACGTTACATAGCAGATGTGTTACGACCCGTGGCTCTACCATTCATTCGATCCCTGCGAAACCCTACATTTCAGCAGGATAATGCACAACCGCATGTTGCAGGTCCTGTACAGGCCTTTCTGGATACAGAAAATGTTCAACTGCTGCCCTGGCCAGCACATTCTCCAGGTCTCTCACCAATTGAAAACGTCTGGTCAATGGTGGCCGAGCAACTGGCTCGTCACAATACGCCAGTCAGCTGGACCTGTACACGCCATCCAAGCTCTGTTTGACTCAATGCCCATGCGTATCAAGGCCGTTATTACGGCCAGAGGTGGTTGTTGTGGGTACTGATTTCTCAGGATCTATGCACCCAAATTGCGTGAAAACGTAATCACAAGTCAGTTCTAGTATAATATATTTGTCCAATGAATACCCGTTTATCATCTGCAATTCTTCTTGGTGTAGCAATTTTAATGGCCAGTAGTGAACATATTGGACGGTAGCCTCACCACCTGCAATGCGAACATGGGAAGCCAGATTTACCTGAACTTCTCCTCCCTAGGTTCCTGTGAAGGTCGATGTCCCCCATTGCTCCCCGTGGCTAATTTTACCGGACCTCGCTACACGTCGCTCGTCTCGTACACTCACTTCCAAAGCTCGCCCATAAAGCAAAGTGAATAGCCCAGTATCATGTTAGACTACAAAAGCTTGCGAGCTAACATCCCATAGATGTTCGTGCTCAGATGCGGTTCCTCTTCGTCGAAATGTCTTGGCTCAAACACGTCTAGGGGTTTAACCGCACGTGTCACATTACACGGTCTACATTAGACACTTGTGACCCTTTGGTTAAATTGTCTGGCTGGTGACAAATTTGCGAAATACAAAGTTAACATAACATATAATAATAGTAATAATAATATCGGGAACTAAATTAACGACCCATAAATGATGTAGACCACACAGTTGTCATTTGGTTAGAATAATGTTTATTTGGAAAGCAACCTAATAGTGAAAGTGGTCGTATTTAGAGTTATTGTTACACCCGAGCGCATATGCATTTGACACACTTCGATCATTCACAATCTCATCGCGAATTACAAATACTTCACCTCGTTATCTTCGCAAAAAGTTAGAGTTCACACCAGGGGCGCGACAGCTCATTGCTCAGAAACCAAGTCCCGCGATACCACACAACCATACATTTTTTAAGTCGTTTCACTTCCTAGCTACCTAAAGACCGACCGTCCGCTTACGCGTCTCCACCAGCACTGTTCACTTTGGTGTCTCCAGCCGAACTGTACTCTTTGGTGTCTAGCCCAGAACTGTCCTCTGCCCGTCTCCGATCGCGTTTCCCGCGCGCCGAACACATCCGCTCAACTGACTAGCGCAGTTCCCTTTCCTGAAGCCGTCTATCTGATTGGCTACAGCTTATTCTACATTATTTTACATTTTAACATATTTAAATAATCAAAGCTTGACCACTTTCACGTTCTAAATAAAGTAACAATAATATCCATTACATAATAAACGTTGAATTCTTTTACATAAAATCAGTACAATTTCCTTCTTAACTTTGAATGTCACGGCCAGAACCCTTGCACCAATGTGCTTTCTGATAAATAAATAAAGAACAATAGTAACTATTATGCACTAAACTTTGCAACAAATATTCTATTACCTAATGATTCAATAAGGTGTCATGCTATCATCGTTCAATGTGTTTTGTGTGGTGGAAATGATCTGATGCTTAACTGTAAATTCTGATAATTTAAATTTA
Organism: Schistocerca nitens; assembly: GCF_023898315.1. Classification (NCBI taxonomy): domain Eukaryota; kingdom Metazoa; phylum Arthropoda; class Insecta; order Orthoptera; family Acrididae; genus Schistocerca; species Schistocerca nitens. Next base: position 224,576,979 of record NC_064620.1, on the reverse strand, counting down.
CTATGTCTTTTAAACAAATAAAGTTACAGAGTTGATATTTACAACATTTGTCATTTTAATGATGCGCTTCTATATGAAATGTCGATCGTTAAGCTCGATCAGAGCGTTCAGATTTTAGTATTCAGGTCTTTGTTACAAAACTTGTTAATTTCACTTTAACAGTAAATCGTAAACTATTATAGATATAATCAATATTCAAATTTTATTGGGATCACCATGAAAATTTATGGAGGATGGCAGATTAAAATTACTGTGGCTTTATTTCCTGCATTACTACAGAATTAAATAGTTTTCATAAATGTTTCCCTTTATGGTCGATCTTGGGTCCGCCATATTTAACACTGCTACGTCTAGTACAGCGCTTAGGCCTCAATAGACAACAGACGCCTGTGAGTTTCCCCTTCAGGGTTCATTTCACATTTCCTGAAAGCTGACTCTTTCGGCCATATACTTAGATGAGAGCGAAATGCTCGCTAACTCACAAGTTTAAGTAGAGGAAGTGAAATCAGCTGACTGTGATCTCGTGACTCGTGTTGAACTAAATCATCTGCTCCTAGTTGCCTACTTGAAGGTGAATACATGAAAACACGAGGGAGGTGGTGGGCGGGGGGGGGGGGGGGGGGCAGAGGCTTGCCACCTATCCAACTATTGAAATAAAGCACGAAAAACCTAAATCGGAATCATTAGATGGAGATTTCAATCCCTCTTCTCTGGGATGCGACTTTGTAGTTGGAGTCATGAAGGATAACTGTATAGTTTAGGCTTGTTCTGTGCATCTACGTCACGCATTCTCCAACAATCACAAGCGCGCAGTAGTGTTCTCAAGGTTCTGCTGAGAATGTCGTAGCCAGTGCGAGCATTAAACGTGATCGTACCGAGTTATTTAGACAATTTTTATTCCATTTGTTGCGAGTTGTCACGGCTGATGGTGTTGGTAAGCGACAAATTCTGTACAAGGAAACGAGAGACATAAACTGCAGTATAATTAACGTTTAGTCCGTCTGGTTAAGATAAATGCCTTATTGTTGTAGTTTGGGTGTAGAAAAGTCCTTGAACAGGACGTTAACTCTTTAGGGGCAGTGGCTATCAGCAGGCAATATCTCTTTCAAGGGCGGTGGTTATAAATGTTAACCACCTATTTTACGACACCTGGTGACCGAATGCGGGAGCAGTTGTCACTGCGAACCACACAGTTAGTTGAGGGAGTTCTCCCTAGATGGCACGACATTGGATATCACGCATTTTGCTTTCCTATTGTTGGTACAGCACAATTCGTTTGTTGCCTTGCAGCAGTTTTGTGCTGTTTAGTTGGTGTACGTTCTGACGAACAAATTTGGCACATATATACTACTTTCATTTCCAAGTAAGTATTTTCATATATAAGTTTAGTTCATTCTAATGACCTTAGGTGCAATAGTTACGTGAAACAAGTTTGTTTATTTCATATTCTTGTTACTTTAATCTAGGTTAGCACTGCTAACCACCGCGCAACTGGGATACAGCATTCATTCAGTATGGCTTGGAGGTGTCTTAGCGATGATGAAATACGAAAACTACTTTTCGAGGACCTTCCATCAGACTCAGATAGTGAAATAAGTTTGTTTGAAAACTCTGAGATTGATCATACATATGAACCTGACTGTGTTAATATTGTGTTATCATGTTCTGAAGAGAGTAGCAATGAAGCAGATGACAATTTACCAGAAAGTAATCATCACTTGTGCGATAATAAACAACCTTGCATGGCTAAAATTCCATCAAATGATGATTCTTCAGCCTCTGAATCACATTCTCTGTCCATGCCTAGACGTTTGAGATCACCACTGGCTAAAGCAACATCTGTGTCAGTTAGTTCTTCACATATACAGCCAAACATCCCAAATCATTCTGGTACCTCTGGTGGGTCTGGAAGTGTACCCATTGTTTAGATGATCCTTCACAATGGAGCCAAAATTTCAGAATTGAAGCACTACCTAATTTTGTGGAAAAAATTGGTCCTACAGCTGTTTTTACAGAGATGTCAAATCCATCACCACATAAAACATTTTGTGAATTTTTTGCTGATGAAATGGTAAAACATATTACATTTCACACCAATTTGTACGCCACACAAAAAGGAAGGTCTTTCATTGCAACTACTGAAGATGAGATAAGGGTTTTCTTAGGCATCAATTTATTTATGAGTGTCAAAAAATTACCAAGTTATCGAGATTATTGGTCTTCATCTCCAGATTTAAAAGAGTCATAGATATGTGACTTGATGACTGTAAAACGATTCAGTTTTCTCCTCAGTCATATCCATTCAAATGACAACTCGATGATGCTTAAAAGGGGACAGGCCAATTTTGACAAGCTTTTTAAAATAAGGTCTCTTGTTGAAATGCTGAATAAAAGATTTGCACAATGCTATCAGCCTCATCAAAAAGTAGCAATTGATGAGTCAATGGTGAAATTTAAAGGCAGAAGCTCACTGAAGCAATACATGAGGGACAAGCCTGTGCAAAAATTATGGATGCTGTTTGATGAATCTGCATATAATTTCCAAATTTTCCAAATTCATACTGGAAGATTAGCTACAGAGAAACCTGAACTGGGACTGGGAGCACAGGTAGTAACAGATTTATGTGAGGAACTTTATGGCTAAAATCATATTGTTTTCATGGATAATTTCTTCACATCTTATAATCTTTTTGTCCTACTAAAAGCCCAGAAAACATTTGCAGTTGCAACTGTGGACCCTACACGTAAATTCCTCCCAAAACTGAAGGAAGATAAAAAGATGAAACGAGGGGACTTTGACAGCAAAGTCAGCAATCATGGTGTAACATTTTACAAATGGATGGACAAACGAGGTGTGAATTTGATCTCTACTATGCATGATCCTAGTGAACCACAGGTGCAAATAGGAAGGAAAAAGATGGACCAACTACTGTAGTGGCATGTCCCCATGTATTGAGTGACTATAACAGGAGCATGAATTTTGTAGACAATTTGATCTTCTAAAAGGAGACTATGGTTGTGATCGACAAGTAAAAAACTGGTGGCACAAGCATTTTTTCCACTTTGTTGATATGTGTGGAGTGAATGCGTTTATCATAAACAAAGAAACTGAAAAAGAACAATTCACAAATAAAGACTTCCGAAGAAAAGTGTACGAAGGACTGCTTGCCAAGGAAACTGTCCATCACAGTGGCCTAAGTCAAAAAGGGAAGAGTGTAACTCTCAGTAAACATAAAACATACGTGGACAAACAAATCAGATTGGAAGGTAGGGCACATCAGCCAAAACAGGCCACATCAAGAAGATGGGCAGTATGCAGCACACATGCTGTTCCTGTTAAAACAGAGTGGATGTGTTCTTCATGTAATGCGCCTCTTTGTCTACGAAAAGGCTAAACTTGCTTTCAAACATTTCATTCTCAATAATGATGTACTTTCGAATTGTTTGTGTAAATAATTTCCTAAGAAAACTGTTCAAGATTTTACCTCTCAAAATTTCTCAACAAATAGGTAACTAATGAGTAGTATGGGTTGTGGTTAACAGAAGTACCCACAATTTAATTGACTGTGATTAAAAAAGTAAGCAAAATATTGTAAAATTGTATTAAAATAGTTTTATTTGGTGGGAGGTTTATAATTATGACAAATCACGTGTTTTCATTTAAAAGCAATTTACTGCACCTCAAAGAATCAAAAACTGTGTGGTTTACATTGATAACCACTGCCCCTGAAAGAGTTAGGGCAGAAAAAAATCGAAAGTTAAAGGCTGACATATGGCAGATGTTATTGTTGATGGAGTATTTGGTGGATGGCCAAAGGCAGCAGCCATGGCTTGTGTCTGAGGAACCATCCAAGTGTTGTTACAGTAAACTCGTGTCAGGTCAACCAGATGGGGATTTGAACCCCAGCGCTTTGCGGATATAAAAACGTCAATTAGATTGATACAATATTCGTTCTTTGCCACATGAAAAATGTGACAGAATTTGTGACTAGGTATGTGAATAAAATGTTTGCATCTCTTAATTTGATACAGTTTGGACCACTCCAGTATGATTTGGGATGGTGCCCCTGTTCACTCCCCAGTGTTGTATACAAAAAGCAATTCGGACAAATGTCTCACATTACCTAAATTTGTTCAGCTGGTCAATGCTGAAGTGCTACGAAACTTACTTATGCAATGTTTTGATATTTGGACTGACATGCGTTTAGCGATAATTTTTGCTTGTATGTTTTCATCAACTGTTATAAAAATATTCTTTTTATATTTAACAAAACTTCCGTCTTTTTGGCAGCACAAATGTGTTTCAACAGTAACTTTTGATGATGACATATTATAGATAAAAAACTGAACAAGAACATTAATTATCCTCACATAACATTAGTTTCAATGTTGGAATTCTCATAACTCAAGTTCAAGTCCAATATTCACATTAAGTTATTATTAATTTATTGTACAATTAAATAAATATAGAAGTTTATATCAGGGCATTACATTATCAATAAATGAAATATGAAATAGTAATTTCTTTTAACTAATCTGATTTATTTATTTGTTTTATTTAGTAGATTGGTTTGGCCCTTTCTTTCATGATAGGATACACACTATAGCCAATTGATTACACCTATTTAATTATTGAATTGCAGTGACTGGAACATCAAACTTTTGAAGCAGCAGAGAAAGGACACATAAAGGACGAAAATAACTCTTGCCACTCTCAACCTGTATCAACTGACCCCTCCCCTTTCGACCTTTTTAAGATGTACATAAACAAAGAAACAATTTTCTTGATCTTTCTCTGTCATTAGTCTCCAATATAATTGCCAAGCCCCAAGTTCGTTAATTAGTTGTTAGTTGATTAGCGAGGAAAATGAACCATCACAGGAAGGGAACGAGATTGATGTCATTAGGAGTGGATAATTACCCACTTGAAGGATTGGGAGAAGAATTCGGTCATAGTCTTGTTGAGTGTCTGGAAGAGGTTCTTTCACACTTCATTCCTCCGAAAGACAAGCGTAATACACCACCTCAAACAATAACAGACTATCTTTTTGATGTTCGCCATGCAAAGGTGATCAAGTGCGGTACGTACAGTGGACTATGCCCCATCGAACGACGTGCGGATTGAGTTTCTGTCTTTCTCTGCTTTTCCAAACTATGAATTATTTGTTCTAATATGGCCACAGTTGTTGGATAGATACAATTACTCAGGGAATGATTCACTCGAAAGCCTGTAAACTGTGATGATTTAATATCGTGTTTTCAGGTGAAGACTGCTGTAAACGATGACTAACTGTGGCGATTAAGCGGTATGTAACTGTCATTGTACAACATTTACACACTGAAATCGTATGAGAAATCAAGTAAAGTACAATAAATGCGTTCAGAAAGGAAATGTTTCCCTTCCTCTGACGCACTACGCATTCCGTCGTATCAGCGCTAGCCCAGTCAGCGTTTCGATGGTGAATATCAAGTGATTCATCACTCCTCTTGCCCCCTCTCATCACGCCCGTTATCAAGACCAGGCTATGACGGCTGTGCAGGATGTGTTGTGACTCACTTTGCTCGAAGGACTTGCAGTTAGCGATAACGTAAACTTGTGGGGTAGCAGCAATATACGCTGTCTATCTGAGATTGGGAGAAGCCTTTTGTAGAGTGTATGACTCAAGACCTCTTCAGAGAAACAGTCCATTTTACATGTTCTCTTACTGGATTTGTAGCGAGTAGTGTGCACTCATTTAAAAGAATCTGTGACATTATATATATAGGAAAAGATTTTAGTTTGGGCGATAATTCCTTAATCATTGTGCAGATGAGTTTCCGCATTTTTTTTTTTTTTTTTTTTGGGGGGGGGGGAAGGCAAACCTCGGGTTTTCAAATTTAAGATGAAATAATTCCTTGTGACTCAACTTTCCTACATGTTGTTGTTGTTGTTGTTGTGGTCTTCAGTTCTGAGACTGGTTTTATGCAGCTCTCCATGCTACTCTATCCTGTGCAAGCTTCTTCATCTCCCAGTACCTACTGCAACCTTTCCTACATATAGGGCGGAAAAACAAATTTTACAAACGTTGAGAGAAAGTACGTGAAAACAAACAACTTTAAGATCAAATGCCAGATGTTTTAAACTGTTAGCTTTTTTCTAGGAAAAAAGTCATAACAGAATATATATAGCTATCGCTATTCGTTGATTTTTTGAGAATTTTGTATTACAGACACTTCGTTACGACGTTAAGTGTCAAAGGTTTCATCGTCACCACCGTACCGAAAGGGCAACTTATGAGTCGCAATTGTTGGATGTAATCAGAGATTCGTGGCCCTTAGCTGACAGTTTCGAAAGCTACCGAACTGCACGACAAATTCAACTTTATGACTATCTGTATATATATTACTTGCGAATGCAGATTAGATGGTTCGTCATTTTGGAGCATACGTAATGCCTGGCGCACGTGAGCGGTATTACACGTTAAAAAGGTGGGAAAACTATTACCGAAAAGAAAAACAGGGCATGAAGTCTAAAACCTGTCATTCGTATTGTTAGATCCGTTATCCATCCGTCAAATGAAGCAACACAAGCGTCAGATTCCAGACGACGTATTACTTTGTTTGTTTATTTATTTATTTATTTATTTATTGTTCCGTGGGACCAAATTAAGGAGAAATCTCCATGGTCATGGAACGAGTCAATACATGAAATTATAACACGATATTAGAAATAATAAATAATTTGATGCTAAATCACAGTAAGACTCAGTTTTTACAGTTTCTAACTCACAATTCAACAAGAACTGACATTTTAATCAGACAGAATGGGCATGTTATAAGCGAGACGGAACAGTTCAAGTTCCTAGGCGTACGGATAGATAGTAAGCTGTTGTGGAAAGCCCATGTTCAGGATCTTGTTCAGAAACTAAATGCTGCTTTATTTACCATTAGAACAGTATCTGAAATAAGTGACACTTCAACACGAAAAGTAGTCTACTTCGCATATTTTCATACGCTTATGTCGTATGGTATTATTTTTTGGGGTAATTCTTCTGATTCAAAAAGGGTATTTTTGGCTCAAAAACGGGCTGTTCGAGCTATATGTGGTGTAAGTTCGAGAACCTCTTGTCGACCCCTATTCAAAAATCTGGGAATTCTGACATTGCCCTCACAGTATATATTTTCTTTAATGTCGTTTGTTGTTAGCAATATTAGCCTATTCCCAAGAGTTAGCAGATTTCACTCAGTTAATACTAGGCAGAAATCAAATCTGCATGTAGAATGCAGTTCCTTGACTCTTGTGCAGAAAGGAGTGCAGTATTCTGCTGCATCCATTTTCAATAAGCTACCACAAGAACTCAAAAATCTTAGCAGTAGCCCAAACTCTTTTAAGTCCAAACTGAAGAGTTTCCTCATGGCTCACTCCTTCTATTCTGTCGAGGAGCTCCTGGAAGAGCTAAAAAATTATGCAAATTCCAGTGTTACATTGTTGATTGTCTTCATTTAAACTTATGACTTGTCACCTGAATATGTTTTTTTTTCTATATTTCATTTTATCTGTTTCTAATATCGTGTTATAATTTCATGTATTGACTCGTTCCATGACCATGGAGATTTCTCCTTAATTTGGTCCCACGGAACAATAAATAAATAAATAAATACTTTTTTTGTAATTATTTATTCTTCCACTGGCAGTAATTGTTCTACTGCAATGAAATAGGATCTGGACGATTCTTTTTCGCAATTACTAAATGCGTATATTGATAGCCAAAGATCGATGAACGGTACTTGTGTTCAGTAATTCATTCCAACATCTGCACGTCTCCACATTCAAACTTTGGAGCTCCGGCAGTGCTTTCAGATAAATGTTACAGGAATGTTCCCAAGAACTATCACCCCTAGGAATACCTAAGCGTCTCAGCATCAATCTTTTTTATGTGATCACGTTTCGTTTGATATAGTCAACTTTTCCTCGAACTGTGTTAAAAAGATAGTTCCCTCCCCCCTCTCCCCCCTACCACCATCGGCAGCCCTCTCTCCTTGTTCACAGAAATGTTAGCTTTGTCCCATTTTGTTCATAGAACCAAGCAAGAAATAAAAAGCAAATTATAGATAAGTGTTATCGGCAAGCAATACTTATCTTGTGACATACGTGCTCTGGAAGTCAGTTGAAACGTGTGGCGCAGGATAAACATCGCAGGACAGCGACACCGAGCGAGATTGGTCAGTGCTTAAGACGCGTGATGATTTAAATCGCTGTCCAACCATCCAGGTTTGGATCTGCCGTGATTTCCCTGAATAGCTTAAGGCGAATGCCAGGATGGTTCCTTTGAAAGATCACCCTTTCCCAGTACGAGCCTCATGACGTCGTTATTGATGCGACGTAAACTCTATTCCCCTTTCCTCCCTTTCCTGGACAGCGACAGATTATTTACAAGCGTCTCGAGTAGTGTACAAGATTGTGGATAGTGGTTCACGATGCTGTCCACGGCATCGCTGCGTCAGGAGGAAGAGAAGAAGGAGTCTAGTGTTTAACGTCCCGTCGGCATCGAGATCATGAGAGACGGAGCACAGGCTCGAGTTAGGGAAGGATGGAGAAGGGAAGTGGCCGTACTCTTTTGGAGGAATTGTCCCTGCATTTGCCTTAAGTGATTTAGGGAAATCACGGGAAACCTAAATAAGAACGACGGGACGCGGGTTTTCCTCCCGAACACGAGTCCAGTGTGCTAACCATTACGCTACCGCGCTCGATGCGTCAGGTATGAGGCCTTGAAGAGATAATGGGAGTTTTTCCTAAGCGAACCTTGAGTGGGATACTGCGCAACTACGCTTAGAAAAAGGTGTGGAATGAGGCATGGCGAAACGAAAATCGCTCAAAGCGATATAGTGAGAAAGCATGTTCTCACTTCACTTTACATGTACACAAGAGTGCAAAAATCCTAAATGACTTCTGTAGTCTGTGTCCTGATTTGTTTCACTTCAAACTGTGCTTCCTATTCCACAGAGAAAAATGATCAAACAGCGATAAGTGCGTGGTGTTCAACGTGAAGGAAGCTAGCTCGAATTCCTTCAAAATTCTGTGTGGAAGAGGCGAGGAAATGTCAACAAGCAGTTTCTGGTTAAATGAGTGTGGCGTAGCGTCACAAATTAACTAGAACTGTAACTTCGTACTTTGTTTTGTTTTCTCGGTCAATCCATTCCCGTATCCACGCTGAAAAAAGATCATTCTAAACATTTTTAATTACGTAGTCATTATTTAGCTGTAAACTTTGACTAAGCAAATTCTATGCATCCAACGCCGAGACAGTTGTTCTGAAAGGCATTTAAAAATAAGTAACATATTTCATTACATTCACTGTTTCTGTATTTAGCTATTATGTTGTAATATTATTCCGATTATCTGCTGACTTTATTCATAAGGTATCGATAACACCTACTAGGTTGGTAACTGACTCCCACAGACAGAATGATCTTTGATATAATCTACGTTTATTTAATATTTCAGTTATATTCCAACTTCACATGACATAGCTTCATAACAATAACCTAATTTTGATAAATTTTTGATTTGTTTGATAGCTGAAACACTAGGCGTCTGCGAGTGAGTCGAATGTATACGTCCAATACTCTGTTTTCTGTACATGCGAAATTACACCAAATTTATCGGAAGACATAAATACACGACGTTGGTAGTGAACTAAGAGGTTTTGTAAGAGTGTTTCATTTGTATAATTAATCACGCTAGATATGAAATGACTTGCGTAGGTGTGTATCACATTCTATTCTTATTACTGGCTGAATAATGACTAGAGTTTTTAAATTGGAAATGTTTAATGGCTTTTAACTGTGAACTTAATGGAATGCCTTTACGGCCGGCTGCCGAACAGACACCATCAAACAAACCTGAAATAAATTTTCCAGGAAATTTAATAGCAAATGTTCTTAGTTGTATTTTCTTCTCACATCCGGCAGCGATGGTCGTCTAGAATACAGCTGCCGTAGAAGTTGTTTATCGTTGAGCGTGTTGCCTAGTAAAAGAAACGGATATTTCGATGCGGTGAGATGAATTGTTTGTCAAATAAATAGACAGGCACTGTATTTTACCTGGCATCACTTATATTAACCCAAAATCCAATATTATTAATACAACTGTTACAAATGGAGGAGTGATAAAATGTTCGCGCCCTCTCATCATCAAGACACACCACAGACTCCCCTCCTTGTGCCGACGTAAAAAAAGTGACAGTCACCTCTCCCACATCTAATAGCATCTCTGCTGCAATGCATCGCTTTCTTTTTTGTCTCACATATACCTTTTTTGAAACATCTAGCAACTGCCATTACATCTGACCCTTACTGTGGATTCATATACACTACTGGCCATTAAAATTACTACACCAAGAAGAAATGCAGATGATAAACGGGTATTCATTGGATAAATATATTATACTAGAACTAACATGTGATTACATTTTCACGTAATTTGGGTGTATAGATCCTGAGAAATCAGTACACATAACAACCACCTCTGGCCGTAATAACGGCCTTGATACGCCTGGGCATTGAGTCAAACAGAGCTTGGATGGCGTGTACAGATACAGCTGACCATGCAGCTTCAACACGATACCACAGTTCATCATGAGTAGTGACTGGCGTATCGTGACGAGCCAGTTGCTCGGCCACCATTGACCAGACGTTTTCAATTGGTGAGAGATCTGGAGAATGTGCTGGCCAGGGCAGCAGTCGAACATTTTCTGTATCCAGAAAGGCCCGTACAGGACCTGCAACATGCGGTCGTGCATTATCCTGCTGAAATGTAGGGTTTCGCAGGGATCGAATGAAGGGTAGAGCCACTGGTCGTATCACATCTGAAATGTAACGTCCACTGTTCAAACTGCCGTCAATGCGCACAAGAGGTGACCGAGACGTGTAACCAGTGGCACCCCATACCATCACGCCGGGTGATACGCCAGTATGGCGATGACGAATACACGCTTCCAACGTGCGTTCACCGCGATGTCGCCAAACACCGATGCGACCATCATGATGCTGTAAACAGAACCTGGATTCATCCGATAAAATGAAGTTTTGCCATTCGTGCACCCAGGTTCGTCGTTGAGTACACCATCACAGTTGCTCCTGTCTGTGATGCAGTGTCAAGGGTAACCGCAGCCATGGTCTCCGGGCTGATAATCCATGCTGCTGCAAAAGTCGTCGAACTGTTCGTGCAGATGGTTGTTGTCTTGCAAAAGTCCCCATCTGTTGACTCAGGGATCGAGACGTGGCTGTATGATCCGTTACAGCCATGCGAATAAGATGCCTGGCATCTCGATTGCTAGTGATACGAGGCCGTTGGGATACAGCACGGCGTTCGCGGTAGGCTACAATCCGACCTTTATCAAAGTCGGAAACGTGATGGTACGCATTTCGCCTCCTTACACGAGGCATCACAACGTTTCGCCAGGCAACGCCGGTCAAGTGCTGTTTGTGTATGAGAAATCGGTTGGAAACCTTCCTCATGTCAGCACGTTGTAGGTGTTGTCACCGGCGCAAACCTTGTTCGAATGCTCTGAATAGCTAATCATTTGCATAACACAGCATGTTTTTCCTGTCGATTAAATTTCGCGTCTGTAGCACGCCATCTTCGTGGTGTAGCAATTTTAATGGCCAGTAGTGTACATTGCACACATTATAAAATTTCCTTTTCTTATTAATTTATACAGATTGATATATTTTACGTTTTTTACCCAGAGGGTCAAGGTGCAGTCCTCTGCTTCCATTGTCGAAGGGTCAGAAGCCTTTATTTTGTTCGCTGAACTATTGCCATTTTGTCGATTATTCTTTAATATGTTGTTTGACTGAGGTGTGTCAGCTATGTGGGAACCTCGTTTTTATCAGATTCGTTATCTCTCATATATTTTACCATAAACTTTCTTACACTCTATTAAAATTACAAATAAATAAATTACTTTACATGCATAAGGAAAGTATTACAAATTTTGTTTCATATCATATTTATCTTTATTTATTTACATTTATGACAACTGCTTGTCTCTCCTTCAGTTTGCAGCAAAAATTAGCATCTTCTCCTTCCTTTGTTTTTCTAACGTCGTTGAGTTGTTGGCATGACCTTGCTCCTTTGTTTTAAGTTTCTCGCGGTTGTTGTTTCCTGCACCTTGCAGACCGTTGTTCGCGTGCGTGCTGGAGCGAGAACAGTTTTTAATGTCCAATTTACACCTATCTACGGATTCCATAAGCTACGAAGCTAAAAAACCGTTCTAGACCACCTACGTCTGGATGAAATCTTCGTCGACATTTTGGCGAGTGTTTAGCGTCCCACTAGCAAACACGTGCCACTGTTCCTCTTATTCGGCTTGGCACTGTAGATTCGTTAAACTTTCTGCATTGCAGATGATGAATCACTTGGCGATTGCGAATATGAATCGTTGCACAGCACTATTTTTTAACCACACTGTATTCAAACCTGAGTTTGCTATATGCCAGTGAGACATTGATGTTACACACACAGGCCGACCTTGAGAACATTCTCACACAGGAAAGAAAAATCATTATGAAAATTATTGGACCAAAACTCCCGGACAAAGAATATATGCTTCACTCCAGGAACACCACAGAGAAGTTCTCCAACATCGCAGCTGACATTAGAAAGAGGCGACTAAAATTTTATTGACACATCAGCAGACTCCCACAGATCAGACTCACCAACAGAATCCTCATGTACATCCAGGGACTTGGATGACACAAGTCAAAATTGATCTGGAAAGAGCTCAGATAGATTCAGCAGGCGTCATGGACAAAGGCGTCTATAGGCACAAGGTGTACAAGTGGGAAATATATATATATATATATATATATATATATATATATATATATATATATATATATATAGGTTGTTACAAAAAGGTACGGCCAAACTTTCAGGAAACATTCCTCACACACAAAGAAAGAAAATATGTTACGTGGACATGTGTCCGGAAACGCTTACTTTCCATGTTGGAGCTCATTTTATTACTTCTCTTCAAATCACATTAATCATGGAATGGAAACACACAGCAACAGAACGTACCAGCGTGACTTCAAACACTTTGTTACAGGAAATGTCCTCTGTTAGCGAGGATACATGCATCCACCCTCCGTCGCATGGAATCCCTGATGCGCTGATGCAGCCCTGGAGAATGGCGTATTGTATCACAGCCGTCCACAATACGAGCACGAAGAGTCTCTACATTTGGTACCGAGGTTGCGTAGACAAGAACTTTCAAATGCCCCCATAAATGAAAGTCAAGAGGGTTGAGGTCAGGAGAGCGCGGAGGCCATGGAATTGGTCCGCCTCTACTAATCCATCGGTCACCGAATCTGTTGTTGAGTAGCGTACGAACACTTCGACTGAAATGTGCAGGAGCTCCATCGTGCATGAACCACATGTTGTGTCGTACCTGTAAAGGCACATGTTCTAGCAGCACAGGTAGAATATCCCGTATGAAATCATGATAACGTGCTCCATTGAGCGTAGGTGGAAGAACATGGGGCCGAATCAAGACATGACCAACAATGCCTGCCCAAACGTTCACAGAAAATCTGTGTTGATGACGTGATTGCACAATTGCCTGCGGATTCTCGTCAGCCCACACATGTTGATTGTGAAAATTTACAATTTGATCGCGTTGGAATGAAGCCGCATCCGTAACTAAAATGAGCTCTAACATGGAAATTAAGAGTTTCCGGACACATGTCCACATAACATCTTTTCTTTATTTGTGTGTGAGGAATGTTTCCTGAAAGTTTCGCCGTACCTTTTTGTAACCCCCTATGTGTGTATATATATATATATATATATATATATATATATATATATATATATATATATATATATATATCACAACAAAGAGCCAATGTCGTGTCAATAAATACATAAAGGCCATACACTTTCGAACTCTATTAATCAGTGGCAGAAGTATACAGTCTCCTGCAGATACAATACTTCCGAACACTCATAATAATAATAAAACACTGCTTTCATTACTCGGAGCTGACAATAAAGAAAAACAAAGAAAGAGGCACTGGCCAAGAAAACACAGAGAATTTAAGAAGGTAACGTCACGATAGGCGACATTAGTTACCTCCCGCTCTTGAAGCTTCTGAAACGAAGTAAAGATTGTCGACGGTTCTCGAAGCTCGCCGATGCATTACTTTATCAGTAGCTGTTTAAGACGACACACCACGAAGGAATTATCCAAATAGGAAAAAAATCTGTAGATGTGATGTACATGTATAGACAAACAGATGGTAACAGTGACAGAAAAATTGGATGATTCATTCAAGAGAAAGATCTTCACAAACTGAGCTAGTCAATAATGCGTCGTCCACCTCTGGCCCTTATGCAAGCAATTATTTGGCTTTTTAGTTATTAACAGAGTTATTGGATGCCCTCTGGGGGATACAGTACCCACTTCAGTCCAGCTGATGAGATGGGTTATCAAAACGACAAGCTTGTTGAAGGGCCCTGCCCATAATGTTCCAGACGTTCTCAATTGGAAAGAGATCCGGTGACCTTGTTGGCCGAGGTAGAGTTTGGAAAGCACGAAGAGCAGCAGCACAAACTCTCGTCATGTGCGGGCAGTCATTATCTTACTGAAATGTAAGCCCAAGATGGTCTGCCACGAAGGACAACAAAACGGGGCGTAGAACATCGTCGACGCACCGCTGTTCTGTTAGGTTGCCGCGAATAACGACCAAAGAGGTCCTGCTATGAAAAGAAATGCCACCCAGACCAGTACTCCTGGTTGTCAGGCTGTATGGCTGGCGACATTACCGTTGATATTCCACCGCTGTTCGCGGCGTTTACACACACGTCTTTGGCCAGGAATCTCATTGACTGGAATAGGACTTCCACGAGTCCGTATGAGCACTGAGACCCGATGACCAGCGATGACGTGTCTGGAGATGTCGTGTACAGCGGTGGGACATCAACGTGACTGTCGCCTGCCATAAAGCCCTACAAGTACTGGTGGTCTATGGCGCCATTTCATTATATAGCGGGGCCCAACGACCAATATAAACAACATAGACTGGCTACAGCACCGCAACTTGAAAACTGAGCCGCCATGTCTTGTAACGTCAAGGTGCAGCCTACACGTCGTCTGCTAATACTGAATGTTGTTATTGTTTACCACGCATGGCGTAAAAAAAAAGCCAATCTGCGCTGAAAATCTGATTTCTCTACTGTAAAACATATAGTGATGAAGGCTAGAAGAAATGAAACACACTTCTGACATCGATTAATTGAAAAGTTTATTTCGAAATGTTGCAGTTCATTTCGCTGCAATGCCATATAGATTAGGTCAGAAACAATTTTAAATAGTTCAGTAGGTCCAAAAACGATCAATTGACAGCGCAGGACCTTTCATTGTCCCTTAAACAATATAAGTTTGTACATATTTGCCGAATATGTTTCCCTCTTTCTTCCATTGGCCTGGTTTTTGCACAAATGGTGTAACCTACAATTAAAATACTACTTTAACAGCATCCTGACTAGAAAAGAGTAATGTGACTCTTCTCCAAATTCAGCTGGCACCATTAGATGGTCAAAATCGAGTAAATAAATTCGGCCTGTCACCCAACATTCTGAACAATTCCACACACAACTACAGAAGGAAGTTCTTTTTCCATATTAAGGTTTGACAGTCCCTGAGAACCCTTTCTGCCACTGTTAACAATTTGAATACACCCTTTGGAGCAGTATAAAAACTATTTTTGGTGCATTTTATTGCAATGAAACCTGTTTTCCATCAGTTTCCTCCAATTTACGGAGGAACTGCTGCAGTAAATTAAGTTTCACACTTGCTGTTAAACCATTAAGAAAACAATAGCCAACAGGAATTTTCCAACTCCTATTAATCCCAGTGACCATAAAAACTAGTGCCTCTTTTGCTATTTGGCTATCATCACTTTCCTCACATCCTTGCCCTAAGTCAACATAACCCCAGACCTTATTACCATCTCATATTAAGTCTTTTTTAAGAGCCACCTCATCGAACATAAGTGCAGCTAAAATAGGTCCTGAGCTACGTTGAACCTCATCTGCTAATTGTTTTAAGCTTCCTTCTGTAAATCCAGGACTGCCATTTACTGTAGTCGCACCTGCAGAGTGTTCGAGGATGGGGTAATTTAACAAACTTCCTCAAATAATTATAAGCTTTGGATGAGTAAAAATTGAGTGTAAGGGCAAACTGTCTTATTTCTTTACGATATTCAGGAATTGAACATTTGTTTTGCATTGCAAAAAGTGCTTCAGAATATCACTATTTTTGTCACATCCTATCACTTCAGAAGCACAGTCTTGAAGTCTCTTATTTAGGCCTACAACCACTGTTTTATATGTCACAATTTGTTTCTTCTTTCTTGAAACACTTTGCCTTGCATGTTTCGCTTGCTTCCTCAGCTTCTCGGTCCTTTTCTGTAGTGCCTAATAATTCTGTTTCAATTTTTTGGGGCTAGGCAAACAATAAGAATGATATGTATGATCATTCTGATTCACTCTTTCACCTACAAAAATGAAGTATTATCATTAAGCTTTATTTTTCTTTAAACATACATTGATTAATAGTAAAATTCACACATAACCCATGTAGAAAATAAATAACAGGAAAAATTTTTTACCTGGTTCATTTGATAAGGAAGCTTATTCTTCACTGACAAGCCGTTTCCTTGGTTGTCTCTATACTATTGTTGTTTTCTGCAGATGGTCAGGAAACGTAAATATTTGCGGTTCTGCGTTTGCCAGAAGTCGCCTTTTCTCGTTTGTACTATACATGTATCCATCTTCAAAGTGAAACGAGCATATGTAGCTATATTGAGTTGGCTGCCACTTATCTCGCCTCATATTGGCTACCCTACCGTCTTAACAACTCTTTCTTTTTCAGAGGAAATCTAAAAATAAAGAGACGCGTATACAGTAGCTTATTTACATTTTGTATACAGCTTAAACACGAAAATGATGCACAAGACGCTAAGTACAACACGCAATTAGATACTCACCTGAAATATGATATTCCAGTTGTTTTATCACTTCTATTAGCGCAATTGTACGCTGCACATACACTGGGCATGATTCGCGATCGGTCAATAAGACTTTTAAAACAAATTACAACCGGAAAACAGTGATTTTCTAACGCCACTACTATACACCAAATGTAAATATACTGACATGTAGACGTTTCAAAAAATGGCACCCGGTGTTGCTTTTTGCTGCCGCTGGAAGCGCTGTTACCTCACAGATAGCCACTCTATGTAGTTTATGTACCTCCTTGGCGGGGCCCACTTGATTGTCAACCGCGGCAACTTAACAGGACAGACGTGCGTCGACGATATTCAACGCCCCGTTTTGTTGCCCTTCATGGCAAGGCGTCCTGGAGTTACATTTAAGCAAACTAATGCCCACCCAGCCACGGCGAGAGTTTCTACTGCTTGTCTTTGTGCTTGTCAAACCCTACCTTGGCCAGCAATGTCGCCGGGCCCTTTCCCCAATTAAGAACCCCTCCCCAATTAAGAACGTTTGGAACATTATGGACAAGACCCTCGTACCAGCTTGGTATTTTGACCATCTATTGCGCTAGTTGGATAGATTTGGCACGATGTCCTTCAGGAGGACGCCCAACAACTCTACCAATCAATGCTGAGCCGAATAACTGCCTGCTTAAGGCCCAGAGGTGGAACAAGGCATTACTGATTTGCTTGATTTGTGAAGCTCTTTCTCTTAAATAAATCATCCATTTTTCTGAAGTTGTAGTAATTTGTTTGTGTATACATATACATCACACCTACTGGTTTCCGTACTACTGGGATAATTCCTTTGTGGTGTGTCTCTTTTGCTCGAGAGTGTAGTAAAGTAAACACTTATTTCTATGACTGGACACGCCGTCCCTTCGATCTTGTCTATCGCGGCCAACAAGTGATTTCTAACTTCAACAATATTTCAGTTTGTTTAGAATGCAAACCCGGCCCTCGTCTACATTCGATATCAGCTCCGCTATCAAATTAGGATCAAAGTCTGCGGCTTGGACCAGGAACCTGTACTTCTATTATTCCAGCGACTCTGTTTCTCTCGCTTCATAGTCGGCGGCGCCATTACGTTATTTCTGAGGCGTCTCTTCCTCAAACTGCTGCGGCTTTTTGCTACGCCACTTTGGCTTTGAAATATGGCTTCTATCGATTTTACTAAATTCCTCTACATTCTTGTTCACAACCTCGTTAGTCGAACAGCTTCCGCATTGCCGCGTTTTTTACGCAACATGCTCTCCCTTCTTCTGCTTGGAACCACCCACGTCAAACAGAACTAATCTGAAAGCCTCACCATCGTTCCTTTGCTCACCAACGAGGCTGGCATCGAGTTTAACAATATCTGGCTCTGTTCCCCACTGTAATGTCGATGATCGAGACGTTGCTTCTTTCTAAGAATTTTGTCGAAGTATACGTCGCGCTACAGGAAACGCTTCACAGTAATGGACGGAGCTTTAACTATGCTGAAGTGTACCTACCTCCTTCTGTTCTACTGCCTACCAAGACAACTTCATTGTTTCGGGCTCAAAGCCCACGTTCGTTGCAGTTGCGCAGTTTTGTCTCTACTGGCAAAACTCCAGCAATAGCTTCGCCACTCAAGAGGTCACTCATAAATTTTAGTTGTGCTCGGACAGGCCAGTAGCTTGTTAGGCTATTTTTAAATTCGGCCATTCACGTTTAGAAACGGGGGTCCCTGCCTACAGTGCACATTGCAACTTTCAGTAACTAGACGGTGTGTCTTTTATCAAATGATCTTCCACATGTAGGCACGGACCCCGAAGACAAACTCTCATCTCTAACAGAGCTTCCCTCCGTACCGAACACTGTCACGCTGTTACACTATGAATTCTCGCACACAATACTCACAACCTCACATACTTTTAAAAGTGTCTCTACCACTTATTCCTCTTTTCACATTTTAAAACTCGCGTTTTATGGAAACTACTTCCTCATTTTCAAGTAATTATACCGGCTCTGTCGCCTCCTAAACTGACTGTACTCCAGATTTTGCATGGTCTTCATTTGTGCCTTCTAGTGTTTCCGTACCGGATAGTGCCACAGTGGCAGGCTGCGAATACAGGGTGTATCAAAAAGGGTCATCCGATTTTAAAAAAATCATAACTACCTGTATTCTGTTATTTGAGATACCTGTGTGAGCAACGTATGGTTGGAAAGAACAAAGTCTCGTGTTTTACATGGTTCCCGCTAGGTAGCAGCAGTGTGCGCCCACTTTAGTTCTAGTAAAAATGGTGTCGGGACAACAGAAAGCGTTTTGTGTTCTGCGTTTGGTGCAGTGCGTGTCAGTAAGAACTGTTCAACGTGACTTTCGTACTAGGTATGGTTTGGATCCTCCTACAGCACAGAGCATTAGACGATGATATGAACAATTCCGAGAAACAGGTTGTTTGTGTAAAAACAAATCGCCGGGCCGTCCCCGAACGTCTGACACAGACGTCGAACTCATCCGCCATAGTTTGACAAGGAGTCCGAGGGAAATCCGTTCGCCGTGCACCTCGACAGCTCAACACGTCCCCGATGTCCGTCTGGCGTGTGTTGCGTCGACGTTTACACATGAAACCAACAAAGTTCAGCTGCTGTAAGCTCTTCGTGAAGGTGAAAAACAACAACGTATGGAGTTTAATGCAATTTTGTCATATTATGACATGGCTGGAGATCGTGGCTGTTATTTGAAGACAAATTACTGAAATAAAGTCAGATCCTACAATAAAATTCCAAACTGAACTCCGTAAGGTACTACAAAACTGTAACTTTTTACTGAACAATTATGAAGTACGTAACTGTATAACAATGAATCCCTCGACTCCAAAACTGCGTGCACAGCCAAAGGTTCATAAAGAAAATTGTCCCATTCGCCTGATTGCTAACTCAAGAAACAGCCCTACATACTTCATAAGCTGTAAACGAAAAGACCTCATTACCAAATACTATACATTTGAAAGTAACTACACCATCATAACACACATGAATTCACAAGCTTAATTAAAGACATCCACATCCCACCAACGGTTAAATTAGCGTCACTAGACATAGCCAACCTATACACGAACATCCGTGTCAAAAAGACTATTAACGTTACAAGAAACAATCTGCATAAATATAAGAAAATTAATATTGCAGAGACCTATGAACTCACAGAAATACTTACACTTATTCTAGAACATAAATACTTTAGCTTCAACAGCAAGCTGTACCAAGAACATGATAGTTTGGCAATGGGAAGTAGCTTATCTGGGATATTGGCTGATATTTACATCAACCACATAGAACAAAAAGTCTTCTCAACCAACCAGCACATTTCAAACAAAATAATCTACTACAGAAAATATGCTGATGACACAATCTTGCTTTTTGATGGTACAAACAATGAAATTGATACATTAGCAGCAGATCTAAGCAAAATGCACAAAAATATTAAATTCACAGTTGAACATGAAACTAATAAAAGCATTAACTTTCTTGATTTGAAGATTTGTAATAGTAACAATAAACATCAATTTAGTATTTACGGAAAACCTAGCACCACAGATGTTAATATTGACAACTCATCTTGCCACCCCCGCCAAAAAATAGCATATTTCAGAGCTATGGCACACCGAATTAAAAAAGTACCAATGGGTGACACATAACAACAAAATGAAATCAATATAATTAAACCAGTTGCTCATAATAATGGATATAAACCCATAATAACAGAAAAACTCCACAACAAAATGCAAACAAAAACCACAGATCCACTTAACAGCAATCCACACAACATGCACTCCAAACCAAATAGGTGTGCCACAGAAACCCAACCTAAATATGCTGCTCACACACACATAGGCCCACTATCATACCAAATAGAAAACTTATTTAAAAAAAAACAATATCACATCAGCTTTCCCACAAATAATAAATTACAACAAAAATTAATCCATTTTGTAAATACCTCCAAGAGTCCCTACAGTTGTTATTGTCGTTGTTGTGGTCTTCAGTCCTGAGACTGGTTTGATGCAGTTGTCCATGCTACTCTATCCTGTGCAAGCTTCTTCATCTCCCAGTACCTACTGCAGCCTACATCCTTCTGAATCTGCTTAGCGTATTCATATCTTGGTCTCCCTCTACGGTTTTTACCCTCCATGCTGCCCTCCAATACTAAATTGGTGATCCCTTGATGCCTCAGAACATGTACTACCAACTGATCCCTTCTTCTAGTCAAGTTGTGCCACAAACTCCTCTTCTCCCCATTTCTATTCAATACCTCCTCATTAGTTATGTGATCCACCCATCGAATCTTCAGCATTCTTTTGTAGCACCACATTTCGAAAGCTTCTATTCTCTTCTTGTCTAAACTATTTATCGACCATGTTTCACTTCCATACATGGCTACACTCCATACAAATACTTTCACAAACGACTTTCTGACACTTAAATCAATACTCGATGTTAACAAATTTCGCTTCTTCAGAAACGCTTTCCTTGCCATTGCCAGTCTACATTTTATATCCTCTCTACTTCGACCATCATCAGTTATTTTGCTCCCCAAATAGCAAAACTCCTTTACTACACTAAGTGTCTCATTTCCTAATCTATTTCCCTCAGCACCACCTGACTTACTTCCACTACACTCCATTATTCTCCTTTCAAAACACTGTCCATTCCGTTCAACTGCTCTTGCAAGTCCTTTGCTGTCTCTGACTGAATTACAATGTCATCGGCAGACCTCGAAGTTTTTATTTCTTCTCCATGGATTTTAATACCTACTCTGAATGTTTCTTTTGTTTCCTTTACTGCTTGCTCAATATACAGATTGAATAGCATCGGGGAGAGTCTACAACCCTGTCTCACTCCCTTCCCAACCACTGCTGCCGTTTCATGTCCCTCGACTCTTATAACTGCCATCTGCTTTCTGTAGAAATTGTAGATAGCCTTTCGCTCCCTGTATTTTACCCCTACCACCTTCAGAATTTGAAAGAGAGTATTCCAGTCAACATTGTCAAAAGCTTTCTCTAAGTCTACAAATGCTAGAAACGTAGGTTTGCCTTTCCTTAATCTTTCTTCTAAGATGAGTCGTAGGGTCAATATTGCCTCACGTGTTCCGATATTTCTACGGAATACAAACTGATCTTCCCCGAGGTCGGCTTCTACCAGTTTTTCCATTCGTCTGTAAAGAATTTGCGTTAATATTTTGCAGCTGTGACTTATTAAACTGATAGTTCGGTAATTTTCACATCTGTCTACAACAGCTTTCTGTGGGATTGGAATTATTATATTCTTATTGAAGTCTGAGGGAATTTCGCCTGTCTCATACATCTTGCTCACCAGATGGTAGAATTTTGTCAGGACTGGCTCTCCCAAGGCTGTCAGTAGTTCTAATGGAATGTTGTCCACTCCCGCGGCCTTGTTTCGACTCAGGTCTTTCAGTGCTCTGTCAAACTCTTCACGCAGTATCATATCTCTCATTTCATCTTCATCTACATCCTCTTCCTTTTCCATAATATTGTCCTCAAGAACATCGCCCCTGTATAGACCCTCTATATAATGCTCCTTCCACCTTTCTGCTTTACCTTCTTTGCTTAGAACTGGGTTTCCATCTGAGTTCCTGATATTCATGCAAGTGGTTCTCTTCTCTCCAAAGGTCTCTTTAATTTTCCTGTAGGCAGTATCTATCTTACCCCTAGTGAGATAAGCCTCTACATCCTTACATTTGTCCTCTAGCCATCCCTGCTTAGCCATTTTGCACTTCCTGTCGATCTCATTTTTGTGACGTTTGTATTCCTTTTTGCCTGCTTCACCTACTGCATTTTTGTATTTTCTCCTTTCATCAATTAAATTCAATATTTCTTCTGTTACCCAAGGATTTCTACTAGCCCTCGTCTTTTTACCTACTTGATCATCTGCTGCCTTCACTATTTCATTCCTCAAAGCTACCCATTCTTCTCCTACTGTATTTCTTTCCCCCATTCCTGTCAATTGTTCCCTTATGCTCTCCCTGAAACTCTCTACAACCTCTGGTTCTTTCTGTTTATCCAGGTCCCATCTCCTTAAATTCCCACCTTTTTGCAGTTTCTTCAGTTTTAATCTACAGTTCATAATCAATAGATTGTGGTCAGAGTCCACATCTGCCCCTGGAAATGTCTTACAATTTAAAATCTGGTTCCTAAATCTCTGTCTTACCATTATATAATCTGTCTGATACCTTTTAGTATCTCCAGGATTCTTCCAGGTATACAACCTTCTTTTATGATTCTTGAACCAAGTGTTAGCTATGATTAAGTTATGCTCTGTGCAAAAATTATTTTCCGCCCTCCAAAGCAAATAGTATACCTACACCTATCTGCAGATCAAGTAGCAAATTTATTTGTTACTACAATTCTCATGAAGCTAAATGTAAATGAATAATGTACTGTCTTACCCATATATAAAAAAAATCTTTAACATGGAACATCTTTATAATTAATGTAACAGTATTCGCTCCAATATTCACGAAATCAATGTCTCTCTGTACTAGTGGAAATGGCGTTTCAGTTGCATAAGTGAATATATGATCCTTTTCCTAACGTGGGATATCTTTATAATGTTACGATATTTCATAGCATTTTCGACACTCATATGTTTGTAAACACTTTGTATATATCAAAACATGCGGTGCATGTTAGAAATGTATTCTGTGACAAATCTAAAGTGCTCAGTGATACAAAATTACGTGTGCAACGATAAGAATGCAGTGGAAATGTATTCAGTGACAAATGTAGAGTACTCAATTACACAAATTTATGTGTGCAACAATAAGAATGTGGCTAAAACTATGGACATCATCTGTTCGACGAAACATATGAAAATAAATACTCCAAACCGACATTTCGCGTAAGTCACATCCCAATGCAAATCTGTAATGCAACCATCTGTTTGGTGTACTTATAATTATGTATTATTTATTTTTTGGGTAACTAACCAATAAAAAAAAGCATCACATGTTCTAACGAAAGCATATCTGCTTCACACGCAACATCACTAAGAAAAACGAAAAAGCCCAAAAATTGTTCGCAAGCAAAGAGCGAATTTATGATCACAAAATGGTCGCGACACCAGTATTATGCACACTAAACTGCGCCTCACCATGCTTGTTCCAACTGCAATTATCAGTCCATTCCAGAAATAGGAAACCTGGATCAGGCTCGACATGAAATGTGCAGCTTATAAGGATCGTTGCTGTGGGTATGACGTGCTAGAGCTCAGCTGCGGAATGTGCTATCTGCCTGCAACACTTACGTGTTCAACACAGAAACGATATCCAAACTGCTATAAACCTCATATTGCCTTAACCAGCAAATACTAATCACAGTAACTGAAAAACTCTGTGGTTTCATAACTGTATTGAACGCAAATGAGGGCAGGTATCATTAGTCATTTGTCATGCAAATTAATTAAATTTCCTACCACTTAAGTTAGCCAAACAGGCCATTGTGTGCGCACCAGAGATGGTGTTGCCAAAGATGTTCTTCGTTTGATTTTCTATAACCGAACAAAAGAGCGATACAAAAGCTGGACGTGAGGCGGTAGTACAGATCGTACCGAAGCCAAAGGTTGAGCTGTCTGCGCGCTATCACCTACGCTATAGGAACAACGGATACTGGTTGTATCTGGCAGACCACTTGGATTTGCACGTGTGATGACATGATTGCCTAACTTCAATGCTAATTTACTCAGAAATGGCGCAACTTATAGAATTTTTTCTTCACAATTATTTCTCAGCACAAGGTACCCTGCAACACCCGTACAAGCTTTTCAGACTGTTTCTGAAGACCTTGTATGGTGCGGATGAAGATATTGATGCTCAACATGAGCAAAGACTAAACACCGTACCTTTGGAGTGTATATATTACGATGACCCATATGAAATCATAGGACTGGCAACGGCAGGGAATATAATGCACACGAATGGAATCGTATCAATAATTTCAGAGCTTCGAGAAAGATGATGGATCATCGAGTGACTATGGAGACAGACGTTTACGAACTAAAAGAGCCCACACAAAAACATTCCCCCACACGGACGTCTTAATATGGAGTTTGGATGATTTATGATAGGCTGACCTTGATATGAATCAGTATTTATGATCGTATAAAGTTTTCAAATGGTTACAGATACATATAGAAAATTCATCTCGGCCCTGCCTGCGTGGAAAAAGACAGGCATCTCAACAGTTACTGCAGATGGGGACAAATTGATGTCCTGACAATCTTCAAACTCACCACGGATGTAAATTTTACAACAGACATTTCAAACTTATATGAATGAACTCAAACAGAAAGAACCACTACTCTACTTTCTCCCACATGAAAGCGAGTATTGTGGAATGTTTGAACAGGACTATAAATACCACACGTGGATAAAATTTAATCTTCAGGTGTCATACAAATGGTTAGACTTTCTCCCACTAATAACTGAGCATTCAACTATCTCTGTGGTCAGTTTTGTCTAATGTTTCTCCTGATGAATGCATAAAGACAAACAGCATGTACATCGCTTCATCAGTAGAGATTTAAATGTGATGTCGTATGTTATTACTTAAAAAAAATACTCATAAGTATTAAGAGTGAACTACATTTCTTCAATAGGTCCAAGCAAGAGGGACTGGTGATTTGCTTTGATTAGCCTAGAAACATATAACATCAGACCTAATGTCACCAAGAACAATAAACTTCATCTAGTAGGTGACGAAGTTGTAATACCTTCTGGCTCATACGATACTGATGATTTGAATGTGTATGTAAAATGTTTTGTACAAGGCTTTGCGTTATGTACAAACGTTAATACACTTAAAGCAGATATAAAAGCAACACAGCAGAGAATAGACTTTACACATAATGATTCAATTGGATCGCTACTAGGTTTCTCGAGGAGCCAGGTGTTGGGGGAGAATACTTACAAAATTATTTACAAGTCGAATCAACAATTGGATATTCGATCTGTTAGCACGATCTGAGTGCAATATCACAAAGAATTCATACCTTGATGACAGATTAATTAATACCATTTAAAGATTTTCTCCTTCAGTGAGTCCCAGCTACAAAATTGTGGAAGTTCACAGTGATCCAGTATACCTCCCAGTGACTGTTCAGATATTACACCATCTCAAGTTGAATATTATAGATCATATTGGGAATCTAATCAATTTATTTGGTGAAGAAATTGTAGTGTGTCATAATCTGAAGTAGTATCATGGATATGAAGTATAAATATAGCACACATAGTCATCAGAACACCACTTTACAAATGGAGCAGAACGCAATAAAATACGAGAATTACAGGATTCTTAAATCGATTACTGAAACCTCGCAATGACGTCGCTTGATATAACTTCAGTTCAACATGACGGCCAAATTATTCATCAGGAATATTTCTCTAACAAATCATTTGCTTTGACGACCTTTAAATAACTATGAGGTAAGAGCTCTTTTTAACATCAAGAATAGTTAACACTTCCAAGCAACAGTTTCCAATATTTGGAAGGAAGATTTGCGACTATGAAGAAGGATAGACGCGCTCTACCATCAGCAACACTGCAGCCTACACATAATTCATCTACCTTTTTGTTTCAAGAAATAAGATATGAACTCAATGGTACTGAGCTTGACCAAATAAGAAATTTTGGAATCACTTCTACCACCAAAATTTACATATGTGCATCAACTTCAGAACCAAATTTATGGTTCATAGATGGATCGATGATTTTCGCTTTAGCGCCTGTTGTTGTTGGTTGTTTTTGGGGAAGAGACCAAACAGCGAGGTCATCGGTCTCATCGGATTAGGGAAGGATGCGGAAGGAAGTCGGCCGTGCCCTTTCAAAGGAACCATCCCGGTATGTGCCTGGAGAGATTTAGGGAAATCACGGAAAACCTAAATCAGGATGGCCGGACGCGGGATTGAACCGTCGTCCTCCCGAATGCGAGTCCAGTGTGCTAACCACTGCGCCACCTTTTAGCGCCTGTATCATACTCCAAATGTTAATGTGAAATAATATCTCATAGGTCCAAGGAGTAGAAGGGTAGAGTAAAATTATGTTGGTTAAACTGGTGTGGAAGTTCCTCATTTATCAGTATCAGATGAAGAGCACCTGAAACTTTTATGTGTGTTGCATGTAGGTGCCCCGCTACCATTAACTTTCTGTACTTGGGAACTATACAATTATCCATTTCAGAGACATTAAGACAATCATGGACAATTAAGTCATCTCTTCAACTATAAATGCCACGGTTTATTATTCTAACACTGAAAACAGACAGGAGGGCGAATACGAAAAAGAATTCGAGCGAAGTCGAAATACTAAAGTGTACTTATATCCAAAATGTTTTTCCATATGATAGCATAGATATTGACTGGAGCGAAAACAGTGTGGATCTCCTGTATGACATATATGCAAATTCCTGGTCTTCTTACTATGAAAGTGATGAATTTGGTTGCATACTTAGTACTAAGAAGTTTAAAGAATTAGTATCTATAGGAGAAGGGATAGGATGATAGGACATCCGCTAAGACATGAGGGAATGACTTCCATGGTACTAGAGGGAGCTGTAGAGGGCAAAAACTGTAGAGGAAGACAGAGATTGGAATACGTCAAGCAAATAATTGAGGACGTAGGTTGCAAGTGCTACTCTGAGAGGAAGAGGTTAGCACAGGAAAGGAATTCGTGGCGGGCCGCATCAAACCAGTCAGTAGACTGATGAAAAAAAGTGTGATTATTGATTGCAAAAAGAACAACAAAGTAGTGAAATGTAGAATTTCAGGTATACATACTGAATTTGAATCATTGCAAAACTATGCCCTAGGCACAGCATAATTGCGTTACTACAAGATGATGAGCTCATAAAATACTCACCTCTCACAGTAATCATACAAGATGTAGTACAAATGTAGAGGTATCGCACCACATGCCTCATAGATGAAGGCAGACAGGAGTTTTATCCTGATTGTGGACAATTTCTGTTTAAATGTGTTGCATTCGCTGCACTCTCGAACACTAGACGACTATTAATGAATTATTCCACAATTGTAGCTTTGCCTAAACGTTTGTTGCTTTGCCTAAACGTTTAATGCAGTACAGTGTGCTAAGACTCATTGAACAATGCTTGTTTGACTTGAAATCATCACAGAAAGTCGTGGGATGCTGAGGGAGCCTTGTGTGAATATGGTGACACCTCTCTGAACCTACGATTATAAGGATAGCGTAGTTTATGTCAAAGCCCACGAAAATGTCGTGTGGTTGCATGCCATCTTTCAAGAGTGCATCAACATGGAATCTCGAGGAGTGCAGGTGCCCAGCAATTAAGGGACTAAAGCAAATGTGAGGTGACAACATGAGTAGCAATTATAGATGTGCTTCAGAAAACATGCAGATACTTTAAGTTGGATTATCAAATAACTTTTAAAAGAGAACTTTGTATTTATTTAGTCACATCATATTCCACAATAATACCATTTACAGGCTTCAGGTAAGTGTGCAACGCACGTTGCCTGTGCTAGTCATGAAGAATTGGAGATATAGTTTTCGTGAGTTTGTCTATACGACGTTGGAAGCAACATCAGTCAGTGGCTGCTTGCGGTGAGGAGCCCATGCGAGGCTCTCTGTATGCTGAATAACTCCAATCATTTAATATGTGAACTGATTCACACTCATCATTCAGAAAATGAACTTTCCTCTTCTCCTCCATGTTTGATCGTCCTGGGTTACCAATAAATGATATTGTGTGTTTATTAATTCAGGTCTTTACTTCAGGTGAAGGAAATCCACCGCTCCAGCGAACGGTCATATGATATGTGCAAGCTGCACGTCATATCTCAGATTTTAAGAGCCACCGAACGACGTCACGTCTGTGACATGCCTAGACCAAGGTCAGTGCAGTGTCTCTGTGTTCGAGAAATATTGCAGCCACTATCAAGACAAGACAGGCATAATGGTGTCGTCTTTAAATAAAGCACACTGACCGGCTCCTATCCCACTTCAGTATGAGCACTGATTATATCAGTATGAAGCGACAGTTCGACTATGGTAGCAAAGATGGAACTGGTAAGCACGCTCATTTGTGGATACTGACGAATTGTTGGCAAGCATAACATCACCATCCCTCAGAGACGATTTACAGGAATGTGATTGTCATCTAGATTCGCAACTCTAAATCCAAAGTTCCTGTGGTTTTGAGCCGAATGTTGGGAATCGGATATGTAAGTAGTATCACTTTTACATCTTCTTCTTCTTTTACAAATACTTTTTTTAAACACTTGCATGTAATACTTACAATGGATGTTTGTTCCAGATGTATTTAATGGAAACATAGTGGGAGATGTAAATGCTGAACTGGAGCATAAAATATCAGAATACACCCACAGTATACTAGATGATGAAGGCAACGAGTGGATAAAATCACTTATTGGCGGCGAACCAAATTGTATCAGAAATTATTATTAATATGAATGATGGATATATATGTCTATTGTCTGTGTATGAGATACTTAACAATCTCACTTTTTGTTTTTGTTTTTTTGTGGTGGAATATGGGCACCTTATGGAGGAGGGCTTCCAATGCTGCAGCTGGAACCAGACGTAATGCATCCTTGATACTTATCAATCCCACTTTTTTTGCAGGAGTATCGATGCTTATGGAGGAGGGATTAGAACACCTGAGGTGGACACAGGAATGATGCATCTGTCACAATCGTAGCCACAACCAGGACCATCAAACTGGTGGCTACTGTCAGCTTGGCCTGGACTGTCAAACTGATGGCCACCACATGTGGCAGCCCCATCACCCTGGCATGAGGCATCACAGCAACATTCTGGGTCTAACAGTAGCAGCAGTCTAAGCCTGCCTTGTTAATAGCACCATCTAAACCGAGCAGCTGCACTAAACTACTTCATAGTTACTGGTACTTTTGAGGATAGGATCTCGCAAACCTGCATTGATAATATCAGTGCAGGGTGTCAAGATCTGGCTACTTTCCTTCATGCTTGTTGAGCAGTGTTTGAAAAGGAACTCCCTGAAATCATCAACAACCCACAGTATGCTGCCATCAGCTGCAGGTCAGTTCTGTACTACGAGCTGTTGTACCCCCTTCGTCCCTCCCCCCCCCCCCCCCCCCAAAAAAAAAAAGATGGTAATGCTGTAGAGAATAGAATTTCTAAAATTTGGGGGAATGATGATGCGATATCACGGGACATGTCGGTGGTAGAGTGGTATGGAAATTCACTGAGAGCAGCGGACTGAGCCATTTTTCCGATATGCAGGATAGAGGCTTTGTTAAGGCACTCAGCCGTGTACCTCATCTTCATATGTACTTGCATGACTTTGATAGTCGTGTATTAATATTCGGGAATATTAAAAAGATGATAATTATTGTTTTTCATGGTCACTTTTGCCTTGCAAGAGAAATTAGCCAAAATACAGATATCATAAGGGTACTTAAGAAAGAAAGAAATCTGCAGGCATTGTAGGAATCTCATTCCCCCTCACAATTCCTTACCTGCGAAAATTTGAGAGGCAAAACCCTAATTATTCAAATCACATTTATGGTCTGGATATAGATAAGTAAAAAGCATGCCAAGAGATGCAAAGTACAAGTAATCAGGCTCTTCTACTTTGCAAAGGTAGCTAGTCAGCATCTTGGAAATTTAAATTTATAACTGTTCTCCACAAGTGAGGAGCATCACCACGTCAGGATGAAATGTCACTGGCAGTGTTGCAAAATGGTTTGAGTCTTACCTAACTAATAGGAAACAAAGGGTGTCGTTGCGAAATACCTGACTGGCAATTAATTATGTGTAGTTCCATCTTGGGTCTATTGCCTTTACTTGTGTACATTAATAACCTCTCGCCTGTTAAACTGCCAGATGCTTTTTTTTCTTTTTTTTCCACTTGATAGAAACGTTGCAATAAATAGAAAGTTAAGTACAGATTTAGAAATGGTTGCTAATCAAAATGTTTACTGCCATTAATCAGTGGTTTAAAGCTAACTGACTGCCATTAAACGCTGAAAAGACCTACCATGTGCAGTTCAGAACCAGTAAAAGATTTCCTTTCAGCATGTGTACAACATATGAAGATATACTGATCGAAGAGATTGGCAGTATTAAATTTCTGGGACTACAACACGATAATAAATTCAATGGAGAAGGGCCTAAACAAGTCTGTACATGCAATGCAAATAATGTCACTTACAGGAAATATAAATATAAAAAACTTGCATATTTTACTTATTTTCAGTCTGTTAATTCACATGGGATCATATTTTGGGGTAAATCGTTAAGCCAATCAAAAGTTTTTAAAGTGAAAAAGCGTGTAATAAGTCTCATTTGTGGTGTGAATTCAAGAACGTCATGTAGAAAACTGTTCAGGGAACTAGGTATTCTAACCACTGCTTCTCAGTATATTTATTACTGAATGAAATCTGTTGCAAATAATATGTCTCTGTTTCCAACCAATAGCTTGATAAATAGTATCAATACTAGAAATTAGAACAAGCTAGATAAGGACCTAAAATCAATTACCTTGGTCCAAAAAGGGTTCCAATATTCAGGAACACACATTTTCAATAACTTGCATGCAACCATTAAAAACTTGGTTTCAGATAACGCTAAGTTCAAATAGGGTTCGAAAGGCTTTTTGATAGACAACTCCTTCTGTTTTATAGATGAACATCTTAACAGGGATTGTTGGACCAACTTACGATTTGGCAGCACTTGGTCACAACTTTAGTACTAGGTATTCTGTGCATTTTAAATTTATTAAAAGTGCATAACTATGCTTCATTCTGACAGTGTATTAATACTGTGAATATTAGCAGTCCCAATTTGGTGTAGTGTATTCACATATTTTGACAATCTCCTGAAAAATGATCAGGGAAGTGTGTATTATATTCATATGTTCTATGCTTTTTATGTTATACTTTCTGACATGTTCCACACCCACGAGAATCATTTCTTTTTTGGGTCTATGGGACGAAAACTGAATCTAATGTAATTTAAATTGTCATCTAACGGAGAAGTTCCGGGTTGCAGCTCGGAATGCATGTAACTTGAAGTATAAACTGCCAAGGCACGTTACTGTCTTCTTCCATTATTTGAGTGGGTATGGCACTCACTAACACATGGGTGACTTTGGGTCTGAGAACGATGAGGTCAGTGTCACAATGGCAATGTAGAAAACTACATTTAATTCTTCAAATGAAACATCCAAAATATCATCCCACTTACTGGATTCATTACGATTTATTCAGACTCCTCTTCAGAAATTTAATAAGATAATATGTCAGTAGTATAAGTATCACACAAGGGCAGAATATCACAATGATGTAAGGTTTTAGCTTGTCACAAAGAAGAGGGTCTTTCCTTATGAATACCTGGATTCAACAGACAGGCTCCACGAAACTGTGTTGCCCGATATAATTGCATTTTCTTATACATAGGGAATGTCTGGCAAGAGTTCGATATCTTTAATTTAGAGGAATATGCTAAATTATACATAGAAACAGATGTGTGCCTGGTCACACACATTTTCGAGGAAGTCCAGAGTGTATGCCTGGGCACATACACTTTGGATCCTGCCTTTTATTACACCGTAGCAGGGATTTCGTGGGCTGAAATGTTAAAAAAGACACTTATCAACCTCGAACTGTTAACCAATGTTGATTTGTTGCTTTTTATAGAACGCTGAGTTCGTTGGGAACTTTGCCAGTGTGTACAGAATTACGTCAAGGCAAATAATTCACAGATGAGTGAGGAAGTGTAGAGGTCATCCGACGATTTCAGTTACATCCTTTACTTGGATGTAAATAATCTCTGCAGGCATGTCATGCAACATCAATTGCCTATCAGAGGCTTCCGATGGCTGTCCAAAGATGAAATCGTCAGATTGAGAAATGAGATCCAAAATGTAGTTACAGAAGCTAGTGTCTGATATGTTCTGGAGGCACACTATATGTATATATCTCACTGAACTACATAATGAGCACGGTTACTTGCCGCTGTGTCTGGAATGCCCAGTCCCATGAAATGGTTCTGTTCCCAAGTTGATGACAGTGCTGGGGAATAAGTAAAGGTACATTCTACATCATAGAAATGTCCACAAAAGTCTAATGTCGGGTATGCGACTTACTAGTATCACCTGTGGTAACTCTGTCAAGCAGCGCCACTGGTCGTAGGAATACATTGAAGTTAATACTGAAAAGAGGAATCATAACGTGTAAGCTTTTACGGCCAGCGTCTTCATTCATTAAAACTTCCGGGCTAAGAGGTCGTGGTTGAACTGTAGAAATTCTTCCTCCTGATGTTACGTTGCCAACTGCGGGTAAAAAATACACCACAGCGTTTGCAAAAGGGTGTCGTACGTCTTTCGCCGATCTTAAACATTCACTGATCTTCTTGCTGGGTCTAAAGATTGTTTCAACTCGAAACTTGGGCAGAATTTTCCCGGTACAGTCCTTAATATTGTGGATAAATGGAAGAAAAACTTTCCCAGCCGACGGTTGTTGTTGTTGCATGTTTATGGACACTTTTCTTTTGGGATGGAGTGCCCAATCTATATCATTACCAGCGTACCAATTTTTCTTAAAAGCTGTTCGCAAATGATTTAATTCCGCTTGCAAATAAATTTGTTCACAGATTTTAGTAGCCCTTTCCACCAAGGTTTTAATAACACCTCTCTTCTGCCTAGGATAATGGTTCGAATCCTCATAGAGGTAACGAACGGTGTGTGTATCTTTCCTATATACCTTATGACGTAAAGTGCTATCCGTCTGTTTACTCAAAAATCAAAAAAAATTATGCTGTCCACTACTCTGTCACCATAATAAATTGTATCTTTGGATTAATACTATTTAAATGCACCACCAAGAAACAATTCAATTCCTCTTCATCGTCATTCCACGTCGCAAAAGTGTCATCGGCATAGCAATACCACTTCAGAGGACTGTTATTGGCTACCTGGAGCGCCCGCTGTTCAAAAATTCCATAAAAAGATTAGCAACAGCTGGGCTTAGAGGGATTCCAATTGCCACTCTTTCAATTTTTTCATAGAACTCATTATTATACTGAAAGTACGTCGCAGATAGGCAGTGTCGAAACGAAGCTACTATATCAGTATGGGGAACATATCAGCTATGTAGGAATCATGGTGAACAGGCATACCACATCAAAACTGACATGAATATCACTTGGGCTCACAGTAACCTTCTTCAGTTTTCCGATACAGTGCATAGAATTTTTAAAATGTTGATCAGTTTTCCCGATGTACAGTTGTGACTAGGAGGCGAGTTGTCTAGCCAGCCCTTGAGTAGGGGATCCAATAGCACTCACTATGTGTCTCAGTGGGACATTAGGCTTATCTACCTTAAGTAGTGCATATAATCTAGGAGAGTAGGCTTCCGTTTTGCAAAGATACTTTTTATCCTTTGTAGGAATGGAGGAGTTTTATTAAACAATTGGTAGCTTCTGAGGACGGTGATCATGAAATAAAATGTAATGAGACAAAAATACTAGCTAAGACATCGCATTATTGTGCACTTCGGAAAGGCAAACCTACATTTCTAGCATTTGTAGACTTAGAGAAAGCTTTTGACGATGTTGACTGGAATACTCTCTTTCAAATTCTGAAGGTGGCAGGGGTAAAATACAGGGAGCGAAAGGCTATTTACAATTTGTACAGAAACCAGATGGCAGTTATAAGAGTCGAGGGACATGAAACGGCAGCAGTGGTTGGGAAGGGAGTGAGACAGGGTTGTAGACTCTCCCCGATGCTATTCAATCTGTATATTGAGCAAGCAGCAAAGGAAACAAAAGAAACATTCAGAGTAGGTATTAAAATCCATGGAGAAGAAATAAAAACTTTGAGGTTTGCCGATGAAATTGTAATTCAGTCAGAGACAGCAAAGGACTTGCAAGAGCAGTTAAACGGAATGGACAGTGTTTTGAAAGGAGAATAATGGAGTGTAGTGGAATTAAGTCAGGTGGTGCTGAGGGAAATAGATTAGGAAATGAGACACTTAGTGTAGTAACGGAGTTTTGCTATTTGGGGAGCAAAATAACTGATGATGGTCGAAGTAGAGAGGATATAAAATGTGGACTGGCAAAGGCAAGGAAAGCGTTTCTGAAGAAGAGACATTTGTTAACATCGAGTATTGATTTAAGTGTCAGGAAATCGTTTCTGAAAGTATTTGTATGGATTGTAGCCATGCATGGAAGTGAAACATGGACGATAAATAGTTTAGACAAGAAGAGAATAGAAGCTTTCGAAATGTGGTGCTACAGAAGAATACTGAAGATTAGATGGGCAGATCACATAACTAATGCTGAGGTATTGAACAGAATTGGGGAGAAGAGGAGTTTGTGGCACAACCTGACTAGAAGAAGGGATCGGTTGGTAGGACATGTTCTGAGGCATCAAGGGATCACCAATTTAGTACTCGAGGGCAGCGTGGAGGGTAAAAATCGTAGAGGGAGACCAAGAAATGAATATACTAAGCAGATTCAGAAGGATGTAGGCTGCAGTAGGTACTGGGAGATGAAGAAGCTTGCACAGGATAGCGTAGTGTGGAGAGCTGCATCAAACCAGTCTCAGGACTGAAGACCACAACAACATATGTATAGAGATTCATAAACACGGCAATAATTTTAACAGAAAAGAAGAAGGCTTGAAGACAGATAAGATACGGCGGTCTACTTTGTACTAAGGATGTGACAGTAGATTGCCTTTGATCGATAATAATGACGTTAGACAGAGATAGTTTCACTTTGGACAGCACGTGACGAGTAGTAGCGCCCTCTATGCCCTCTATATAAACGGAACCTCCACTGTTCAGCAGCCATCCCGGAAGATGTTGCCCGCAGTTTGCAACGAAACGTCGGGAGGAAAAATTTCTACTGACCAACCACAACCTCTTAACTCGGTAGTTTTAATTAATGAGTGAAAAGAGGGCTCTTGCGACGTGTGATTTTGAAAACGATTTTTATAAGTTAATGAATAAATCTATTTTCGGCAAAATCACGTAGAATGTTAGAAATCTCATTGAAATTCATTCTTTTTACCGGTGGGGAGGGCGTTGGGGCACAAGAGATCACATCGCCAGGACAAAATTTAAGTGGGCCAAAATCTCCAGTGAAGGACTGGTTTCAGTGGGAATGGGAAAGGTTTCAGTGGAGTTCATGAAGCCAGTCTATACCGGTATGTGTGTTCTGGACATCTCCTAATTCCGTATGTACAGATTCCACTACGAACTTGCACAGCAAAACTTCGCCAAGCGTAAGTTACTTTATATGATTTCAAATAGTTTCATCTAGTGGCTGAAAGGCTGCGATCCATATGAAGTAATTACCCACAATCCCAAAGTATTTGACATTGTGGATATGCGGTCAGTGATCCTTACAGCATCACACTTCAGAACAAGAAGGTTACTGGCCTGATGACAGACGAAGCGAGTGGCTTGCAGCTTGCGGAGTTTGTGGGGCTTAGAACTAAAATGTGTCCATACCTTATGTAATTATACATGTAAAGTCGTGGACAAAACGAGTGAGACCCCTCGCCTTTTCGTTATGCTGATCCGCACAGCTTAAAGTCTGCTACATAGCATAAAAGGCAAGACGACGAAGTGCTACCAACATACTATGCACAGGCGTGAAACTGAAAAACTATCGCCGGCCGCGGTGGTCTCGCGGTTCTAGGCGCGCAGTCCGGAACCGTGCGACCGCTACGGTCGCAGGTTCGAATCCTGCCTCGGGCATGGATGTGTGTGATGTCCTTAGGTTAGTTAGGTTTAAGTAGTTCTAAGTTCTAGGGGACTTATGACCACAGCAGTTGAGTCCCATAGTGCTCAGAGCCGTTTTTGAAAAACTATCTGAACTTTGTCAGACTGTCAGCAATCATGTGTAAGACTATATTAATGCTGATTAGTGTGTTAAACACAACACGTAAATGTAAGATATAAATGAAAGAAGAAACAGTAATTAGTATGAACTGTACTAATAAAAATGAATTTCAGCTTATCGAGATAACATAACTGTTTTAGTAAGACAAAGTACCCCAGATGGTTACGAATTAGCAAAATATTATGCGCATTCGTCCGAAAAACGGTCTGTGTCAACGTTCACACCACTCATACTGGATTACTGTTGCTGACCTACCATGAAAGTGTGCAAATTTAGCAATGCGTGAAGATTCATAACGAAATTCAGTTAAAAATCATTCAGTGCCACATTTAAGTCAATTCATTTATTGAAAGAAGCGGAAAAAGTAGGCGGCAACAAGTATGAAATTCTACAAGATTTTCATATTTACATCCACAGGGCGCCGATACATAATAAAGGTAGCAATAAAACGTATTGGGGGCGCGAGAATTTCTTTAAATTGCTTTACTGACAGTCTATCTGCTTGCATCGAGATTAGAACCGAAAACAAACCATACCTCCCTTGCAATAGCAACGCGTTTCACTACCCGAGCAGACAACCCAGGCAAACAGCCCTCTGTTATTACCCCACACATGAATAAGCCGGCAATTTCGCACTGAAAATGGCAAAACGATCTGCAGTTTCTGTTGCATGGAGCTTTCTGGAGTCAAAAACATGAATTTTCTACCTTTATGTCATCGCGTATGTGACAATCATTCGGGATGTTTGTCGAAATAAGAAAATACTGTTATTATCGAGTAAATTTAGTAGAATAATTCTGCACCACGCCAGGAAATAAACGGCTACATAGTTGCCAAACGTATTCTACAATATTTCGAATTCTCCATTAGACTCGCCACAGCCAGAAAACGTTCATTAGCCGAAGTGTTTCTTAAGGTAGCTAACAATGGAAATGCTCGCACGACTAAAACGCTGTGGCATTAATACTAGAATCTGATTTACTACGTGTATAGGCAAATGGATTTTATTTGCATTCCTGTAAACGTGATTTGGATCGAAAGCGTAGCTACGATTGATATGCTGATGTATCGACTGCAACTAGAACATTTCGAATAAAGAGTAAGGGGAATTATTTATGCGGCCCTCATCTTCAGTAACTGTCGTAGCTATTTTCGTTGTTAGGATTTCGTCACCTAAATCGGTCAAAATGGAACCCTACTAGTCTCACTTTCTTGACCGTTATCTGTCTACCCTACCCTTAAAACCCATTTACCTAGAGTACAGGTAGACCTAATAAGCGGAAATATGTCGCACTTCCTGCGGTATACGGTCCCTTGGTGGTGTAAGAAATCCATTTTTATTAGTACAGTTCATACTAATTAGCATTTCTTCTTTCATTTATATCTTATATTTACGTGTTGTTTAACACACTAACCAGCAGTAATATAGTCTTACACGTGACTGAAAACTGTCTGATAAAGTTCGGATAGTCTTTCAATTTCACACCTGTGCATAGTATGTTGGTAGCACTTCGTCGCCTTGCCTTGTATGCTGTGTAGCAGACTTTAAAGCTGTGCGGATCAGCATAACGAAAAGGCGAGGGAGTCTCGCTCGTTTTGTCCACGACTGTACATAAAGGTGCCATCAGAAGGCGGGCGAATGGTGTGCACTGTGCAGCCTATAACAAATTAAACTTTGCCATTCAGCTATTTAGCATTCAGAGATATGTAAATTCTTGAACTAGATGTGCAAGAGTCTCTGAAATAATTTGGCTATGCTTTTATATGAAATACAGGAAGTTGCCTAGAGTCCCACGTACTTCACACTCTTTCTTCTGTCTAAATGTATGTAAGTTCGACATATTTGTAGCTTTAAGTTATTTATGAATAAAAATCTCGCTATTAAATTAAAATGACTCACTGTCGTCGTCACTGTACAGATTGTATAAGTTGATTACACGTTTCACCAGGTTAATTCCGCTGGGAAGCCAAAGTTCAGTGATGTGACGATTCATCAGTGTGCTATCATACGCATATGTGCATCCTGTCTGCTGGAAGCTGTAGTCTAAATTGTTTGTTATACGAAGTGCGATTATACTTGCTGTGCTGCACTTTAACACGGTAAACCATCACCTAACTTATTGCTATCCAGCTGCGATCTCAGCACCTGATTTCACCATAATAGGAAAAATAATGGTAACAACACACATAATCAGCTCCAGAGAGGCTTTGTCTCTTTTCAAATCGTATCTTAACAATTATCGTGTTCACTCCCGTTACAGCCTTTGATATGTATCACACCTCAGAAAATTAGTATTCTGAGGCACAGTGCAATCTAGAAGTCCATCTTTATTTTGATGAGATTTGTGGGGTAAGAAAATCAAATGCCGCACAGGTTCTCATAGTTGAGGAGTACAAAGAGTGCTTGCACGGTTTTTAAGATGATTCTCTGCATGTGCTGCTGCATGTAAGGTCGTGCGTTACATACTGCACTACAGTTGAAAGTCGGTCTGTCGCGGCGTGACGAAAAATGCTTCATCTGTGTGGATGGTATCGGTAACCACCTACTGTCACACTATTCTCTCGAGAATGATTTTGTGTGTGTGTGTGTGTGTAACAGATAGATGAATCGATTGTCATAGTTGTGTGTATGAATGACTGTGTACTTGCAAGAATTATATACACTGAAGCGCCAAAGAAACCAGTATAGGCAAGCGTATTCAAATACAGGGATATATAAAGAGGCAGAATACGGCGCTGCAGTCGGCAACGCCTATATAACACAACAAGTCTCTGGTGCCGTTGTTAGATCAGTTACTGCTGCTACAATGGCAGGTTTTCAAGATTTAAGTGTGTTTGAACCTGGTGATATAGTCGAAGACGCTGCATCTCCAAGGAGCGATGAGGTGGGGATTTTCCCGTACGACTATTTCGTGAGTGTACCGTGAATATCAGGAATCCGGTAAAACATCAAATGTCCGACATCGCTGCGGCTGAAAAAAATATCGTGCAAGAACGGGACCAACGACGACTGAAGAGAATCGCTCAATGTGACAGAAGTGCAACCAATCCACAAACTTATGCAGATTCCAATGCTGCACCATCAACAAGTGTCAGCGTGCGAACTATTCAACGAAACATCATCAATATTGGCTTTTGGAGCCGAAGGTCCACTCGTGTACCCTAGATGACTGCACTACACATAGCTTTATGCCTCGCTTGGGCCTGTCAACGCCGACAGTGGACTGCTGATGACTGGAAGCATGTTGCCTGGTAGGACGAGTCTCGTTTCAATTGTATTAAGCCGATCGACGTGTACAGGTGTGGAGACAACCTCATGAATCCGTGGACCCTGCAAGGCATCAGGGGCCTGTTCAAGCTGGTGGAGGTCATGTAATGATGTGGGATGTGTGCAGCTGGAGTGATATGGAACCCCTGATACGTCTAGATGCGACTCTGACAAGTGACAAGTGCATAAGCATCCTGTCTGATCACCTGCATCCATTCATGTCCATTGGGCATACCGACGTATTTGGGCAAATCCAGCAGGACAATGCGACCCTCCACACGCCCAGAATTGCTACAGAGTGGCTCCAGCAACATTCTCCTGAGTTTAAACACGTTCGCTGGCCATCAAACGGCTAAACGGAGATATCGAAAAAATCCCATTTCAGCCATACTTTACTTTCAAGGATTCTATCACATTTGTATTAATAACATCGTTATTAATTATATTATGTTTAATTAACCCTTACCTTCTAGGAGACCCAGATAACATTGTACCCGCTAGTTCATTAGTAACACCAGTCCATATTCAACCAGAATGATATTTCTTATTTGCATATGCAATTCTACGATCAATTCCTAACAAGTTAGGAGGGCGCAGACATGAACATTATTGAGCATTACTTCAGGCATATATATATATATATATATATATATATATATATATATATATATATATATATATATATATATATATATATACTCCTAGAAATTGAAATAAGAACACCGAGAATTCATTGTCCCAGGAAGTGGAAACTTTATTGACACATTCCTGGGGTCAGATGCATCACATGATCACACTGACAGAACCACAGGCACATAGACACAGGCAACAGAGCATGCACAATGTCGGCACTAGTACAGTGTATATCCACCTTTCGCAGCAATGCAGGCTGCTATTCTCCCATGGAGACGATCGTAGAGATGCTGGATGTAGTCCTGTGGAACGGCTTGCCATGCCATTTCCACCTGGCGCCTCAGTTGGACCAGCGTTCGTGCTGGACGTGCAGACCGCGTGAGACGACGCTTCATCCAGTTCCAAACATGCTCAATGGGGGACAGATCCGGAGATCTTGCTGGCCATGGTAGTTGACTTACACCTTCTAGAGCACGTTGGGTGGCACGGGATACATGCGGACGTGCATTGTCCTGTTGGAACAGCAAGTTCCCTTGCCGGTCTAGGAATGGTAGAACGATGGGTTCGATGACGGTTTGGATGTACCGTGCACTATTCAGTGTCCCCTCGACGATCACCAGTGGTGTACGGCCAGTGTAGGAGATCGCTCCCCACACCATGATGCCGGGTGTTGGCCCTGTGTGCCTCGGTCGTATGCAGTCCTGATTGTGGCGCTCACCTGCACGGCGCCAAACACGCATACGACCATCATTGGCACCAAAGCAGAAGCGACTCTCATCGCTGAAGACGACACGTCTCCATTCGTCCCTCCATTCACGCCTGTCGCGACACCACTGGAGGCGGGCTGCACGATGTTGGGGCGTGAGCGGAAGACGGCCTAACGGTGTGCGGGACCGTAGCCCAGCTTCATGGAGACGGTTGCGAATGGTCCTCGCCGATACCCCAGGAGCAACAGTGTCCCTAATTTGCTGGAAAGTGGCGGTGTGGTCCCCTACGGCACTGCGTAGGATCCTACGGTCTTGGCGTGCATCCGTGCGTCGCTGCGGTCCGGTCCCAGGTCGACGGGCACGTGCACCTTCCGCCGACCACTGGCGACAACATCGATGTACTGTGGAGACCTCACGCCCCACGTGTTGAGCAATTCGGCGGTACATCCACCCGGCCTCCCGCATGCCCACTATACGCCCTCGCTCAAAGTCCGTCAACTGCACATACGGTTCACGTCCACGCTGTCGCGGCATGCTACCAGTGTTAAAGACTGCGATGGAGCTCCGTATGCCACGACAAACTGGCTGACACTGACGGCGGCGGTGCACAAATGCTGCGCAGCTAGCGCCATTCGACGGCCAACACCGCGGTTCGTGGTGTGTCCGCTGTGCCGTGCGTGTGATCATTGCTTGTACAGCCCTCTCGCAGTGTCCGGAGCAAGTATGGTGGGTCTGACACACCGGTGTCAATGTGTTCTTTTTTCCATTTCCAGGAGTATATATATATATATATATATATATATATATATATATATATATATATATATATATATATATATATCTGAAGTAATGCTCAATAATGTTCATGTCTGCGCCCTCCTAACATAATTCTATATCCACATTGTGTGTGTGTGTGTATTTGTGGCTCTTTTCCTCTCTTCTGGCTATGAGATGCTAGTCCCCCCAAACACACTGTAAATATTGTGTACCCTGAATACTGTATATGGAGAAAAAGTATATATGTCTGCAAAATTGAATATATAGATCAAGTTCCCATATATATATATAGGGGATTCTCACCGGCTTGCTGGCGGACTTAAGCGAAATAAAATAGCTCTCGCGGACCAAACACACAACATTAAGAAATCCACTAGTGTCTGTTCTCGTATCCAGCGACTAGTGGTCAGCGTCTGTTCACCTAGTTGGTGCGGCTGTGAAATATGGCCTGATCTCAACAATCAAGTCTGCAATCATTGTGATCCTTTTCAAAGATCACCGCAACTAAACTCAACTTGATGTGATGATGATGGAACAAAAGGAAATGAATCCACTACCCCAGGCCCCAGTCAACGCACTGGATTGTCCTGCTCATCGGATTCTGGGGGACCAGGAACATCATGAGGAAAAGAATCGGAGCTTTTGAAAATCTCTTCGCGAACACTACATTGACACTCTCAATACAGACACTTTTCAAACTTGGAAAACTAAAACAACTCACAGACATACTAGAAAAATTTCATATCAAAATTCTCGCCATTCAAGAGACGCGCTTCAGTGATGAAAACCATTTCAAAACAGAAAATTACAGGATCTACAAAGGGAAACCTGCTCTCAGAAGAGGCTTACCATCATTGTTTGGTACAGAATATGCTGTACATAAAACAGTCATGGGTAACATCATAGACTTCAGTTCCATATCAGAACGTATTTCCACACTGTCCTTCAAATCAGGTAATAACACACACAATTATCAATGCTCATGTACCAACAAATGAGCATAATAGAAAAAAGCCGCAAGAACTTGAAAATTTCTGGGAAGACATGGAATAAGTAACCAACAACATTCCAGAAAGACACGTGAAAATTTTAATGGGAGATTTTAATGCGCATTTAGGTAAAGAAAAGAAGTACAAACAAATCACAGGTCCGCACTCAGCACACGTTCGTACAAACTAAAATGGAGAACACCTCATAAAATATTATCAAAATTTCAACCTCAAAGTCATGTCGTCGCAATTTTAAAAGCCAAGACGAAAACGTACAACATGGAAAGCAGCCAACTCCGTGTGGGGAGAATTCCAAAAAAATGGTTCAAATGGCTCTGAGCATTATGGGACTCAACTGATGTGGTCATAAGTCCCCGAGAACTTAGAACTACTTAAACCTAACTAACCTAAGGACAGCACACAACACCCAGCCATCACGAGGCAGAGAAAATCCCTGACCCCGCCGGGAATCGAACCCGGGAACCCGGGCGTGGGAAGCGAGAACGCTACCGCACGACCACGAGATGCGGGCGGAGAATTCCAGATTGATCATGTGGCCATTTCCACCAAATGTAAGCGGGAAATTCTAAATGTCAGAACGCGTAAGGGATTTTTCGGGTCTGATTATTATTTACTACAAGTTAAGATTAGGACAATCTCAAGACAGAAAAAAACAGCACGAAACAAAATAGTCAAACCTGATCCGGAATACTTGAATATAAACAGGGACAAGTTGTTGAAGAGATTAATAGGCATTCAACAGACACTTGGATACACTTTGCGAAAACAATTCAGAAGGCAAAGCGATGGGGGCAACCTCCTAGGAAGCAAGTATGGTGGGTCTGACACACCGGTGTCAATGTGTTCTTTTTTCCATTTCCAGGAGTGTATATATATATATATATATATATATATATATATATATATATATATATATACACTTGCTCCGGACACTGCGAGAGGGCTGTACAAGCAATGATCACACGCACGGCACAGCGGACACACCAGGAACCGCGGTGTTGGCCGTCGAATGGCGCTAGCTGCGCAGCATTTGTGCACCGCCGCCGTCAGTGTCAGCCAGTTTGCCGTGGCATACGGAGCTCCATCGCAGTCTTTAACACTGGTAGCATGCCGCGACAGCGTGGACGTGAACCGTATGTGCAGTTGACGGACTTTGAGCGAGGGCGTATAGTGGGCATGCGGGAGGCCGGGTGGACGTACCGCCGAATTGCTCAACACGTGGGGCGTGAGGTCTCCACAGTACATCGATGTTGTCGCCAGTGGTCGGCGGAAGGTGCACGTGCCCGTCGACCTGGGACCGGACCGCAGCGACGCACGGATGCACGCCAAGACCGTAGGATCCTACGCAGTGCCGTAGGGGACCGCACCGCCACTTCCCAGCAAATTAGGGACACTGTTGCTCCTGGGGTATCGGCGAGGACCATTCGCAACCGTCTCCATGAAGCTGGGCTACGGTCCCGCACACCGTTAGGCCGTCTTCCGCTCACGCCCCAACATCGTGCAGCCCGCCTCCAGTGGTGTCGCGACAGGCGTGAATGGAGGGACGGATGGAGACGTGTC
This sequence comes from Schistocerca nitens, assembly GCF_023898315.1. Lineage (NCBI taxonomy): Eukaryota > Metazoa > Arthropoda > Insecta > Orthoptera > Acrididae > Schistocerca > Schistocerca nitens. Next base: position 224,532,050 of record NC_064620.1, on the reverse strand, counting down.
GTCTTCAGCGATGAGAGTCGCTTCTGCCTTGGTGCCAATGATGGTCGTATGCGTGTTTGGCGCCGTGCAGGTGAGCGCCACAATCAGGACTGCATACGACCGAGGCACACAGGGCCAACACCCGGCATCATGGTGTGGGGAGCGATCTCCTACACTGGCCGTACACCACTGGTGATCGTCGAGGGGACACTGAATAGTGCACGGTACATCCACACCGTCATCGAACCCATCGTTCTACCATTCCTAGACCGGCAAGGGAACTTGCTGTTCCAACAGGACAATGCACGTCCGCATGTATCCCGTGCCACCCAACGTGCTCTAGAAGGTGTAAGTCAACTACGCTGGCCAGCAAGATCTCCGGATCTGTCCCCCATTGAGCATGTTTGGGACTGGATGAAGCGTCGTCTCATGCGGTCTGCACGTCCAGCACGAACGCTGGTCCAACTGAGGCGCCAGGTGGAAATGGCATGGCAAGCCGTTCCACAGGACTACATCCAGCATCTCTACGATCGTCTCCATGGGAGAATAGCAGCCTGCATTGCTGCGAAAGGTGGATATACACTGCACTAGTGCCGACATTGTGCATGCTCTGTTGCCTGTGTCTATGTGCCTGTGGTTCTGTCAGTGTGATCATGTGATGTATCTGACCCCAGGAATGTGTCAATAAAGTTTCCCCTTCCTGGGACAATGAATTCACGGTGTTCTTATTTCAATTTCCAGGAGTGTATATATATCATCACACAATCATTCAGTTTTCATTACAATATTGCTTGAGTGCTGTACAAACTTTGAATCTAGCCTAAATTGTATTCATGTCTTCTAGACACTTACATTCTTTGACACTGGTTGAATACGTGCATTTATGTATTGTTCTAAATGCACTATAGTTACCCTATTTACACACAAATACTTTACAAATGCAGCTCTCATATACGGACACCAGCATCTATCCACTGCAATTGTTAATGCACAGTATAAGTCATACTAATACTGAATACTTTGCATGTTTTAAGTAAATGTGCATGTCCTCTGAAGTTAATTCAAGCACAGCTTCACTGAACATATCAGCTATCAAAACCTTACATCCAAATATATGAACATCAATAGGAGTATACAATGGATTGTAATCTATCATCATTTTCTTCTCTATATACTCTCTTGTGCCACACTGAGAGTTCCACTCATACCATGAATACTGCACTATCGTACCAACACACGGAACATTTTCTACTTCTTTAACTACTCCAGTCACTGTCAGGTGTTAGGCCCACTTCCACATGTTTAGAGCTACTAGCACTTACGCTGTATGTGTTGGCCGATAATAATACTCTTGTGGTACTTAGCTGAGCCTGAATGAGTTGAGGAAGCTCTGGTGGTGGTACTGGATAGTTGAATGATAGCAAGCCTGACAAATCTGGTTGACCTCCTGTAGGCCACTGATGCTGAGGTGGTACAGACGGTAGTATAATGAACACTTGAGTATCCTCGTCCAGCACTTCCACTGAGGTGTGCAGCGATGCAGGAATAAAGAATTAACGAAAAGTAAGTAAGGAGAATCTATTTATATATGATTAACAACAATATTATTATTACTCAGTGGATGAATACTTACTTTAAACCTTCTTCTGCTTTTTGGTTGATCTCAGCTGATAGTGCTCCATGACGATCCTTTCACCACTACTTACAGATATCAAATGATCCCTATTGGGAGACGGCAAAGTGGATGAGGCGAGGGGAGTGGAGGGGAGAGGGGCGGTGACCTCACCATGTGCCGGCAGTGGTCTTCACTAAATCTGTAATATGACACAGGTCAAAAACTCCTGGCAGCTAATGAGTCTGCACTATGGACCAGTTCTCTCAGTGACCCTCTACTAATAACGCACTGAAAGCATGAGCCACAAAATTCAATGATTAATTCTCATTATGGCAGAACCTATCATAAATAACCAAATAGGGATGCATCCACCATAAAAAGATATTAGTTTCAAACCTACAACTTCCAAGACATTGCAAAATTCATTTGGTTACTAAAAAAAGCAATTTATCTTCTAGCTGTGGTAGTGTTACTAGTAGAGTTATTACAATCTTGTGCTGACTTCATGCAACTAGTACCAAACTGCCTTTGTAATCATTCAGTGACTCAGCCCATGTTTCCTGACAGTCTTCATTGCTGTAACACTCATGTATGAAACAGAGGATAAACAAAACCACCTCTATATGCAGACCTATTTCGCCCCTTTCAGTCTTTTATCAAAACGTTTTGGGGGAGAGCTGTGTCTTCTTGTTATACTTCCGCTAAGCGATCGGCAGGATGTTTATGCTGTCTCTCCCTTCTTTTTTTAAAAAAAAAATTTTGTTCCGTCTCTGCCATTACATATGACAACCCACAACTCACAGAGAGTTCAGTACAAGGCTGCTGTAAGACGTATATATTTCTATTGCCTATTGTCAAACCACAATTTATGAAAGATGTTTATATTTTATTAATGGGATTAAGTAGGAATAATTAATATTTGTCATTTTGGAAATAATTGTGGTAGCAGGGAATGTATGCACCAAAGTATTGTTGGCGGGAGAGACCGCACATTGATAACATTGATATAATTTTAAAAAGGGCGGGAGAGACCGCGTATGGATACATTTTAAGGAAAGAGTGGGAAAGACGGCGCATTGATACATTTTGTAATGGTAGCAGGGATTGTCTGCACCAGAAAGCATTGATGGCGGGAGAGACCGCACTTTAGCATTCGTAGGAAGTCAGTAGTAAGCGAGATGTGAAGCGAGTCGGTAGCAGGTCTGAAGCGAGAGGTTGAGAGGAGCGGTGTGCCTGCCAGCCACTAGTTACGATTTACAAGAGATTATAAACGGATGTACAGAGACATCAGCTAACTATTATCATAAGGAGAACTAATAATATTGAATTATTTTTTTGAGAAACTCTAGACTACTGAAGGTATGTTTGCGCAACGCTAGTTGTAAGATTATTGTAAAAAGTAAGTCCCATTTTAACGTTTGTAAAATCATTTCATTACCAACAGTAAATATTTGAAGAATTGATTCCAGAATATAATTAATTTTTGCCAGCAATATTGCATTACTGATTATAATCCATCCCAAAAACCATCAGCGTAAGACTTTGCAAAATTTTATTGTTGTCAAGAAAAAGTTTAACTATGAATTACGTAACTTCAGTCAAATTAATTAAAGAATAACATCAGCTTTGCTATTAAAGAATAACGTCAGCTTTGGTAATAAATACAGCCACTTATTATGACAGCCCACCAGCAGCTAATAGAGTATAGTAAAACAGAGTAAGTATATTCATGTCGCAGTTCGATGTAGCAGTCAGATGGCGATCCAGTAACAGTAAAAAAGGTAAGGAACAGTTTTGGGTTATTGCAGGTAAACGACTGAGGGCCACGATGACAACACATTCTACGTTTCGTCGAAATAATCAGAAAATCACTTTTAATAAGCAGCATTTAAATTTGTATGCGAAGATTCAGAAAGAGGATTAATTTCAAAGGGAAGATTTCATTTGTTATTATTAAACAAGAGATAGAAATCCTAAGGGAAGGTTTCGTAAGTTATTGTAGAAGGGAAGGTTGCGTAACAAAAGAGATACAGAAGAGACGGGAAGGTTTCACTGTTGTCAGTATGATTTGCCCATTTTATCCGTTAAGACGCTGTAGCTTTAGCCCAATTTCCTCTTTTGTTTGACTGCAGTCAAATTGAAGATGTTCTACGAACGGAACCGGTCGTAACACAGTCAGTGTGTAGTAATACAGCTGAGCTGGTTTTCATTCATCATTAACATTAGTGTCAGGTGTGGAGCTCAGCATGATCAACAATGTAATCAAGAATATTAGACTTTGCCAGTGGGCTCTTTCACTTGGTTTTGGTACTATTATCATCAGGCTATGGTACTTCGGTACTGGCATTTTCATGTGTGCTAAGACTTCAGACATGTGCCTGTAAACAAACAGAAAATTAATTACATAGCTTTGCCTATCGTAATACTTCCTGTGATTGTTGCATTGTCCATCTTGTGGTGCTGCAAAATTTAACGCAATAAAGGCACGGTGTAGGACATGTATTCCTGAGAACATTTTATCTTCTTATGATCCTAGGAACCACTCTTTTATGTTACAAATGTTTAGGTACACAACACAGATATACAGGTTTCGTGAAAACGACGTGGATAATCGTCGTAAATGGATGAAAAGAAGAAGGTCACTTTTTTATTTCGTTCTTAAATTTCTGATTTTATTTTGTTGAGAATACCAGCCATTTTCAGTTAACTATTCCAAGACGCTACATTCTTTCGAAAATACACTCCTGGAAATGGAAAAAAGAACACATTGACACCGGTGTGTCAGACCCACCATACTTGCTCCGGACACTGCGAGAGGGCTGTACAAGCAATGATCACACGCACGGCACAGCGGACACACCAGGAACCGCGGTGTTGGCCGTCGAATGGCGCTAGCTGCGCAGCATTTGTGCACCGCCGCCGTCAGTGTCAGCCAGTTTGGCGTGGCATACGGAGCTCCATCGCAGTCTTTAACACTGGTAGCATGCCGCGACAGTGTGGACGTGAACCGTATGTGCAGTTGACGGACTTTGAGCGAGGGCGCATAGTGGGCATGCGGGAGGCCGGGTGGACGTACCGCCGAATTGCTCAACACGTGGGGCGTGAGGTCTCCACAGTACATCGATGTTGTCGCCAGTGGTCGGCGGAAGGTGCACGTGCCCGTCGACCTGGGACCGGACCGCAGCGACGCACGGATGCACGCCAAGACCGTAGGATCCTACGCAGTGCCGTAGGGGACCGCACCGCCACTTCCCAGCAAATTAGGGACACTGTTGCTCCTGGGGTATCGGCGAGGACCATTCGCAACCGTCTCCATGAAGCTGGGCTACGGTCCCGCACACCGTTAGGCCGTCTTCCGCTCACGCCCCAACATCGTGTAGCCCGCCTCCAGTGGTGTCGCGACAGGCGTGAATGGAGGGACGAATGGAGACGTGTCGTCTTCAGCGATGAGAGTCGCTTCTGCCTTGGTGCCAATGATGGTCGTATGCGTGTTTGGCGCCGTGCAGGTGAGCGCCACAATCAGGACTGCATACGACCGAGGCACACAGGGCCAACACCCGGCATCATGGTGTGGCTAGCGATCTCCTACACTGGCCGTACACCACTGGTGATCGTCGAGGGGACACTGAATAGTGCACGGTACATCCAAACCGTCATCGAACCCATCGTTCTACCATTCCTAGACCGGCAAGGGAACTTGCTGTTCCAACAGGACAATGCACGTCCGCATGTATCCCGTGCCACCCAACGTGCTCTAGAAGGTGTAAGTCAACTACCCTGGCCAGCAAGATCTCCGGATCTGTCCCCCATTGAGCATGTTTGGGACTGGATGAAGCGTCGTCTCACGCGGTCTGCACGTCCAGCACGAACGCTGGTCCAACTGAGGCGCCAGGTGGAAATGGCATGGCAAGCCGTTCCACAGGACTACATCCAGCATCTCTACGATCGTCTCCATGGGAGAATAGCAGCCTGCATTGCTGCGAAAGGTGGATATACACTGTACTAGTGCCGACATTGTGCATGCTCTGTTGCCTGTGTCTGTGTGCCTGTGGTTCTGTCAGTGTGATCATGTGATGTATCTGACCCCAGGAATGTGTCAATAAAGTTTCCCCTTCCTGGGACAATGAATTCACGGTGTTCTTATTTCAATTTCCAGGAGTGTATGTGTACAAACACCTAATGGTTTTACCTAGACCCGCTAAACTTCAGTGTGCGGGGGCATTGGAAGAATGGGGCTGATCACACCACAAAAGCATGAGACGAGTGCCTGGCTGGGTACACACAGCGTGTAAAGAAGTTCCCACTACGGCACGCAGCTTCGAGAGTGTGCATCAGTCGACGCGAGACAACTCTACAATTGTCAGACTCACTAAAATTTGGAGGGATACTTTCCCAACGCTAACGCATTTAGAAATTATCTTCATTTCCTATTACCATTAGCTTGAATAATAGTGCTTCGTGGGGGAAGATTCCATTCAAGCATTAGATTTATCTACACTCATACTCATAAATTAAGGATAATTGCAGAATGTGGTGCCACACAACGTGGCACTACACAAAACTGGCGCTAATAGCATAGACACATAGGGAACACACACGAAACAGATCTGTAAGTCCACGGTATTGGTGATAAGTTGAGAAAACCGTCGCGAAACACATGTGCTACAAAACGCCACTCTTTCCTGCGCATGTACCCCGACATCAATATGGGATATGATCACCATGCACACGTACACAGGCCGCACAACGGGTTGGCATACTCTGGATCAGTTGGTCGAGCAGCTGCTGGGGTATAGCCTTCCATTCTTGCACCAGTACCTGTCGGAGCTCCTGAAGTGTCGTAGGGGTTTGAAGACGTGCAGCGATACTTCGACCGAGAGCATCCCAGACGTGCTCGATGGGGTTTAGGTCTGGAGAACAGGCAGGCCACTCCGTTCGCCTGATATATTCTATTTCAGCGTACTCCTCCACGATGGCAGCTCGGTGGGACCGTGCGTTATCATCCATTAGGAGGAAGGTGGGACCCACTGCACCCTGAAAAGGCGGACATACTGATGCAAAATGACATCCCGATACACTTGACCTGTTACAGTTCCTCTGTCAAAGACATGCAGGGGTATACGTGCACCAATCATAATCCCACCCCACACCATCAAACCACGGCCTCCGTACAGCTCCCATTCAAGGACATTAAGGGGTTGGTATGTGGTTCCTGGTTCACGTCAAATGAAAACCTGGCGAGAATCACTGTTCAGACTATACCTGGACTCATTCGTGAACATAACCTGGGACCACTGTTCCAATGACCATGTACTATGTTCTTGACACCAGGCTTTACGGGCTCTCCTGTGACCAGGGGTTAGTGGAATGCACCTTGCAGGTCTCCGGGCGAATAAACCATGTCTGTTCAGTCGTCTGTAGACTGTGTGTCTGGAGACAACTGTTCCAGTGGCTGCGGTAAGGTCCCGAGCAAGGCTACCTGCAGTACTCCGTGGCCCTCTGCGGGCTCTGATGGTGAGATATCGGTCCTCTTGTGGTGTTGTACACTGTGGACGTCCCGTACTGTAGCGCCTGGATACGTTTCCTGTCTGCTGGAATCGTTGCCATAATCTTGAGATCACACTTTGTGACACACAGACAGCCCGTGCTACGACCTGCTGTGTTTGACCAGCCTCCAGTCGCCCTAGTATTCTACCCCTCATAGCGTTATCAATATGTGTTCTTTGAGCCATATTCAACACACAGTCACGATTAGCACGTCTGAAAAAGTCTGCACACTTACTCGCTGCACCGTACTCTGACACGCACCAACACACCTCTGCATATGTGGACTGCTGACAGCGCCACTGTGCGACGACCGCAGGTCAGATGCACCGCATAACCATAACCCTAGGCGATTTAAACCAGAAAACCGCCCACCAGAGAGTTGTTTTACCACGTATCAGCATTATCTTTAATTTATGAGCATGACTGTATTAGGATTTCTGGGTGATTAACAACAAATTTGGGAAACGTTATGTCTGTCCTACAAATAACGTTAAGTATTTGCGTCTAAATATTTTATAGTAAACATGTTTGTATTCGCCAGAACCATGTACTACAAAAGTTACAAGTTATATTTAACAAAAAATTGTATGGGACGTTGTCGTATTAAACTATTTTAGAATTTCAATTGATCATAGGCTGCTATATGCAATTTAGAAAGGGATACAAAACTAAAATAATGGCGGCTCGGAAGGGAAGTAGTAAATGCACATTGTGGGAATTTATTTAGATAATAGTGAAATATAACAGGTTAAATGAGGCAGCGTGTTAGCATTTTAGGAAATGAATGTTATGCAGCCGTAGATGTGCAATTTTTTAACAAAGATACTTATGCAAAGAGGGAAAATATTTGTGAGTATAGGCAAACGTATGGAAAAAACTGAAATGGAGGTCAGAGTTTTCACCAAACGACAACAGAAGACAACAGAATGTGCTGAATCAAACAAAACTAAGTGAATCTAAATATCGTCAAATCATAAGAACTCCTCCAAATTGCGCCAAATTAGGCATAATTTTCCGTATTTACAGAGGTGTCTTTATGGCGCGAACAACTGTCGCAGCAGACTTACTTGATAATGGAGTGGAATTGATCTGTCTAGGGAATCAATAAGCTTCTTCACTGGCACCTGCGCTACAAGGGGAGACATGTCTGGCGTAATTTTGAACTCCAAACACTCGACGGACAAATGCATGACCAATGTGTCGGATCACGTTCCTGCGTACTATGCATGGCTCCTAAAATGTACCAAAACACTCTACAACTCAGAAGATCCTTGTATTCCTTATAACCCGCCGCATATAATTCCGGGAATCGTTGAGTTCACAGTAGGCTTTGTCAAGATCTGGAATAGACTGTCGTATTCCGCAGCCTCTGCTGCGCCGGACCTTCACTCCATTTCTGCGTTTCTAATTTTTATTTGTTTAAGTATGTCCCATGAAGTCAAGTAATATTACATGCATTGATGAATTTAACATCTTTGTTCTAGATTTGGTACTGATATTTTAAACTTTAGATTGTTTCTGTTAGAGTTGTTACTGTCTTAAAATTAATTCCACATCTCAATCTCTACGAACAACTGAGCAGTGCATGGTGGAGGGTACCTTCGTCCGGGCACCGAGGGCACTTAACGCTGGACTGGGTTGCAGGGTTCAGTTTGCACTGTGCCGCAAGGACGACGAAGTAAAAGAATGAGAAAATATCAAGTTATAAGGAGGAGGTGGTGTCTCAGAAAGCGGCGCCTCGACGCTGCTGGGAGAAGAAACGGCTGGATACGTGAGCGGCGAGGCCCTGGCCGAAACCCAAAGGGGAAGTGTGTGCTGGTGCCAGGGACAGCACACAGGTGGCAACGCCCAGATAGGCACATGCTGCAGTCAGCCGCGGTCGCACCGGCCAACAGCCACTGCTGCGGCCTAGGCATCGACACGTCTCTGCTCCGCAAGCCGCCTCATAGTGCATGGCGGAGGGCATTTTCGGTACCACTATAAGTACCCCCTTCCTTGTCCCATACGCGAATGATGCGTGGCAAGAATGATTGTCAATATGCCTCCATACCAGCTCTAATTTCTCTCATTTTCTCGTTGCGGCCATTTCTGCGAGACGTATTTGGAAAGAAGTAGTATATGGCGGAGGGAGGGGGGGGGGGGGGAGGTGGTCAAAAATATGGAAACACCAAAAACACAACACATTACATTAAGACGGTGCAAAATCCGTTGGCATTCAAAACTGCTTCCAGTCATCTCTGAAGGTTAAATACAAGTACTGTACGGTTTTCAAGGGAATCTTATACACTGCAGTGCCCAAGAAACTGGTATAGGCGTACATATTCAACAACAAAGATATGTAAACAGGTAGAAGACGGCGCTGCGGTCGGCAATGCCTATATAAGACAAGTGTCTGGCGCAGTTGTTAGATCGGTTACTGCTACTACCATGGCAGGTTATCAAGATTAAAGTGAGTTTGAACGTCGTGTTATAGTCGGCGCACGAGCGATGGGACACAGCATCTCCGATGTAGCGAAGAAGTAGGGATTTCCCCGTACGACCATTTCACGAGTGTAGCGTGAATATCAGGAATCCGGTAAAACATCAAATCTCTTATATAGCTGCGGCCGGAAAAAGATCGTGCAAGAACGGGAGCAACGATATGGGCTTTTGGAGTCGAAGGCCCATTCGTGTACCCTTGGTGACTGCAAGACACAAAGCTTTACGCCTCGCCTGGGCCTATCAACACCGCCATTGAACTGTTGATGACTAGAAACATGTTATCTGGTCGGAAGAGTCTCGTTTAAAATTGTATCGAGCGGATGAACGTGTACGGGTATGGAGAAACCTCATGAATCCATGGACCCTGCATTTCAGCAGGGGACTCTTCAAGCTGGTGGAGGCTCCGTAGTTGTATGGGGTGTGTGTAGTTGGATTGATATAGGGCTCCTGATACGTCTAAATACCACTCTGACAGGTGACACGTGCGTAAGCATCCTGTCTGATCACCTGCATCCATTCATGTCCATTGTGCATTCCGACGGAAGTGGGCAATTGAAGCAGGACAATGCGACACCCCACACGTCCAGAATTGCTACAGAGTGGCTCCAGGAACACTCTTCTGAGTTTAAACACTTCCGCAGACCATCAAATTCCTCAGACATGAACATTACTGAGCATATCTGGGATGCCTTGCATTGTGCTGTTCAGAAGAGATATCCATCCCCTCGTATTCTTACGGATTTGTGGGCAGCCCTGCAGGATTCATGGTGTCAATTCCCTCCAGCACTGCTTCAGACATTAGTCGAGTCCATGCCACGTCGTGCTGCGGCACTTCTGCGTGGTCGCGGGTGCCCTACACGATATTAGGCAGATGTATCAGTTTCTTTGGCTCTTCAGTGTACAATTCTTCCTGCAAAGTACTGCCACGTTCAAGTAACAGTGATAACGTTCATGCACTCTTCTCTTCAAAGTAGGTCAAAAAGGTTGAATAATATTGAGCTCTGGTGACTTGGGTAACCAGGGAAGATGCGACAGTTCATCCTCATGCTCATAAAAGGATGCGAGCTGTGTGAACAGTGGCTCTGTCTTCTGGGAACACAGCATCATGAGAAACAAAAATTGTATCATGGGATGGATCTGTTCGTCCAAAATGCTCAAATAACCCTTGGCAGTAATGCAGTCTGACAGAGTACCCATGGGCCCACGGAATACCACGATATGGCTGCCCAAACCATCACCGAACCTCCGCCATGTTTCACTCTTGGGATGTAAACTCGGCCAGAAGTTGGAAACAGTGTGCAACAAGACTCATCCGATTAAATAACGTTTTTCCATTGCTGCATAGCCCAGGTTTTATGGTTTCGACACAACGTTCTCCTGTTACGGGCATTGCCTTTACTGAATCATGTTGGAATTCCAGCTCACCCTGCTATACGTTGGTTATGTTGTTTTTGTGCTGACAGTGTTCGCGAGTGGGACGTTCAGTTCTGCAGTGATTTCTGCAGCTGTCGTCCTCTTATTTTTCGTCACAAATCTCTTTAATGACCGTATGTCTCTTGAAATATCAAACACTTTGGTCACCGGGTTCACGGAAGCACCTACCATACGAACAACAACAATTTTTCCACTTTCGAAATCACTTAGTTCTGACATAATCCACTCATAGAATATTATTTTATCCACGACTGATACTTGCAACGTATTGGCGACAGTGCACAGGGGCCGTTCGCAGTCAAATACAACAGCGCAATCTGTAAGTTTTGCTCTCATCTGCACTTATGCTCAACCATCCATTTCTCGCGGTATTTTCATTTTTTCCATCCCCTATAGGTTCCAGGACGTACTCTCTCGAAATTCCAATAGTGGTACACAGTGCCTCTCATGGAGCGCCTGCGACTAGAGTTTCTTGGACATCTCCGTAAAGCTTTTCCGTTGACCAAAAGCCAGTGACGAAACAAGCCACACTTTGTTCGACCTTCTCTGTCTCTTATTATCTGGTAAGGCGCTCTTATTGACGAAAAATTCCCAACAGTGAGTCGAAGAAGTGTTCTATCATTTCTAATTTTTTGTTATTACAGTGGAAAGTCGTTTACTACTTGTTAGAACTTAACTTGAGTGCATAATGGTATGGGCTCTGAATTACTGCCCTGTTAATATTCTCCTTATTACGCAAATGTTTTGAACCACGAATGAACGACAACGCGATCTGACTCATTAATGTAATACGTAGTAGTAGTGAAAACTTTCATGGCACAACGGGAAATATAAAGGCATCTTAAACATGTGTATAAGTAATGTAAAATCACAACCAAGACGTTTAATCGTTCTAAAACAATCTGAAAGTGTGTGTTTTCTCACATGGAGAAAATGGGCGAGATCCATATGTAGATTGTACTTTGTGTGTCCTAACACCTATTCGCAAGAAGCATGAATCAGAGAAGCCATTCTCATCATATTTAGGATTGCAGTAAGTCTCTCGGTGTTTTCTGTCGTGTAAACCTACCTTATGCTGGCTGTAATATGCATGCAAAAAAAAAAAAAAAAAAAATTATCTGCCAATGGCAGTTCCGCAGGAGGCAGAACGTATTCTTTGAACTGTGCTCGTATCTACTGGGAACGTAGGCAATGGATAAGTCTACACATGGGTACTGAGTTTGAAAACCGTAAAAAATTAACAAATGACTTTAGGATGAAATAATTAAGGTGAAATTTTAAATGAATTACTGCCAATACTCAATAAATAAGAACGAAAAATCGGTTACAAAGTTGCAAAAGTCCTCCAAGGGACTACATGGGAATACAATACTATATATTATAAAAAAAGAACAAAATAAACCCATATATTGTAAAATCCCCGTGATATTATTAAATGGGCCAGAAAATAACTTGAACCATGACCCATACCCATGGATGACGTAATGAAAGGCTGATACTGATCCTGGTACGAGAACAAAGCCTCAATCATAAGAAGATTGCAATTTAGTATGCTTTTATGTAAATAACAGAAAACCCTGTCTCTATGCTGCCAAGTATAACCCTCTTACTAAATTTAGTTTAGTTTCCAAATAAAGTACACTATGGGAAGATAGTCCTGTTAATAGGAAAAGCTAATCAATAGACTTACCCTTTTTACAGGATTTGACCGTGTGTTGTGTCTAATGTATAAGTAAATCAGACTATTCAATTCTTTTCCTAAGATCTTACCCAGCAATTAGATAGAAACGCAGTATGTAAAGTATTATATTGAAGGTAGGACAACTCAATTCCAAGTTAATTTGCTGTTTTAAAACATGTACTAATGGTCGCCAGCCTATCCAGCAATCAAACAATGAAGTACTGGAAAAACAGAAGTATGAATTTTGCCTACTTTCTTGCTATTGTTTAAGTTGCTTCTTCAAATAAATATTACTCCAAGTAAACAATGTTGGACTACACCCAATACATTACGTTTTTAAAAGAGGAAAAGCCCAGTAGATAACTTCAAGGATGCTAAAAACATTTGACCAGAAAAGCACTTTCCATAATCAACAAACTTAAATTCTTAGGTACTAAATCACACACTTTTTATACTGAACATTTCACTTCAAGGAAACCTCTTTCTTACTCGAATTTACTTTCAAAAGCTATTATTCTTTGAACTAAATCTGTATAGTCATTTAACAGGTTCTAGTAACTTGGCTTCACTCTGACTGAATTTTACGTAAGCAAATTTTTGCTATAACACTTTGGAATAGTTAAGAAATGTTTCTCATTATTTACAAAAATACAGTTTAAATGGTGGCTCTTTGTATTAACTTGGCACTTCATGCGTCTGTACAACAGGATACCCGAATTAATCAAACACCAGGAAGGAACGCTTTATAGGCGTATGATTAGGATGAAATAACAGAGTGAACCAGTTTCCTTACAGTTCAAGAATGATTATTCAAAAACAAAAATAAAATACGAAAAAAATCTTATCTGATGGCTGTAGGCTTGGGTGTGGCGAACAATTACGACGGCTACGCTACTCGCGGAACAACCTGCAAGTGTCTTGCTGTATGGGCTCAATTTCTGCTCTTGGCGTCGTTCAAATTTACATACAGTAGCCCAATAACTCGCAGCTATGCCGTAAGCCGTTTGAGTCTTCACCCGAGGCATTTTTGTGGAAATTGGCAGGAAAAGCTTTTTCTGCTCCAAAAAGGTGTTGCCTCAATCACTGCTGCCTACAGACTGTATGACTCAATTCCTGCGCTTGCTCTAGGTAGCGCGCCAAACCGCCCTTGCCACCTTTTCCACTCCCGAGAGCCACTTTCGTTTGAAACAAAAGCACACTGTCTTTTACATAACACCTATTTCTTACATTCTTCCTAAGCGTGACTATTTTTTACAACTGTCAAATTTACACAACGTAAATAATTTATACAAACAAGGGTTTATAAATACAAACTGTCATCAGAAAATTATTTAACGTAACAAACAATTTACATAGTATTTTACATACATTACTCACATACAGTGCAAAGAACTGGAACCTTCAGTATATCACACCTTACTTTACATATACAGAAAATAAAGTACCAATATGCGAAGACTGTAAAACACAAAATTATAAAAATTCAGATGAACCATAAACAAATAGTGTTATAAGCTCCAACCTTGATCACAAAGTAACATATCGCCAGAGCTGAAAAATCATGTAATAGAATATCACGCCAAAGTGAGGTTCTCAACGTTGATCACAAAGTAACATATCGGGAGAGCTGAAAAATCATGAAAGAGAATATCACCCAAAGTGAGGTTCTCATCATAAATTCCTGAATGATGCAGCTTAGAAATGGTCATCTTGGCGAAACACAAGACAGAAGCGCCTGAACTTCACAAATAAAACCATATTAGCCCCATGCGTCTCCACGGGAAGAAGCAACACCCAGCTAGGTTAAGGATCGGGTGAAGAGAGCATCTCTGTGTACTCATCCACACGGCCAGACGAACTCCAACTGCCCAGCTACCTGGCTGACCAGCGGGGCTCCGCACTCAAAGTACTCCTTGCAGATATGCTAAAACTCACCCTGCCGTCTGCTTAAATTCCTTAGCTTGTTGTGGGCTTTAGTGATCGTGTGCTGTAAACCCATCGGTTCCTATAAAGTAGAGTTCGTATTTGTGCTTTGCATTCTGAACTCTTATTGTTAGCTAAAGGTTTTTTCTTTGTACCTGCATCTGACAGCGTACAAAACTCACTATTTACGTTTATTAGTGTCATTTGGACTCGATACATTGAAGGTAGCAGTTTTTATAGTTCTATTAGATCATTTTCGCATGTTCGAAAACGTTTGTTTACATTATAAATACGAGGGATAATCAATAGGTATAACTTACCCTGGGATACTGTTTAATTCTTTAATAATATTCACTAGATGGCCCCCGGTAGTTTACTGTAGGTCACTGTTTTTTTCTTTAGTATTCACTAGATAGCCTCTAGCAGCAAAATAAGCACCAGATCTAGCTTCTACCATACATTTTTATTGTTTTTCATTGTTGAGTGTCCTTTCAGCCAACTAGAGTGTAGCTGTTAGCCTTGTGGAGCAGTAGGGTTCCTTAAGTTTCTTATAGTAAATCACATATTAGCAAAATAGAAAGGACTGTGTCTATTGTGTGCGGATACAGGAGGAATTGGCTACAGTCCAAACGCAGTTGGAAGCTTTGTTGGCCACAGTCAACAGGCTCCAGAGTGACACCTTGAGGTGCGGTGGGGATAGGGTGCCTGGGGCAGCCTCTGATGTACTAGATGTGCAGGGGGGGATGTCACAGATCTGTCATTGAGCCGACCTCAGGTGCGACTGAGTCGGCCGGCCCACTCTCACCTCAGTGTGGGTGGCGGACTGTGTCGAGGTCTCGAGCCTCAAGGCGAAGGCTGCCTAGGGGACGCAGGCTCCTGCCAAATCCCACGAACTTTGATAATAGATTCAGTGTGCTATCTGATGTTGGGAGGGGAGGCTGAGCCGGATCAGAATGCACATTCTGCCAGGATAGTGGCTGCTCCTACAGCAAGGTCCGGACAGGCACGTGGGGATAGGGGTTTGTTAGTTATTGGGAGCTACAATGTTAGGCGGGTCATGGAGACCCTCAGGAACGTAGCGGCTAGGGCGGGGAAGAAGTCCAACGTTCACTCGGTGTGCTTGCCAAGGGCCTTGTCTGGGATGTGGAAGAGGCTCTTCCAGTGGCTATCGAGCATGCGGGGTGCAGCCATCTGCAGATTGTTGCACATGTCGGCACCAATGATGCCAGTAGTCGGAGTTGCGAGGAAATCCTTGGGTCCTTTCGACGGCTGGCTAAATTGGCGAAGACGGCCTCTATTTCTCGAGGAGTGGAAGCCAAGCTGACGATTTGGAGCATCGTACCCAGGGTGAAGTCAAGTGGAGAATCTAAACCAGAGGCTACGTCGACTCTTTGACGAAAGTGGTTGTAGATTCCTCTGCCTACGCTATGGGGCGGATGGTTGTAGGACGCCCTTCGATAGGTCAGGGGTGCACTACACACAGGAAGCAGCTACATGGGTAGCACAGTACTTGTGGCGTGCACATGGGTTTTTTAGATTAGGTTCCTCCACAAGGGAAACAAAGCATTGGCCTGAAAAATTACCAGTTCATGACACTGATGTCGATGTGCCAACTGTAAAAATTGTTAGTTCGCCTAAACACGTCATTCCAAAGGATTTAAATAAGCTAAATCTCATGTTAGTAAAATTGTCGAAGTGTCTGTAGCAAGATCCCAGAGTTACTCTCCGAAATAAACAGTAGTAATGCCAAATTGTATTAGGTGCCGAAAGCTGGTTGAAACTAGGCATAAATAGCAGTGAAATTTTGAACTCTTATTGGACAATGTTTAGGAAGGATAGAACTGATGTTAAACGCAGTTGAGATCGATACTGGGTTGGACTGTGAAATAGTGTGGATAAAGCTGTCAATCAGACAAGGGGTGAACATTATATTAGGATATTTTTATAGACCACCAGCATCCGCAACAAACGTCCAGAGCGTTTCAGGGAAAGTCATGAGCACATAGGAAATGAATATCCAAATTATGCATTAGTTTTAGGAGAATTTAATCTGGCGTCCATTGAGTGGGAAAATTACACGTTTATCACAGGGGCAGAAGCAAAGACTCGTGCGAAGTTATTCTATGAGCAACTGGTTAGAAAACCAACTGGAGATGGGAACATATTAGATATCTTGACGACAAACAGACCTGATCCTTTTGAGGAAGTTAATCTAGAAGAAGGCATTAGCGACCATAATGTCGTTGTGGCTTCTATATCCGTGGAAGTTGCAAAAAACAAAACAAACAGCGTAGAGTTTTCTTGTTTGGGAAAGCAAATAAAAGTGTCATTAATGAATATCTTCATAGTCAGCTCCAAGCATTCACCGCGGGACACAAAGATATTGAGCATCTTTGGTCGGAATTTAAAGGTGTTATCCAACACGTGCTAGAGAAATATGTGCCTAGCAAAAATATAGGGGAGGGAAAGGATCCACCTTGGTTCAACAAACATATTAGGAAGTTGCTGAGAAAGCAGAGAATTTTGCACAGTCGTTTTAAACATAGTCACTGTCCCGTCGACAAGCAGAAACTATGCGAAATGAAAGCAGCTGTCAAAACGTCACTGAGAGATTCTTTTAACGAATTTGAAAGCAATATTTTGTATGCAAATTCCAAAAATAAGCCCAAAAAATTTTGGTCGTAGGTAAAATCTATGAACGCTACAAATAATTGAATACCTTCTCTTGCTGACAGTACAGGTAATGTAACGGATGATGATAAACAATAGGCCGAACTTCTAAACCGAGCTTTCAAATACAGAGAGCAAGCAGTATGTCGTCCTGAATGGGGAGGCTTCAGCAGAAACAAGCGTAACTTCAGGTGTGCCCCAGGGCAGCGTAATAGGTCCGCTGCTTTTTACGATTTACATAAACGATCTGGTTGATGGTATTGACAGCGGCATTAGACTGTTTGCCGATGATGCTGTAGTCCACAGGAAAGTAGTATCACGCGAAAGTTGTAAACAAATCAATGAGGATTTTCAGAAAATAAATGAGTGGTGTAATGATTGGCAGTTATCTCTCAATATTAGTAAGTGTCACCTACTGCGTGTGACAAAGCGAAAATCCCCATTAATGTACAGATACAAAATAAATGCCGAATATTTGGAAGCGGTAACATCCGTCAAGTACCTGGGCGTGACTGTTGGAAATGATCTCAAATGAAACGATCAGATTACACAAGTAACGGGTAAGGCGAACTACAAATTGTGGTTTATTGGTAGAATCCTGAAGCGATGTAGTCCTTCAACAAAGGAAATTGCTTACAATTAGTTCGTCCTGTCTGATTCAAGAGATTGAGAATGTCCAAAGAAGAGCGGCAAGATTCGTGACTGGTACATTTAGCCATCGCGAGAGCGATACAAATCTTATAGAAACTTTTGAAGTCGGACACACTTGCAGATAGATGACGCGCTAAAAGGAAGGGGCTGCTCTCTAAATCCCAAAATCCGATCTTCGACGAGGATGTAGAGCATATATATACCACCAACTTTCAAATCGCGCAATGATCACCATTTAAAGATGAGGGAAATTAGGGCTCGTACTTAGGTGTTCAGACATACGTTTTTCTGTCGCGCGATCCGCGAATGGAACAGAGGGGAGTGGGGAATACGACTTCGGCGCGAATTGTGCCCTCCACCACGCACCACTTGGTGGTTAGCTGAGCATCTATGTAGATGTAGAACAGTACATAAAAAGTCTTTTGCAACTTGCTAGTGTCTTACAGCTCGCGTAGTAGTATTAGTATGCAAGGCTTGCATTGTCCATTGTTGCATTTGTCTTTACAGTGATACAGTGCCAACCGGGCTCTCTCATATTCTGAACATCTCAATAGCCATTTCAGTTGCAGAACAACCCGTCGGTTTTATGTGCTATGACAGCCTTCCTAAGACACTTGTGAACAATGAATTTTCTCATTTTAAGAGTACTGAAGGAGCGATCTGTTTCAATTGTTAAAAACATTTAACTAATTAGACTACTAATGAAAAACGCTTTAGGTTTCAGACACAATCCTAGCCACTGCTCAAATTTTGAATAAGAATCATAAGTAGTGGCAGACCAAGGCTTCTGGCATAAGGAGTCACCCTCGTTCTGCTAACGGCCTTCTCAAAGAGGGCGGAGGAGCGGACAGACTTTCAGGGCGCTCTATTGCCCTTGGTATGGGAAAAATGCCCCTAAAAGGCGGAAGAATCATCAATGATTAACGGCATGAGAATGCAGAAGGCAAGCGAAACCACGGCACACAATGTGTATTCACAGGACATGTGACCTCTAACTGAAAATTGTGTCATGTTGATTTCTCCATTGGCAAAAGATTCCGAATTAGTCCCGCGTTTGGATCCGCGGAAAGAACTACCGAGAGGAAGGTCGCCTCGAGAAAAAAGACCGAATAACCCTCGAAAGGGTAACGTTTTACGAGACGGTATGTGATGAGGGAGCTAGAAAATCTGAAAAGGGAAGTGCAAAGGCTCAGTCTAGATCTAGTGGGGGATCACTGAAGTGAAGTGGAAAGAAGGTCACAATTTCTGGTCACATGAACATTGGATAACATCAACAGAAGCAGAAAATTGTACAACGGGACTAGGATTCGTTATAAATAGGAAGGCAGGGCAGGGAATTAATTACTTCCAGTGGGTCAGTGATACGATTATTCTCATCAAAATCGACAGAAAACCGACGCCAACAACAATTGTTCTGGTATACATGCCGACGTCACAAGCAGAAAATGAAGAAATCGAGAGTGGACATATGAGGGTCTTTAACGGATAGCCTAGTACATAAATGGAGATTATCTAATCACCGTCGGCGATTCGAACGCTCTGCTACGTGAAAGAGTAGAATACAGAATTACGGGAGGATAAGAGCAAGGTAGACGGAGAGGGGAGAAAGAAAAACTTGTTCTGCAATTAATTTCAGTTGGTAATAAAGGATACAATGTTGAAAAATCACAAGAGGAGGAGTTATACTAGGAAAAGGCCTGGAGAAGTGGGAAGATGCGAACTCGACTACATCACGGTGAGACAAATATTCCAAAATCACATACGGGATTGTGATGGGTGCCCAGGCGCCAATGTAGACACAGATCACAATTTAGTAACGATGAAGAGTAACTTAAAGTTTAAAAGAATCGTCAAAAACATCACGGTGAAAGCAGCGGGATACTGAAGTAGTGGGAAGTGATGAAGTGAGTTTAACTTTAAACCATTAGTTACTGTGACAATGAGTGCCACAATGGAAACTTCAGTTGGACAGGAATGAACCTCTCTAAAAAAGGCGGTCACAGAAGTTGGAAAGAATGAGGTAGGTACAAGGAAGGTAAGTGCGAAGAAATTTTAAGTAACAGAAGACAAGACTTCAATTGATCGGTGAAAGAAGAAAGTGCGAAAACGCTCTCGGACAGACTGGAGTACAACAGTGTAAGTCACGTAGGAATGAGATAAATAGGAAGTCCTGGGAGCTAAGACAAAATGGCTGCCGAAAAAATGTGATGAAATCGAAAAAGAGATGGCCGTCGGAAGAACACATTCAGCATATAGAAAAATCAAAATAATCTTGGTGAAATTAAAAGCAATGGTGTCAAAATGAAGAGTGCAGAAGGGACGAGGACAGCGGATAAGTGAAAACAGCACAGTGAAGGCCTTTGCGAGGGGGAGAAACTGCTGAAACTATGGAAGAAGATATGGGAGTCAATTTGGAAGGCATAGTAAATTAAGTATTACAGTCAGAGTCTCACAGAGCTTAGGAAGAGTTGCTTGCAAACAAGGGAGAAAGTGTAATAACATTCCTTCGGAGTTTCTAAAATCATTGGAGCAAATGGAAACAGACGGCTATTCAAGCTGATGTATAGAATCTATGGGACTGTGGACACACAATCAGACTTTCGGAAAAATATCATCCACACAAAACCGATGATAGCAAGCTCTGTTAAGTGCGAGAATCATCGCACAATCAGCTTAACATCTCATGCGTCCAAGTAACTGACAAGAATAATATACAGAAGAATAGAAAAAAATGATCTGTTAAATGACGATCACTTCAGCTCTAGGAAAGGTAAATAAACCGGAGGGGCATTCCTGCCATTGCCCTTGACAATGGGGGCAAGACTTAAGATTTAGGATAGTATTTATAGACCTGGAGAAAGCGTTCTACTGCTTAAAATGGGACAACGTACAAGAAAAGACGAGTAATATTCAATATGTACAAGAACCAAGAGGAAACAATAAGAATGGAAGGCTAAATACGGATATGCTGTGATTGAAATGAGTATCCCGGGAGTGCCCCAGGGAAGTGTGACAGGACTGCTGTTGTATACATACAGTATATAAACAATTTGGCGGGCAGGGTGAGCAACAATCTGCTACTGTTTGCTGATGACGCTGTGGGGTTCACCAAAGTGGTGTTTAATCACTGAGTGGCTGGGGGAGGACAGAGGG
This sequence comes from Schistocerca nitens, assembly GCF_023898315.1. Lineage (NCBI taxonomy): Eukaryota > Metazoa > Arthropoda > Insecta > Orthoptera > Acrididae > Schistocerca > Schistocerca nitens. The sequence continues at coordinate 224,510,916 of NC_064620.1, read as the reverse complement.
TGTGACGAATAGCAGCCTGCTCTAAATTTAGAAAAATGTTAACTTAATGTAGACGAGTACGAAAAATAGTCCTGTAATGTTTGGGCTTGACACAGTCACATCGATTAAATATCAAGGTGTAGCGTTGTAAAGCGATGTGAAATGGAACGGAGCAAGTAAGGCCAGTACTACACTACCATATTTCTCTGTCAAAGTTGAGATGTCAAACATTCACATCAAAAAAAGTATTGCATCACCTCGGTTCCGAGAGTTCCGGAACCTGTACAGAAAATTGGAAAACATCATGTTCACTATATTCATTGCACGTAAAAACCACACATTGCACGTTGTACCATCATACAGCGAGACCTACAGAGGTGGTGGTCCAGATTACTGTACACACTGATACCTCTAATACGCAGTAGCACGACCTCTTGCATTGATGCGTGCCTGTATTCGTCAGGGCTTACTATCCAAAAGTTCATCAAGAGTCTGTTGGTGCAGATTGTCCCACTCCTCAACCGCGATTCTGCGTATATCCTTCAGAGGGGTTGGTGGGTCACGTCGTCCATAAACAGCCCTTTTGAATCTGTCCCAGGCATGTTCGATAGCGTTCATGTCTGGAGAACATGCTGGCCACTCTAGTCGAGCAATGTTGTTGTCCTGAAGGAAGTCATTCACAAGATGTGCACAATGGGGGCGCGAATTGTCTTCCATGAAGACGAGTGCCTCGCCAATATGCTGCCGATATGGTTGCACTATCGGTCGGAGGATGGCATTCACGTATTGTACAGCCGTTAAGGCGCCTTCCATCACCAATCTGTAACGTACGTCGGCCTCACATAATGCCATCCCAAAACAGCAGGGAACCTCCGCCTTGCTGCACTCGCCAGACAGTGTGTCTAAGGCGTTCAGCCTGGCCGGGTTGCCTCCAAGCACGTCGGGTTGAAGGCATATGCGACACACATCGGTCAAGAGAAGATTGTGCCAGTCCTGAGCGGTCCATACGGCATGTTGTGTTGTCCATCTGTACCGCACTGTATGGTGTCGTGATTTCAAAGATGGACCTCGCTATGGACGTCGGGAGTGAAGTTGCGCATCGTGCAGCCTACTGCTCACAGTTTGAGTCGTAACACGACGTCCTGTGGGTGCACGAAAAGCGTTATTCAACATGGTGGCGTTTCTGTCAGGATTGTTCTGAGCCATAATCCGTAGGTAGCGGTCATCCACTGCAGTAGTAGCCCTTGGGCGGCCTGAGCGAGGCATGTCATCGACAATTCCTGTCTCTCTGTATCTCCTCCATGTCCGAACAACATCTCTTTTGCTCACTCCGAGACGCCTGGACACTTCCCTTGTTGAGAGCCCTACCTGGCACAAAGTAACAATGCGGACGCGATCGAACCGCGGTATTGACCGTCTAGGCATGATTGAACTACAGACAACACGAGCCGTGTACCTCCTTCCTGATGGCACAACGTAATAATGCGGACGCCATCGAACCGCGGTATTGACCGTCTAGGCATGGTTGAACTACAGACAACACGAGCCGTGTACCTCCTTCCTGATGGAATGAATGGGACTGATCGGCTGTCAGGCCCCCTACGTTTAATAGGCGCTGCTCGCGCATGGTTGTTTACATTGTTGGGTGGGTTTAGTGATATCTCTGAACGGTCAAAGGGACTGTGTCAGTGATACAATATCCACAGTCAACGTCTATCTTCAGGAGTTCTGGGAACTGGGGTGATGCAAAACTTTTTGATGTGTGTAGTTAAGACAAATAAATTTGACAGTGTAATAGGGAACTTTGTCAAATCTCGCCTTTCTTCAAAGAAATAGGATCAAATCTAAAGCGTCGCCGTAGATCTGATCATAAAAGTCGTTCGTCATCTGTTCACTGTAGTGTGAAATGTATTCGCTTGGAGCGCTGGCGTCGCTACGGCTATTTGACGTCTCTGTAGTGTGTTTGTAAACAATGCTTCAAAGCTTATCTGGTTTGTTCCTTCGACTCTCTTTAATAACTTTGCTTCGAGCTATAGCCATCCACCTCTACATGTGGAAACAACCAGGCAGCATTTCAGCAAGCCAGAATAGAGGAGGAGCAACACTCTAAAATAAAAAATCTTAGCTTTCGATTCTACTTTGTCTATTTTTGGACTCTGGATGCCACAAGTTAAAAAGTGCTTCATCTGTTTCGTACTTTTTATTTATTTTGTTGTTGTTGGCACACTACGTTTGTTAATCAAATAATTCGAAAATAAAAGTAGTTCTTATTGACCACACAGTGTACTTAACATATACACTCCTGGAAATGGAAAAAAGAACACATTGACACCGGTGTGTCAGACCCACCGTACTTGCTCCGGACACTGCGAGAGGGCTGTACAAGCAATGATCACACGCACGGCACAGCGGACACACCAGGAACCGCGGTGTTGGCCGTCGACTGGCGCTAGCTGCGCAGCATTTGTGCACCGCCGCCGTCAGTGTCAGCCAGTTTGCCGTGGCATACGGAGCTCCATCGCAGTCTTTAACACTGGTAGCATGCCGCGACAGCGTGGACGTGAACCGTATGTGCAGCTGACGGACTTTGAGCGAGGGCGTATAGTGGGCATGCGGGAGGCCGGGTGGACGTACCGCCGAATTGCTCAACACGTGGGGCGTGAGGTCTCCACAGTACATCGATGTTGTCGCCAGTGGTCGGCGGAAGGTGCACGTGCCCGTCGACCTGGGACCGGACCGCAGCGACGCACGGATGCACGCCAAGACCGTAGGATCCTACGCAGTGCCGTAGGGGACCGCACCGCCACTTCCCAGCAAATTAGGGACACTGTTGCTCCTGGGGTATCGGCGAGGACCATTCGCAACCGTCTCCATGAAGCTGGGCTACGGTCCCGCACACCGTTAGGCCGTCTTCCGCTCACGCCCCAACATCGTGCAGCCCGCCTCCAGTGGTGTCGCGACAGGCGTGAATGGAGGGACGAATGGAGACGTGTCGTCTTCAGCGATGAGAGTCGCTTCTGCCTTGGTGCCAATGATGGTCGTATGCGTGTTTGGCGCCGTGCAGGTGAGCGCCACAATCAGGACTGCATACGACCGAGGCACACAGGGCCAACACCCGGCATCATGGTGTGGGGAGCGATCTCCTACACTGGCCGTACACCACTGGTGATCGTCGAGGGGACACTGAATAGTGCACGGTACATCCAAACCGTCATCGAACCCATCGTTCTACCATTCCTAGACCGGCAAGGGAACTTGCTGTTCCAACAGGACAATGCACGTCCGAATGTATCCCGTGCCACCCAACGTGCTCTAGAAGTTGTAAGTCAACTACCCTGGCCAGCAAGATCTCCGGATCTGTCCCCCATTGAGCATGTTTGGGACTGGATGAAGCGTCGTCTCACGCGGTCTGCACGTCCAGCACGAACGCTGGTCCAACTGAGGCGCCAGGTGGAAATGGCATGGCAAGCCGTTCCACAGGACTACATCCAGCATCTCTACGATCGTCTCCATGGGAGAATAGCAGCCTGCATTGCTGTGAATGGTGGATATACACTGTACTAGTGCCGACATTGTGCATGCTCTGTTGCCTGTGTCTATGTGCCTGTGGTTCTGTCAGTGTGATCATGTGATGTATCTGACCCCAGGAATGTGTCAATCAAGTTTCCCCTTCCTGGGACAATGAATTCACGGTGTTCTTATTTCAATTTCCAGGAGTGTATTTACCTTCAGATATTCCTGCTTCAGCGCTTTATAAATGGCTTCACACGATTGGGTTAATGTGCACTGTGGTATTCGAGTGCTGTATTATAAACTAGAGTAGCTCTCTCCTGTATCAAGAAATAGCAGTTCTATGGTGAGCCTGTCTTCTGCACATACAGCATTTCTCAAGTGAGCATTCTGTTTTGTAATATGAAGGGCCTCTTTACTGAGCAAATACGAATGGATGGGAGTGCATTTCAATAAGTGTTTTATATAATACTTGACGTCCTCCAGTGCAGCTCTCGTAACAAATTTTACTGAATGCTTTTATTATCTCGACGTAAAACCCACGGCTTCATCCAAGTACGTTTCCTTTTCTTCGTCCGCTTTTCTTCCAAATGCACGCACAATCTAATTTTAGTACAAGCAAATGCAGCGCGTAGTAACTAGTTGTTGTTGTCCGTCATCTTTAACTTTGGCGAAAAATATTTCGGCCGTGTCATACCCCTTTTTAGAGCCACGTCAAAGGTCTCTGTCAAAGAAATTTGACGAATATTTGATCGTATTTCTTTGTCAAAGAAATATGATTGTGTAATACCGGCTTAAGGTCGGTAGGTGGTAGGGCGAATGGTCGACTTCAGTTTAGTGGGAGATTTTTAGGAGCGTGTGGTTCATCTGTAAAGGAGACCGCATACAGGATACTAGAGCGACCTACTCTTGATTACTGCTCAAGTGCTTGGGGCACCCACCAAATCGGATTAAAGGAAGGGTTCGAAACAAATCGGAGGAGTCTTGCTAGATTTGTTACCGGTAGGTTCGATCAACACATGAGCGTTACAAAGATTCTTCATGAACTAAAATGAATCGTTCTGCAGTCATCCGCATGTGCCGACTCTAATTTTTCTCAATTGCGATTCGCGAAAAGGACGTCAGTGATTTTTTAAAGAAGAACTTCAAGAAAGGTGTTATAGAAGACGTCTACTCTCAGATGAACTGGGATATTGCCTGGAGCTTACGCAGCAACGTTCTATCATCCAATGTTAAAACAGAGTGGTGGACCACTGATAACGATAAAACGGCCACCAACGAAACATTATACAACCTTCACCTCAGCACTAGTTTCATATGTGAAACATGTGGCCTCGATGATACACTAACTCACAGGTTCTTCTGCGGAACCGTGTCTGACATCTGGTCTTACATCCGAGGGAGACTTGCAACTGTAGATCGCACAACCCGAAATTGCACTCACATAATGGAACTGATTAGGCCGCGAAATCAGCGATACCCACCAGAAAAGAATGATCTAGCATTCTGGATGATCGGACACACGGCTGCTGACAGAATTCACAATAAATCAGACTTTTCAACGATAATTGTTCATACGAAAAATCAGAACAAGAAACAATAACAGTCCATAAGAAATATGCAGAATTATTTGGGAACTGGCTAAACACAAGGATACCACCATAACTAAGATGAAGAGGGCGAAGAGGAAAGAGAACGAAGAAAAGGAGGCTGCAACAATAGTCGGTTAAGAATGCAGTGTTCCAAAGCGTTGAGCTTCAATTTGCATGATGGAAGAAAGCCTAGATCCAACATAAGGAAAAATCTGTGTTACACTTCAAAAAATTTGTAAAATCATTGTTAATCAGTTTCGTAAAACGAATCCAAGTCCGGTGTCTTAACGACTTTACGACTAAGCTCAGTTCGACTTCAGTCCAGGCAACATGTTGTACCATACTAGAAAGGCCAGATGCAAGATAAATGTAGTGTCATAAAATGCTAAGTCAACATCTTGACTTGTGCAGCACATTATAGCATTTCTCATATTTCTGTTCCTGTACCTATGGGCACAAGTGCCTTGATTTTAGAGTCCATTGCAAACCCCAGGATGAAGAAGATTTCGGTCATCAGAATGTAGAGGAAGTATAACAGATGTTGGACTTGACCCACAATGTGAAGAACGCTATCCTTGCCAATACCACTGGTTACGACATAACTGTTGCTGCCGCCTTGGCACCTGAGCAATAAAGTGATTTCGAAACGAGGCGGTGTTCCTCTATAAAAGCTAGTCTCGCATTCTTCAGGAACAGCTCATCTGCCCTTTAGCAGCGTACGACGTCGCTTTCCTTGGACTGTTGACCTTGTTTGGAGGATGAATCAGATGGTTGCTATTGCAATGATATGCTATTACTGCGTGGCAGTGTATTGTCAAAGGTTTTTAAGAACCGTAAACTAGGACACAGCGACGACTTTAAAGTCACTGCATGACCTCCGCCTTCATCGCTGGTAATGTGAGCACACAGAAGTCCGCGTCAATTTAACGACAGAGTGTTTTCGTTGATTCCAGGAGCTATGTCACCAGTGAGTCCGACGCAAGTTGCGCAATCGCAGTGCTTAAAATTTCGTTGATGAACTAGTGTGATTCACGGCCTGGTGTCTGCCTTTTCTATTTGTCGCCATTGACATCAGTTGGGCTCTGTGCTTGCCACGTGTCTTAAGTGTCACTTTCTTGTGTAGATTTAATGCCTAATCGCGTATCTGTTTTAAGCAGTATAGGAAGGGGTCTTTGCACAATGCACAGTCCGAATATATGAGCAACTACATTAACTCCGGGTTAATGGCGTGTTGGTCCATATTTAGAACGCAACACAGAAGCGATTCTGTGTGGCGTGGCTTCGACAACTTTCGGAGGTACCGTATGCGGCGCCATATTTCTACACACATGCCACGCAATTGTTGTAAATTAGGTAAAGTGCACATATTTCGGGCGGTTGCCTAATTCCGGGTAGCTGAATATCTCACTTGCTTGGTGCTACACTCTATAGCTCGCTCCGAAAACCAGTAGCGAAGTCATTCTCATACGCCATTGTGAGTTTCCTAACGGTGCTGTTAAAATTTCCTTCTCCACAACTATTTTTGCATTGTGGTCGAGATAAATGTATTCTACAGAGTTCAGTTGCAAGTCCCCCTCGAGCCACGTTAAGACGCACTTTCAGAGTCTTTCTTATGAAAGAGCAGTTTGAAGCATACTCTTTCCCATCTAATTGATAAAATGAGTGGTCCATAGCTTACTTAAGAGATAGGTTGTGGCTAAATGGAAGTAAGGGATGGTCCCTAGTAACGGGTAGCAACAGGTTGCACTATTTCAGGTACCCGACATTTGCCGTCAATAGATGTTCTAAACTTTATTCCAGATCCCATCTTTCCAGTGTTAGAGAGAGAGAGAGAGAGAGAGAGAGAGAGAGAGAGAGAGAGAGAGACAGATAGACACACAGACAGACAGACAGACAGAGAGAGGAGAGAAAGAGGGAGAGAGAAAGACGTTAAACCACTGATAGGTTGGGCATAATGCAGAGCCACAGCAATGGAAGTGCCTGCAAATGGTTTCAAAAATGTGGGACCTGTCCTTCTGACCCCCTGATTTCTTCATCTGTGCATTTTTCTCCTCAGCACTCTGCAGCAAATGCGGATAAGGCTTCAAAAATCATGCAGTCACTGTCGACTGCAGTTAATGGAATGCAAGAAGCAGCGATTTCTACTTTTGAATGATCCACCTCCTGTACTTTCACCAAAAAACTCAACACAAGAGCAGGTGAAGCAATAGTGTTGACTTATCTCCTTAGAAAAAGACTTTGCAACAGTCCCTGGCTAATGGGAAAAAGAAAGTGTGGTGTGCGTACAGTAAGACCTTCGGAACAGACACCATCAGATTATTTGACTTGTCGCTCTAACGAAGTAGGCGAGTGTCAGCAATATGTCTCGCGGTCTTATGGTGGCGTGTTTATCTTCTGCCGTTAGGTCAGACGATAAAAATGCCACTTGCACGCTTAGAGTAGCAGATTGACGGTGACCAACTTTAAACAGAACTTGATTAATTTTCACACACATTTATTAAAATAATAAAAAGCATAGAAATAACTTAACTTGGTTGTGGATGCTATTTACAATTGACAATCTGAAGTTCCTTTGGTCTTGGTACGTTAATCTTATTCTCATATATCTCTGATACTTGACAAAGTGTCTATACATTTCTCTTCATGGCTATGTACAGGAATATGATAATCTTATTAGGTGCAGACTGAAACTTAACTACAAACTAATGCGGACTGACTAATCGGAGGTCTGTACACTCGTTATAATACCTCAAGCGTTCAGGTATCACTGCGCGAGTGTGATCCGCGAGGAGAAAAGGTTCAACGTTAGCAGCAATCTCATTGGCTGCGTTACATATTAATACGCGGATCGGCGGAAGCAGAATTTGGTCCGTCTCTAAGACAGCGCCATCTTTTAGTGCCGAGACTGACGAGCGCTGCGCCTGCGCTGTTGTGCTTAGCAGGGCGCGCTCTAGTGGGAAAGTTCTGTACGCGCTGACTACGCGGAACTATGTACACAACAGAAAGCAAGTACCAAGACACTACCTTCAACAGAACTTACTCCAGGAGCTGCATTTCTTGCATCTGTTAGACCTTCAACATCTGGATCTATCAAAAGGAAGCTGTTTATAAGAACGAACCAGTGAGTCACGAAGCTTAGGATCACAGTGAACGAGACTCAGATTCAAGCGTTGACGAAACCATGTTGAAGGACTCATTATCTGAATATGAAGAAGACGAGGGGTGGATGTACTGCGACGAACTGTGGTCAACTGATACCTCTAAAGAGACCTAGATTAAGTCCATCGTTTGCTTTCGCTGGAGTTATGAGCTTTGTGCAGGCGTCGATGATGAAACTTGGAAAGTTTATAAATACGACTGTAGTATCAAAAAGACTGATCATATGGTTGAATCATCTGTGAGTAACCGACAGTTATGCAAATATGTGGTGTGAATGAAGGCTATGTTATAATTCATTAAATTTTAGCGTTTATTTAAAACTTGTAATTAAGAAACTCAAGAAAATTTAGGTCTTTGTTCTGATGTTACAGAATGAGAAAATATTCGGAATATTTTTTGCAAGAGTGGTGTGTTAAATATTTACTAGTAATAGCATGGCACATTTTCCATAATTTAAAGACTGCCGATTTATTGGTAATTTTAAATTTAAAACGGTACCTGGTAATTGTGCTCTTTCCCCTCTAGGGCAGTAGTTAGTAGGCACGAAGCTGGCGCTCGATAGTGTTCCAAGTGTGTGCCATTGCATCCAGATCAGGTGAATTTGGTGGCCAAGACATCAACGAGAGTTCACTCTAAAGCTCCTCAAACCACAGTAGCACGATTCTGGCCTTTTGCCACGGACAGTTATACTGCTGGAATATGCTTTAGTCATTGAGGGAATTTCAGGAATGAAGAGATATACGAGGTGCTATCCAAAATTTTCGGGACTGGTGCTGAAATCTGTTGAAAACCTTACCTTTCGACTAATGGTCACCATCACCCTCGAAGTAGTTCCCACCCGCATGTACACACCAGTCCCAGCGCTTCTGCCTCTGGTCAAACGCTTTCTGGAAGTCCTGATCTTTGAGGGTTTCTATCACCGCTAGCGATGCTTCTTGAATCCTCTCTAGAGTGTCGAACCTATGGCCTTTCAACTTGAGTTTCAGTTTTGGAAATAGTGCGAAGTAGCAACGTGCCAAATTTGGCGAGTACGTGGTTGGGGTGCAACTGCTTTGTTGTTTTTTTCCAAAAAGGTCCTGGTGAGCAAGGACGTGTGACAGGGCGCGTTGTCGTGATGCAGTAGCCAGTTCCCTTGACGCCAAAGATCGGGCTGTCGTCGCCGCACGTTTTCACGGAGCCGTCGCTAAACGTCACAGTAGTACACGGAATTCACTATTTGGTTGGTTGGGACGAATTCATTATGCCAAATTCCCTTGGTATCAAAGAAAACGATGATCGTGCTCTCCACCTGTCTCGATTTTTTGGGTCTTGGAGAGCCCGGGCTCTTCCACTGGGACGACTGTTGGTTTGTCTCTGGGTCACAATTATAAACCTAGCTCTCTTCACCAGTGATAACCCATGACAAGAAGGTTGGATAATCAGATACGGTGTGACGAAGGTCCGTGCACACTTCATCACGCTGTGCCTTCTGATCGGCAGTGAAGATCCTTGGCACAAATTATGCGGCGACACAATGCATGCGCAATTCATCAGTCAACATTCGTCGACATGTCCCATAACCAATACTTACTTCATCCACAAGGTCTTGAATGGTTGGATGTCGTTCGGCACGAACCAATTGTTGAAGTTTGGCAACAATGTCTGGCGTTGTGCGGCTAACGGGTGAGCATCATCTTCGACGTCTGTACGGCTGGCCCTGAACAGAGCGTGCCACTCAAGCACGCACGTACGGCTCATGCTCTGTCCCCCAAACACTTGTTGAATCATTGCAAGGGTCTTCGTAGCACTTTTCCCGAGATTTTCACAGAATTTGATACACACACGCTTTTCTGTTCACGGATCCATTGTAAAATCGCCACACACCAAACACAGAGTATTACGGAAATCACCATGGACACGCAACACGTCCTCCCAGCTGAATGCCACTCCGCATACTGACTCATCAGATATGCAGCTCTCGCCACCTAGCGGTTCAAAGATCTACTACTCCTACTTTCCAGATGGCAACACGAGTCCCGAAAATTTTGAATTCCACCTCGTAATGTTCACGCAGTCCACAGGTGCCATGTCGCCTTCAGACACAACATGGTGTAGGCTCCCCTTAGCATAATGCTGCTCCACGTCTGCGTCGTCCAGGGCATGGTCTATGTTTTGAGCAACTGTTCGCCTGCATGACTACAACAATAAAGCGTGATTCGTTCGATAGGGTGACATGTTACCACTGATTCGCGATCCAATCTCGGTGATTCCGTGGCGACTGCGATCGTAATTGACTGTGTCCTTGGGTCAACATGGCAACAGGTAGGAGTCGTCTGCTGTGGAGCCCCATGTTCACCAGCGGCCTTTGAACGATGTGAACTGAAACAATTGTGACTGCACCAGCCATGCACTCAGCCATCATATCTGCCACACATCGACATCTGACCCTCTTTATAAAGTGGGAAAGCCACCAACCTCCACGTTCTGTGATGGAACATGAATGTTCAAAACATTATCACCTACTCGTTGCGTCAATCCCTTCAACCGCCCCCCCCCCCCTCTCACCCTCTCTCGTTTCCACTTGTCCCTTGCTCCGCTTATATACAGTGCAGTTATACACTAATGGCCATTAAAATTGCTACACCAAGAAGAAATGCAGATGATAAACGGGTATTCATTGGATAAATATATTATACTAGAACTGACATGTGATTACATTTTCACGTAATTTGGGTGCATAGCTCCTGAGAAATCAGTACCCAGAACAACCACCTCTGGCCGTAATAACGGCCTTGATACGCCTGGGAATTGAGTCAAACAGAGCTTGGATGGCGTGTACAGATACAGCTGACCATGCAGCTTCAACATGATACCACAGTTCATCAAGAGTAGTGACTGGCCTATTGTGACAAGCCAGTTGCTCGGCCACCATTGACCAGACGTTTTCAATTGGTGAGAGATCTGGAGAATGTGCTGGCCAGGGCAGTAGTCGAACATTTTCTGTAGGGTTTCGCAGGGATCGAATGAAGGGTAGAGCCACAGGTCGTAACACATCTGAAATGTAACGTCCAAAGTGCCGTCAATACGAACAAGAGGTGACCGAGACGTGTAACCAATGGCACCCCATACCATCACGCCAGGTGATACGCCAGTATGGCGATGACGAATACACGCTTCCAAGGTGCGTTCACAGCGATGTCGCCAAACACGGATGCGACCATCATGATGCTGTAAACAGAACCTGAATTCATCCGAAAAAGTGACATTTTGCCATTCGTGCACCCAGGTTAGTCGTTGAGTACACCATCGCAGCCACTCCTGTCTGTGATGCAGCGTCAAGGGTAACCGCAGCCATGGTCTCCGAGCTGATAGTCCACGCAGCTAAAACGTCGGTGACTGTTCGTGCAGATGGTTGTTGTCTTGCAAACGTTCCCATCTGTTGACTCAGGGATCGAGACGTGGCTGCACGATCCGTTACAGCCATGTGGATAAGATGCCTGTCATTTCGACTGCTAGTGATACGAGGCCGTTGGGATCCAGCACGGCATTCCGTATTACCCTCCTGAACCCACCGATTCCATATTCTGCTAACAGTCATTGGATCTCGACCAACGCGAGCAGCAATGTCGCGATCCGATAAACCGCAATCGCGAGAAGCTACAATCCGACCTTTATCAAAGTCGGAAACATGATGGTACGCATTTCTCCTCCGTACGCGAGATATCACAACAACGGTTCAACAGGCAACGCCGGTCAACTGCTGCTTGTATATGAGAAATCGGTTGGAAACTTTCGTCATGTCAGCACGCTGTAGGTGTCGCCACCGGCGCCGACCTTGTGTGAATGCTCTGAGAAGCTAATCATTTGCATATCACATAATCTTCTTCCTGTCGCTTAAATTTCGCGTCTGTAGCACGTCATCTTCGTGGTGTAGCAATTTTAACGCCAGTAGTGTAGTTAAACTTCCGCTACTTGAGAGAGCCCCCATGAAAAAGGAGTGATCATAGGTCAATGAAACTTTGTGGAAACATTTGTACGGACATGCACAAGAGCAATAACAAGTAAATCATTGAAAGAAACGCATTTTAATTTTCACGCAACAGGTTAACATTTGTTACTTGCGTACCATGTTTATGTTCCAGGCTACAAACGTTACTTAATGTGACGACTATCTGTAACCACGAAAGCCTGGAACCTCACTAGACATGCCGTTTCACAATCGTTCACAGCAATTTTCGTATACTGGACCGTCGAATGTTCAGCTGCCACGAGACAGCTAGTGCACTGCTGAAAAATCGTACATTGCGTCGAGCATTCTCACCCATGCCGATAGTAACTTCTTCGACAATTTGTGGTGCAATTGGCCGTCGGTCTCTCCAAGGAGCAATTGCCAAATCGCCAATCACATTCTTCAACTCTGGCGCATAAACAGGACCCCTCTGTGTTCCTTTAACAAGTCGATAATGACCAAGGGCAGCAGCCACTATTGCTCCTATTTTGACAAACTAGCGTTGTGAGTAAAGCTCTGCTCTCCTTTTCGAGACTCGTGTTGACTGTCTGTAACTGTAATAAGCACTGACACTTGTGGTTCAACCCTATTTGTACATACAAGTACCCACAGCTAATGGCAAGTCATTACAGTAAGACTACTAACAACGTATATCCTGCGGCGCATTGTCGGAATATCATTCCTATGTAATTGGCTACCGATATTGTAAACTGTTTTCCGAAATGGATTCGCGTTCTGCGAATACATATTGACGTCAGCTGTTTGCAACATATGGAAGTTTGTGCAGATTACATACATTCATGGGCAAGCATACATTCAGAGGCAAATTAACCCTCTCCCCTTAACCTTTTTTTTTTTTTTTGTCATCAGTCTACTGACTGGTTTGATGCGGCCCGCCACGAATTCCTTTCCTGTGCTAACCTCTTCATCTCAGAGTAGCACTTGAAACCTACGTCCTCAATTATTTGCTTGACGTATTCCAATCTCTGTCTTGCTCTACAGTTTTTGCCCTCTACAGCTCCCTCTAGTACCATGGAAGTCATTCCCTCATGTCTTAGCAGATGTCCTATCATCCTGTCCCTTCTCCTTATCAGTGTTTTCCACATATTCCTTTCCTCTCCGATTCTGCGTAGAACCTCCTCATTCCTTACCTTATCAGTCCACCTAATTTTCAACATTCGTCTATAGCACCACATCTCAAATACTTCGATTCTCTTCTGTTCCGGTTTTCCCACAGTCCATGTTTCACTACCATACAATGCTGTACTCCAGACGTACATCCTCAGAAATTTCTTCCTCAAATTAAGGCCGGTATTTCATATTAGTAGACTTCTCTTGGCCAGAAATGCCTTTTTTGCCATAGCGAGTCTGCTTTTGATGTCCTCCTTGCTCCGTCCGTCATTGGTTATTTTACTGCCTAGGTAGCAGAATTCCTTAACTTCATTGACTTCGTGACCATCAATCCTGATGTTAAGTTTCTCGCTGTTCTCATTTCTACTACTTCTCATTACCTTCGTCTTTCTCCGATTTACTCTCAAACCATTCTGTGTACTCATTAGACTGTTCATTCTGTTCAGCAGATCATTTAATTCTTCTTCACTTTCACTCAGGATAGCAATGTTATCAGCGAATCGTATCATTGATATCCTTTCACCTTGTATTTTAATTCCACTCCTGAACCTTTCTTTTATTTCCATCATTGCTTCCTCGATGTACAGATTGAAGAGTAGGAGCGAAAGGCTACAGCCTTGTCTTACACCCTTCTTAATACGAGCACATCGTTCTTGATCGTCCACTCTTATTATTCCCTCTTGGTTGTTGTACATATTGTATGTGACCCATCTCTCCCTATAGCTTACCTCTACTTTTTTCAGAATCTCGAACAGCTTGCACCGTTTTATATTGTCGAACGCTTTTTCCAGGTCGACAAATCCTATGAAAGTGTTTTGATTTTTCTTTAGCCTTGCTTCCATTATTAGCTGTAACGTCAGAATTGCCTCTCTCGTCCCTTTACTTTTCCTAAAGCCAAACTGATCGTCACCTAGCGCATTCTCAATTTTCTTTTCCATTCTTCTGTATATTATTCTTGTAAGCAGCTTCGATGCATGAGCTGTTAAGCTGATTGTGCGATAATTCTCGCACTTGTCAGCTCTCGCCGTCTTCGGAATTGTGTGGACGATGCTTTTCCGAAAGTCAGATGATATGTCGCCTGTAACCTCCCCACAGAATATTATAAAAAATAAAAATAATAAATATCAATATGAATAATGAATGTTATTCTTTTTTTTTAGTGTAACCTCTCTACAGAAATTTTAAAATTAAAATAAATATTTGGTTAAAGATTCTATTTTGTGTGACCTCAGAACAAAATTGGTTCCCATTTATAATCTCCGTACAGAAATGCATTCACATTTAATGTACCCACAAAATTCTTTTCTCATTTAATGTAAGCACGAAACATACAAATTCTTAAACCTCGTAATAAAAAATAAATTCAGTAACCTGGTAAAATTTGGACGACAGCAGTGCTGCGTCATGGCCCTGTAAGATCATTCTGAATAAAAAGCAAAAATTCTTACCTCAATAAAAACGGCGAATATATCTGCTCTTACTTAACATTTTTCCGGCACAGCTCCGTGCAATGCTGGCCTATACATTTGTGATTTGTGAAAGGAAGCAACTGATTTTTTTTTTAAATGAATGCTTTTTTAAAAAAAATTACTTTATATTACAAAAATTATTATTAGAACATTTTTTTTTAAACATTTGGATGACAGTTCAGATACATTACTAGATATGCGCGAGGCTGCTTTTTACCTTATACAATAATACTCCACCTCCAGATTCCCGACTAGAGCAGACTGCAGACAAGCGCAGACAACCTCAGACTAGCGACTAGCAACAACTAACTGATACAGTTACACAGTTCGTACTGCAGTCAACACTGCTCTCTGGTCAGCGATTCTCATATTGCAGGCAGCGCATACCTCTTACATATAACCCTCCACTGGGGGGGGGGGGGGGGGGGCAAAAATTTGGCAGCGCTGGTGAGTCAATTGGACTTGCCATGAGCAACAAATTTTTCTCAATTAACTAAGTTTACAGTCACAGAATATATACATATATATAAGTGCAGAACATGAAATAAAATATAGTGCACATGCACTGAGTGCAGAACATATCAAGAAATCACAAAATGTATACGCAATGAGTACAAATCATATTAACAAATGACATAAACTGCATACGCACTGTAGTACAGAACATATCAGGTAATGACTAAATGTATACGCAATGAGTACAAATCATATTAGCAAATGACATAAAGTGCACACGCACTGTAGTACAGAACATATCAAGAAATCACAAAATGTACACGCAATGAGTACAAATCATATTAACAAATGACATAAATTGCATACGCACTGTAGTACAGAACATATCAGGTAATGACTAAATGTATACGCAATGAAAACAAATCATATTAGCAAATGACATAAAGTGCACACGCACTGTAGTACAGAACATATCCAGAAATCACAAAATGTATACGCAATGAGTACAAATCATATTAACAAATGACATAAACTGCATACGCACTGTAGTACAGAACATATCAGGTAATGACTAAATGTATACGCAATGAGTACAAATCATATTAGCAAATGACATAAAGTGCATACGCACTGTAGTATTTTTTTACAATTTTACAAGAACTAGGATAGGAAAGGGAAGGATTGCATCATGGTTGTAGCACAGTAGGTTGCACGTAGCTGCACTGAAAGTCCATATCTTTCTACAGAAGCACGACACCAAGTGAGACAATCTGAAGTTCTCTTGGCCGGCCGTTGTGGCCGTGTGGTCTAGGCGCTGTAGTCTGGAACCGCGTGACCGCTCCGGTCGCAGGTTCGAATCCTGCCTCGGGCATGGATGTGTGTGATGTCCTTAGGTTAGTTAGGTTTAAGTCGTTCTAAGTTCTAGGGGACTGATGACCACAGATGTTAAGTCCCATAGTGCTCAGAGCCATTTTTTTTGAAGTTCTCTTCCCTGAAGTATTAATCAGTGTAGCCAAGACACTGAAATGTCGTATTAATATTCAATGTTATCATTTTGGTAGTACATTAGGTACACCAAACAGTGGGACCATAATAACATCTCCATCGCTCAAGGTGGTGGACAGCATGTCGTGTCAACACCACATTCTTGTAAGGTACACCAACGTAGAATTAGTGCAAAAACCAAATATAGTGCTCCATGATCATGAGGATAGACAGGACAAACGGATATTGCAGTAATTTCTGGTAATTAGGTCAGAAGGTGAAGGACATTAAGTCTTATGCCAGTCATCATTAAGAATTACACTAGTCTATCAACTGAATTGAGTAATTGGTGGCACTCATCGCCTAGTTACTGAACATTTCTGTACTATGTATGAAGTATTACAGAATAATGTTCATAAGTCATCTGATTATAGTGAACATTGGCACTCATTGGCCAGTTACAAACCATTTTTATGCATTATTCAAAAGTGATCAGTCAAAACAAGAGTTAATTAATGGCATACTATTTACATAATTCAGCTAGTTATAGTAATCATTGGCACTCATTGGCCAGTTACAAACCATCAGAAGTCATCCTTCAAAACAGGAGCTAAAGAGTGTAGCATCAAGCTACTAGTATTCATATATATATAGCATGTAAGTGACATAATACAAATATAAGAAACAGTGGCATTCATTGGCCAGTTACTAAACATATAGCAAGTATTGAATATTACAAAACATTTTTCATCATTCAAGTGACATACGACATATTTAAAATAAATATTGGCACTCATTGACCAGTTACAAATCATCAGAAGTCATCATCCAAACGGGAGCTAATGAGTGCAGCATCAAGCTACTAGCATTCATAAATATAGCATGTAAGTGACATAATACAAATATAAGAAACAGTGGCATTCATTGGCCAGCAAGTATTGAATATTACAAAACATTTTTCATCATTCAAGTGATATACGACATATTTAAAATAATTATTGGCACTCATTGGCCAGTTACAAATCATCAGAAGTCATCATTCAAACGGGCCTTCAAGTGACATATGACATATTTAAAATGTAACACACTGTAACTATTACTCAAGGTCTGTGATTAGAAAACATCATTCAGTATTACTCAGAACTCTCTTAAACTGGTAGCATTATTTGGAACTGGTAATACATTTTTTTATTTTATTTATTTATTTATTTTTTGTGCTAGCAGTGCATTGCGTTGGGATCGATAATTAATTGCGGGGGGATAATAATATTTGCTTTTGACTTATTGCTGCAAATGAGGATAAGTAACGTCATTCGTCATGAGTCAGGTGTAGCAAGGTTATGAAACAAGTTGAGTATATGTGATCACATTCATGAATGACACACACAAATGGGTAAAAAAGTGCAAGTACGAGAACAGGTTTAATGACTAACTCCTTATAGCACATTAATTTCATGAATAGCTTCTCCTGGGAAAAATACAAAATGGATTATTAAGCTGAAAGAAGAAACGCATATTATGCTGAAAAGTAGTGAACTTCGAATTAACAGGTAATGAAATGTATATTCAATATATATGTTCTCTAGCTGTCTTTTCCAAAACCTTCAGTCATTATACCATGCAACATAAGACATACTGTCAAAACGAACTGCAACAAATACTTAAATAACTACATAGCATTTCTTAACTAACAGTAAATATATAAACTTCATCATTATCCTCATCTGCAAAGAAAAACTTAAAAGTGGTGCGTTTAGTGGCCATATAAAATTTATCACTATCATCACCTGTAAACAAAAACTTCATTATTCATATTAGCATAACTTCATTACTATCATCTGCAAAGAAAAACTTCATTATTCATATTCATCACCTGTAAAGAAAAACTTCATTATTCATATTAGCATATTCTTCATCACTATTCATCACCATTCATTATCATCTGCAAAAAGACACTTCATTATTCATTATTCATATTACCATTTACTTCATACAACTATTTATAGTATAGAGTTTCTTATTTCTAGCATATTGTATCACTAAAACTAAGATGTGTAGTTCTGTCTGACAGCCTGCATCAATCGCCTCGTATTCTGAAAGAAAAAATTAGTTAAGACCGCTATCATACGATGTGTATAGTATATTCTTGTTAATGCTTGTTAATTCTGATCCATTTACTCTTCGTGAAGAGGTATTGCATCTTCTTTCGTTCATTCCGAAGGTGAAATTCCCATTTCATAGTAATCCACTGTGGTTTGTTTAATTTATTTCTTTTACACGTTATTGCTTTCTGAAAATGATGAACAATGATTAATGTCTTGCATTTAAATCATATACCCATTAAATAAAAACTGGTTTCTAGTGATATAATTAAGCATACAGCATAGCATGACACAAAACGTAATATGTCAAAAACATAGACAGTGTGCAGGTGCAAAAATGTACAGAGAGTATCACAATGTAGTAGCAAAAAAAAAAAAAAAAAAAAAATGTAAAATAGTCACGATGTTGAGATATCATAAGGCAAAATGTCAAAGTCAACTGGTGTTTGTTACATCTTAAACATTTCATAGTGCATACAAACAAAACAGGAAAACAATCATACATACATGAGAAATGGAAAATGTGCACGGTCTGATGTGTAACGACAAGAAAAGCGACCTGCTAACCTTACCTTGCCGGGCACTTGCCAAGAAAAAACACGATAATCATCAGTAAGTGTTCATATAAATATAATTGCATAAGTGGTCATAAAATATGTAAGTTTATCTGGAAAAATGTGCACGGTCTGATGTGTAACGACAAGAAAAGTGACCTGCTAACCTTACCTTGCCGGGCACTTGCCAAGAAAAAATACAATAATCATCAGTAAGTAGTCACATAAATATAATTGCATCATTGGTCATATAAAAATCAGGAAATGGCATTACAGTGTGATAAATCATAAAGTATATTCATTTAATAAAGAGTTTAATATTGGAGACATGGTGATTGCCTTTACTTTTTCTGGTTCTCAAAGTTTCGACGTGTACTACATTGGGGTGAGGAATGCTGCGAATTCGATATGGATCTGCGTATAGAAGCTCAAATTTACTACATCTACTCTTTCCTCTGTTAGATAAATAATGTGTGCGTACTAATATCTTCTGTCCAATGTGAAAGTCACGGCGTGTACAAACCTGTTTTTGGTGTATTCTCCGGCGCTCTGCGGCACGTTTGATGTTGTTCAGCGCAATGTCAATTATTTCATGGTGTCGTAGTTGACGAGATGTAGGAAAGGATACTAATTCTTTAATTTTGTTAGGTGGTTCAACATTTTTCAGTATAGCAGTCGGAGATAGCATAGTAGATTCATTTGGTATGGAATTAATTACATCCTGGAATGAGAGTATGTGTGTGTCCCAATCAATATGTTTTTTATGGCAGTATATTCTACACAGTTTACCATTTTCTTTCATTAGTCGTTCACAAGGTTTCGAAGAAGCATGGTACCTGGATATATAAATCGGAGAAATGTTTCTAGCTCGTAACATACGTGTCCATATAGCAGATCGAAACTGTGATCCATTGTCGGAAATTACTTTCAATACATGCCCTACATGGAATAGAAAATGTTTTACAAATGCTTTCGAAACAGTTTTAGCAGTAGCTTTGCGTAACGGAGTGAAGGTAACAAATTTTGAAGTGAGTTCAACAGCCACAAAAATGTAGC
Organism: Schistocerca nitens; assembly: GCF_023898315.1. Lineage (NCBI taxonomy): Eukaryota > Metazoa > Arthropoda > Insecta > Orthoptera > Acrididae > Schistocerca > Schistocerca nitens. Next base: position 224,490,936 of record NC_064620.1, on the reverse strand, counting down.
AAAAACCTCTATTAGTACTGGGAATCGGACCAAAAATATCTACAGCAGCCATGTGTCTCAATTTAACAGGTACAATGGGATGTAACGGAGGAATATGTGAAGTCGTATCTGACTTAGCTTTCTGGCAGATTTTACATGACGCTAAAACTCGTCGAATACGTTTCTCCATGTTGGTAATATAACAGTTCTGTCTCAGTATAAGAAAACATTTTCTGGCTCCGTAATGTGCGTAACTTAAATGAGTATACCAAATTAATTTGTTAACAAGATCGTCAGGAATGCATAGTAACTAGTTGTTGCTGTCAGGGTGAGAGCGGTTTCCATACGTTGTCTTTACTCTGCTCTTGTGCTATGTCTTGTAATGGCGACGAAATGAAATTTTCAAATGCAACTTGTTGAATGTACATGACGCTCAAATTTGCTTTGCAGAAGTTGGTTGCGATGTCTTGCTGATTGTTGCTGAGAGAACGGGATAGTGCGTCTGCTACAATATTTTGTGTGCCGGGAATGTGAACAATTGTAAAATTAAATTACTGTAAATAAAGTTTCCATCTGCTTAATCTGTCGTGTGTAAATTTAGCGGAGAGTAAAAACTGTATAGCTCTATGATCTGTGTAAACGGTAGTGTGTCTTCCATAAAGAAAATGCCTAAATCTCGTAAATGCCCATACAACACATAATGTTTCAAGTTCTGTAACAGAATAATTGCGTTCAGCAGATGACAGAATGTGACTTGCAAAGGCGATGTTTTTAATTACTGTAGTGCCATCTTCTTCAATTTCCTGAAAAATGTGTACGCCTAAAGCGGTGTTAGAACTGTCGGTGGCAATGGAAAAATTTCTAGTAAGATCTGGATGTGATAAAAGCGGTGCATTCAACAAAGCTTCTTTCAGGATCACAAATTCAGAATGTGCTTGCCTATCCTAGGACCAAATAGTGTTTTTACCTGTCAATTGACATAATCTAGGGGTGTCTAAAGCAGAGTAATCAATAAATTTACGAAAAAAATTAATTAAACCCAAAAAGCTGCGTAGTTGTTTCTTCGTCGTAGGAACAGTAATGTCACGTAAAGCGTGAAGTTTTTCCGGATCAGGCGCAATGCCTTCTGCTGAAATTACATGTCCAAGTAATTTTATAGAAGTTTTGCCAAAGTGCGATTTACTGATATTAACGGTGACTCCTTGTGCACGAGAAGTTCGTAACAGTTGTTCAAGAATCAGATTGTGTTCAGACCAGTTAGCTTCTGCAATAAGAATGTCGTCTACGTACGTTGTGATTCTGTCTTTTAATGCAAAAGTGTGTATCGGATGTCGTCAAAAGTAATAACATTTTCGTGAACAAGATTCTGCGTGTCAAAAGCATTGCTTGCGTTACTGGAAGATGCAACCTGTACTGTATCTAGTCAAATTCTATCTGACGTGCTAATATTTTCGAGAGGATGCTGTGGCATTTGCACTATTTGTACTGTTCTGTTATTTCTTCCTGACGTATTACGTTCGGGATGATATCTACTGTCTGGTTCATTCATGATAATTTGTTGTTGCGGATGATTCTGCTGCTGGTAAGACCGACTGTTATTAAACGTACGCTGAAAATTGTGCTCATTACTCTTACGTCTGTCATGATAGTCATTTCTATACGGTGCATTGCGATAGGAATTGAAATGGTGTGTTTTCTGTACGTAGTTATTTCTTTGTTGCTGTGCGTTACTATTTGTTGGAGCTGACGCTATACGTGTAGGCGGCGAAACATTAAAGCTTGGTTGACCTTGTACATTACATTGTTGGTTAGGTAAGCTAACCGGCTGGCTTTGATGCTGTTGCGGTGAAAAGCGTCTATTGTTACCAAAATGCGTTTGCTGTTGCTGATAATTTTACACATACTGATGATTAGACTTTTGTCTTTCATTAAAATTACGCTGGTAGTTCTGGAGTGTCTAATAAAAACTGTCACTTTCGGTAAAATTTGTCACATCGGGTTTTCTTTGCTTATTCCTAATCATAGATAGATCGATAGTTGAAGAGCTGTTTTGATAGATATAAAGGATAGTAGAAGATAGTAGAAGAGAAAACTAAAGATGAAATAGTACTACTACGGCTCGGGGCCCTGTGCACGCTACGGCACATATTCATCGAAGTGAAATGAATCCCCTGAGGTCAATTACGTGCTGTAAATAAATTTTAGTTTCTGCGTTACAGGCAATGGCGGTGAAAATTCAGAAACAAATTGTCGTATCCAGTTCAATTCTAGTTTCTGCATTACAGGAAATGCCGGTGAAAATTCAAAAGCAAATTGTCGTATCCAGTCGAAAGAGTGAATCTGTGTTCTGTCATTTTTAAATACTTTAAATTTTCTCACGGATAGAAAGTACTTGTAATCAAAATTATCGCCTTTGTATGTCTGAACAGGTTCAGAATTGTATGAGAATCTATTTGTCTGTGACTGTTCAGAATCTAAGTCACGTACTCTCTGTAAATTACCTAAATTATACTGGCTGTGTGAGTTTGACAAATGTTCGCAAAGTGGCGTATGCTGTGACGTGTTAGTGACTGAAACATTTTTCATCTCTGTCACTTCTTGCTGTAAAGTTGACAATTTTCTACGTAATGTATTATTGGACGAACCTATCTCACTGATCGTCTGCTGTAAATTTTGAAATTCGGGTGTTTGATTAAACGAAACAGGTGACGTATCGTCTGATTTGGTGTCATTATTACTTTCGGTAACATCAACACGACTGGCCAATTCATCATATTTTTCAGTCAGTGCTTTTACCTGATCATCGTTTTTATTATCACAAGCATTAATTTGTTTTTGTATTTTACGTGTGGTTTCGTTCAATTTTTTAACGTCTGCTTTGATGGCATCGGGATCCTGTATTAGTTCTAATTGTTCAAGTCTGTCGGTCACTGTCTGAAAGTCTACTGTGTGTGTCTCTGTTTTTGCTTTAAGATCGGAGATTTCATCATGCAATTCGGTGTTCAACTGTTTGATAGTAGTAATTTCGTCTGATACTGTAGCAATATTGTTGTCTACGTATGTTTTTGCTTTCGTAAACAATTTACGTTTATCTTCCTGTCTCTGTGCGGTAATTGTTTCCATGACTTGTCGCTTTACTTTATTCTGTTCCTGTATAAATTTACGGTAACGCGTTTCACTGTTTTGTAGGTGGTGATTAAAACGTTCGTCAATTTGGCTGTTCTGTTGGTCAAATTTAGCGTCTACTTTTGCATCCAGTGTACGTGAAATTTCTGCTGACATTACTTTAAACTCGTCGCGTAACTGTGTTGCGTTTTCAGAGCGTTGTTTAGCGACTGAACTAATTTCATCTCTAAGTAATTTCGTTGTAGCTGTTTGCGTATTCCTTAATTCTTGAGCCACAGATCTAATTTCTTCACTGTTGCTCCTAGCACAAGCCTTAATTTCCTCACGTAATTGTTCTTCAGTATCATGACATTGCACGGCAACGGCTGTAATCTGTTCACTAAGCTGTTTGGAATTGTTGTCTAGTTTTTCATTAAGTTGTTTGTAATTTTCATTAAGTTATTTGAAATTGTTGTCTTGTCTTTCATTCTGTTGTAGCAATACTGCCATAATTGTATCCAAGCCAAAATTAGCGACTCTATTCTCTGTGCTGTGTGATGGTGTATTTGCACTTGTCACGCTTTGTGTAACCATTAGGTCATTCTCCGATTCACAAAAAGGTTTGCCAATCGGATGTGCACTGTTGGTCACTACACCGGAATCAAATAAATCTGACGTTTTTTGTGAATATTGTTCACCTTCGTTAGAAACAATTATCTGTTCACTACGTAAATTTCGCAAATTAGGCGTGTCAAACTGGGCAGCGTTCATTGTATCAGAACGTGCCGCGTCATCAATTGTCGTTAAATTAACAGAGGACACAATTGAATTTGTTTGCTCATAATTAGCATTAAAATCATTATTAGTGGTCGGTACGCACTGATTGTCTGTAAATGGAGGACTATCATTAAGACACTGAGTGTCGCAAGTATTATCGGTCAAATTATTCGAGTCGGCTATTTCACTCATTGCACATCGCGATGTACTGTTAACAGTTTTTCGCGGCATTTTTACACAAATCAAAATTAAGCACAAAATGAAACAAAGACGAAGCAAAAAATGGAACAAACACAATTACAACAAAGAGCAATAAATTGCCGATGATCTGTGAAAGAAAGACTGACAAATTAGTAAATGCGTTGCGCCAGATGCAAACTACATTTAAGTAAATAAGAGCAGATATATGACTACTTCTCAGAGATTCACAAAGAAATGCGATCCTGGCCGGTTGTCGCCAAGTGTAACCTCCCCACAAAAATATTATAAATAATAATAATAATAAATATTAATATGAATAATGAATGAGATTCTAATTTAGTGTAACCTCAGAACAAAACTGGTTCCCATTTAATGTACCCACAAAATTTGTTTCCCATTTAATGTAAGCTCGAAACAGAAAAATTCTTAAACCTCATAATAAAAAATGCATTCAGTAACCTGGTAAAATTTGGACGACAGCAGTGCTGCGTCGTGGCCCTGTAAGATCATTCTGAATAAAAAGCAAAATTTCTTACCTCAATAAAAACGGCGAATATATCTGCTCTTACTTAACATTTTTCCGGCACAGCTCCGTGCAATGCTGGCCTATACATTTGTGATTTGTGAAAGGAAGCAACTGATTTTTTTTGAAATGAATGCTTTTTTTTTAAAAAATTACTTTATATTACAAAAATTATTATTAGGACATTTTTTTAAACATTTGGATGACAGTTCAGATACATTACTAGATATGCGCGAGGCTGCTTTTTACCTTATACAATAATACTCCACCTCCAGATTCCCGACCAGAGCAGACTGCAGACAAGCGCAGACAACTTCAGACTAGCGACAAGCAACAACTAACTGCTACAGTTACACAGTTCGTATTGCAGTCAACACTGCTCTCTGGTCAGCGATTCTCATATCGCAGGCAGCGCATACCTCTTACACGCCAGACTCGTATATTCTACACACCAACGTGAATAGTCGTTTTGTTGCCACTTCCCCCCTTAACCTATTGTTATGCTAGTTGATTTATGACCCCCTGATGGTTGATTTATGACCATTGGGGATAATTCGTCCTTCTGAGGAGTCCCACACCCACTCCTCCTCACTCACTCCCCTGCGAAAAGCGATGGCGAACCTGGGACACTTTAAAAAAAAAAAAAAAAAAAAAAATTGGTCAAATGGCTCTGAGCACTACGGGACTCAACATCTGAGGTCATCAGTCCCCTAGAACTTAGAACTACTTAAACCTAACTAACCTAAGGACATCACACATCCATGCCCGAGGCAGGATTCGAATCTGCGACCGTAGTGGTCGCGCGGTTCCAGACTGAAGCGCCTAGAACCGCTCGGCCAGACACTTTTCCGTCACCCTTCCGCAGTTCAGTTCTGTGCCAGCCTTCCCCTGACCCGTCTGGAACTGACCAGAAGTAGGAGGGCCCTACCACTACAGTGGCACTACCGCTACGTTCGATACCTTGTGATGGGACCGAGCGAGCTGAGTTCCGCGTAATCAGTACACTGCGATATTCTGATTTCGGAACGAGCATAACATGCATTACAGACTAGCACAATCCACAAACGCTAGTGATATAAACTGGTATTCTCATTCCAGTACCGTAACTGCCATTCTGTGATGACTGTTCCGTACCAATCTTAGTCACAGCATCCATTCAGGTACACAAGATCTCTCTAGATGCGTACCTGCTGAGGAAGTTAGCACTCCTTGTTGCTGTGGAGTAGATCTGAGCCAGAAACATTTGAGAGTGTTGTTGTGATATAACAGACGATTAAGGAGAAGAAGAAGAAGAAACATATGGTTTTTGATAAATGAAAAGCACCAGTTTGCTTTTGGTCTACAATATTCAAAAAATGGTTCAAATAACTCTGAGTACTATGGTACTTAAGATCTATGGTCATCAGTCCCCTAGAATTTTGAACTACTTAAACCTAACTAACCTAACGACATCACACAACACCCAGTCATCACGAGGCAGAGCAAATCCCTGACCCCGCCGGGAATCGAACCCGGGCGCGGGAAGCGAGAACGCTACCGCACGACCACGAGCTGCGGACTCTACAATATTACTTTTATTGTTAGACGGATTTCGGCCGAAAGCCGGTTATCAATAAAAGTAATATTGTAGAACAAAAGCAAACTGGTGCTTTTCATATATTATAATGTTGTTCCAATAAGAACCGACGGAAGATTCTGTTAACATGATATGGTTTTCGTATGATAGAGCTCCAGATGAAAGGAGTTTGAAACATTTTACCTAAATCACTTGTGATATCAGTTGTAGAGCATTGTTCTAATGTTTGAACTCCATACTAAGAATGTTTTGGAAAGAGAGAAATGATTGTAGAACATAAACACGAAGTCCTAAGGCTACACGTATCTGCACTTAAACATGCTATAATGTTGAAGGTATGTATTTTTCCGATATATTAGCCATGTGGAATGCAACACTGTTAATATTCCAATGCAGGAAATGTATGTCCACCACCCAGGGTACATTCACTTTGCAAGTTTTGTATTCCACTCACTATGGTGAGAAACTTGAAGATGACAAAGCTACTACCCTCTACACCAAAAGCATCGATTCTTTGTGACACATGCAGAACTGTGTAGCCTTAGGACTGTGTGTTTATGTCCTACAGTCATATCTCTCTTTCCAAAACATTCTTAATATGGAGTCCAAACTGACAGCACACGTGATTTACGTAAAATGTTTCAAACTCCTTCCATCTGGAGTTCTGTCAAGCAAAAACCATGTTTCGTCTTCTTCTTTTTCTTCTTAACCCTCTGTTATATCACCACAGCAGTCTCAAAAGTTACTGGCTCAAATATAATACACCCCAATAAGGAGTGCTAACCTCCTCTAGAGAGATCTTGTGCACCTGGATGGATGCTAGGAGTGAGATGGGTACAGAACAGTCATCTCAGAAAGGCAGTTATGGTACTGGAATGAGAATACCAGTCTACATCACTAGCGTTGGTGGGTTGTGCAAGTTTGGAATACTGAAGTGTATTGATTATGTGCAACTCAGCTCGCTCTGTTCCGTCACGAGATGTCAAATGTAGCGGTAGTGCTCTTGTACTTCCGGTCAGTTCCAAATTAAACTGGAGACACTGTTGCAGCGAGAGTTGGCCAACGACAGAGGAAAAGTTGCAAGATGCATAGAGAGATAGAAACTGTCTCAAGTTTTGCTCAGGACCATCATCCAATAGCTTCAACGAATGAGCAACACATTTCGAGATAGAAGGAAGAGTGCTGCTAATATGGTTTGTAGTTTGTTGTACGTTACGTAATAACACGAAGAGAGAGAACTGCAGCTTACTTCGAGCATAAAAATGACATGTTTTTTCTGACATGCATGAAAGACACTTTTGTATTGATATTTGATGCACCTTAAATGTGTGTAATACCCATGTGCATGATTATTTATTTACAAGACTTTCAAAGACACTAATTTTGAAAGCGAGAATCGGTCTCAAACTATACTAATTTGTCCATCAAATTGAAAGAAATCTGTTGTATCTGTTCTCATGAAGTCGTGACTGCTTTATTATCATAGTGATTGTGTTTTTCAAAAGCTGGTCGCCTGTAAGGGGTAGGGTAACATTAGATATGACTGTTCCAATGAAACTTTCTGTCACACAACAGCTTATGCCACAGATATTTTGGAGCTTATAGTTTGATCCGAAATAGTTCTCACTTTTACTGAGATGGGTATTCCGAAATAAGAAGAACATTCTCCGGTGATCGGCAGTCTTCACCCAAACTAGTGAAACTTTTCGATTCATTTAGGATGTGTTATCGGTTTTACACACGGAAGACATGTACAAGAGATGTGTGATAGGTTAATACACGTATGGTGGGGACGGCGATGGGGGCATCTCGAGGCAGTAGAATACGGTGACAGATGTAGGATAACACCCTCGAAAGTAGAGTGTTTGCCGAGTGGTATTGTGGTGTGAGGCGCACATTACTCCTGCATTCCTCGCTGCGTTACAGAGAGTCGATGTTTTCTTTGGTGTACAAGATCGTTGTTTTGTCAGCTTTATTTTTGTCACCATAGTGTGTCAGAGAGAGACTTGCAGGGTGAATGCATGTCTGACAGTGAAGGCGGCTGCTGTAGGATGACACTCCTGAAAATAAATAAAGACAACGCCTCACTTACCCACCGACCGGTACAGGTGGATGAGTGCAGAATTCTACGTTTTAGACAATTTCGAACACCCTTTGTGAACCAACCCACTTGAACCCCATAAACTCATAGATCATTATTACTAATAACAAGTCGGTAATGGGCCACTCACATTGCGAGTCTTCGTCCTGCAAGCACAGACCTGTACAAGAGCTGCCACAGCTGCAGACTTGGTCATCAGAGAAAGTGCTGGTGGTTATAGGACAGTTTCCTGCCAATTTCGAATGGTATTATGGACTAGGGCACACAGCAAGGTGAACATATACACAAACACGCACGGTGGGAAAAAGTGGTCCATAGGGATGCCGGAAAGTGGGGGCAGGGGTTCGTGGAGTGTAAAGACAGCTGTAGGACAATCCAGCAGGATAACACTCTCAAAAATAAGGAAAACAAATAAATTCCTTTCATTCTTCCTCTCCAGTAGCTCCGGACTCTTATTCCTGCCAATTCAAAAATGAGGCAAAGGAGGGAACGTTGTGGAGGTGTGTGGGGGGTGAAAGCCTTGGTCTATGGATTTGAGATGAAGGTGTAACTACTTAAGGAAGTAACTACGTAAGCGAGAGCAGAGATGATTACCTGGGTATCGAATATCAAAAGACATCAATTTCCAGTCCACAGTTGCTGGACTGTGAGGTGAAATGGAGCTTCGCAGCACATGGGCTACACACAGTGCATGGCGGAGGGTGCTTGTGTTCTCAAACGACGATACATGGAAGACCTTTGAGACATTTAGTGCTATGATCTATTTGTGGCTAAAATTTAATTACTTGATCCCCAAACTCTATATGTGTTTCTCAAATGTTGAAGGCCTCATGTATGCTTTATTATGAAGAAGAATCATCAAAAGGTGGTGATGAGTATTTTAGGCTATTTGACTCCTGTAGATTGTTAAACAATTAATTTAATAGGGTAGTACAAACTGACTGTTTTCCAATAACTCCGTCCGAACAGACCTTGGAAGGCCCAAACGGTACCGACCGGCCGCCGTGTCATCCTCAGCCGACAGGCGTCACTGGATGCGGATATGGAGGGGCATGTGGTCAGCACACTGCTCTCCCAGCCGTATGTCAGTTTACGAGACCGGAGCCGCTACTTCTCAATCAAGTAGCTCCTCAGTTTGCCTCACAAGGGCAGAGTGCATCCCGCTTGCCAACAGCGCTTGGCAGACCAAACGGTCACCCATACAAGTGCTAGCCCAGCCCAACACCGCTTAACTTCGGTGATCTGAGGGGAACCGATGTTTCCACTGCAACAGAGCTATTTTCCAACAAGAACAAGCGATTTCTTGTTCTTCGAAATTTTTCTGTGTGTATTCGAAGATTTTTTTCATGATATGCGGTTGTTATCAAACCATTTACATAGGGTTTACGGTGTGTAGGCGAGTTTATGGTTTTGTTTCACTTTCGTTTCTAGCCCTGTGTGATTAGAGCAGTTTTTATCGACATTTTTTTGTGTTATCCTGTGTGATCATTTCATTGATGTTTTCGTGGACTGACTGGCCATTTCAAAAAACACGAATAGCTCCAGCACAGGCAATGGTTTCCATGAGTTTCAAGATGTGTCCTCAACCTATCCCACTGCATCACCATTATTTGCTTAAAAATATTTCCCCTGTGCTCGTCTATTATCACCTTCTTCTGTTCCCTATGTAGGAGACTGTTGACACATTCCTCAACTGTACTTACAGGTAATACATATATTAAACTCCTCATTATCGAACACCAACATCTCATCAGCTGAACACATTTCTCACCAGAAATAAAGTTAGCACATTCTTCTCCAGCCTTTTTCCTGCCAGTTCACTCGTGGAGGAGGGCAGGGGAGGAGCTCTGCCTCCCAAAGACTGTTAAATAAAGAATATACAAATTGCATTTTATAAATAAACAATATATTATTATGTCCTCCAAAGTAATAGAAATTGATTTGAATTTTGTGTCATGAGATCCTTCCTCTCTAGCGGCTCGGCGTAGATTTGGTCTTCTTGCAGCCAGTTCACAAGTGGGAGATGGGAGAGGAAGCAGTAGAGAGGAAGGGGGAAATGGGGAATGAGAGGGATGACTGGAGGATGTCCCAGGAGGGAGAAAGTGCCTCAGAACTGAGGGGGATGATAAAAAAGTGTCCCAGGATCGGTATCCCTTTTCCTCAGGGGTGAGGGAGGAGGACTGGAAGTGAGAGAGGTGGGAAGTTTCACAGAAGAATGTATTATCCCCAAGTGGTCATAAATCAACCCTCAGTGCATCATAAATCAAATATGATAATAATAGGATTAGGGAGGGGGGAATAGAGGTAATTTGCCCCTGAATGTATACAAGCCCCTGAATGTATGCAACCCACACAAATAATATGCCACAGAATTGGATGTACCCATTACTTGCATTATTGATGGTTAGAATCAATAATAAATATCTCTCCATCTACATTGATTCAAGAAGCAAAAGTTGCATTATAACCATCATGTACTTTCCATACCATATCATATGCTCACAACATCACTAGGCATTAATCAAGCGTGAGGTGGGAAGTGGTCATAATGTTTTGGCTCATGCGTGTATATACATAGCTACTTGGTTCAAGACGATTAACGTGGAGAAGATAAAAAGTCGTGTAGTATGGCTCTGTGGAGATGGGCTTCTCCCTTCACACTATGTGCCTCTGATCATTCCCCTTTATACACATACGACACTTGCAAATATTTTGCCTTGGTAGGCTTTGTGATGCATCCAGTGTCCTACCAAGCAGTTCCAAGCGATACAGGACAAAAAGCGTCTGGCCATCTCCTTTAGCTACGGTTGGAAACATACAGGAAAAGATTTACTTTTGCATCTCTCATTTAGAAGAAGTTAATGCATCTGGCCGACCGACGACATGCTTTCTACATAGCTCAGCAACCGGATAATCCATCAAACATCAGTAAGTGCACACTACAAAGGGTTGCGATGTGACGGAAGAATTGAGAAATACACTACGCCTCTGTCAAGTTAACCTCAGTGAGTGCAAGTGTAGTGTTGTGTTACGGTATTGTTGCCGTTGATGATGATGCAGGCTAGAGAAGGGAGAGGGGGAAGCTCGGTACTGGCAAATTCTCCTCAAACAGCACCAATGGACAACTTCCCCATTGGATGGACAGATCATGGTGTAAGACACTGACAAGAGGTTTGGAACTCAACACAGGACTTCGGCGCAGAGTTTAGTGACCAGAACTCGTACACCAACTTCTCCCCTCCCCTTGCCGACAAACTACTGAGGATGAAAGTTTTTCACCAGCAGGATTTGGATACAGTAACTCCAAAATGAGTGCATCTACAATTTTGGTGTTCTGTCAGAAGAAAGGATTCGGAATATAGTGCCCTACTATTTATTAACTGGGTTTAACTGAAATAACAGCTGTCCCTGTAGTTCACTTATACTGTGATCAATGTGTACTGTAGCGATCGTGACTCGTTAGGTACATTAAACTTTTTAGTGACACGAAAGTTCCTCTCTGACATCGACAACCATCTCCAATATTTTCTGATAAGTGAGCGACATTTTCCATAACTATTGCTATTGTTCTAGAGTAGTATTTTTCATCCCAGATGCTTCACTGATTGCTGACCGTCTGTTTAGAATCTTCCGGTTCCGAGGCCCACGTGTAGCTTCCACTAAATCTCCAACTGAAAAAGGGTATACCCTTATGCCCTGAAGAGATAACTCGAGTGTAGTGTGGCTTCAACAGTCGAAAAGCGCTGAAAAGTTCATCGCGGATGATTCTAATACTGTTCCTCCTTTCAGTCTTTACACGAATGCAAATGCGGTAGGTATTGAGGCAAGTGGTTTCCTAGTAGAAAAGCACCTACAGTCGTTTAATACTGCAACCGCATCTGGAGCGGACGAAATACCATTGAAATTCTGCAGGGATACATGAAATAACTTGTACCTCTTCTAGCAGTAGTTTATCGTGGGTCGCTGGCCCAACAAATGGTAGCTACTGACTGGGAAAAACGCAGGTCATCGCCGTTTTCAAAAATGGTCGTACGACAGATGCGTGTAAGTACAGGCCTACAACGCTGACTTAACTGTCTTGTAGAATTGTGGAACATGTTTTATACCCACATATTCTGACGCTTTTGTGAAACTAAAATCTCCTCTATAAACGTCAACATGGATTCCACCAACAGGTATCTTGCGAAACTCAGCCAGCTCCGTTCATCCATGAGATCCAGTACGCCGAAGATATCGTCACCCAGGTTGACGCTGTGTTCCTTGATTTCACGAAGGCATTCGAAACAGTTCTACGTCTTCGTTTAGAGAGACCGAGTACCGGTCTAAATTTGTGACTGGATTCAGGACTACCTTGTAGATAGAACTTCACATGGCGATCTTATCGAAACAAAATCGTCAAACTTCCAGGAATACTTCAAGGAAGTGTCATAGGAGACATTACTGTCAATAAAATTCTTCTAGGTCTGTGACCACACTGAAGTGTGTGTGAAACTTCCGACATTTCGGCTGCTATTGCTAGTGACCAACCTCAGGGTGTTTGAAAGAAAGTGTCATAGGACCGTTACAGTCAATAAAAATCTTCTGCGTCTGTGACCGCACTGTCAGTTAACAGAAGCAACACCCTGAAAAAGAACACTTGCAATAGTGGCCGAAACTTCGGACGTTTTGCACATTGACAACGGGTCACAGACCCAGAACAATTTTATTAACTATGACAATGGCCGCAGAAGCCTACGCTTACAAGGACCGTCGCTATTTAAATTATCTAATGGATAACATCGGAACACCACGAGGCTACTCACAGGAGATACAATTGTCTATGAGAAGGTAGCAACGCCAGAGAACTGTAGCGAATTGCAGGAAGACCTGCAGAAGATCGAATGTTGGTGCAGCGATTGTACTGTGTTGTGCACAGACGCAGAAATGTATGATCACACTATTGGCGAGCAATCACTAGTAACAGTAACTACTTTAATATATTTATGCATCACAATGCAGAGCAACCTAAACTGGAATGACCGCATAAAAGAACAGTAGGAAAAACAAATACCGGGCTGAGATTCACAGGAAGTATCTTAAGAAAATGAAATTCAATTCATCCACGAGAGAAATAGCTTACACAACACTTGAAAGTTTGAGATGATGTATAGTGGAGATGAAACGGCGAAACATTTCGACTGGTTTGATGCGACAAGCCATTACACCTTACGTTCTCAATTCTTTGTTGGATGTATTCCACTCTCTGTCTCACCCTACTGTTTTTCCCTCTATAGCTCGCTCCAGTATCATGAAAGTTATTCCTTGGCGTCTTAACACGTTCTATCATGTCCGCAACTCGTGGTCGTGCGGTAGCGTTCTCGCTTCCCACGCCCGGGTTCCCGGGTTCGATTCCCGGCGGGGTCAGGGATTTTCTCTGCCTCGTGATGACTGGGTGTTGTGTGATGTCCTTAGTTAGGTTTAAGTAGTTCTAAGTTCTAGGGGACTGATGACCATAGCTGTTAAGTGCCATAGTGCTCAGAGCCATTTGAACCATTTCGTTTTATCATCCTGTCCCTCACCCTTCTCAGTGTTTTCCACAAATTTCCTCTCTGAGTCCCCAGAGAACCTCCTCATTTCGTTTCACCTGTCCGCCTATTTGCTTCATCCTTCTATAGCACCACGACTCAAATAGTTCGATTCTCTTCTTTTCCTGTCTTGCCACAATCCATGATTCATTTCCATGCAATGTTGTGCACCAAGATGTACATTCTCAGGAATTTCTTCCTCAAATAAACGCCTATGTTTGACACTAACAGACTTATTTTGGCCAGACATGCCCTCTTTGGCTATGGTAGTCTGCTCTTTAAGTCTTCGTTGACTCGACGGTCGAAGTATTTTGCTTCCAAGGCAGAATTCTTTCACTTCGCCTACTTCGTGGTCTCCACTTTTGATGTTAACTTAATCGCTAATCTCATTTCTGCTAAATCTACATACATATTCCACTAACCATCATACGATGTATGGCGGAGGGTACCAGGTACCACTACTAGTCATTCCCTTTCTTGTTCCCCTTGCAAATGGCTCGATGGAAAAACTGTGTATACGCCTCGGTACGAGCCCTAATATCTCTCATCTTGTCCTTAAGTGAAATGTACGTCAGGATTGCCTCTCTGTTGCCTTTATCTTTTCTAAAGCAAAACTAATCGTCGTCCAACGGATCCTTAATTTTCTTTTCCATTCCCCTCTATGTTTTTCTCTTCAGCAACTTAGATACTTTAGCTGTTAAGCTGATTATGCGATAATTCTCGCACTTGTCGACTCCTGGTATCTTCTGAATTGTGTGGTTGATGTTTTTTCGAAAGTCTGATAGTATATCGCCAGTCTCATACACGCCAATGTGAATAGTCGTTTAGTTGTCACTTACCATAATGATTTTAGAAATTAAGATGGAATGTTATCTGTCCCTTCTGCCTTAATTAATTCTAAGTCTTCCAGTTCTTTTAAATTCTGACTCCTCGTAATACTGGATCACCTACCTCTTCCTTGTCCGTCTCTATTTCTTCTTCTACCATGTTATCAGGCAAGTCCTCTCCCTCATAGACGACTTAAACAAATTCTTTCCACCTATCCGCTCTTCTTCCGTGTTTAATAGTGGAATTCCCGTTGCACTCTTAATTTTATCATCCTTGCTAATGTTATTAATAACATTGCTGTTTTCCTTCTTAGGTAATGGCAAGATGAAGCTATCTTTGAAAGCCGGAGATATATTTTCGGCATCCCGTAACTCATTTTCCATGTCAAGCAACGTGTGTTCTAAAAGGACCCAATAGTGTTAGTAAATTTCTGCGGGTGCCCGTCTAGTCTTGGCGGTTTCTCTTTTGAGGCTTTGTTAAGAACTCTTTGATGCCTCCGGTGAAGGGTGCCTCAAGGTTAGCTGTTTCATTTTCTCATTCGGCTGACAATCTTTTCGATAACCCTGTCACAAAGTTACTCGTTAAACTCTTGTTAGCTGCAGAGGTTGCTGCGTGGTTTATGATTTCGCGCTGATTTGGCAGTTTGTTTCCTGCTTCTTCGGTGACATCGTCCAAAAAAATTGCATAGCGGCATCTGACCGTTCGCAGGAGGCAAAAGGCAGCGGCTTCTTCGGAGGCTACGTCTTTTGTCTGAGGTCTCACTAAATTGACCTCTATTTTTCCCCGCTGAAGAGCTATAATTTTGCCTTTGTACATTTTGATGTCCCAACCGACCACATCATTTGGGATGGTACTGCGCAGTACAAGTCCACAAACGACAGTAAAATGCTGTTGTTTCCTTCTGCCAGTTTTTTCGCCTGGCCTATTCTGTGACTGTATTCCTTAGTTTAAGCTTAGCTAGGCATGTTCACAATTGTAAGCTCCTGACTGGGGTAATACGGCTTAACACTGAAATTCAATAGGTGACAGTGTAACGGGACATCCTTCTCTAGCATTAATTTTCCTCACTTGTAGTTACCGACAACAGTACTATTTCCCGAATTTTGGACAGGTCAATATTCTCTCAGGTGCTTTTCTGAAAACTTTCGTATAATTTTGTACGCAATACGCTTTATTTCAAGTTAAATTTTATGAAAAGGAATTACTTTATTTTCAATGTTACAATCGATAAGTGCAGTTAAAAAAAATATTTTTTTTAGAAGCATTTGAAATTACGAATTATTTGGCTCACTTAAAATTTCTATTTTTAATTAAGCAATCTAGTATTGTTTACTATCTTTATTTTTGGATTTATTTATGAAATAATAATCGAAACAAATAGAAATTCATTTGTCAAGAAAACTTGTAAACCCTTTGGAATATTGTTATTTCCGCTGAGTGATATAGCAGTAAGCATGCCTCTTTTGTGATTGGACGTATTTTTGTATTCTGGGGACCACACCCTGCCTATCTAACCCATGTTAATTTAGGCAAGTATTTGACCCATTTCTGAAAAAACTATTTGATGCAGGACCTTAATATTTTTACTGTATGTTACATTATGCTAATAGAGTCAACTGTACTAAAATCTACTTTATCCATTTTATAGTTTTTAAGCAATACTTTTTTAAATTTATTAACAAAAAATATTAAGTTCTTTCTGCAGAAAATATTTTTTTGTGAGCTTCCTAATGGGGGAATGTTAATGAATGTAGTACCAGAGGTGGCTTTTTATGTTATTCAGAATCTCTGAAAATCTCATTCATTTATCTATGATAGTTTCTGATATAATGGGGCATATGAACTGAAAATTTTAGTTTGCGGTAAATTGATTTTAAAGAAAAAGCACTTGAAATTTGTTACTTACAGTTAATTAAAACTGTCCTGCTGCATATGATGGCTCTTCTTTGGCCTCTAGCAGGTCTTCCAGCTTCTTTTTCACCTTCCTGGATGTTTGTCTTGCTTTCTTGGCCATATTAGATGCAGACTTGTTTGCATCGTCTATCCTCATTTTATCGCAGTGTTGCAGCCCAGTGATCATATTTTCACCAGGATTAATTCCCAGCTTTTTCAGTACCCAGCACTTTCCAATATTACCACAATTGAATGTAATAACAGCATCATGAACTCCTAGTTTCATTGTATACATGCCTACAAATACAGTTTTAGGAGGGCGGTTCGAAATTATGCTGTTGAAATATTCATTTGGATTCTGTGTCTGTCCATGCAGACATTTCCTTAGAAGGTCAGGATGAGCCAAGTCTCTAAAAATAGGTTTAATTTCTGTAATAACAGAAGCAGGAAGAGAATGCTGGTGAGAATAAGATTCTCCAGTTGCCTGAGCCCTATTGCATTTGCACCACGAATTTTCACCTGATGGACACAATCCATGACATGGCCTATCATCAGTAGAGGACTTATGGAAGAATATAGCCTAAAAATCTCTCTTCATTGCCTCCAGATTTTCTTTATTTCTCCTAATTGCGTGCCCATAGCATACCTGCAAGTTTTCTATTTCAGTTTTAGTTAACCGACCCTGTCCGCTCAACAATTTTCCATGTTCTAATTTTTTTCCTCTCATATCAACAGTTAGTTTTCTCAGCCTTGTTCCTAAACGTTTATGAACATGGCCTACACGTTCTATTTTGCTAATAATGGCATCTCCTTATGGCTTAGAGTTCATCACATTGTTGCATGCCTTACTGTCACCATCGCCCAAATATTTGGTGTACCTTACGCCTCTTGTTTCTACGGAGCGATGAAATATTTGTTATACTCCATGAACTTCCATACCACCACTTATTCCTCTAAAATTAGCCACACAGTTGTGTTCTTTATGTTCATTGACTTTACAACATTTGCAATATTTAGACATTATCTCCACAACTAACACTTTACTGGTGTCTACACTCATGGCAGTCACTACTCCATTCAGAGAAGTATGTCCTCTTTTCTGCCAACTTCCATTAAGTGCAACTGCAATATCCGAACATCCTTCATTTTTTTCCACTCCTTCCCTAGCAGCCAGTTTCATGCTTTCCTCACTGGCCTCACATACAGTTTTCTCTAATATTTCAGTCAGTTTTTTAAATTTATTTGGTGGTTGATGTAAGTTCATCACTGAACAAAACGTTCTTCCTGCAGCCATGCCCTTGTCAATGGATCGTAAGGCATAAACTAATCTAGTATTGATTTCATAAGGGCCACTTGCCTCTGGTTTTGAAGAACTCATAAAGGAAATCACAGCTGAGCATTTAGTGCAAATTAAATCCAAAGCAATTGCTAGGTCTTTTCTCACACTGGCACTCTCACAAATTTTCACACTCTGTGACTCACCACACTGTCTACATTGTACAAATTTAGAAATTACATCTGATAATATTCTCAAATTTATAATAATGTTAGTGCACCTCTTGTCACTTACAGTAAATTCGTTGTAACTCTCTTGAAATGGTGAGAGCTTCTTTGATGGTGCACTTGTTGAAGAATTACAATTAGAAACATCGTTGCCAAGGGACATAACCTCTTGTACAGAAAGCTTTCTAAACTTGTTTCCTCTAAATTGTCGTTTCTTGAAAATGTCTTTACATTTCGTCATCTTCAATAAACACAACAAAACACACGTAAACAAGCACTGCAAACGTAATTATAACAACTATTCGCAATCACACTTGAACAAAACTAACCGCGTGTTTGAAAGCGTGTTGTTTACAAACAGCAGAAACGAAAGAATACCGACCGTTGGATTCCAAGGATAGCCAACACACTCGGGAGTAAAAAAAAATCCCCAACGTGCAATGTAGAGGATATAAAGATCTAAATTATATGCAGAAAAGTGGGTGATAGAAAAGTGGGCGTGGCACATAAACACACGTGGTAGGAAAATGCTCTTTAAATGATCGAAAAAAAAATTTCAGCAATATCCTTTTCAGAGTACTTAAATAAAACCTTAATGTATCGAAATATGATTGAAAACCAGAAATCGATTTTTTTCAATCTGAACCACGGAGTGGTCCCTTTAATGTGAAAATTCGAAAGACTGTTTGACATACTAAAATGTGACAAAATATATTAATGTAACAAAAAAATCTGCAACAACTTTCTTCAAATTTATTTAGACCAATTTAATCATGAGGACCTAAAATATGAGCATTTCAGCTACAAGAATCAGACTCCCAGACAAGAAGAACTGGAGTCAACTGTAC
The DNA here is from genome assembly GCF_023898315.1 of Schistocerca nitens. Taxonomy (NCBI): domain Eukaryota; kingdom Metazoa; phylum Arthropoda; class Insecta; order Orthoptera; family Acrididae; genus Schistocerca; species Schistocerca nitens. Next base: position 224,472,038 of record NC_064620.1, on the reverse strand, counting down.
GTGAAAAGCTATGAAATTTACAGTAATCTTTGCTGCTCTCAAGTTTTTCATAAAAGATGCTTATTGTGTACAGTAACTGGAATTAGGAGCAAGCGGGGAGATTACAATAGAGAAAGTTTTCTGAGCCTGGTCTACACAACCTACCCGAAGGTTCAGCACTGGCTGCCTATTCCTCCGTGGCTCTGTCGTTTACAATGACTCTGAAATGCTTCAACACAGTGTAAACGGAGGGAATGGATACTATTATGCCAGTTAAGGTAACAAAGTTCTGGTAATATCGACCCACTGTTCACACACTTCTCTCATAAATAAGTCTGAATCTTTTTTTACAGCCAAACCACACAAGTTTACTGATCGCTTTCTCCTGAGCATTATCTCTATCTTCCTGGTTTAGCCAACGCGACACGGCAGATGCATACGAATATAAGTTTATAACACGTACGAATGGTCTTAAACTGCACCATGTGCGAAATCCCCTCTCAGTGCTTTTGTGTTCCCTGCCCAGAAAGCTAACTGGGTGGAGGGCACTTCTTTAAAATCTCCCCTACTAATTTGCATGTATGAAAATTTAGCTGAATACCTCGATTTTTATAAGGCACCAGGCATAGATTCTACAGTGGGGGATGTAACATCCCCATATCGATAGAGCAGTGATGAGCTTCGTTTAAGAACCTTTAATTATGCTCGGTAATGTACTCTGTTTAAATAAATGAATGATTTTTTATATCTCATTCGCTGCGGCGAAGGAGATACACTTCTGTTTTACCTCTAGTTACGACTAGACGCCTTTTCCATGACGGGTGAGGTAACCATTTAGTAATGTGCAACATTTGCGTAAATATCGTAAAATATATTTAATTCAATCTGTTGTTCTAATAATTTAATTAACATTAATCACCACTATATTAAATAATTACCCTTATTTCTCAACACAGTTTCAGATTGCCTGTAGTACAGTCGCCATATGCCGATAGCAAAGAGATGCATTTGGCCAGCAGAAATTGTCACTGCTGTTCCAAGATGCTACTCCAGGCGGGTGTAAAATGAATGTGCGCAACGGAAAATTCTGAACGCGAAAATGAAGATTTGGCCATGTCTGACTACCCCCTGAAGCAGATCTTAGAATCTCTCAGTGGTGATATTATCTCCTCCTTCTTGCTCTTTAACATATAAATTACAAAATAAACATAAATGAATGATTAAGGGAAGTAGTAACTACAAAATGATAAATGGTGTTTCTGCTTATGCATTTATTGTAGATTAATACCCAATTATATTTTACAAATCTTTATGTATCAATGTCCAATGGACATAATGAGTTACAAATGAATTTCCTAACTAATATGATTGATCAATTGCCTAACTCTGCCCCTTTTTATGGCTACGCGATCTAATATAAACAACGCAAGATAACTGGCATCATCTACGTACCAAACACTAGAAGACACTACTTTCAAAGATGATCTACAGTGGTGTGCAACCTCAGTGGACATAAAATTTACGTGATCACAGCTGTTTAGCTTTATAGCACTAATAAGCGGAAGCAATTAGCAATATCACCGTATGTACTGCATCTGGTGCGTCAGAGTGATGGCTCTCGTACACGTCTGCGACGACAGAAGAACTCCAGCCACAAAATATAAAAAAACTCTCATTCAAACAGTAGGACCGCAGAAGACGGTCCTCTGACTAGTATAATCTAAGACTGTCTTTTCCTCTCTGTGTTCTACAGACGAAAATCGCGAACTCCCAGCCAAAAGACGGAGTTCAGATAACGTCTCAACGTGTATATAGGCAGAAGAAGTGCTCTCAATCACTGAACGCTGCGTATTCAACGACGACTCCCTACCCGCAGGCGAAATCCAGAATCGTATAAGTTCGCAACAGTACAGTGCCTAACCGTAATAACTATAAAATCTCCCGCGAACAAAGACAGCAAGTCCATCTCTACGAACAAAAGCTGATACTGAGCGACCATCAAACACAGGAGCTATGTACGGAAGACCTCTTTCTCTCCACCGCTGGCTTCCCAGCAAAGCTCAGCTTCCCTCCCTCGTAACTGCAGAAGGCGAATCATATTCTCAAAACCACGGAATAGTCTCCCTCTCTACAGATTCTTGCGAACGCCGACCAACCATATTTTGGTCTTTTGTCATCCAGCGCGGATTTTTGCGAGGAAATACCTACCCCCGTTAATTAGAAATACGTACAATGGTATGCTTCTCAGAGTAAATATCCTCGGAAATAACCCAGTCTGCGTGATTTCCGAGGTAACGCTTCCTCGTTCCTCTCTGTGGCGTCCAAGATTTTCAGAGTTTCCGAAATATTATCCGGTTATCCTTCCGGCCCCACTACAAAACCTGCCGGCCGCCGCTGTATTGTGCTTCAGCACTCAGGTGCCCCGACCGTCCGTCTTAGCTACTTCCTGTGTCAAGCAGGACCAGCACACCTGTGTGGGCTTTTCCACCCAGTGCTTGAGTTACGCCTGCCGTTTCATTTCCACTGACGTTCCAACCTCTACTAGTATAGGCAATCATTCGTTACGCCGTTTTGATAATAAAGACACTCTGTCACCTTTCGTGTAATAAGCGTTAACAGCTATTTACAAGGTGTACGTGACAATATCAGTGTTCTTTAAATATTCATGTGTACGATGTACAACATATCAAATGATACCTAATTCCAGTTGTAAATCACGGCAAAGTATGTAGATGAGTGCTTGTAAGGTGCGAAATTATAGCCACCTTACACTGTTAGTGCAAATTGCACGGCCAAAATATCTAAGAAGCTCGTCTTCTCGAAGGTTTAGTTCTGGAATCTCAAAGTCTCAAATTATTCTGTCATTAATTCTGTTTCAAATAACACAATCACAGCATCTCTTTGTTAGACAGGCAGTGGCATAGCTGCTAGTATTTTCTTAAAAAGATTACAGGTCTTCCAGCTAGTCCCACGCAGTTATGCCGTTACATAAGAAAGACGCTTCTTTATAACTGATCCTCCCATTTGAGCTAAATTTTATTCCTATCACTAATTCCGAAATTCACTATCTAACCATTAAACCTTTCACGGGATCGTCCCCTGTTCTCATGTCATTCCTTCTCAGTAAACGAACAACTATAAATTGCAGAAACATGCGAGGGAGGACAAAACAGTTATAGTGATTCATCTAATAAATAATGTAATAGGAAAATTTATAACGAAAACAGCCTTTCGTTTATTCCAATAAAACAAAGATTATTACTCTTCTTACAAGAAACTGAGAAACAATGAATAACGCTGTTTGCCGGCCGAAGTGACCGAGCGGTTCTAGGCGCTACAGTCTGGAACCGCGAGACCACTACGGTCGCAGGTTCGAATCCTACCTCGGGCATGGATGTGTGTGATGTCCTTAGGTTAGTTAGGTTTAAGTAGTTCTAAGTTCTAGGGGACTGACGACCTCAGATGTTGAGTCCCGTAGTGCTCAGAGCTATTTGAATAACGCCATTTGTGTGATATTAACGATTACAGGTTACCTTGGCTGACAGAGCTACTCCCCTGTCTCTCACATAGCCCCAGTGGACTCAAACACGATCTAAAGCTTAAGATGCCCTCAAACGTTCAGTAATATTGTCAAACTATCAATATATTGGCCGTCTGAGGGCGGTACTGACGTATTGTCAATATTAGAAATATTGATGAGACGAGCAATATTAATTGACCGCAAAATCTTCTCAGTATCGTCAATACTTACTGAACGTGCGAGATCAAGTATTGACGGGTTGACAATAGTCTCGATTCAGATGTTGACAAGTTTCAGTACCAGCCACACGGCGTTAGTGTGCACTGTTTAATTTTTTAATACGCCGTCGTGTACATCATACCTCAGATTCAATTTTTATGGACTCTTTTAGACTAAAATAATTTTAATAGGCCTATGCAAGGATAATCATCGTATATACCACTTTAGGATGGTTAACGGAGGATTACCTATCACACTGCTTACATCATTAATTTGAAAATATAGTATAGATTGGAGCATTATATACAGTTTCGAAAAACGGTCCCATTTCGAAAAATACGTCATATCTTCAATGACTAGTAAGGGACCCGCGAAATACAACCCAGTTTCGCTAAATTACCACTAACCTTGTAACCTCCCAACATTTACATTTAGTGTAACCTCCCAACAGTTTATTATTCCGTAACCTCGCAATAATAACGTGACTAACCTCCCAATAAAAAATGTGACTCATATATAACCTTTCAATAATTAACTAACTGTGAATCTAAACTGGTGAATTTGGACGTCAGCAGTGCTGCCTCATGACCCTGAAAGATCATTCTGAGCCGAAGACAAAGTTACGAATGCAAAACTTAACCGTTGTATTATTCGAAGTCTCCTGAGTGAGCGCGCCAAGTTTCCGTCACTTCCGACAGACAGCGTAGCTGCAGGACAGTTTCAAAATGGCGTCTGCGGGTGGTGTACGTTGCAAGTACAATGAATTTTTCACTACAGAGAAAGAAATTGTGGGGACTATTCACAAAAGCTTGTGCAAAGTCTATGGAGCATCTGCTGTCGACAAAAGTCCAGTTAGTCGCTGGGCACGGAAGGTGAGGCCATCAGGCGGTTCGGCGGAGCTCCATGATTTGCAGCGGTCAGGGAGCCCATCCACAGCTGTCACACCTGACAGGTTGTAGCCCTGATCTAGCCCCCTCGGACTTCCACTAGTTTGGGCAATTGAAGGATGCCATTCGTGGAAGACATTTTGAGGACGATGAGGACGTGATTTACGCAGTGAAGCACTGGCTCCGCCACCAGGACAAGGACTCGTGCTGACAGGGCATACACGCCCTTGTTTCGCGCTGGAGTAAGGCTATCGAACGGCATGGAGATTACGTGGAAAAATAGTGTGTAGGTAAAACGCCTTTCTTTTGGTGTGTGATTCTCATTATGTTCAATAAAGAATTGTTGAAGAGAAAACTGCGGTACATTACTTTCCGAGCAATCGTCGTAATTGCTTCACAGGTTTCCACAATAGCCGTAATTGCAGAACTAAACTATGAGCATTATCCTGCCTGTCGCCAGACGTCTCCAATTTACTCCTAATCTCTTGTCGACTGCGACTGCCTCTCTAACGTATTTTGTTTCTCTGTTTTATCTCGTATCAGTGCTAATAACTTGACATACGATGCAGGGCTCATCGGAAAATAACTTATGAAATCTTTTTGGTCCATGGTCCTATCCTGTCAGTAAATTAACACGTGACCAGCCGCCCCTTGTTTTCAACCATTCTCTAAACATCTCTTGTCGACTGCGACTGCCTCTCTAACGTATTTTGTTTCTCTGTTTTATCTCGTATCAGTGCTAATAACTTGACATACGATGCAGGGCTCATCGGAAAATAACTTATGAAATCTTTTTGGTCCATGGTCCTATCCTGTCAGTAAATTAACACGTAACCAGCCGCCCCTTTTTTTTCAACCATTCTCGGAGCCATTTCGTCTTTTTCGTTG